>NC_041819.1:4257025-4865172 GCF_900964775.1 Scleropages formosus | reverse complement strand
ATGCCAGTGTATGAGCATGTTTGTGTGTATATCTCTGTAGCTTCATTCAATTTAAAATCCTGACACAAAACAAACTGGCAATCTTATATTTTACTTAGGGGCAACAGCAACACATGGTTCACCAGTCATGGTTAATCAATTTACAGTTGAAATCTTGCTCAGTTTTGTAAAGTATGGTTGAGTCCAGATTAAGCTGGGAGCTGTAGCGGTGGAGTATGGTGCTGGCGACATCCTTTCATGAAGGCCCATCAGAAGGCCACAACGGTCTTGCCTTTCCCAGTGCCTGGCAGTGCATTTCCCAATCCTGTCTGGACACTGAACTTGCAAACAGGCCACATAACTGCAGCTAGGCTCTGTGAAACCCCCCTAACCTGTAGTCACTATGCTATGGAAATGGCTCACTGGCCACATGGACCTGACGTTGACCCACTGGCCTCTGGGCTCCAGAAGTCCAAGCTCGTTCACAGCTCAGCCACATTTATTAACGCGAATCAGCAGAACGTATGGTCACTGTGGAATTTCGGTCACCTTCACCCAAGACAGCAACATAATGAGCTCTGACTCCCTGTAATGTAATACAATCTTGTTCTACTATGGTGTGTTACATAGTAGGAGTAGTACTGGTATGCTTGTTCCATATTTAGTGCACCTTTCTGACCCCTAGCTTCTACTATTTCAAGATAATGATAGGAGGTATTGGGGACAGCTCACTTCTTAAATGTTAGCAAGAGTACGTATTCTTTACATGTCTTCCATTGTCTTCTGATGTCTGTCAGATCCGTACCTTATAGAGGGATACTTCATCACCTGTAGAAATTGTTTATGCACAATCTACAGCCATGAGCCAAGTGATTTGAGATTGGATGGGAAAATTGCTGCAGCTGGCATAAGGATGCAAACTCTCATGTGAGCAGCAAATTGGATACAGGCTCACTACTTCTAAGAGTCGGAGCTGCTCTATATGCTGACCTTAACCACAAGGTTTTTTGTAATGAGGGTCATCTGGCAGAATCTTGAAACCCATCAGGCTCAGGGGCACAACCTCAAAAGCCTCAGGTCAAGTGATGCATATTGAAGAAGACAACAGCTGCTAGACACCAGCTTTATGGATTCTGTACGTTATTTCACCAATATGGTGCATTACTGTTTGACTGAAGCTACAAAAGGTGAACTGACATATAGAGACACATTGCCAAAAAAAAGGAATTTAAGCTGTAATGTTTCTGAATCTAAAGTTCTCATATGCAACATACAGATCCTACAGATCCTAGCAAAGTGTTTACTACAGGCTATGATTAGCAAAGGATTGGACAGTTATAGGGTGGAGTTAGTGTTGTTTCACAGTACTCTGCTACCAAATGGTTAAATGCCTCCACTGTGATTAATTTTAAAGGTAATTAAAAGAGATATTCGGCACCTTGAGGGAGGAAGGAAATAAATGATGGCAGCACGCCAGTAGAACCATCAACTCCGACCAGGTGAGGGAAAATGTTACATTTAATTGACACCAATGTCATGCTCCGTGGGGCAAGTCAATATCACTGACACTTCCTGCAGAAAGATAAGATCCCCAAGCAGAGAAATCTTATCTTTTTGTTTTGTTTTGTTTGCCTTTAGCCTAGAGGGTCACTGCCTTTAGACAGAAGAGAACGAAATGGAGGGAAAAAGATATTTACGTGAAGGAGCAAGTTTATCACTGGGAGGTTGCGAGTGCCCGTGGAACATTTCTGCCGAATGGGGATAACTGTGGGGAGAAGTGCACTATCATCCTGGCCGGGCCCCAATGGGAGTTTTAACTCCCGATTTATTACAGACGGCAAATAGCCAGGAAAGTAAAATATTGCTCCAAAGAGGATATTCAAAGGCGCACGTAACTGTGTGTCCTTAGTGGGGCAGCCCTACTCTCAAGTTGGCCAGTGTTTGGCATGACAGTTTAATATGTGAGCCAAAGCCCGCAAGGTCTAGCTAAATTGACAGTGGTTTTAATGCTGGCTTCCAGCAATGTTGTTTCTCATAATTATGGGCAACTCACAGGTGCTATGATAAAAGCAAATTAATAACTGGGTAAAAAAAATGCCTTCTGAGTCTTGGAGTGTTGTGGAAAGTTCTTGTCATTTGTATTCCCCTATTTTTCTTAACACATTATATCAATCAAGGCAAAGTTTCAGTAAATTTTAAAGTTAATACTTTGGATTTTTTAAATATTATTTTAATGTGACTCTAGGTGTATAGCACACTGACATGTTATTAGCACATATTCAGCTTTTGCAGTCCTGTTTGTCTGCCTTAAGATTTTTCTGTAGCACAATTTCTCTTGGAAAAAGCTAAGAGTTTAAATAATATGGATACAGGTAAAGTAATAACTATTGACTATTTTTGATGAAAGATTTTGTTGATGTCGTAATTTTGTCAGACATGAACGCTGCCACGCATAGTAGGATAGAACACAAGCAAAATCAGTGAAAACTGGGAACAAAACCTGACAAACACTCTTTTCCATTATTTTTGTTCTTTCTGATTTCATACTGATCCAGTGCTTGACTGTTTTTGTTGTCCCAAAATTTCACAGAAATTGCCCAAGCATTTAACCCATTTCTGAACATGTACTGTACTGTCTTTGTGAACTATTAGCATTTCCTTTCATCTGAAGGGGCTCAAACTCTGTTAGTTTGCCAGGATTTGCTCTCAGCCTTTCTCTCAGAATTCAGATTATATATCTTATTACAAGACACCGTATCTGAAATGGCTGCATTTCACACTGCATTTTCACAGCACCTCTGTGGAAACACTTGGCCATCCTCTTGTCTTTTGATTTGTTGCATTTTGTTTCTTTACATGTGCTAAATAGAAAGCATATGTAATGTGTTTTAAAAACAAAAAAAAAACAGGAATTCAAACTCACTACACAGCTTCTTTGGTGGAGGTGTCAGAAGATATATGATTTGGAACCCATGACAGCTTTGACTGGATGATTCACCACAAAAGTCAGCTGGAGACCAATATTGTTCATTTGGAAAAAGGTTGTTGTATTTTTTTTCCACCCATAAAGAAATTTGTTTTCAAAGGGTGTTTTTACCACATTCTGACTTGCTTTGAAGCACAAAAGAAAAACCACCTCATTTTGTAGACAAAAAGGAATATAAAAAGCTTGCCATTCGGAGAATTGATAATTGATGCATGTGTTATAAGGAGACGCGTCCTGGTTTGGCTGTGTGGCTGTTTGCGTAGTATTTCTTTAAAACAAAAAACTACAAATTGCTTTTTTTTGGTTATATTGGATATTTTTTGAATACCTCAGTGACGCTCATAAAGGACTTCCTGCATTTACAGATTTCCTTACATTCCTTAACTGGACAAAAGTAACGTAACGGGCACATGATCTTGTTCATCTAAATATTCTGACACAGACAAATTTAATAGCTTTTTTATGTACATCCTGAAACCCAACACTAAATCAATGCAAATATTAAAATGTTAATAATGGTAAAGTTATGTAGCAATTTACCCCATCATCCAATGCAAGTGTGAGAAAGTGTTCGCAAGAGTGTCTTCACTTCCCATGTTCCCCAACCTCCTCACCTCACATACGCTCCACTTATCGACGATCTGCATCACTATGCGCTCTCAATGTGTTGTCATTGCACAATTCCTCTATTTCACAGTTGTCCCTCTCCCTCCAAGGGGACACGTGGGGTTCTTTTTTCTAACGTTTCCCAGGGATCACATAATTACCTCCACCATGTTGAATTTTTTTTCTGCATTTTCTCTTTCGAAAAGATGACAAATAATATATTTTAAGATGGAGACTACCTTTTATCCAGCAAACACTCAGTTCATGGCTGCATTTTTGGAGAAGCATCAGCACAGATAAGTAACCATTAATTGGAACCATTAAGCCAAGGACAGGCATGAGAGATGAAAACCAGCAGACTCCTCCCGTCTGTCGAATTTGACGCCCCTTAAATTATATGTTTTGGTTAAAAATGTACACAAGCCATAAAGTTTCCCGACAATTGTGTTGTCCCTTTCCCATGACGGCAGTTGTCACAGTGGCTCTTCAAAGGGAAATCACACAGCCTGTGGACCAGAACGCAACGTCACTCAGAGGAAACACAATGACACCCTTCTGCTCTTTCCTACGCATTCAGACATTTGAATTCCAGACTACTGTCTCACTAAATGGGTATGTTCCGGAAGGCAGCCTTGTTACAGAAAATGAATTTATACCCAGAGAAATGGCACATATACAAAAGAGCAATGTAGCCAATCATGTGTTGTTTTTTTCGGATGGTCTGTTTTTGCCAGATGGTAATCAGCAGTGTGGTGAACCATACAAGCGTCCTGTGGTTCAAAGGGGACTACGATGCCGGCCTATATATTAGTAGATTGCACGAGCGCAAAGGGGCAGCCAAGTGGAATGGACCAGATTGTGTCCACACACACGAACACAAACCTGTGTCCTTCTGGGCTTCTGCTGCTCTATTGGCCATTAGCCGTCCGAGTGAAACCCCTTGTTTGTTGATAAAATAAAGTGTCCTTCCAGTACAAATGGAACATCTAACATCAGCTGGAATGGAACATCTCAAAGTGGAGGCATCTAATTCTTTCTCCCGAAAGCTCCTTCAGATTGGGAGCCCGATTTCAGGTGGTGTACATAAACGCAAGCCCGGCAGAGAGGCTATTCAGGGAGGAGAAACATGCTGCACGTGGTGTTAACCTCCATTTTCTAGCATCGTCTATGGGAGAGATAATATCAGGCAGGACTTTGCATCTCAGGAGATCCTTGCAATCGAAAGAGAGGAGTAATAATAATAGCTTGTGACACTGAGGGACATGCTTGGCTGCACAAGATGCACAGGAGGCCGTGCCGAACTGGCGCAGAAAAAATAAAGGACATCAAAATTGTGGGAAGAAAAAAGGGAAAATGAACACTTGGATGCAGTGTCTCCTTGAGGGGAACATCTCAGCATAGATGAAAAAGCCACTTGCTTTTATTACATCTGACTTTGCGTGCCTTAAGAGGGGTGTGAATTATTTAAATCACATAGAAATTTAAACAATAATTAAAACACCAAACTGCTTGACAAATTACCATGACTATTTATGGAAACTTTTTGTAAAGCAACATAGTACTTAAAATGTTGAATAAGAGAGCATTCAGACAGCACTTTTCATTTACATAATGGTTCTCTCCAAAGTGACTTAGAATATTAATCGACCTACAATTATTTACCCATTTGTATAGCTGGGTAATTTTACTAGAGCAATTAAGGGTAAGTACATTGCTCGAGAGTACTATAGCAGAGGGATTTGAACCTACAACCTTGGGGTCCAAATGCAGCAGCAATAACCACCAGTCTACCAGCAGCCCCATTAATGATATTAAAAATCTATAAATTAAGGTAAATATAAGTTCAGAGCAAGCATAATAAAATGCTGCTATATTGGAGACTTGTACTGTACAGGTGTGTTTGTTGACATGTTTTTCAGCTATATCCCCCACTTGAAGCAGGCAAAGTTATGGAAAACAGAAATTATACGATACATATAAATTAGATTTACACATCAACTTCAGGTTTGGAATTTGACAACTTCAGTTAAAGTTCTACACACTGCGGGGCATTTTTTCACACTGCCAAGAAAAAAACATTTAAGCACATTTTTAAAATGACAAAAGATACAATAATTCCCAGCCTTTTCACTCCAAGCAACACTGGATACAATGGTGAATTTATTTTGGAAAAACTGAACAAATGATGAGTCCCAATAGTACCCATTTCCATTTCTGCCCCCCCCCCCCCCCCCCCTTCATATAGTTTTCTAAATTTTGCAATGAACACAGATCTGAAGATGTGCTGTCCAAATTTCCTGCCCACAGCATTAAGCACTTATTAAGCACTGTAGTAAGTAGACTTAAATGGAACAGGTCATTGATATTCGTTTCAAAATCTGATTTGACTTTCATTGTTTTTTTTATTGCTTTAATTAAATTAACTTCTCTGACTGGATTTAATGCTTTGTTTTCAAGTAAATTATTTCCTTGTAAATACTGTTCTCTCAGAGCTCTACCAGTGTGACACTTGATCCTAGCAATTGCAAGTTAATTGAAGTGACAATGCAGAAAACTTGACTAGACAGGTCACCTCCTTTTTTTCTGAAAAACAAAACAAGTTGATTGTTCCACTGCCACAAAACAATAGAAAACAGTTAGCAGTTGCATACAAAATGAAACCACAACAAAATAATAACTTCAGCCCATGCAACAGCTCCTGTGGGGTGAAACACTACCCAGTAACTGCTTTTCATGAGGAAAAAAAAAAGTCCACATGGTGCTTGAAGAACTTCTGGTTGCTATGATGACTCAGATGCACTGATCTCAGTGACCCTACTGGACTATCCTGCAGCCAGCCCCTTTCAGCAGTAATGCTTCCACTTTTCCTAGCCTGCGCTGTCATATGCTGAACCCTAAAGCCATGTGTTTCCTGGCAATTGTTTCTTCCCTTGATCGCGATCCCCCATGCTTCACCTCCCGTCCAGAGGACATGCAAGCAGCAGGGAGTGGGTCTCACTGCGAAGTGCTTTTAATTAACTCTGACTCCTCCAGCTCAGGGAGTCATTGAGAACCTTTCAAAACCTTGTTTCACCAATGCAAAAGAGACAGCTGTCTAGGCCATCCATTCTCATCTCATTGCCTTAATCCTAACACCTGCTGCCCCAAAAAACACACCATCGGCCACTGAGGTGATGTTGCACACAGAGCATGTCTGTTACTGGGAGACTGTAAAGGAATTTCATCAGTTTTGTCCAGGGCATGTGCAGAGGGGAACGCTGAATGAACTCCCTTCTGGTGGAGAGCGTCTCTCCATTAGGTATATTAATTACACACTATTTAGCATATGCAGGAACACTTCATATTTCCTTCAACCAGGCAAAATTAATTTTACATCTTCAAACAGATATTCATTACTGGAAGCTTTACAAAAATATTGTTACACACAGTTCAAAAATAAATTAGTATGCTTGGTTGTTTTTAGTTAAAAAAAAAAAAAAAAAAAAAAAGTGCAACCACCAGCTGTTTTTAAGTGCTACTGTTATTAATGTCTTATTTTTGTTTTTGATGAGTGTTTCCCCAGATGATGCACTGCAGGATAATAAACATCAGTTTTCCAGCTGGATCTCAGTGGTAAGAAGACTCACTTTCAGGGGTCTTGCGTGATGTAGCACAACAGGAAATGCCAAAGTAATATTTTAAATATGATGACAGCTTTTTTCATGCACTGAAGCTTTAAATGCATTACAAAGTAAACATTTTGCTCTAGTATAGCACTAGATTGCAAGCGTGAAGAAAAAAATCATTCATTTTATGTATTGATTAAAATAATAAACTTGTACAGTTGACTGAATAACTGCATTATGACTCTTAAGTAAGTAAATAGTTGCAGAGTTTTATTCAACAGCAATAGCCAATAAGACCCGAGATACAGACTTACTGTACAATATAAAGGTTACCAGCTAAGTCTCCAAGTCTTCCTGTTGGACCCTGAAATAAGTATTTAACCTTATGTGTGTCCTTTCAATGTAAATATCTTCTTAAATTAGCAGTCTTTATTTATTTATTTGTATATTTACACTTCATGAAGTTTTATGTAAAAAGCTAGCGCAGCCAACACAGAATTTATAGTATGTTCAGAACTCAGATTTTTTTTTAAGAATTTTTTTTAAAGATCCATATTTTGTTTAAGCCTAAATTATCAGATACAAATACATTGTCCAGTATTTCATTTTAAACTTGCAATCCAAAATCAAATTTATGAGATTGCTATGTAAAGTCTCATTTTTAGGAAAGAATGGAAACCAACAGGCCTCTAGGGGAAGGTAGCTGTAAGCATGGAATTAACTGATTTCATCATAATAAAAAAGTAACTGTTTCAGAAAAAAGTATCTGCTTTAGAAATTTCTGCTGTATTAACCAATTTTGGCAAAGAGTTATAATATCTCAATCAATCTGACACAAATGGGCATGTAAGCGAATATGACCAAAAAAATGCTGGTGTCAGTAAGTGCAGTGAATTCATCTGTCACTTTGCAGGCACAAATCTAAGCCTGTTTGGTAAGAATAATTTTGCAGAGGAGGTAAGTGGTCCTCTATAATTGTACCAACCTTTTTTCCAGTTGCAATCCATTATTAGCGTAGCAGACAAATAGCTCAGCAGACACAGTTACGAAGGGAAACTGACGGAGCATACAATTTTACACTTATCTACCCATTTAAACAGCTGGGTAGCTACCAAAGCAAATCAAAGCAAAAGTTGTTGAAGGTTACAACAGCAATTCCCCTCCTATCACATACATTTTGGAGCTCTCTTTTGGTACTCCCTTATCCATTACACCACAAAGTTGAACATTTGTTAAGCAAAGTTGCATTCATGACTATTTTTACCGTGTTTCTGTTTACATAGCTAAACGTGCCAAAACAAAGCGTGAATTGATTGTGTTTCCGGACTTCAGTGTACCGCCTCGAAATCTGATGCGTTTCTTGATATAACTTTACATTTTCAGTTGTGGAAAAACACAGCTGTTCAGAAATGTCTGAAAGTTATGAATTATGTCCGTGGTGTCACCTTGTCAGTTTTGAGACTGGATGCAGAGATCACTTCAATGGTGCTGCCATGCCAACACCGCACATCTCATCACAGAAACAGCACCCGGGGAAGTAAATAATGGCGTAAATCAGCATGCAAGTGATGAAGGAATGTGTCTGAGCAAAGATACATTTTTGTGACCACATCAGAGTGACATATTCAAAAGGGGTTCAGACCTTAAAGTTTTGTAAAACTGCCTCATACTTGACCCCGGCCCTTTGTGACAGCCACTCACTAAACTGCGGCTACCTGACTTGGGATGAAATGTTGGACTGGCCTGTAGTGTGTAAAATTCCAACCATTCCTGTACCCCTCCAATGGCATTAGGCAGCGGTAGAAGGGATATGTAAGCTCTGCTGATGGTCTGGGATACTTATGCTACTTCGCATTTTGTAACAGCAGATGAGCTGCTCAACTATAATAATTTCAAAAGCACATTTTTTTCTTCTGCTTTTCAAGCATAAACTTTTAGACTAGAGTATTATCATAACTTGCAAGGTTTTGCAAGTATCTGTTGTCTGTAGTTAAATTGGGAAAGAACTAGGTTAAAAGAAAATCATGTGGGATGCCAGTGTTAACCGGAAATCGGTTACGCTTTTGTACTGACTAGTATTTCAATGAACTCCCTGGTTGCTGAAAAGCCTTATCTAAATTGAGCTTTGAATTTCAGCAAAATGTATAATTGGGGCCTCGAACAACCACTGGGAAGTGTGACTATAGAGGAAGAAAGAAAAGTAATTTCCAGCACCAGATGTGTTCTTTGACATCACATCTACCGTGATGGAAGTGTGATTCCAAATCCCACAGGACTGTTAATAAAGGGAGCCCGGTGCCATAATGTGTTTAGAAGAACTGGCCGAACATTTCACCACAGGTTCCTAGCAGATCAATCGACCAATCAGAACTGAGTGAGCGCACGTTCTCTCGCAGGGCCACTTGGATGGAGCGGAACCACACTTGCCTTCCTTGGAAGGAACCATCATCCCCTTTCAAAACTGCCACAATTTACTGAAATAGCCAAATTCTCATCAGTGGAGATCATCAAGGCCTTCTTGATGCAGAAGATTTATATCAATAGAAAGAGGTAAGGAGGGGAAAAAAATCAATGGGAGTTGAGATTTAAACAGAAAGGAATAGCTGCACATGTGTAGGTGTGTTACCTCATGCAACCTCGGACAAAAGAGCTAACAAAAACTGTAGACAATGAAAATGGTGTCTTTTTCTTTTTTTTTGGGGGGGGGGGGGGGGGGGGTGGGTTGATTTCTGACTGATAACAGAGAAAATTTTGTACAAAAACACAATATAAGTCTAAAACACCCCACATTTGCCTCTTAAAAATTAATAACGAGATGCATAACGGCTCTGGGAGGCAGTAAGCACATTTAACTCGAGAGCAGGTCAGGTTTGTTGCTCGTTTTGTTGGGTCTGGGCTGTGTCATTTGCCAACTGTGAGCACTGGGAAAAACACAGAATCCCCAGGAGGTTTAAACTGACCCGTTGCAAAAGTGCTTCTTAAGGACTTGTGAGGTTCCTAGGGGTTGATGGTAAAAATATGTTTCATTTTACAAGCATAGTAGCTGCCTAAATCACAGATAAAAGAAAGCCATAAATTTCTCTAAGCTATAAATATGTTGCCGTAAGAGTCCCAGCTGAATTCACTCGTTTCCCTATTATGCACGTTGTACATAATGTTTTTTGTCCTCTTGCGGTGCCTATTTTTAATAGACATGTTTTGCATCCAGGCAAACAGTAAAATTCTAGGGGGACTGGTGTATTTATTGTTTAATTCATCACACTATGGCCTCTGTTTAAAGCATTGCATAAGATCAGCTTCAGAGATATTGCAAAAATGTATTTAGGGCATGCTGCCCTAAAGTGTAAAAGCAGCATTGCCAAACAGTAGGTAGCACTGGTGCCTCATAACTCTTGGCCTGCATGTTCAGACATGGGTTCCAGTCTGGTTCTGCCTGTGTGGAACTTGCATGGGTTTCCTCCTACAATCTGAAGACATATGTGTAAGAAGGCGACAGTAAATCACTTTTCCCTGTCTTGAAATCCACACAAGTGGTCACCAAGAGGTTCCCTACCTACCATACAGATATACACTATTTATTCATAAAGTAGATATTTTCTACAAGGTATCTAACAATAGTGGGTTTCTAGAGTTTGCCACGTACACTTACTGTATTTACCCATTTATGCAGCAGGGTAATATTTACTGGAGCATCTCAGGGTATGTACCCTGCACAAGGATACTACAGCAGGAGGTAGGATTTCAACCTGAGTCCAGCGACTGCAGGACAATGACTCAAACCAGTACACTATCTGGTGCCCAGTATGGCAGCAAAAAGCATAATTCTGGCAGAGAAGTCATAGTTAAGGTTAAAAAGTACCTTTTAAATCCATACATAAAAAAAATCACAGAATCCTTTTAAGGACGGAATGTCCTTCAGTGAAATCCCTACTTGAGGAAATACCATGCATCTTTGATTTAGTGTAATTAACACAAGCACTGAATCTAAATAAGTCAATTACATGTAAATGCCAAGCTAATTCCAGTCACCCTGAATACCATCGTTTCACTCACATATTAAGCTGAACTGGAGTGCACTCCAAATAATAATCCTTTTTTTTTTTTAAGTAGGATATTCGACCGGTGGTTATAAAATCTGACCACTAAATAAATCCTCATTTACTTCAGATTAAATGCCAGTTTCCTGTGGAAGTCCCCCACACAGACCCCCACCTCCCAAATCCTCCTTCAAGATGCTCATACAGTTTAAGTCTTGTTCAGAAGAAGCCCATAGGGATGCTTAATTACTTTGAAGAGGGCTGTAAAAAAAACCCTGCTCTTATTATTATATGAAATCACATTGACCTTGGGTAAATTTGCCAGACTTGCTTCTCATTGTCAGTGTTATTTATTTACTTTTCCCAGACAATGTGCCCCCTTTGAAACAATGGAACAAAAACAATGAGTAATAGCAGAAAAAACTCTGCATGCGATATCTGTGAGATTGTTTTTAAGTTGCCTCATGCCTGTGTGAATCACTGACTTCATAATGAATTCTCCTCAAATGTCTCATCTCTTTGTGGTTCATTAATTTATAATCAACAAGGAGTTTGTCTCTTCTAAAATCCTCTCGGGGGGATCCTGTACAGGTAGAGCATCTCATCCCATCACTGGAAACCCTTTGGAGATCTGAGCCCAAGCGCTAAGGGATCATATTAGGTTACTCTCAAAGAGAGCGGAAGAGTACTTTGTGTAAGCTGGGAGTTCAACATCTCCTTCAGAGCTACCGTATTCAAGAACATCCCCCTTGAGCGAACCCACGACCGAGCGGAGCTCTGCTGCACTTGTCGACACGCAAACACTTAGATGCTTATTTGCTAGATTATCAGAGACACACTCCCCTTTAACTTATTAGATTGGCACGTTAGTTTATTAGCACGAGTGTGTATTCACCGAATGGAACACAAGCAAGTGCAGAGAGAGGTTTCTAGGGTAACAACATGTGGGATTTATCGCAGGTACAAGTGAAGTGAGTCATTCGATGTGTGTGCTCTGAATTCCAACCACCTCCAAGCGAGGGAGGGAGAGTTGGAGGGAGGAAGGGAGGGAAACGGAAGGAGGGACTGAGAAAAATAGAGAGAGAATTCGGTGCTGCAGAGAAGAAGCAGCCCAATGACCTTCATCCGCAAAGATTTAAATTAAAAAAGAAGGGAATGGGCAGTGGGACACTTCTCCATCGCCACTGATGGTCATCACAATACACCGAGGGCCTCGTGTACTGGAGGTCGCTTTACTTGAGATTACTTCAGTCACTTAATTGATGGCGCCTCAAAGAGCCATTGGAACGCATTTCCATTTCGGGAACATACTTTAATAAAATCAGAGACGAGTCCAGGGGCCATTTTCCTTGAACAACGTGTAATTTTCTGCTGTTTGCTTTAAAGTAACACTGGGCAGAGAGCAGATAAGACTGTGACATAATTATAACTGTATTTGCATTCGGCTTTTAATTAGAACGTTCTGTAATTGGAGCAGCAAACCGATTTCTTTGTGACAGAACCTAAATCAATTTGAACTAGAATGAAAGGGGGAAGGGGCGAAAAAAACACCAAAGCGATACTTGAATTGTAATTATGGAAGCAACAGTATGTGTCATTGTTTGGAACTAAAGCGCATTCAAAAATGGCACAATAAGAGTCCACGCTCACATCCCTTCACATCAGACCTGTCACACCAAAGCCACACTCTGGGAGAGTTGGTAAAATACATATCTGTCGAGATGATGATAATCCCTGGTGGCGGTGATGGTCGGGGGAGGCTACATTTACATTCCAAAGTCCTTGAATTGGGCTCGTCCTTCATGACCCAGGCAGGGACAGAATGACCCAGAACAATGAGATCCCGGAAGCAGGATGCATGTGGTGACGTTCTCGGAAAGAGAGCAGCTTCCATTGTTTTCTGGCAGGAAGTGTGCTTAGGTCTTAATGGTGTTTCAAGGGAAAAAAGTACTTCACTCAAACATCCTAGCACAGATTCTTGAGGGTTACTCTTTCAGGGGGGTTGACATAAGGACATATTGTGTATCATTGCTAACGTAAGAATGAATGATACACCGCCTGACTATTTCAGCACATCATCCCCACAGACGTTAAGCAATAAAGAGGGCTTTCAGACAGCTCCCAAATGAATGGGCAGGCCAAGGTTGTCAGCACCATTCTTAACTTTGTCATCACGCAAACTTGTAAAATGCATCCGGTGTGGAGAGCTTGTGTTCCGCTCCAGAACGCCTGCATTATTCATTGGGGTATTGATTCAGGCATTTCACTTTCCCGTGATGCGGTGATTGCTGCATTATAGTTATTTTAGATAGGAGATTTCCAAAAATGCAGTATTGATTTTTGATATGGAGAACAATCTTGCCCGTATAAACCTCCCCAGTAAGAACTCGTTCTCTCAGCTGGAGTAACTAGACTCAAGGACGTCTGATTGTGTGGGTGGGGGTGCCGGAGCGGGGCACACTAAAGTAGACAGAGGTTCCACACATCACAAATTACTCTCTCTTGCCATCTCCGATATTTCAGTGCACTGGATCCGGACTCGGTTCCAAGTGAGTGGTTGTGTGTCGCTGCATATGGCAGCTAATAATGGAAACTGAAGCCGTTTCTCTAAAAGTCCTCAGAATAGCAGAGACTTCCAGCAGCCGCTGTCAGATGGTAATGGGAAGATGGTCACCGGAGCACAGTGACACAGTCAGAGACAGGAGGTTACTGTGAAAATCCTCAATGAGAACTGCAGGGAGATAGACACCATACATTGTGTTCCTACCGGTGCCACCTGGGAACAAACAAAATGAGACCAGTCCTTTGAATTCACTTTAAGACAGGCAACAACGGGAAGTTCTGTCTTCGGCACAATGGCCCTATGCAGCAGTGTGTGTGTGTGTGTGTGTGTGTGTGTGTGTGTGTGTGTGTGTGTGAGGATAGGTTGGGCATAGGAGGGATAGATGCTATGAGTAACTCATCATTTTCTGTCAACGATTAGTCCTAGTTGCTTCTTAGCTGTGATATGAACCAAATCTACTTTCTTACGGGAATAAAAAAACAATTACTTCTAGTACTCCATACACATGACACACAATTAATTAAAAATATTTTTAAGTTTGACCACTGTACGTTCATGAGAGCAGACCAACTAATGGCTGGATTTCATAGATTAATTGTTTTGAAGCTTGTTTATAAACATACATGCAGCATGGTCTCCTTGCCCTTACCTTTACATTGAGTCCACGGTACTTTTGTGTTCAATCTCCAGACCAGTACTGACAGACAGAAAAGTGAGGGAGGAAAAGTCAGGGATCAGGAGCTCAGAATATAATGACATGTCCTGAATTTCATACACGAGTCGTCAATACGAAGCTCAGCTACAGTGGTACAAGACTGCAGGAACTGACAGAGAGATTCGTGTAAAAGCACTGCAGTTTAACCAGTAATACTGTGAAATAGAAATGAAACGTTGACATTTGCTCTGTAAGAATTGTCAAGAGTAATGTATATAAGACTATACAAAATGTTAAGTTTTCATACAATCTTTGATTTCTATAACAAGAATATGTAATAAGGTGCAATTGAAGCACCCACTAAACAAGTGTAACAATTACAGCCCATCAGACGTACCTCTTCATAGCTGGTCTCTGTCGGTTCACTTTCTATTAATCTTCTCTCTTGATACCATTTAAAAGGCCAGCTGTACAGCCACCAACTCAAATAACAATGTCTTAAATGAGAGGAAACAAAGAAAAGAATGTGTGAACTGCTTTATGCCTGAAATACAAATCCTTCATCAATGAGAGTGTGCTCAAATATTGATTTATTTACAGTGCATCAGGTGTGATTACCATAGCTGCTGGTAACCTACTGTATTTGATAGTCACTCATGGGTGAGGTTAGGGTAAGGGTCACCCAGTCAAAGTGAACTCTTAATGAACACTGGTACGATAAGGGCATGCAGGAAGTGATTTTTTTTTATTTATTTTTTTTATTTAAATTATTCTGCTGAAGAACTACACCAAAATTTGTCTCATTTTCATGGGCTTTGATTTGTATAACGTTACATATTAGCTCTGGTAAAAGCTGTTTATCTGGAAATTACATATGCAAATTAATTGGTAAATTTCCAAATTTCATAAATACTATTATTAACTGCTTAGTTAACACCTTTATCCAAGGGAACAGTGTTGGATCCAACTCAACATTTTACTGCATGACCTGAAGATAAGCATTTTACTGAAAAGTACTAGAGCAGTGGGGCTTGAAGCAATAATCTACAGGTTATAGGTTTATGTCCTTAACCATCACATTACCTTTGGGTACAAACCTAATCTCAGTACTGTCTTCACGTCCAGCCATGATCGTGTTTCCACTTTGTACTCTGGTTTCCTCAGACAGCAGATAAACACTGTTCAGGTGGACTGGTCATATAGGAGGACACCCATTGCATATTGGTACAATAACAGGAGCCCCATAAATTACATTCGATTTCCATGTAAGGAGCCAAGAGCGTAGCATTCAACTGCGCATGCCATAGTTTTCCCAAAAAACCGCAGTGAAGTAATGTTTATGGGTCCTAACCATGGGCATTAGACTGAAAAGCACATAAAATTGGAGGAACTAGTGAGAAAGCAAACCAGAAACACAACATAGCGCTGCAAGAACACATTAAATATACACAACATAACAAGGGGTGGACTCAGTGAACTGAAGCAGTGAGGAAAAACAGTGCATATTATTTCATTATTCATCATCATCCTTAACAGAGATTACAGCTGCAGTTGCCAGACACTCCAAGGTATTAATGCGTAGCTTTATTCAATTAAGATCTGTGAGTCAAAAAGGTCAATAGAGAAAACTAGGCTGATCTCACTTGAGTGTAATGAGGAACGCATTCAGGGAAGCTGATTCATTGTAGCCTGAAAGAGCAACGTACCAGAGAAGAAATATATCTTCTTTATATATTTTAAGTAGTTTTTTCTTCCTCTCACTTTGAACTTCTAAATGAGCGTAAGATTTTACAATTAAAGACACGTTGTGTGAAGACATACAGTGAATGTGTGTTCACTCTACATATACTGAACACAGACAAACCTTTTTGTGCATTAGGTATTTGTATGTTGAAATATGTTTAGCTATTTTTTTTCTTATTACACAGGATTTCAGTATTTCGACATTGATATTCTCAGTTCCAACAGAGAGAGCTAGCTAAAATGGAACCACCTCCCCCACAAGACTATATATTCTTGCAATATGAAAGGTTTGTTTGCATCAGAGCTGCAGATTCATTCTTCAGTTTCCCCCCTGTAGTGAACTGGGTGGGGAAAGGGTGGCAAATTGGATTTTTACATTAAGCGGTGATAACAAGGAAAAATGTTCATAAATGTTTCTGTGCTGGATTTAGAAGTTTCCCTCAAGAATTGTTAAAGAAACTACCTACTTTGAAACTATTTCCAGTTTTTCACATTTTATGTCACAGATTTTTCTTATGAACTTTAAGGTTGACTTGTAATTTACACTTATTTATGTGGATTACATATAACAAGATCAATGAATATATATATATATATAGTAAATATAGAAGATATATAAAATATATGAAATATATATATTTTACACATGCATACATACTGCATATACATAGTGTCAACAAATGGGAATGTTATATATGTGTGTGTATGAAACTGTCATCTGTTAGGCAGGTATGAAAAATTGTTAGATCTTACATAGAAAATCATTGCTTTCTTTGTTCAGTTAGAAAAGTGACTGAAAAAGTTTTTTTTTTTTTTTTTTTTTTTTTGCTTTAACCGAAGAGTCTCTGTCACCTGTTTATAGTCAGGGGCTGTTGGTGCAAACAAGCAAAAATGACACATTTTACAGGTTTTTATGACAATATCACAAAACAAAAACGTGCCTTTATAAAACATCATGTTATAGCTACAAGATGTGATGTAAATAAGCTTCTCTACTTTTGAATATGCAGAGGTACATGATGATATTCAAATTTTTATTTGCATGTGTTCTCTTGTAGCCTGCTGATATTGACACAGATCCCAGGAATGAGATATTGCAGCTCAGCAGGTAATGCTGTAGAAATGGTTTGCATAAATTAAAATGGTCTTTGAAGAGGGACCAGCAAGAGTCTGGATCCAGAAGGAATAGAAAACAAAACCTGTGCTTGAACATTAATCGCGCGGTTCATGGACTTATTTGCAATTCCCCCTTTTTAGGTGTTTAATACAGCAATATGCAAATGTGTTGAAATGGTTGCTCAAAAATGCTAATGGAAAGATTAAAGTCTTTTGTACTGAAGTGTCTGATACAGGTTGTCTCCTACTATGTGGATACAACATTTCATTTGTATAACTGGAAACTGAACTACTTCTAGAAGGAGATGACCATTCGAATTTGGCTGTCAAAAATGTGTTGTCGTGAAAATACCCCATTCAAAACAATGTTGGCAGGGGAACAAGAGACTACTGACGACGAAAACTGTATCTAATCTAAACACAGAAATATAGATTAAAAATATGCATACAGAGTAGGAATACAGGCTGTCATTTTTGTGCAATGGACTGCAACCAGTTCCTTCTAATCGATGTTAACACAGGCAGCTGACGATAGCATGGTATACAGGAAGGGTAAAAGAAAGGAAAGCATAGCATTTCAAGAATTCTCAGCACGTGCAGCACATATAAGCAAATAAAATGGGCCCCCAGTGGACAATTCACCATACCCCCTACCAAGGGCTATTGCCCCTCTACTTTTCTGGGATACCTTTCAATTTCCAAGTAGCAATTTGCAGTAATTGACAGGGAGCCCTCAGAGGACTGTGGCTGCTGTCTTTCACTGTCAGGTGTTATAACTTCACCCAAAACAGCTTGTTATTTTATATGTTAAAAATCTGAATAGTTTTTAATTAGAGAAATTCAGGTTGAGTCTCACTCACTTGCAGAGATTAGTTTGTTTAGTGAAATCACCACTATACACCAAAACAAAGATTTTTCAAGTAACACAATGATCACATCAGCATTCTGTATTGTATTTATGACAACAATTATTGCACAGAAGCCACACAGTGGTCTGGAAGCAAGCTCTGTAGGCTATGGTGTTTGAAGAGGTCCATCCTAAAGTGATGTTGAACCAAACCCATATTGTAGAAGATGCTGGACACACCAGGAACTCTGTTCTTAAGTACCACACTGCTTGCTGCACCCTGTTTGGGACCTGGGAATATTGGCATGGAATGTAGGAATACTGAATCCTGGTGCTTGGCAGATCAGATACCAAATAGCAGGCACAGAGAGTGCATGAAGCCCCAGGGAGAGCCACAGAAAGTCGAGGAACCTGAAGGACTAAGAAAGAGGCACGAAACATGAAGAAGGTGAAGGAGGACAAGAATATTTGCAGAAACTTTGAAGGGCGCAATGTAAATACACAAAAGGTCCCCTGATAAAGGTTGTGGCTCACAGAAACAAACTGAACCTTTGTCCGTGTATGTGGCAGCTGTATGAGTGGAGAGGCTCTGGTCCAAGAGGCTGGAAAGGTACAGGTAGGAGCAGACATGAGAGCCAAGTGCCTTTCCACAGTCTACCCTCCAATCTTCTCAAGATGACCCTAAATGCTCTAATTATGATCTATTCCCACTGGCCATCAGAGAAGCCAGGAAGCAGATACGGTTCACTGAACCCGCAAGTGTACAGCTGTTATCTTTGACTGGTGGCCAAAACAAAACTGGAGCAGGACTGCGTGAGAGATACGCCAAGCCTTTTGTTTCAAGCAGCTCCTTTAACAGTTACCTGTCTGATCCGCTTGGAGACCCAGAAGGTGACAAATTCATTTTTCATATGAAACTGAAGAGGTAACTTTAGCTGAGTTATGTCATTTCCTTGAGCACAACAGTTATTTTTGGAGGGGGTGGTAAATAAACAAAGGGTGGAGGGACATACATAGTCTGAAACCACTTGTCCCGAGCGGGGTCACAGCAAACCAGAGCCTAACCTGGCAACACAGGGCACAGGGCTGGAGGGGGAGCAGACGCACCCAGGATGGGACGGGACGCCAGTCTGTCGCAAGGCACCCCAAACAGGACTCAAATCCCCAGACCCATGAGAGAGAAGGACCTGGCCAAACCTGCTGCGCCACCACGCCACCGCAACCCCCAGGGTGGAGGGAAATATGCAGAAATTAGTTGTTACCTTAGCTGGAATGACACTCGCCTTGCATTGTGAGCCTTTGCTCACCGGCTGTGAACAAAGTTTTCTCCTGCAAAGGCTGCAAAAAATCTAACTTTCACGCATGACAATCTATTTAATGCAAATATTCTATTTGTTACTTATTGTGCTCCAGTGAATAACTACCCTTCACCCTCTACACAGGCACTTTGGAGCTATTATTATTTATTAAATATGTACAATTTAATTTGAAATGCAAAACAGTTTCTTATGTTAATGTGTTTATATTTACATCTGCATTTATGAATTTGTCAGATGCTTCACACACAGTTTGTTTGATTGTTACAGCAATTGTCACGACACACATTCTAGTAACTACCTATTGAAGTGGCATAAGAATGGGAAGCTGGGTAAAGAAGTAGTAGCAGGTGGTAAAGGACTTAACTTATGGAGGTTTCAGGAGCTCAGGATGGAAATGGGTCTGAAAGAGGTAAGAACAGACACCCTTCCTGGAAAGGGATTCAGCTGTTCTACGGGAAAGAGGAGCAGGTGGTCAGAGGTCGAGGAGCACAGCACTTTTTCTGGGATACAAAGCGAGATCAGGTTCTGTAGATATCGAGGTGACTGCCCCTTGACTGTCCTGCAGACCTTAACCAGAGTTCTGAACTTGGTGCAGGCAGCTGGACGAAGACAATGGTGAGAGATGAGGAGGGGAGATACATCGCAACACATAGGCATACCAAACCTAACTCAAGCTGCGACATTCTGTAACAGCAGTAGAGGCATCATATTTGTGTTTCAACTATATTTTCATTGAAGTTCCAGCACAAAAGACAAATTGGCTTAAGGTGAAAGTACAAAACCTCTGTAAATAATTTAAACTGGCCTAAAATTATGCAGTACATAGTATTTTAATCTGCAGCACACCCACAAAAACGGTGGGTAATAGTTTCCCTAATTACCAGCTAGGAATTACAGTCTTGAGAATAAGGATGATAGAAGAGGAGACAGAGTTTGAGGTTTTTTTTGAGAAGTTATTTTCTGCTTTCTGTTTGGGTCACTGGAGTTGAAATCCTACTGTTTTGAGCTCCTTATTCCTGAGGAGACCTCAGCAACTCTTATTTTCATGCAGCTGGTGTTGAGAGTACAACTGTCCTTCAGAGGCTACCAGGCATGAGAAAAAATATGACTCTTATTTCATTAGAAAATAAGGTAAGAAGTCATTTTGACAGCATTCTAACAATTTTGTTCAGTTATGATTTAGGATCAGTTAACGTGAACAGCCAGCTCAGACCCTTTCCCCCTCCAAACTCCTGAAACAGTGAACTTGTATTGTATTCAAACCCTGAGAATATTTATCACGATACTCAAATGCTTTTTAGTTTTTTGATGGATTAATTTAAGGTCTTGACATTTTTTGCTCTACTTTTCATAAGCTCGACATTCACAAAAATACGGAAAGTTGTCGAGGACGCTGGTGCAGTTTCCAAATGGTTAGCTGCGTTTCAGAGATGGAACGATGAAGAGTACTTTTGCACATATTTTCAGATTTAACATAATGTAACTCATGTCATGAGCTGACATGGAAACTCATCACTGTTAGTCATGCATGGAGCCTATCGATTTTTAAATCCATTGACTGTGTTGTCTGCCGCAGCGTTTGCTGTAGAACTCCCCGTACAATAAGGATTATATGCACTTCACAATTTTAAGCATAACCTTTGGAAACTTGAGAAATAAATTATTGATATTACCACTTGTACTGTAATTCTATGTGGCACCACCCAGTCATTGTCCTTGGTGGAAGGAATGATGAACTTGCAAAATTTTCTGCCCTCCTCATGACTGCCCAAAGGTATAATCTTCATTATTTATTTTGGCTTTTATGAGTCCCTACCAGGACCACTTAGATTTTTCAAATAAATCTTTTGCCTCTACATATAAAAATGAATGCTCACTTTTTAGTTATTTTTCATGAGATGAAACAAATACACTTATTTGAATGCAGGAAAATTGTGGTGCTTGCATATAGTACCATTTTTCAGGGGTAATATAGAATAAAATCACTATACCAAATATTCAATCATCACCTTATAAATAAATGTATGGCGTTGACTGAAATACATTCTTATTCATAATAAACTAATAATGGTTCTGTTAAAGGGGCAACACAGTGGCACAGGGCATAATGTTGGTGGTTCAGAGCTCCTGCACTCCGGTTTCGAATGTGGGTTTGAATCCAGTGTCATCTGTGTGAATTGTGTTGTTCTCGTGTTTTCGCTGGTTTCCTGTAATAGTCCAAACACTTGTCGTTCACATAAAATGTTGAACTTAAGTTGCGCTTAGAGTGTGTGGTTGAGTGTGATGGTCTGGCAACCCATTCAGGGTGTATCCCGCCTTATACCTCATGTTTCGCAGGACTGCACCTGGACCGCTGTAATAAAGTGCTGACTCTGCGATTTCCAAAAAAAGGACACATGGCTCACAAAGACCGTTGTTATACATGTAACTGACCAAAATGTGTGAAATGCTGGAGGGATTTCCATGTGAAAAATAAAGTTCTGCCCAGAGTACCCAGTAGGCTGAGCACCTACTCTCACAGAAGACATCACACTGAGCTGAACTGATTTCCCAGTTATATAAACATTTTCTTAAATAAAACCTCGCCTCTGTGAGAAAGGTACGCACACTTCCAGAAACAAAGCTGCAAACTACCAGAGGGAACCTTTATTGTGAACTCGTCCTCAGATCAGTATACAGGTTTTTATACTGCTGACAAATGAGCTTGACTAATACTAGCTTGATTAATATTTCCCTCCTCATTAATATTTTTCTCACTTCCACTGTAAGCCCTTCCGCCAGCAGGAGAGAGACACACATAGAGCTCGGTGGCAGAAGAGCAGCAGCGAAGCAGACATGGATTAACACCCATGGACCGCTTCAGAGCCACTTTACTTTCCTCACACATCCTTTCAATTACTTGGACCTCCTGCAGGAGGATAGTGACTATGGCCTCCTCCGGAGCACAGCTGGACAGTCCAGAGTCGTCCAGTGAACCACAGTGACTCCGGCACAGTCCTTTACAAAGCGTGCGCTGTGCAAACTGGGCTTTGGCTTTTTCTCTTTTTTCCCACAAGAGAGGATCATTGAAGGATCTTGTCGTCCTGTCAGGGCCACCAGCGGGGCTGCTTATTTAATGCTAGTTTTCCCCTGCAGAGTCTGTAGAAATATGTGCACCTGGGGGACAGGGCAGGTACTGCAATTAGTTTCGGCACCAGGAGGACAGACCGCTGAAAGCCACAAGTGTCAAGGTCCTTAATAATCAAACGAGCAGCTTTCGGTAATGGCACTCCATTTGGTAACAGCATGTAAATCAGCGGAGGGTAGCAATCCGCACCTCCATTTCACACGTAATGCACTCATTTCTTCTCCCCCAGGAACGGAGAGGTGAGTTTGGAGGGAAGATCTTCATAAAGTCTTACGATGAATTTTAGAATAACTTTATCTGATTGAGCGTGACGCCCTCACATTCCCCAAACGGACAAATCGATAAGCTGATGATTATGCCTCGCCGCATCCGTTCAGTGAGCCTCAGTTTTACAATTGCATTCATCACCTGCTCTTTATTAAGCCTGCGGCTGCTCGTTGTTAACAGCGCTGCTGATGCAGGTGTCAGTGTGGACGAAGAAACAGGAGGAAACGCTCTTCATCGGCATTCTGCGGTCACATCTGCTGCTGAACGCTCTGAATTGACCTTAACTGCTCCCAACAGACCCTCCCAGTCACTTCATCCCTCACTTAATGGCCATGAGGACAATACCAGCCAGTCCGGGGACCAATACTAACTCAGTCACCGGTGTAAGCTATAGCACAAGTACTGCGTTTTTCACCTGTGCACCTGTTCACCTTTCCATGTCAGCTGTACAACACCTTTTCTTTTTTATAGGTTTAAAATATATATTTTTATTAAGGCATATTTTTGCATTTTCTTAAAAAAAAAATGCTGCTGACAAAGATCACAGGCAGCAAAGCAAGAATCTACAAGGTCCATAACAGCGGCAATCGCTCCCTTGCTGCGGGCGTGACCTCTAAGATACCAGTAAATCATGACTGATCACATATGAACCTTTGTGGAACATGTGTGTTCAATCGTTTCTTCAATTATTTCTATCTCAGCTTTCACAAACTGGTGTGCAGGGCGATGAATGTGCTACAAGATACCATGACTTACGAGCAAAGCATAGAGAGCACGGTACCAGACTTCTGCATAAATCTCAAAGGATTTTGTTCAAGGAAAGAGAAAATATTCAATAAATTATTCCTTCAATTCAAAACTGCATGCATTTTACTTACTTGTAAAACAACTGTTTTCCTTGAAAATTCATATTCATCCAGTCTTGTGTTTTGTCTTGAGTGTTTCCCAAGACTGCAGAGAGCAAAAAATTATTCAGAATAAAAGCTATTACAAAAATTTAGCAATAACTACTTTTCCATCTTCATTAACTGTATGACTGCAATTCAAATGATTTAATAAATCCAATTTACGTAAATCTGACAAACATTTTACACAGTTTCCCTATTTTTCAGGAAAAAAAAAAGAATCCTCATAGATATTAAACTGGCCCTATAATTTGTCCCTGTAATTATTTAGGTTTCAAAGACAGAAATCAATTCGGACTTCTTTCACATTTCAAACTTGGTTGTCTCCATTACAGAGTCATCTTGCAAGTAACAGTTGTATTAATTATTCCTTTGTGAGGCACAGAGGAGGTGTGATGATGAGTTAAGGGCTGAGATTTAAGGGCAGTATATGCAATAGGCCTGTTCAACCTGAACCCAGGGGAGGGGCACAAAGGCCAGAGGAGCTGAGTTGCACTTTGTCATTGTTTTTATCTGACCTGATTGAGTGCTCAGCAGAAAGTGCTGCTGCTTAGAAACTGCACCAGTGTATGAAAAGCTGGGGTGCACCAGCTAAGCAAATATATATATATATATGTATAAGTAAAAATATATATGATGTAAAAATAAGGACGATTAGAGTGAGTGGGCCACTGAAGAACTCTGCTGATTTGTAGAAACTGCCCAAAGCAGCAGTTTCACCACCCGCCCTCCCCATATAATCAATCATGATAGGAATGTAATGAAAAAACAGAAGTTGAGAAGTCTAACGTCGACTTGAACAAAGGGGCAATAAAATTTTGCCATCAGTTTTATTGACTTGAACGACCTTGTGCCGACTTCCTTCTTTTAATGCGATCCTTGGGAGCGTCTCACTTCTGTACACACACGACGAGCGGTCGCCTTCATTAAAACTGCACGTGTTCTTTATTGTTTCCCCTCTGGAGTCCTCAGCTCAGACCAGTCGTCTATTTATTCTCACCCTCTAATCTGGCAGTGGGGGAAGAAAAATGACTTCTTTAAAAAAAACCAAACCATTTATAATGAGAATGTGGTGTTAGATGTCTCAGTAAATTGTCAGTGGCATAAGAATCATCACCTCTAGCGCCGCAGTTCAATGGCAGCGAAGGTCAGTGGTGCCTGGAAATGAACTGGAGGCAGCTGAAGGCTCCTTGGAAATAAACGGTAGCAGGCGCTCGGCCCAATGGCGGGTTAAGAAGGAGCAGGCAAACTTCTGGACGAGTGCAGCGAACGACGTTCATTCCACATCACGTTCGGCTGGAGGTACCGGCGCGGCCGCTGACCTGCACAGTGTTCTTTATCTTTTATTCTTTCAAGCAGAAGTAGCAAATTTATTTAAATTTAAATTTATTTACTTCTGTATGAATGGCTTCATGGATTTACACAGATTCTTTAAATGAAGCAATTCCACACTTTTCTCAGTCGCACAACTGCAAAGCCCTCCTTGGGACCCGAGACTTCAGAATCATGTTTGTACATCCAGGTCTCTGTTAAGGCCATTTCCTGATGAACCTGTTGGAAATCAATGTATTGATCATCTATAGTCTAAGGCGAAATATTAGGTCTATAGTCCTAATGTCAGACTGATGTAGAACTAGCATTTCTGTCACCGCATGATATTTCAGAGTGCCGGCTGTATGCGCAATAATAGAAAAAAATGTGAGGAGGATTTCAATTCCACTCACGGACTGCAAACTAAAGATATTCTGATGAGTGTCTTAAAAAACAGGAATACTTAGACTTGTTGGTATACATGTAGTGCAGCACGGGGTTCCAAAGACTCAATGAATGGAGCACAAGCCTCCTCAGGAGCTATCCTTGTCACTGTCTCGCAGGGTGAGGTGACACGTGTGCCGTTTTCGAGGCCCTTCAGAGCTCGGATGTGATGTCTTACAAGGCGATAGGAGGACACACTGGCAGACCTACAGAATGAGTAAGTGGTGATTCCAAAAATGTAGCAGTGTTACACAATTTAACATCATTCTGCAACAAAGGGCAGTTTTATCAAACAACGGGTGAAAATCGCGCTAAAGGTAAAGTAGAAAAAATTAAGTGCAGAGACACTCGGTGCACTTCATATTTCAGGCAAACATTTAGAGTGGTAAATTTTCAGGCTAAATGATAATGATTTCTGATGAAGATTTTAAATGTCAAATTTTTTAAGCAATGTTGTTTAGGAAGGAAAATGATAAGTTCCTACAATTAAGTCACGGCAAGAAATTGACCACCTCCTAGGTTTGACATTTTTATAGGAAACTGTTTATTTCTATTAAAATGCCAACTCTTCTGTCACTAAATGTCCTTATTACAGATTTTTTAAATTTATCTGCATTTAAGTTTGCAAGCACGTTCTGCAGAACAAAGCATGACTATGAGCAGCCTGCCATTTGTCCAATGTAATCTGGAGTGTGCACTATGGGCGGTGGGCTGCTGCCCTATTGCCCAGTATATTATATTCCCCACGGCATCTATCAAACACGATATTAGGCTCTGTTAGCACAGACATGTGAGCTGACACAAAGGGCATCAACACGCTGCCCAATTCACTACATCTGCTCTTTAACTCAACAACTCAGCTGCACCAGAAAGCTGTTCTTAACTCATTTTGTTCACAACCCTAGAGTTACGTTGACTCCCCTAAATCACAGTTAATAAAAGCTCAATAAAGCAGAGTTATCCCTCAATTTATTCCATTGTTAGCTTTTGCTTACGCCCTGTGTTGCCGGGTAGGCTCCGGTTCCCCGCGACCCCGTATGGGACAAGCGGTTCTGAAAGTGTGTGTGTGTGTTAGCTTTTGCAAAAACCTTGGATATAGCCTTGTTAAATTGGAACGTTAGTCTTCAAGACTGTTTTTTTTAATTATCTTTATTATTTATCCATCCTGCATTGAAATTAAAATAAATTTAAAATTGGTGAAAATTAAAATGCAGTCTCCTGTTCAATACTCGTTCATTCCACCGGTATGGGAAATGTTTATAAACTTGACACAACTTTCACAATTTTTTCTGTAATTTTTTTCACAAGATGCCCATTTTTGCTGGCAGTACTTGAGTCAGACACGAGCTGTAAACAACACAGATACTACTTGAATTAAGGCACTTAGTCTGGGTGCACTTTACTGCCACCTACGAGCTCAGTGGGTAAATACCGGTTGTTTCTGCTCTGCTACAGAAACATGATACAATAGTCAAGAAAATGTTATTAAAAATAAACAAAAAGGTTTGTTTCTCTGGAAATCTCTATCTTGAGGAACAAGTGTAGTACTAATTCTAATAATGGAGGCATCAGTGAGAGTAAGGTTAAAAGAGTGTTTTTTACAGTAGGCATGCAAATGTACTTTGGATTGACTTTTCATGAGAGGGAAACACACTAGAAACTAGAAACACACACACACACACATTTTCAGAACCGCTTGTCCCATACGGGGTCGCGGGGAACCGGAGCCTAACCTGGCAACACAGGGCGTAAGGCCGGAGGGGGAGGGGACACACCCAGGACGGGACGCCAGTCCGTCACAAGGCACCCCAAGCGGGACTCGAACCCCAGACCCACTGAAGAGCAGGACCAGATCCAACCCACTGCGCCACCGCATCCCAAACTAGAAAGACACACTGTAAATGTTCAGATCCTGGCCTCGGATCTACTTTCTTCCTATTCATCTTCCACTCGATTCTTCAGTCAATGGACAAAGCCTCTTCCACAGTGCAGCGCCGCTGCTCGGTAACAATGGAGCACCTGAGTTGTGAGACAGCGGAGAACGCAGATTAGAGACTGCCGTGATCCAGCGCGCAGCCACAGCAGCAGTGCTCCGCAAATTACCCTGTTTACAATGAATAGGAGTTAGTGACAATGAGACTGAACTATGTAATCCCTCAGTTCATGCCTGACTAACAGCTCTCCGTTTCCTCTGCTTCCCTGCTTCTCATTCTTGCTTTATGCAACTGATCTACGTAATTGAAGAAGGAAAAAACAGAATGAAAACACCATTCAAATTTGAATAATTGACATGCTTGCACAGAGCACGTAAGCCTTTAATTCAATAATATGGCAGATTAAAGGCTTGGATTCCACCTTCGCTGGAAGCTTTCCCATTGGGAAATGGTTCCACTTGGCCAAAAGCTGCCAATGGAGGAAAAACAGAGAAACAGAGAAAATAGTGTTACAAGCTATTGTGATATTATATTAATTCCCAACTTGTCTCTTGTGGTGTTTCTGACAAGTGTGACACCGAATGTCGGGGTTATTGGGCAGTGGGCTGCCTCATCAAGGCTGAGGCCGAGGCCTACCGCAGTAACCTTGAGCCAGGTACTTAACCTGAATTACCCCGCTAAAATATTCATCTGTATAAAGAGGTAAAAAGTAACACTGCTTTGAGAAGAGAAAAAAGGCAGAATATAAGAAGTAACAGTATAGTTCTGATGTTATATGATTCAGCACATCGCAGACAGATATTTTTTTTGTTGCCCAGAAAAAGTGATTGCTCAGGGTACAATTAAAGAAGAGGAATTAAGGGTAAAAGGCTGAGTATCCATTAACACTTGATTATGGCAGTGCTAAAATACATCAGATCCTTTAAAGGCCTTTCTGAGGAGGGATTTGAATTTAATACACCTCTAAGAAGTCAAACGACTCAATAAATACTGCACTCTCGATGGATTTTTCCCTGATCATTTATATTCGTGTGGCATCCCATTTTCCAGTGAATAAACAAAGGCACCACTAGTATTATGGAAAGTGACTGACTAATGGTCATTGCATTCCAATAACACTGTGGCACAGCATTTCTGATCACGACTGCGAGGCGAGGTGCCGATACCTGTGCCAACACAGATAGCGCTGCTCCCCAGCTGTGTCTGGGTCCCCAGAGCAAGGCGAAAACATGTGCGAGCGTTTTGAAATGACAAGATGTAATCCACGTGGCAAATGTGAACTCCACAGCTTTCAATTCACTCACCTGTACAATGCAGACAGCATAAGCAAAAGCACAAACATTTAATCCTTTATTGCATTTTTTTTTTTTTTTTTTAAATCATACCGTGGTATTTCAGTTCTGGTACCAAATGTGATTACTGTGAAGTGCGGGACACACCTCTTACATCGCGAGTCCACGATGGACGGCTAACCTGCGTGGTGTAAAGAGACACTGCCAGTGATACGATCCTTCCTGTGTTTAACACCACTGAGACTGAGACTGATTTCCAGAGCTTTCATAGACCCCCACTTCTTGATCTCACCCCCCACCAAATAAAAATTGGTTTCGATATCTGCGAGGGAGGATGCCAGCTTGGTACACGACTGATATCCAGTTAAGATACCGCACTTGGTTCTGTAAACATCCTGTGTCCCCTGTCATTCTGCCCATTTTTCATCACAGTCCTCAAAAGCAACAGCAGTTACAGACCTTTTCTCATTAACGGAATTCAGGATCAGGCTGCAATGGATTTTACTTTTTGGTTGCGCGCAGTTAGCAGTGTTTCATTTAAGTCAAATTAATTTGAACCTGGTAGCGGTGGGTTTGACTCTGACTCAGTCTACGTGGAGTTTGTACGTTCCGGTGGTTCCTCCCTCAGTCCAAAGAGATATGATTCATCTGAATTGGAGCCTCTAAATCGCACTTAGTGTGTGACTGCGGTGGACTGGTGCCCCAGAAAAAAAAAACTGTAGTGTCAGGATGTGTAAAGCTGATACAGGCTTCTGCAAAAAGACTCAAGAATGCAACTGCTGTCAAATATTGCCTTGAAAGGGTGAATACTTACGCACAAAGTCATTTTGTGTTTTATGTTTGAAATTAATGCAGAACTTGTAGAAATACATTTTCACTTTGACATGAGAAATATTTTTCTATTGATTAGTGTTAAAAAAAAAAAAAAAAACACCTACTTAAATTCATTGTGATTCAATGTTGTAATACATGAGAGAGTCTTCGGGGGGGCGGGTGGGGCACTAGATACTGTAAAGAGCGTAAAACATTCTTTGGGTGCCGTCTACCTATGTTTCTGGCATAGGCCCCGTACCAGGCACTGACAATGAAGGAATGGATGGATAAAGCAAAACTTCTAAACATCGCTCACTGATAGCGTATTATGTTAAAGAGCTGAGGTTGTGGATTAATTATTTAAATCTTTCAAAAATGACCTTTCTTGCTGTGTGGTACTTTATTCAAGGGGCACAGGGGGAAAATAATATCTGACAGCAAGAGTTATTGTGCCGACAAAATATTCTGCGCCGTTATTTTTCCTTTAGGGCTACTTAACATTTATGCATTTTTCTTATGTACTGTGCAAACAGCGGATGCTTTATTGTACAGTAAACATAATCAATAGAAATACAAGAAGGAATTAGAGGTTAAGCAAACATGCCTATTTTTTCAGCAAAACTGGAGATAGGACATCAAGCCCAGGGCCCCCGGGCAGCAAAACCACACACCTTTAAAATAATCAGAACTCAACAAGTGATTTTATCTGCACTCACCACCGACCCAGGGCTGCCAACTCTCACACACTAAGCGTGAGACACATGCAATTGAGCTTTTTCACACGCTCTCATGCCACACTTACACATTTTCATGCTTTTGGATCACGTCCTGTGCAGCATAATGTAGTGATATATTATTAGAACACAAGCAATGTAATCGCTCATGACTGGTGGCCCACAGCCGGGCTGTTAACAAGCTTAATTGTTAACGCAACAATAGGCTTGCAGCGCTAGGTTCTGTCGCATCCGCACCGAAATAATTCACATTTCACACCCGGCTCATTTTTTTCAAAGCTCGTACCTCTATTGACCAGTAAATTTGTTTCAGTAATGACCTTGGAGGAGCCCCTCAACTGCAGTGTAGCGAGAACAAAACGAACAAGCCAGCAGGTAGCACACAGCAGGAGGGTACAGTAGGAGCTCTGCTCTCAAAGGACCCAGGTTCGACTCCACACCCCCACTGCAATACCCCTGAGCATGGCACCGAAGCAGGACTGCCTCAGTAAAAATTAACCAGCTGAATGAATGAGTAAATAATCATAAGGAGCTTAGTATATAACCCTAACATTGTAAGACGGCATAGAGGAAGGCATGAGCTGAACGTACAAATAATAATAAAAGCCAGGTATGAAGGGTTCATTATTTCTTTAGGTATGCAGCTTTGGCTCTCGTTAGCATGTGCTCAAAACTGTGGCTAATCTATGTGAAAGCCCAGCGTTGTTTAATGACAATCGTAAGGGTTGTTAAGAGCTGTCAGCATTCCGAATTACGTGTAATAATGCTCAAATTATTTGTTGTTGAGTACACGGCTTCTGAAAAACTTCAGAAAGGGCAGAAAATGCTAAATCCCACGCTGTGCATGACTCATTTTGACTTGGATATGGCACCAAACGCGGGGTTTGCATATATAAACATGAATGACAGACATATCCTCTTTTCCACTCTGGGAAGTTAATATTTTCTCCGAACGTGAGTTGCAGGTAAGTCGATTGGCTGAGGATCTGCCATATAATATCTAGTGCATATTTTCCTGGGTTACGTTTTGGGTATTGAGCTCTGCTGATGAGGTACACACAACAGTTGGCATGTGCGTACCTTTATTTAAATGCTGTCTGAGGGCAGCTCTGATGTTTCTGCTGCTGTCAGATGCGATCATGCAGCGGAGGCGAGGTGGGTGTTGTCTCCGGCTCGCCTGAGAGTGGCCCCGCATCCCTGTGGCAGATGACAATTCGGGATGTTTTGTCCGTGCGGCATCTCCGCCCCGGGACAGACTGACCATATGTACAGTAATGCTACTCGACATGATCTGTTTGAAGGGGAGAGAAAAAGAGCATTCAACCCTGTTCATTTCACTCTGTACAAAGAGCCTCTGTTTCTGGCTAAACAAAGCAAATATGAACAAATGCAATTACACAAACACATCCAAATAATGCAAATTAAGAGCTTCCTGTTTTTTCAGGGGAGAAATAAGCTCCTTACATGAACACACCGAAGGAAAGAGTGGAAAATGTTCACTTTATTCATGCCTGCCATAGGTGAAAATATTGCTGAATATCATTTCAAAATTTGGTATTGCACCTTATACGGTATAGAACCCATTCTTTCAATCCGTGTCTAAAATGAGGCAAAACAAACTGCTGTGAAAGCTGTCATTTGTATTTTTGACAGAAGCTGGGATAATTTTACAGTAAACACAAGTACTATACATTGAAGTAGGAAGTACACCAGCACAACGGGGGGGGGGGGACCTTAAATAACTCAGATTATATAAGATTATATTCAGGGTTGATTTTAGTTTGTAAGAATTTAACTAAACTCTCATGACCTTCAGCTAATGACAAATCCATGCAATGTACTGCAGATTCGATGGCAGCAAAGCATCATCAATGTCTTCCACAAGAAGTGGGAGGTGTGTGTGTGTGCATGCGCGCTCGCTCACTCAATGACTCATTGCACCGCTGAGATGTCGGAGTGTAATCGGGGTGCTGCGGTAGATGGGGGGTATGGAGGCAGCACATCTGCGGGCCCTGAAATCCAGCCACGATGGCAAAGGAAGGTTAGATGGGTGTTGGCATCAGACAGAGGGGGTTGCGAGACATATCAGACGCCAAAGTTTTAAGATGATGTGGCATGTCCAGTAGCCTCAGGGTGGAAACGTGGAGCTGTGCAGAGAGGGCCGCAGAGTGTCAAAGGGGAGCGCTGGGAACCGTGGCTGGGGAAGAACGAGTGATGTACCGACATGGAACTTCAGCTGTCGATGAAGAAGAAGAATTTCTTCATGTTGCCAAACCAATGATCACACTGTTACCTCAACAGCGATGCATCGGAGATCCCGAGGAGTACTCTGGCTTTCTTTTGACACACAGAACGTTTTATACTAACCAGACGTTAGATGATTGGTTCATTTGTGCTCCTTGTTAGGTTATTTGACACATTCCTGCAACAGGGAGTCTAACGCTCTTGATTTTACAAGTTTGGACATCCTGGAGACATACTTTGTTTTAGGTCCATTCCCCCTTCAGGTGGTCCGCAGCAGAGACCCGGTCCAGAACTTTCTGTAAGACACAAAGCAGATTACACAGCATGTACAGTTCCTTGTACATAAATATTTTCCAGCCCCTTCAGGAGCAAGCTGTGAAAACACGGTCAAAGCTTGGTCAAAGAACTCACGCGGAGCTAGTGGAGAGTGATTCGGAGGACAGAACTGTAGTCAGACTCCTTTGCTTTAATTTATCATATCAAAATCATATTAAAAATCCATCATTTTTGAATTTTTTCCCAGAAGCAGAAACCTTTTTTTGTTCCCCTCAGCACTGTATATGGTATAAATATAGAAGCATATTAGCTGTATTTCATTTCTTCCAAGTGGCCACCTAGTTTCTCTCAAATCAGATGTTTTGACATTGATCATTTTCTAACTGTCAGGATCACAGTGGAACACTCAAATTAGCAAGTTTTTAATAACTTTGAGAAGACGAGCACTCACTGTGACATAATTGGAGCTGTAACTGAGTCGTCTTGTGCTTTATTCATATTGCAGTTTTCTTCAGCAAATTTCACACAGGGCTTTAGTTTTAGTTCTTCCCTGATCAAAACACAAATTAGATGTCCCTTCTGCTGTCAGTTTAATAATAAGTAAAAATAGATTCAACTAATATCTACCACATTGTAGGAACACAAATGATTGTTGTAGTTAAGGAGCAATTACTTTTATTTCAGTTTTCCTCACACTATGACATTATTAAAGTTACAACAACAAAATATCTGTATTTTACAGATTTGTTTTGTACTCTATGCATAGCTCAGAGGAATGCTGAAGAACTCTGAAGGTATGGCACATTGTATACACACTAAAGGAAACATCTCTTAAAGAGTTTTCTTTCTGAAAAGAGAAATCCTGATTTTAATGCATGAATATAGTAGGTATGTACAAATTCTGCAGGCTCCATTCTGCCAAAGTAGGTCCTTGGTTTAGTGAGAAAACTGTAGAAAAAGCTCCCCAAATGGCTCATCTTTATCACCTGTCTTTTTATGACAAACAATTTTTTCCTCTGCTCACAATATTTGATATGCAGATAAAAGGTGAGAAAAACTCATTCTGTTATGAATTTTATACCCAAATGTCATTTTTTTATGAAAGCATCCAAAACGTCTCCCTCTGGTCGCATTTTAGTCCTCAACACAAAAAAACTGGGCAGGCTGTGAATGAAAGGCTGAGCTGCAGTTGCAGATACAGTTGAAGAAGAAGCATTAGGAGAGGGTTGGCCCTCTGTACCTAGGGAGCCCAAGGAGGGCATCGCAAGATTTCCAGCAAATACAAAGACAAAGAAATAAATTTGGAATTTGCATATTCTCCCCATGTCTGCGTGGGTTTCCTCCCACTATCCAAAAATTCGCAATTCAGGTGGATTGGTGAATCCCATTGTAAGTAGTGTATCTAGCAGTGTAAGTCACCTTGGTGAATAAGGTGTGTTGGCTGATAATAACAACACACAGAGTTCATTGGAAGACGCTTTGGAGAAAAGCGCCTGCTAAATAAATACATAGAAATGTTTTGTAGATGCATAAAAACACACGGCAACTTAAACTGCTCATTATCTATTACCACTTATTCTAAGGGAAGGTTGTAGTGGTTTGAGGCTCATCCTGGAAGTATAGGGTGTGGGGTTTGCTACACTGTGGACAGAATACCAGTCTATTACATGCACGCTATGGGCAATTGGGAGCAACCAGTTCTCTAGATTGCGGGAGAAAACTGGAGAATCTGGAGTAAAGCCATGCAAACGCAGGGAGAACATGTTAACTCCACAGCCACTGAGGAGGGTCAAACCTACACGCGGTCCCATTGGTAAGGTGAAGGCAGTAACTGTGCTTAAACTGAACACAGTGAATATAGTGGAGCCGCTGTTCTTGGCACCAATGATCTCCCTTCCAAACTGACGGGTTTTTTTTCCAAGCTGGAATAAAAAGACCGCAGGTACATTGCAGAACAGAATAATCTTCTTTATTTTATAATTGGGTATAAATATGACTAACACATTCACTTTTTCCCTTTAAAGTGTTGGCTAAGCTTTCTTAAGTTATACTGTGTCTATATATGTACATTTTACATATGTATGTGATTTTTAGTGGAAAAAGTATTCGCAATCATTTTTATTGAAATGACAAATAAGGCAGTTTTGTACTTATCCCTGTGCACGTGTGTGTGTATAATTTTAGGTTGAAAATTAGGGAGCCCAAGGAAGACGACAGGATTTCTAGCAAATATAAAGACAAACTAACTGAAATTTGGAGTTTCTCATATTCTCCGCATGTCTGAGTGGGTTAGGAAAATGGAAAAATCCTAGATGTGATACATCCTAATGCCAACGTGAACAGGTACAAAATTATAAATACTAAATAATGAAGGGATTAACATAAAACAACCTTTGTACCTTTTGATATTTTTCTCTAACAGACACTTGAATGTTGCCACATTGTGAAGGTTTCTTCATAGCTTGTGGCTCTTCAGATCCAAGTCTGACATGACAGTAGCCATGTTTACATCAAATATTACCCCAATAAGCATATTAAGAAAATGATCAATAAAACATGGTGATAGTGCAAATAAGTACAACACTCAAAGGAGACTGCTGCTTGTGACCAAGCGCTACTAGAATCCGAGAATGTGTCACTACAGTTATACGTCTGATTTATTCAGTCCGTGATTTACATGGTAAAACCCACTCTGTTTAACACTATAATAAAGGTGCCCAAATAAGATGCAAGCTTTTATGAGCTGATTTTCAAAAAGTTGCCCTTGGCTTGGTTCTTGTGTTCAAACCAGATTCCATCATTAAGGCGCATCCATATGAACTAGTTTAGCATTGATGCAATTTGTTTGCCAAGATGTCTGGAACATGTCTTTGATAGGAGACTTTCTTCCCCTTAATACATATTTCATTAATTTGGCTCATGGCAAATTATGCATGCCAAACATTAAAATGCACATGTACAGACTTTGGAAGATACACCCATTTAATTTCAGTTTACAGCTTCTCCAAAATATATTAAAAGTTTCTCAGTTTCCTCTGAATCGAGAAGCTTGCTTGGTTGCAGCTGTATTAAAGGAATACAGAGCCACTGTGAAATGTGAATAGAGCACATAAATAGAAGTTGGTGGGTTGTCTAAGAGATTAATGTAATTTTGACTTGTATCACCCAGTCTGGAAGTGTGAAAACTACAGTCCTGAAAATAAAAAATAAGAACAGTGTTTACTTACATATATTGTAGCGTCCCCCCATGGAGCTACTAGAGACAGGCTCAGGAATCAGAGTAATGGGAACATGCCCTTTATTGACCGGGTACACGTCTTCTCAACAGGGAAAGCTTTAGTAAAAGGCAAAAGTCTTCCCAATAGCAGACAGTACCATAACACTGGAGAGTTCCCCCTGGTCACTCTAAGCAGAATGGTTAGGAGGTCACCCCCTTGAACTACCCAGAATCCCCCCCATGGCCATAAACAATACAACAACCAATCAGAACAGAACACCAAACAATGTGCAGAAATAAACACCAATACAAACTACTTACGTTGAAATATATCAGCCCCCCTCCGCACCATTACAGTATTAAACTGTGTGTGTGTGTATGTATGTATGTATGTATCTAAAGGTACAGCACCCAGAACTTCCTGCAGAAGAGGCTGAGGGAACAAAGCAGGATGACTTTTATCACCACTCAGGAAGAGCTGTATTCACCTTTCACGAAAAAAGCGCAGCTCCCATTTATTCTTGGTATGTTTGCTCCAAAGACCCGTGTTTTCTAACAGCTTATCCTCCCACCTCGGTTATAACCATAACATTCAGATGCTCTATATAATCATTATCCTTCTCATTTGATAATCTTACAATGACCTTTTAAATATTCCCAGCTGTGCCACTAATCTAACCTCTTTATTTCACTATTTAAACACCAAATTCATTAGCAGTTTTATTTTTTAGATGTTCCTATGAGGGGCCCAAGGTATGCACTACATGTTTTCATAAATGTTGCTTCATAACTGATACAAATTTTCGAACAAAGTTGAATTTCAATCTTTCTGATTTATTGAACCTGACATTTTACTGGATGAATTCAAATGCCCATTTACAAGGGTGCAGCTGGTCTGCACCAGGCACTGGAACCAGTTACCTTCAGGTTCAAGGTCTGTATACTTCACCGCTACCTGCTTCTCCAACTTACTTTCTTTAAATTAATAATTTTTCACTTTTGTCGAATGTGGAAAAAAAGGAAAACAGATTCCACTTCTGGTAAGACTGTATTAGCACTGTTTATACTGGGAGCCAGGACAACCCAAGGGCTCTGTAGGGGCACATGCATAGTCATTAGGCTCCGTCTCTCCTGTTAGTTCTTTGCTCAGCTCATTCAAAAGCCAAAATTTCCAGCAGTATTTGTCCAATTTATTTGATCATTAATCTTCATGCCAAGGCAGTGTGAGCCAGAGTACACCCTGGCTGCCCGCTCTTCTTCCTCCTGTCCTCAGCACACCACCATGAGCTGCCACCCGGTGGTGAACGGCCTGGCTCCCAGCCATCACCCAGCAAGCTGCCGGCGTCACGGTATTGCGGCCTGCATCTTGCTCACCTCCTGTTTGGCTGGAGCTCGTCTGTCCGCTGCCTGTGGCATGGGTGCGAGAGAGAGAGAAAGAGAGAGAGAGAGAGAGAGAGAGAGAAAACATGGACATTCTTCCACCTGAAGAGATTTCTGGGTCTGCCTCTTGCATATGAAGACACACATACATTTTGCATTTATCCTTGTTTAAACGCTAAATAAAATTTGCTGGGCACAGTTCAGTGTCACAACAAAATTGCTCAGTCCAAAATAAAATTAAAACACCCAGAGATTCCCTGCTGAAAGAAGGCCTTGATTATTTTCAAAAGTCTACACAGGGCTGCCATTTGGATATGAATATACATATCTATTCTGTACCAATTCCTGCCTTTCCTAACATTGAAAAAATTGCAGAGAACATTTTAGTGTGGATGAAATACAGGAGAAAGTCAATAGGCTTGAAGACTGGCCATCATGTGACACCGCTCAGCTTTTACTGGTTTCGTGATCACTCTCAGCAGCATCGCACTGTGGTGAGTCTTGCAATTTACTGATTGTACCATGTAAAATTCTTCCTAAATCAAAACCAGTAAAATTTAGGCTCCACACCTGAGAGTTCTGTCATGGCTAAACCCTGATTATTTTCACCTGCCGCTGATTTGGCATGCAAGCATAGGAGCACCATGTGCCAAGAACAGGGAGGTGATGAATCTTGCAAACCACATAGAGAGGGGGGCATTGCGTGCCTGTTAACTAAACCAAACTGACTGCACAGAGGCCATGACCTTGCGACAAGGGGCAATTTGAGAAAACAGCTCCCTTTGTTTCCTGGAGCGCTTGTTCAAAGTGCCACGAGGGCCTGGCGACTGGTGAGCGAACGTGTCCGCTCTCCTCTGTTATTACCCAACGAAGGCCTGATTAGTGGCCGTCACCAAGGTGCGCCTCCTCCCCACATGTCAAGCACATCGCCGGTGAGTCATGCTCTTTGCAGCCCTGCATATTTTTAGCCTCCTGTTTCAAACTGAACCATGATTATTTCTGCCCTCCCTCAACAATATTCCAATAGACTATGAAACCAGGGATTTTTTTTTTTTTTTTTTGTTTATTTTTGCAATGACACTGCTGAAATTTACGAGGATAGTGAAAATCACAAAGTAGTATGTGCGTCTACATAATGTCAGAAAAAATGTACAATACTGCTGAAAGGTAAGGCTGTTTCAGTGTCACAAGAAGCAGGGAAATGGAAAATTTTACACTTTTTTTTTTTTTTTTTACCAGAATATTCACCAGCTGAATGAGTTACGATTAAGAACAATTTTTTTTCCCAGTAATATCTAGTCAAACTGAGGCAAAATCATTGCAAAAAAGGACAAAAACATATTACTGGTGACTGTCTTAAAAGGCCAACAAAGTCTTTTTGGAATTTAGAAGTTAGACGACTACAAGGTAAACAGTCATAATCAGGATATCAATCATTTACCTGACACTCTTCATCGAACTGACTAAGTTACTTACAGTGATTTAGTCTTTTAAACAGCTGGGTAAAGTTTATAAGAGCGATTCAGGGTAAGTACCTTGATAAAGGGTATCAGACCAGGAACTTGGATTAAACCTCCAATTCCAAAGGCAGCAGCTGAAGCCACTAAGCCACCTGCTGCCCCAAGGGAATGAGGAAAAGTGGCCAGAAACATCTATCCAGGTAGATTAACCTGACCAAAAAAAAAAAGAAAAAAGAAAACAAAAACCTAAAAGCTAGAATCTGCTTCCTCTTTTGAATTATTTACCTTTAGGATATGGCTACAAACAGCTCTGTAAACGTTTAGCTTCAGTAAGCAACAATATTCACACTAACCCAAAAATGTGAAACAATAACGCTGGCGCACGGTACACAGGAAGCATTGTTTTGACTCGTTTCACAAGCAAACAGTGTCCGAGAGCCCAGACGTGGGCCGCATGCCACCGCTCTCAAGGGGAGCGAAACGCTGTTTTGTCACGGGCGACTCCAGGGCCGACGCAATGTCGTTTTGTTTTTTAACATGGAGGAGAGCAAAGAAGAGAGGGGAAAAAAAAAAGGTCCCCAAACACGTCGAGCGCCGTGGCTGTCTTTTGTAAGTCCTCCTTGTAATTAACATATAACGTGGCCAGCTCTCTGCGGTCCTCCCTGTCAGTTAGTATTTGCCCGCTCTGGCAGAGCTGCTTCCTACAACAGGGGTGGCAGGGATTCGTTGTTGCTCACAGCGTGAGCTGGCACCCGCCAACACCTTATTTATTACATGTCAGACCGCTGGTGCGGGCACAGCTCAAGGATTCTGCATTGACGGGGGGGCGCAATCATTCAATGCAGGAGCGCCGGAGAAGGAACAAAGGGAGCAGAGGAGAGAGGACACTTAAGATTATGAGTATTATATGAAATGAGGTTTGGGGGGAAGTTAAAGGACATGCACTTGGCTCTTTATCTTGTACAGTGCCTGCTCTGGCGTGATTTGCTATTTTCCTTCACAATTCGGCAAATGAGCACTGTTAATTAAGTGTAAAAAAATGTTTGTCTGCTTTGAATGATGTACAAAAATGCTTGAATATGCAAAATATTCCTAAAATTAAGCGGTGTTGTTCTTCAGTGTCACTATTAAAAACTATGGTCAAGCATTGACAGAAAAAGGTCATTGTACCATTGAAAGAACGTTTTCATAAAAGAATAAGTCAATAAATAAAAAAATGGCAAAAATGCTGAAATTAGTTTTCACTAATTTTTCAAAAAAGGAGAACCTCAAAAATGAAAACAGAGGGAGTTATCAATTAAAACTCCACAGATTGCAATCTGTTCCACAATATGTTGATTTTGTCTTTATTAACCAAACAGCCAACAATTAATCACTAAAAGAGAAATAATTGAGTTTCTTAACGTTAAAGACATAAATTAGAAAAGAAAGAAAATTCCCACCAGCTCACCCCACCTTCACCAATGCTCCTTGCCTGGTTTCAACCACTTAAGACAGAGGTTGTGTGCAGAATCTATCTGGACCACCAGGTGCTTCCATGAACCTAACAGATGCTTTTCCTAACTGTGGGGAGGGGGTGCAAATTGTAAACTGTCAGCAACCATGTGGAAAGTGAATAGGATGGACTGGCGCTCATATTGTTATCTAAGCACCTTCTGCTTGGTGGATTCACATCCAGCAGGAAAGCAGAAAACTGCAGCCTCTGTCAAGACAGAAGCAATGCAGTTTACAGGACACAACATCTACACTGTGGCATCTTCTGATGGGGGCACCTGTCAGGACACTAATGGATAAAGTATGTAATAAATGGCGGAGGGACAGGCTTTTATTGAAGGTCCATATCTGTTGCGGTCTTGGAATGTTGTTTTACAGCAGAGAAAATGTCAAACTGTGAAAGGGCGTATCATTTGTGTTTATAAATTTAATATGTGCATTTAATGAGCACGTGTGTAAAAATGTAGCGACACAAGAAGCCCGTGAAATGAACTTCAGGACATAAAGGATGCACTCCACCTGCCTAAAAGATAACATTTGGAAATTCCATAGCGCCGTCTACAAAAACTTGAAGGACACTGCTGAGAATATCTGCAGGAAAGGCACCGAAACGGTACAGTCTTCTCCTGGGCATCTGCGGACCAGCCCTCTCCCCCTCTCCGGCTGTCTGTACAAATTAACTCAAAATGACATGGCCATGCTTTGCTTCAAGAGTCGTCTGCAGAATCATTTTAGTATTACATGAATACCACCTGATCCAGCCAGCATTTGTCAACTTACAAAGGTCAGTGGAAGGTGGCTGCGTCATTCTCCAATCTCCCAAGCCACACAACCATTTTGTTCCTAGGTGGCAGCCCATAACAAGGGGGCTGATATTGCCGGGGCATGTGTACGGCAGCAGCTCCGAAACTAATTTGTGTCTCTCTGAGTGCATAATGCCATAAGGATTTAAAGTGCACTGCTGAAGAAAGCCTGTCAGCATAGATGGGCTCTAATGGAAACGAGACGGCGTTCTTCATTAATGCTGCTGAGAGCACTTTGATGGCCTTCTATCAGAGCTGTGCCCAAATGTACAGTACCCAAATAATAAACAAATAACCAGAACAGGATATATGTCTTAATGCCATGGTACTAAAGGTGGAGTGCAAGAGCAAGTGTACTTAGATGTTTATTTTCTGTCACAACATTATTGAATTAATTGCCCTTAAACATGCTGTCAGAAGCTGCCTAGGAGAGGATGAAGTCTGTATAAAAACACATCCTTACAAATTCTATTAGCTTTGCAATAATGAACCCTTCATGGACATGGATCTCACATTACAGAGAAAATTTGACCATTTTACTGTGTAACTATACCTTCTAATGAGAACCAAACGTGAACTTTTACCTCTATTCTCTCATGTTCTCCTTCATTTTGACAGAATGAACTGGATTACAATAGATGGGGTGAACTTGTAACTTGTAAAGCTCTCTATAACTATGCCATTGGGACTCTTTTATATAACTCCACTAAATTCAGTAAGATCTATCTTCAGTATGACACATAATCAGGAATTCAGGAAGACTGATACTGTGAGTAAAGGTGCAGCCTAAAATGAATTTATATCAAGCTGAATTATGCACTCAACAGAAACACTTAAACTCTACAGTGGGCTTCAAAATTAGCCAGTGGTTGTTCATAATAAGAATAATAATTTTTTAGTTGACACTGTTCACCAAGGTGACTTACAATGTTAAACTAATAGTTACAATGATTTAACCAAATTCATACATGAAGGTGTGCACGGTAACCATGTTCTCAAAACCTGGTCCTTTGAGTGCACGGTGGCAGCTCTAACCACTATGCCACCTGCTGTCCCAGGATAAATGAGATCAGTCGACCTCACCAGCTACTCTATCCCTGACTTTAGTCTGCATTTTATAGAGAAGACAGAGTACATTCTGTACATGCATTCAACACATTATGAATGCCATCCCTCACCAGTCACACCTGTTCATTCCTGTTCTTAAATGACATACACTTTGCTCTGAGCTGCTATGGGGTTCCTTTGTCAACAAGACATTTGCTGTCAAAGCATCCTGAAAGGCTTTGTAGCCATATCTTTAAGCTGACCACCTAGTGGAAGGCAGGCTTTTTTGAGGTCAATCTCAGATCACATTTTAAAATTCTATGTGAAAATCTCCAATAGCAAGGTTGAAGTGGAGAACAAACTATACTGGGAAAAATGAAACTGCTTCCAGACAACATTCTGTCACACAAACCAAACATTTAAGCCAATGTTCAGAGCACGGAACAAAGTCCGTCAGGGGCTTTTCATTTTTAATCCTGCATGAAGTCCTGAATATTTACTAGATATGGTGGCATTATCGTAACACTAGTTTAAATAAGTTTCTCAACTTAGTGCGATGCTAACAGTTTTGCTTATAACCGATAAAAGCAAGTAACTCCAATTTTACAGGTTATTTGTTTTAAACCTTGCAATCATGGTGCTTAAAACTGATTTATTTTCACACCATTACCCATTCATTAATATAATATGCCACTTGTTCATTGCTTGGTCCGGGGCAGGATCCTGGAAGCACTTGACAAAGTACACCAGTTCATCACAGGGAAAACAAACTTATTCACGGACACATACACACAATAACGGCGATTTAGTCACCAATTTCTCAGAAACACACGTGTTCAGACTGTGGGTGGAAACCCCCACAAAAATGGGGGAACATGCAAACTCTGTGCAGAAGGAGCCGGATTTGAACTCACATACAAACCCAGAGCCCAGGAGCTGCAGGGCACCAGGGCTGAGACACTGTGCCCATACCACCTGCACACCATTCTCTACATAATAAAATATATTAAGAGTTGCTTAGATTAAAAGGGCATGATTGTGTTAAACCTAAAAGAAAGTTACATTAGAAGCACTTGAAAAGTAAGGATCAGAGGAAGAGCACATAAAATACTGTACCCGATGAGCATGTTTTACTTAATCATTATGAAATGTGCACTGCACCACCACAGACACTGCCGAGTGGGAGGAGGAAACTGGTGAGGGATGCTACTCTGTGAAGCCAACAACAACGGAATGGCTGAGATGAGAGAAGCTATGCATCAATCAACAATATCCGGAACACTTCAGAAAACTAACTTGTATGGCAGGGTGCAAGGAAGAAATTCCTAAAAATAATCCATCTCAAAGGCAGAAAACAGCTTTCAACAAAGTACCTGAGTGATCCTGCAAAAATGCGGCTTGCCTTGTTGACGCTCCTTCTCAGCGGGGACTAGGATGCTTGCTAAGACTGAAGGAGAAAGAAGAGAACAAAGTAGAGGCAAATACTAGAGGAAAACCTGTTTCCCACTGCTTGGTTGAAAACTGGGGAGACCTTTTTTTTTAAAAAAAAAAAAAAAAAAAAAGTTCAAAATTTGATGAAAACACTGCTGTTAAAGTGTATATTCTGTATTGTAATGTCAACAAACCAGACACCAAAGAAAAGGTTTAATTACTTCTGCAAAGCACTGTATATGTCCGTAAAGGAAAGAAGAACTGAGCAACAAAAACCTCTTGATGGGCGTTGGACTTCACTGCATGCCTATATCAAAACATCACAAATAGTATGAGGGCCACAACCTACCATAACACAAACATGCTTTTTATCTTTTTAACAGTGTTTAGAACTTCAGGTGCAGTTATGTACTTACTGACTATGTGTGTACTGATAACATATTTGCACCTCTGACTAAAGGTTCCATGAACCAAAAACATCCACCCATCTATCAAGAAGAGCTTGTCCAGTGTAGTGTTGTGGTGGTCTGGATGCTATCCTGAAGTACAGGGCAAGAGGCAGGGCACACCCTGAAGAGGACGTTTGTCCATAGCAGGACAGTTACAGACACAATTCACTCACTCATTCATTCATTTACTCACACTGATGACAATTCAGAGTCATCAATTCCCCTAAAACACAAGTTCATGTGAAGACACCAAAGCATGAACACATACAAAGAACATGAACAATCCATATACATTTGATCTTGTGTCCATTCCGGTAGACCAGCAGGAAAACACAATGCATAAAAATTCACAAAAGTTTGGAATCTTAATCTTAGTCAAGTCAAGCAGATAGCTGTGTAGAGTTTGGACTGTACCTTCCAAGCTGGAAAGACCTTTACTGTAGCTAATAATCGGGATATTTAATTAGCTATTCTCGTAAGTACTTAGGCCTTTTTAATAACATCAAGGTTGGAGAGTCCTCTAAACAGCACTGTGTGCTGCTAGTGTACTTTAACCTCCTAATAAGTCCTCAACAAAGTTAGCTTCATCCACCGCAATTAGGACAGTAATTAAGAAATTCCAGCGCTTTCGTGTTTTCCATAGAAGTTAATGACGTATTTTAACATATGAAATTATCAACAATTTGGCAAAGATTAAGGCAGTTAAGTTTATGTCATATACATATACTTAAGAACACATATTACATATACAGTACATATATAAAGTATACACAGAAATACACATCCCACAGACATTAAATTGAAAACACTGTGTCCACATCACATATAAATAACCCTGTAACCTTTATATGTGACATTTTACAAGCATGGTGCTTCAACTGCCCTGCAATTATAACTAGGATCACACTGTTCTGTAAATCACAGGGCCCACAATTATTGCTTAATTTTGCAACAGCCTAGAAAGGAAAAAATGCATAATCATTTTATGATGAAATGTTTCAGAACCTTGAATTTATATTTTAGCCAAATTAATTAAAAAGGAATCCATATTATTAGAAATATGATAATTATTATTTACAATATATTGAAACTTAATTGCAGGCAGGATTCTTTTATTACCAGAACTGCTTAATAGGTACTGGAGCATAAAATGAGGTTCACAATCCCAGCACTTTCTCACAGTTGAATTGTTTTCTTGCTGAGATTGGCTGAGTGACAAAACTAAAGTCAATATTTCCAATAGTCTATCTGATGGCACAAAACTAGATGTGTGTGCAGTGTTTTTCATTTTAATTGCACAAAACACATCTTTGTCATTACTAAAAGAGGCTTTTAATTGCAATAGAAACCTCATTAAACATTTATATTTGATAAGGAAAACAACAGGAAAGGTACAAATGCAAAAATATAATACAAATAATAATATAAAAAGCAATAACACAAAGAAACTGATGACTGAATTATTACATACTGGGAATACACAACCACCTCAACAGCATCTTGACATCAGATATGACTAATGTGTTACTGCAGAGTAAAATCAGAAACTCAGCTGAATTCAACACCAGGCAATACATGACCCATAGCGTACCAACCAGAAGTTAGTTTACCAGAGTAATTTACTGTAAATAATAATATACTGAGATTCAAACATTTTTTCAAGCTTTCCAAAGATTTCCAAATTGTCCAATCAGTTAATTGCGATTATTTTACAGATTTATATGTCAGTTATGTTCTACATACATTGTACTAAATGTGATAAAAACAGTTATATAAAACAAGTGTTTTCAGCTATAAATCTGTAAAGCACACATAAAAAGACAACAGTACTGAAAGAGTTTGATACTTCAAAAGGATATAAAACAGGAAAAAACTGGTCATATTTATTCTACACAAATATATATGTATTGAATCACAATGTAGAAACTGTATATTACATACAGGACAACTACACTAGATGACAATAGCTTGAATTCCTGTATTTAATCTCAGTTAAATGAAAATAAGGAAAAGCAATCAAATAAGCTGTCACATTGGTGCTAAATTAATTAACACAGAAGACAAATGTTTAAAGTGGAATGTAAAGGACAAAAGTATTCTGGCTTGCCCTTAGAGCACATGTATCACATTTAGACATATAGAGACATATATAGTATTATAAGATACAGGTAAACAGAAGCAACAAAAGTGCACATGCAACAGGAAAGACCATCGCCCATAATGCGGTTACATACATTGTTCAATATATTTAGCAACTCCTACAGGACGTAATATGTACTGAGTCATGGTCAAGAAAACAAATTTTTAATGGTGGGAAACTTGGAGGAAAAATCTAGGGAATATCACATTGTGAAGCCCAGTTAGATTGAAAGCAATATTACAACTTTTGAAGGGAAGCAAAAATGTAGTTATAACTTTAAAACTTAAATTCTGAGTAATATTCCAATGCTATTATCACATCGTATATGTGTGTGTGTAAGGTATTCAATCTGCAACCATAACCATATTAGCAGCATTCATCTGGAAATCATTCATTCACGTATTGCAAAATATGTGCTATGACAAAGAAGGCTATAAAAGCTGGGTACCATAATAACATAGGTGCTCCTTATACTGGCACCACTGTTTGCAGTCATGAGTTTGCAGACTTCCTTCATAAGGGGTACTCTTTCTCATTAACCCACATGTACACAAATCCGCAAAGGTATGTGCTCAGTGGTAGGGTGAGGTCTGATCAGTGAAGTGCGCTATTCTACAGAGCCCGGAGCCTGGCCAGCAGGGCTTCAACATCACTTTCACCGTTAGGGGAGCAGACTGCTGGTGGTGCCTCCACATCCCTTTCCTTCTCCCTTCCAGCTCCGCTCAGGGCCTCCCGCCTCACGAGTGCTTTACTCCGGGCCGCAGATGAATGAGGCTCAGGCTCGTAATTAAGCTCCTTGCCGATGGGTGCTCTTGTCGAGTTGAAATTGATATTCTGCCGAGACCGTGACCTTTGCAAAGGTGCTTTCATGTTGTCTGTGGAGGGAGAAAGAGAGAAAGAAAGGCGGAGGGGGGGAAATAAAGAGAAATGAGGGAGCAAATCTCACAAAGCTAAATATAAAACTGAGCAGCTTTGAAAGTGGGCCATATAAAGTAGGAGAGTCATTAAATAAACAAGCCTCTGACGAAGAGGGAAAAGGCAGCGGTGGAAGCAAGGAGGTGTCAGTCATGCTAAGCAGCAAATGCCTACTGTAGGAAACAATAAAATAATTAAACAGCAGCACAGCAAAATCCAAAAAATGCAAAATGCAGAACGCTCTAAAGTAATTTTTACCTCCCCCAAACTCATGTGTACATTCACTGTGAGTGAGAAAAGAATAGTGATGCAGGTATCGCTTGTTTAATTAACTGATTTGCATTTCGCATTCTTTTGTTGAACTAGAAAAATGGGACATTGATTTAATGCTAACAGCATCTGCAGCCTTGGATTTTAACGCAAAAAAGATGTATACCTCTTTTATAATCCTCAAACAAGGGTAATTTTACATCCTTGCTGATCTTCTGTGGGGTTTCTAATAAGTGACAGTGATCTTGACTTATCGTCAGCTGCAGACTGTGGCATGAGGCCTGTGATGAAATGGATCTGCCTGATTGACTTCGCCAAACAGTGTCTGACTAAACTCCCCTTTTTATCCCTTTTCTCCATCCTGATACCGGCAAACCAATGTGCATTATAAATTACAATCCCTTAGCAGGTATTAAACTTTATCAGAAGGGGGGGGAGTGGTGGTAGTGGAGTAAATCCATATTCATGTGACCTTGAGAAGGCTGGGAGAACGGCTTCTACAAACCTGACATGACATTTAAAGTTCTCCGTTATTCTGTAAAAGATGTTATATCATACCATCAGTAATGACTTTGGAGCAGGGGCAGTCACTCATGACAATGTGTTTTATGGCCGTACTGAAAACCCACACCAAAAAGCAGCTTGAACGTTAAAAGGTGACGGAAGAAGGTATTTACCGTGGTGTCATTTTTTGACCACAGGTTGGCCATGATAGATGAGTATTTTACACAGTCACTTGATAATCTCTACAAATCTCGTAGTATAATCATCAAGAGGTTATTCCAAAGAAAATGGAACTGGACGCCAGAGTACCTTCCACAAGAGCTCCTGAGCAGGGAAACTGCAACGCGATAATGAAGGACAAAATGTCCCCCTTGAATATAGATGAAGCATCTCTTCATTATTAGAGACACACGATTGCATCTAAGTGGACTAATCTATTTGTTGTTGAATGCAAAAAAGTTATGAGGATTGAAATTCCCAAAGATGCCAATGGCAGTCAAACAAGGGGCTAATTGCTCTTCCGTGCCAGTGTTTGATTCGCGTTTGTTTCCACCATATCTCCTGCACGGACCGCTCTGGTCTGATTAATCCGTTTCCTCCTTGTTGTTGCGGTGGTTCCTGTTCGCCCGCCTGTCTCGTTTGTCACGTCTGACACCCCTCACCAGCTTCCCCCTTGGCTACACTCATTAGCTCTATTTTTTACCCAACCTCCAATCTCCTTTCTGTAAGCCACTGAGGTGATCTGGCTATCAACACATATTCTTCTTAAAAGTTAAAATCAAGTGTTTGTCTTAATTAACATTTAAATAGGGTTTGCAAGAGAATGAACTGTTATCACCCATCTTGAGATTGCTTCTTTTAAATCTAATGAAGACGGGAAGGTTCCTCGGTTGGTGAATACTCAGCTTTTGTGAACACAGGCTGAGCGATAGCTGGCTGCCTTGGTGTGCCTCCACAATTCTGCAAGATGCGTGACCTTGAATGGGACCCATTGTGTGCTAGCCTGGAATTAACTTTTTTTTTTTTTTTTTTTTAACCCTTTATCAAAGATCGTATTTTCTAAATTCTTCATATCTACTGCTGTTTTATCTTGTTTTTCAGCATTTATCAGAATACATCACACTGTTCACTATGTATTAACACAACATGACTGCTAGATAAGACAGGAGAGATTAGTAGCATCTTTGTACATGGCAATTTGCTTCAAATGGATTCTTTAAATACAGTCTGGAATTTGCCTCAACTAACTTTAGGATACAGTTTCATCATCAACAGCTTAGACCTGCGCCTGATATATTACCAGAATAAGGTGCACACACCTGAGATCACAGTGCTGGGCTTAAATGTGGCTTACGTGGCAAAGGCCTTGAAAAGTGTAAAAAAAAAATTAAGAATTATCTCATTTGTAGAACCTGGGACCTCCTAATCCACCAAATTTAGTGTAAATTGCCAAGAATAATTCAAAAGGCATGGGAAATCAAAGATTTTTATTCTTCATAATTCTTGTATAACACAAGTAAAGTAACTAAAAAGTAAATTTCTACTTCTTTCCAAAAACTAACCATGTCCTTTCTTAATGACTGTTTGGACCTATAATTCATTTACCCTGCCACTCATCCATCTTTGTCAGTGTCATTATCATGTTGCACCAGTAGACAGGTACAGTATAAGGCTGCTGACATTCAAAGACAAAGTCACCTGAAAATTTAGATCAAACCTACAGAGTGCAATGAAAGGTAGGCCAGTCTGGCCTTCAGTTCAGTAGTCTGCACAGCACGCTTTCAAAGGCTTTAATAACTCCAGTATGTACAAGACATTATGTTATGATCTGGTGGGTAAGCAAACATGGATATGCAAAATTAAGGTACAATACAATTTTACCCGAAACAGTATTGCTGGATGACTTGGAAATCAATGACCTGTATAGTATTGCGCACCTGCACATTAGTTACGCAGTAACTAATGCTAGAGCTTGGAAAAAGAATGTGAAAAGGGACATTTGTTCCTTACCCTTGCAGTTACCACAGGTTGCACACATTTACGAATCCCCCCTCTTGACAGGTGATAAAAGGATGTGGGGAGTGTAAGCGATAAAGGGGGATAAAAAACGAAAAATAAAGCCACTAAGAACTGAACTCGCTGAGGTAATCCAAAGCCTATAATTCATATCAAAGTACTTCCTACTACTCAACTGAGATCCCCCCCACAGCCTGCTTAATGCTATTCTCATTATGTATTTAACATTTGAATATAGAAAGGAATCTGTAATGTCACTGGTGGAGAAGCAGCATGACTTTAGAGCGGAGTCCCCTCCCTGCTTCAGTGGTAGACAGCTACTTGTGATTGCGCAGAGCTGCTTTAGTACAATAACTGCGGTACAATGAACCATGGCATGGGAGTGAAAATCCCTTGGCATTTACTACCTCTGAAAAATTAATTATAAATTAAACTAATTTAATGTGCGCTTGAACCCAGTGTGCTCCATCTTCCCCCTTTTTACACTAAACTTAAACTTGTTTTAAGTAATGAGAAATTTAAAAATGTCAAACTGTCAAAAATGCATTTTAAATCTATTCTTATATTAAATACAAAATGCATTACCGATGTATTTGTGTATTACACATGCATTCTATATTTACCATATTTGACAACGTGAATGCATTTCAGTGGCACAGGCTTATAGAAAAATTCTAAATATCACACAGCAAATTTTGGACAGTCCCTGGCTGTACGTAGTTAATCCTAGAAAGCCTGAAGTGTCCTGTGATGCCTCTCAGAATCTCCCTCATGGTAACACTACCGCCCACACCCTTCCACACACATGGAAACTGTACACCCTGTGGCTCTTTAGAGTAGAAGAAAGAGCTTTTTTTTTCCTCAAGGGAGGCAAACAAGTAAGCGTGAACAGTGGCTGCCAAAAGGAGGTAATCAGGCAGAACAATCGAGGGACTCCATTCTAATCAATCCAGCACCATTGACAGTGTTGACCCAGGCCCTTCAGTAGAAAACACAGTGCTGCAGATGGTCACTCTGAACAGGGCATTTGCTCTTGCTTTATGCTAATCATATTTACATGGTGTGTAATGGAGTGAAGATGTCTGTTCCACTTTGACTGCTTAATCTGCAGGTCTCTCTCCAGGACACCGTAGTTGAGAGCAATGATCCGATGACACAGTAGAGCATCGCTGACAGCTCTCTAAGCTGCGGTGTCTAAGAAAAGCACAACTTTAAGCAGAGATGTGTCAATTACTTTGCAAAGTTAACGTAAAAAACTGAAATCAATGTAAAGTAAATAGCATGTGTGTTTAAAAAAGTCAAAACTAACCTATTTTTGATGCCACAAACGCAAAATGAAGCTTATACAAGTCATCTCATCAAAATTTCATCAAAATATTCTAATTTATTAGAATAGTTTCACCTTCCTAATGAATGGTGTGACACCGGAAAAACAATGACTATGCAGAGATCTTAGATCACTTACAGCAGAAAAAGGCTGCTCCTAACAAGTGTGGCGTGAAAAGGGGACCCTGCTGTTACCGCTGTTACTCCACTATCAGCGAGTAAGGTGTTTTTATTGATTTTCAACTTGTCTGGGTACTGAAGTTGCCGGAGAACATTTCAGGGCTCACGAAACACCTCACATGTCTGACTTGTTCTTCAGTCCCTGACTGCTCTCTTCTTTGCTAATATTGAGTTATTTTCACTAACAAGGGAATAAAGCAGACAACAGACAGAAGCTACATACCTGTTACACATTATTCTCTGTACAATCCTATGAATTATTCAATAATAACAGTCTTATTATGTGAAGTATTTTGGAAGTAGTGAAGAGCAATAAGTAAACATGAATAACATTTACAAAATCTGAGGTTTTAAAACTTCCTTGATCACGTAACATCTATCATTTTCGGTTATCAGGGAAAAAACTGACATCATCATTTTACATTAAAAATACATTTCAGGCAAATGTTACATTAATTTCTCTTCCATTCTGCTTTCATATGTGATGAGTGCTACCTTTATTTACAAGTTTTGCCTTCGACATAGAAACTGATTTTAACAGCTCTCAATATGCATATCTACTTTTGTGAAACATACTTTTAAATTCAAAACAGCCTAGAGTCATGTTCCATATTTCATTGAAGTTGAATATTTAAAAAGATCAACCCACTCAAAAACCTATAAAACCTTTCTTACTGGGTCTTCTGTCCTATAAATAAAATTGCATGTGTCATATCAAATTACAGCCAGCGACTTCACGCATCTAGCTGAGAGACAGAACTGTTCTGGTAAACAGCCTCAATTCATCAACACTAATTATACTCCTTTTTTGATCTTGTTCGCTTATCCTCCTGAGATCCTCAACACAGGGAATAACTACATTCCTCAGATATTAGGAGTGGTCAGTCCCTTATTATCATGTAGTACTTAAAATCAGAACAATTACAAGATCCTAGTTTTAGAAGTATAGTGTCATGATCTGCTGCCACTTCACATTCGGCATTGTTCAGCTGGTTGCCGTCTAAGCAGGTCGAAATCTTTAAGCAGAGTGCCAAAAAAAAAACCTAAACCCATTAAGAACAATTAGTTTGCATGAACAAACAACATATAAAACTTTTTGGCACCTAATGACATACCAAAGATAGATTCTTCTCATGTATTCGCCCAATTATTCACCCAGCAATTTGCATATCGCTCGTCTTACGTAACATACAGTGCATGCGCATTGAACGTTTCAAGAAATTCTGTGCAATCAACACGGTGTAAAGGAACACATTAATATTTCACTGTGTTTTCTTTGTTGAAGCTGTCCGTACATTAAGCGACCAAATAACGTGGAAAAATTTTTTCCTTCTTTTACACTTGCAAAATGATAACTGTAAGAAGAGTGTGTCTGAACAGAAAATTGTTGCCGTGTAGCGATTACTGACAAAAAGGAGAAAAATGAAAAAGAAGAAAGACTGGTTAGAGTCTCATTCCCTACCATCTGGCTGGTAAGCATTGCATGGATTGGACAGTGTGTTTCCAACCATAGCAACCCTAGCAAGCTGGAATTTTAAATCTGGACGAAAGAATATTGCTAGTTCTCATTCACAACAACATAACATCTTTTTTTTTTTTTTTTTTTAAACGTTGCTTTTTTAAATTTCTCTGTATTCTTTTGAAAATAAGGGCAATCCATAACAAAAAAAAGTTAATTCAAAAGCGGTAAAAATCTGCAATCATGTTTTTTCCCCCAACAATGCTGTGTGGAACTGACAGCATTAGCTATATGTCTAATGTCTGCCCAACATGCCAAAACACTTGTGCTTTGTGAGGGAAACTTTAAAAAGTGGAAATAATGACATAATAAATAGTAATGAAGACAAAAATCACTTGTTTAAATCATAAAAACATGAAGAAAATGCAAGAAACATCCCTAAATTAGAGGAAGACTGAAGGTCTGTTAATTGACATTATCGTTGAAAGAAATGCTTAAGTCTTCTATTCCCAAAGTACTCTACAATTGTACTTTTCCAGAAGAGAGATGCTGTCTGTGTTTTAAAGGTCACTGCACATTTCTGTTCTTACGGTAATTAATCCCCTATTCACCCGCACTATTTTGTAATAAGAGAAAATGAGTTTACTCATTAAGCAATTCAACAAGAGACGTCTCAAGACTATTGTCTGTGCTTGTAAGCAATAAATGCAATGTCTTTCTTAATGAGGTCATGTTATCAATAAAAGTCCAATTAAGGCAACAGCTAAAAATCACATATGTGAAGACAAAAGCCAATTCCAATACAGTAAATGTACATATTTTCTGCTATTCTACAGTAACCTTAGACAATAGTAACAAATGGCCATAAAATTTGTAACACGGCAAAATATGATTTATATTTATTCGCAGCCAATTTTCAGTATGAGGAGTTTGCCAGAGACCACATTTAACAAGAGGGATCCAGTGTGAGAGCGCAGTGTGAAAAGGAGCCCCGAGCACAGACACACACAGTGCTCTGCTTAGGGGGAGAACACGTCCAGGGCACTCAAGTTCCGTCTCCTCAGCGGCGGGTGAGGGCCTAGCCACAGAGATGGATCGGACTTACAGGCTGGAAGAGTGGAAACAGGGCGCTGGGGAGGGCACTGCGGGAGCTGATCTTTTACTGGGCTAATTTCACAGTTTCTGCCTGCTGGCTCCAGCAGGTGGGACGCCCCGCGGGAGGGAGGAGGAAACAAATGACTGGGTGGCAGTTTTGCCGTAAAAGACTAATGCCAGCTCAACCCCTAGAAATTCACTATGAAGCACCAGGGAGTCAACACTCTTCTTGGAATATCAGCCGGAACATGCTATGTTTTTACCTCGATTTTTGACATAGATATTCAAAATGAGGCAAAACGACGAGGCTCCAAGACTGATGCGGGTCCAAAACAAGAGAGAAGGCTCAATTAATGCACCATTCTACCAATCACTAAATCAGCCAATTAGGGGATAAAAAAAAAAAAACCGAAGAGTGGAAAAATATTCAGCATATGAACAAAAACTTAAGAATGAGAAGACAAATAATAAATCAAATAGATTAAATGTATGCAGCTGAATAGTAAATACAAAACGGACAGTGTGTGTTGTCGCTTGCATTCACCTGTTGCCCACACTTAAAACTGCAGTTGATTAAAATCTGTACAGTCCAACAAAACACCAGCATCTGGCTCAGCTGTATCTACAGGGCAGCATTAAATGAAACAATAAACAAGCACCACTGTGACTTTGGGTGATGGTAATATCTAATTTTATTCCTGGACTACTGCGGCTGAAGTCTCACTGCAATTAGGCTTAATGTTTGACTTCATTGAAGGCTATGGATGTTGTGCTAAGAGAAAACGACACAAATTAGCTTGATATGGTTGCTATCCATAGAGGCATCAACAAATCAAATTCCAAAAAGCAATTAAAAAGATGTGCAGCAGCAATCCCTTTATGCATCTGAAATTTGTAGCCCAACGATATCTTATGTGTTCCAGGTATCAAAAATAGTTACCACATAATCACTGAAATTTACCCCATGCTAGGCATGTAATATTTTTAAGTTATGAATGAAACATGTCAGATGTTTCCTTCAACTATGCTGTAAGAAACAGAAACAGTAAGATTAAAACTCTTGTGTCAATTCTTAAAATTAATGGCACTCAAAAAGTTTAAAACTTTCAAATAGGATATCAGCAAAAAATAACAAAATTACTCATCAGATGTAGGAAACAAACAGGCAAAAGATTTTCCTCAGCTGCTGCCTAAATATAGTGAAACCAATTCAATCAATCTCTCTATTCTAGTGTAACTATGTAAAACAGGGAGACAAAGGCCGTTCAGCAGCAATATTCTGATTCTATTGTAGTGTCTGATTTTCACAATTCATAAACTATTATTAAAATTAACAATACTGTGTACAACACAATAAGTAAAGCAGACACAAAGACATGGCTGAAAAATTTTTGACAGAGGCCTCCATATAAAGCTTTCTTTTTCCTTACAGCTGACAACAGGAACTCAATTAGCATGTACCACTGTGGAGAACAGGCATGGGGCGTACTACTTATCCAGGTTTGATGGATGGATGGATGGATGGAAGTGTCATCCATTTGACTCATAAGAAACAATTGCATGGGTTCAAAGGCTTGGGAGGAATGGAAGTGGTTTGCCAGTTCCTTCCTCCGTACATGAGTGGAGGGAAGCAAACATGGGAAAACATGGGAAGGCTGCACACCCTGAGCTGGACTCGAACCCCTTGCCCAATGAGGAGGTCCGAGGCACCCACTGTACTTGCCGTACCACTGAGTCCCCGAAGCTTGATATGCTTTTGGAAGGGGCTAAATGGCGTGGAGTAAGGGGGGGGGGGGGGGGGAGGGTGGTGAATTTGATTGAAGTGATTGCCGAAAATGACACTACATGATTAAATCAAGAATAGTGGATCAGGGCTCTAATTCTGGATTAGAGCTCCAACAGACTACAATTTCAAGGACAGTTATTGTAAGATTGACTTTTATACTGAGCCACACACTTGGGAACCAAAAGAGCACTTCTACTAATGCCGCAGTACAGACATTCTATAAGATGATTAAAGGGTTATAATTACATTTTTAAATTATTATAATAAAAAAAAAAGCATTCTGTGTTGACTCACTGAAAGACTGCACCACCTGTAGTTGTAAGAAATCACGAATGAGCCAAAGCAAGACGAAGTATATACTGAAAATAAACTGGTCAAAATTTAGAGCCTGAAAATAAAGAAAATAAAACTTCAAAGACCCCAGGGCACCCGGATGAAGTGTGACACTTGTAATTACCTGGTCAACGCCTCGTCTTCAGGGAAAATAAACAAAGGAATGAATCTGCAAGCAAACAAACATTGCAGTGGATAGACACAAACTTTTTGTGTTTGTGTGAGGTCATATCAGCTTCAATCCTGTACTGCTTGTTTCCTGTGAGGAACTACAGTAGCTGTGGCAAGACCCATTTCTACTGCTTGCTTTGATAATATGGCATACTGTACAAAAGGAAGGTGAGAAGTGGGTTTTGCAGCCTTTCGCAGTGAAAACTCCACAATCTGTTCTTATTGTGGTAAGATAATGTTTGTTCAACAAGGATCAGCTTTATTATCAAGAGTTTATTACAGTCACCTCAGTCACTGTTTACAGTCAGCAGGGGGGGGGGAATGTATCAGCAAGAAAACTACTATTGTGCCTTCCAACATTTTAAACATGAAAATTAAAACATTTTCCTTCATCACAGAATTTATTGAGAGAATGTATTGTATTAAGTGGATACAAAATATAAATAGCACAAAAGCAATTGTACATTAGAGAAAAAAATTATTCCAGTAACTGTATATCATCTTTGGAACTTCTAAAACTACAAACAATAATGGAAAGCTGCCTAAAGACAAATTTTAAAGAGAACAAAAAATAATGTGCAACCCTACACAGCTTTTGGTCCAGGTCATAGTTTTATTCTGCCTGGACTACAGCAACTCTCTCCTGTCTGGCTTTCGGGCCTCTGCAATCAACCTTCTCCAGCTGATACAGAAAGCTGCTGCACGAGTCACGTTCGACCTGGCAAAGCGTTCCCATGTCCCTCTGTATTGGCTTCCAATAGCTGCTCAGATCAAATTTAAGTCTTTGGTTACTGCCAGCAAAACCATCAACGGATCTGCTCCCTGATATCTAGAAGACCTGATCACTCTCTACACCACAGCTGGACTGCTATGCTCCTCCACCTGTGACCATTCGGTGGTTTCATCTAAGAGTTCACAAGTCAAAGGGACAATGGGTTTTATTTTTGCCTCCGATGTGGTGGAATAACCTCCCCCATCACTCAGAACTGCTGAACCTCTCAACATTTGAGTCTCAAGACCTACATCTTTAGGACTCACTTAAACCCTGACCTCCCAAGTGCTTGACAAACATGTACACGTTTGTTATCTGTTTAATAATTTCTAATCTGTTTAATTGAAAAAGCCTATATGTAGCTATGCACGAAACATATACTGGTTCATTACTTAACTGAGTTTACTCTTCAGGGGTCACACACCACTCGTAAGATATAAGAATAGTAAGGACTAAAGACAAGTGTTTTGTCCAACAGCGTAACGCTTTGTTTTAAGAAGTGAATTAGAAATGGGATTTCTGTAATTTGATAAATACTAATCTGAGAAGTTGAGAACCTAGTTTATCTGCCTTCTCACACACAGCATGTTGCCTGCTTTCTTGTTATTGGAAGAGAAACACAATTTTCCCAAACTACAGGCACCCTGTGGTTTGATTTGACCAACAGATAATAAAGCTGATGAAGTACAGGTACTGCTGAAGGGGGGTGGGGGTGGTAATCAATGACACATGAAATTTCAGTTTACAGTTTCCTTCCCTATTTAATGATGATCTCTGCTTTTCCCGACTTAAAACAACTGCAAATGCATAAAATGTGAATCCAAAAATTGAATTTTTGTGTTTTAGGCAACTAAAAGCAAAGCGAGCAGGAAAAATATACTACAAAAAGAAAGGAAATGGAAAAAAGGCAGGCCACTTTACAATCATGATGCATAAAAACCTAATTTCAAAGTTTTTCAATTATGTGACAAATAAATTTGCAGATGAAAAAAAATCAACCAGAAAATCCCACAGTGATATGATGACATAATATTAACATACCAGCATTTAAAATGCTTGTATGCAGAGTTCAACAATATTTACACCCTTATAGACTAAAGTACCATAGAAAAAAAATAAAGGACCCATTTTCCCCCATAGTTAACTTTATAAAAATCCCTTTCTTGAATATTCCAGACAAAGGTATGCGGATACTTCATGCTTGGATATGCTTGTTGCATCCAACTGGAAGTCTATGAAGGATACTGGCAGTGTTTATCTTGGAGAGGAAATTTTACCAGGCACTGACAATCATTGCCATATTTGGGTAAACAGAAATTAGATCTGGGGTTTTGCAGGATTTCAGTTAAAACTGGTACTTTAGATAATCTACCTTCATGATCATGAGGACAACTGTGCTATGCTTTAAAGCAAATGACAAAAGTAGACTGTTATTTTGGACAGTCAACAGACAACCACCAGAAAAACTGAGATTTCTTTTCCCTGAGACACTGGAGTCTGGGCAGATGGGGGGGGGGGTTCATTTTTCCTTCCTGTTTGTATTTTGTCAAAAAGGCCAGTGGCCTTGCTTGGACCCCTTGCTGACTGCAATCTTCTCAGATAAATCACAAAACATTCAATTCTTATTTCTCTCAGTGGGCTAACATCTAAGCTTCTGATTTAAATAAAGAGGAGCAGCTCCACACAGTCCACAGCAGTGGATATAATTGACTATTTCAACAGGCAGCTGATAGTGATATTTACCTTTTCACTTTTTTAAACCTATTCTGCAAAACCAGATTAAATTTTTTGAATCATTATCAGTAATTCAGATAAATCTATGAAAATAGATCTGGACAAAAATGAACAATTTCTTATTGAATACAATTTAATTACAATGTAACATGATACTTTTCATAGATATCACAGGCAGGTTGCTGACAAGTTGAAGTTAAAGGGCAAAACTTATATAAAATAATTTCAATATTACTCTTATTCCGATGTAACAAATGTTTTCCACAAGTTTTCTATACCTGAAAAGGTTTGTAGATCATGATTTCTTCCAGCTAACATTGTATAGGCCTATACTGCAGCCGTTTAGGTACTGAGGGTATTCACAAAAACAAAAAAAAGCACTTTGATTATACTGATTTCATAAAAATGTGTCTCTTGTCTGTCACAACAGTAGAATTTTGAGCAGGAAAATGTTGTTTTATTTATAGTAATGCTGTGGGAAAGCATCTTATTGCTGGACCTTTTTTTGTCAGGGGCGTGACCAGCAGACGGAGAATGGATTGGGCACTGTACCTTTAGCACATGCAACACTGTTGTGGCGATGATAAATGAAGGTCACCTAACTCATGAACGGAAAACATATTTAAACCACAGAAAATGTTTGCAACGTTCAAAAATATGACCAAGTATTCCCACACAAGGACCACATATATTAGGCACAATACATTTTTAATCATGCGGGTGAGGCCGAATGCGTGCTTTAAATATGCGACCCTTCTCAATTATGGAGCCCCTATATATTTGCAAAACTCAATTAAAATAAAATGAAGGATATAAAAAACAAATAAGCTGGCAGTTCCCCTCCTGCCGGCGACACTGCCAGAGTAATTAGGTTTACTCTATGAGTTAGCGATCGCGGCAAAAGGGCAGCTGTGCCACGCAGGGGGGCGGGGACAGAAAGGAGGGGGGCCGGGCTGGCTTGGCTTGCCTCTTCTTGACAATGACCTTGTATGCATGATTAAAGAAGTCACTGGGGCATGACCACGCGTAGCTGATGTAGGGAAATATTTATTTATTAACCAGATTCTGTCGTTCAGCTGATCCGGAGGAAAATTACACTGCAGCCAAATTCGATATTTATGGTTCACTCCACACTGTGTGACTGGAGAATTTCGACTTCTTGCTTTCTTACTTCCCATTTGCAAGAGAAGCCTTTTTGAGATACATCAAATCGGCACTAAATGTCTATTTTACAGTAAGCAACAAGGTGCCTTAAGAAAGAGGAAGCAAAAAATTCTTCATCAGCTTCCCAAGAACCGTAAAATTTTCAAAGGCTTAAAAGTTTATATTATGTAGTTTTGGTGATCGGTGAAAACACCATACTTAATGGAAATCCATTTAATTAAGCAAGGTCAGACCACTGTAAAAAGGGATGCTTTTCAAAAGACATGCTCTTGCAGACTTCACAAGAACAGCGAGAGAAAAACTTCAGACAAAAAAATCCAATAATACCTGTCACTGTACGCGTGAACTGACGGAACACAATATTTTGTTGGATAAAAGGTTCCGTAAAGATTATGGATAAGATGTCGCACAAAATTTAAACTGGACAGCATAATTAACTGATAAAATGTTCCTTTGAAGACAACAGATCAGTATGTTGAAAGTGAATACTTGATTTTGATACAGGAGGATACAGACGACTGACAGCTTGAAAGGAAAATTAATACCCGAGAAACTAGATTTAAATCTTACGGACAAAAACCATGCCAGCAAAGTTTGCTAAAAATCAAGAAACAAATCAACCAGGTATATAACATTAAGTCCACTGTCAGAAGTACAAAAACAAACAAACAAATAAAAACAAGCGTGTGAGATATTCCTTGCGCGTCTTACTCTGCAAAAAAAAAAAAAAAAAAAAAAAAGTCTCAGATAAGCCACTTGCTTACAGCCCAAGCTGCAGCACCGTTTTGTCTGAGGGCAACTTGCTTAGCATCTCACGGGGGACAGCGGGCCGTCTTTCCTCTGAACCATAAGGGAACCAGACCTGTCCTCTTGCCACAAACAATCTCATCGCAGAAGGCAGTCTAAAATACAGGCGTGCGAAAGGAGCCGTGCAGCACCCACTCTCTACTTTCATGTCAAACACACACTGCCCTGTCCTATCACTAAGTGCAGCATGTCCACGAGTACATTAAAAACAAGTTGTCACCTTATCGTTATTTACATATGCACCCTAAAATGAATACTAAAGAATGATTTGACAGCATGCAATTAAAGAAAACATGTTCTTACAGGAAATGGCTAATTGTTAACAGAATTAAAAGTACAAGTAGCTCTATAAATTGTACTCATAGGCTTTAATAACATAAATCATGACAAACACTTGTAATCAAATCCTGATAATGGGTGGCAAAGCGGTGCAGCGTTGGCATCTCATGACTCCTGGGCAGTAGGTTCAGACATGGGTTCAAGTCGAGCTCACTGTGTGGAGTTTGCATGTCCTTGCCGTATAATGCAAAGATATGCATTTCTGGTGAAATGGTGAAACCACCCTGCTCTTAACATGTGTATATGCATGCGTGCGTGTCATTGCCCTGTGATGGACAGGTGCCCCATCCAGCATCTACCCTGCCTGGCATCCTACGCTTCCGGAATAGGCAGTGGACCACCGAGACCCTGCTTTGGACAAGCTGTTATTAATAAAGGATGGCTGGATGAAATCCTGCTATAACAGAATAATCGAGCAACATTGTTTTCCTTATGACCATCCTCCAAGTGTTGTTGGCATTTTGGAATTCTAACAATGCATATGGTAGTTTCCCCATGTACCTGCTGTTAACATTATGACCCCTTTACTTATGTGTGGTTTCTGTACTGTAGTAAAGCGCAAAAACAAAGGTTGGGGAATCTAAGATTGTCTTAATGGCTTCTCGTGATAGGAACAATCACTTATTTTATTTAGCTTTGGGGTAAAGACTGTACATGTAAGAGGAGGTAGAATGCCGTAAAGGCAGAAAAGAGCATGCTGTCAAAGCACCACGGATGCACGGAACTCCCGTACGCTCTAAAGCAGCGTGCGGGACCTCTCGGTAACGAGGAAGAAAGTGGGTTCTTAAAGCAATGATAGTGTGTGCGAGCCGTGCGTCTGAAGAGAGTGCAGCGAGGCGCGAAATGTGTGCACGGAGATAAAAGCCTCAGGTGAAAGCGCTGACAGAAACAAAGAGCTATCACTGTGATAACAGGACAGACCACAAAAGAAGAGGAAAAAACTAAACAAAACACAAAGCTATCAATGACGGAAGGAACTGGAAGTTAATGAAGGCAGTTGAGCGCAGAGTCTCCACTGAGTTTGAGTGTCACCGCACAGAACCCACACATTAGTACAAAATCCATTTACATGAAAATTACTAACTCGCTGTTATGTAAAACTGAACGTTGACAATATTAGCGAATACAGAAAGCCAGAGGAAAACAAGCTTTGAGCTCAGTGCTAATTTGTGACAATAGGCGAATTCAGACATCTTTTTCATTGCGCCGATGCAGTCAAAGGCATAAAATATCACTTTTGCACTTGCTGAATGGCACTTTGACACACTAAGTGTTGGAATAATGGCTGCTTGTTAAAGCCATGGTAAAGCCAGAGCAGATGAATGAGCACTGTGAACATCCTGTACTAAAACTGACTGTAGGAACCAAAGTGTAAAAGAAGCAGCACCGTTGGAACAAACACCCAAATCATAATACAGAGGCTCACTTGTGGAATTCTTCTCAAACTATGAACTGCTTTGACCCTTAAAATACCTTTTTTTTTTTGTAAATTTAAATGTTAATTACATAAATTCAGTCTGTATGGAGATGTATAACACAGTTCATGAAAAGGAAATCAAGGGAACTACATTGTAAACCATTTTACAGAACCCTAAATACACCACAATTACTTCCCTACTACTATACATGAGACATTGCTGAGTTCTGAAAAGCATGTAGCTGCAGAACAGCGGTCAGAATCCGACTATGGAATGCTTCATTTTGCTGTATCAGTATGCTGTGGAAAATGTTATAATAAAAAAAAAAAAATGCTTGACTGTGCATGATCTGCTCTTCAATTTTACTTTATCGAGTTTACAAAGTTAATTAGAACGAAAAAAAATCTCTTGCTGTAAATCTTGCACCCACCTCCACCTTGGAAATGAGAACCTTGCAGAAAACGATAAAGGATGAGTGGAAGCTTCATTCTTCTCATGCTGACACTACCTAAACCTAAATCAACGGCTGCTCAAATTCCTGTGCGCCGTAAGGCTCCGCTTCAGTGTCCAATTCTATACCCTCTGTCCAAGAAGATACAAAAAGCTGTGGGAGCACCTTGAGGGAATCTTAATGACAGACTCAGGTTTCTCTTGTAATACTGTAACATTTACCAAAAGTTTCCAGATGACACATATCTTGTACAATACCAGTAAGAGGCTCAAAACTGGAAAAAATGTGAAGGGAAAAAGGAAAAAAAAAAAAAAACAGTTTAAAAAAGGTAAACAGATGCAAACTACTGGGAGCTGTGGTGATAGAAGGTGAGGGGGGGTCATGGATAAAGCTCCAATATTCATTTCCCACATGACTGCACAATTCACATTTGCACCTGTTAGTTTATTGACTGTTCTTTGGCCCTGCAGTCTCGTAAAAAGACAACAGGCGACTCATAATCAATGTTTCACATTGTTATAAATACACTTTATAAAAGAAATGTTTGATGATGTCTGACTAAATAAAGCTGCTTGATCTTGAAGAACACAGACATCTATAATGCCCTTTAGTAACTGTTTGTCATATGAAGAACATGCACTTATCTGTAAACCCATAAGAGAAACACAAACCCTTTTTGTCTTGTATGTTCCTAATGAACAACCTGTAATGGTGAATAAGTCATGAGAACTTTACTCACAGTATATAACCAATAAAGCTGCACAGTTTACATTCTCTGTGAGTGCTGAATTCACCAATCAATCGTGCAAATTTTGATTTCTCGAATGGAAGGTGAACGCTTGGATCTTACTTTACATAAAAACTAGGCTGTCACTCTTTTTTATGAGGAATATTAGAAATGGTCTCTCCCCCCATAAATAACTGCATATGCTTACTGTGTTACACAACATTTTTTAAATGACAGTTGTTTCAATCTCATTAAATTCAAAAGGCAGCCTTTTACACTATAGTCTTACTTTATAGACTGTTATTGTTGTCATGCTATCTTTTCAGGTTATTCAATGTTTTGCTATTACATGTCTACTAATCTAACAAAAGATTTAAACAAGTTTTAAAATGCTTAATTTAATCCCTATAACATTAGACATTTAAACAGTAATGAATAAACGTCTATGTAAACAGTGAAACACAGAAATAATTGACTATAAAGGTTCAATGTCTACCCTGTCATATCCATACACGTGCATTCAGAGGACTGACAAAATACTGCCATCTACTCAGATGAATAATACTACTCTGAACCAAATACCACTAAGTATCAATTGTTAACAAAAGGCCTGAAAGTCAGCCCTTGTGTGGACATGTGTTTCTAAAGCACCATGTTATAGTTAGAGTACAAGAGAGGCAACACTGCAGGTGCATTGTAACAGAAACTATAAAACAATATACTGTGGGTAAAAGAATAGATTTTAAAATTGCCAAACAAAGAATAAGGAAAAATGCACTGGATGTTGGATGAGCAATCTGACCGAATACTAGGGCTCTTAGCTTTTAGAGCAAAGGCCCATAGAAATTACCCTAGAATTAAAACAATCTTTATAGCACCAATAAACTGACATGAGGTGAATAATGGCCAAGAAATATGATGCAACCAGGTGCACCCTATGATGCAAACACCATTTCCGCACTGCCAAAGACCCATACAAATTGGTAAAGAGGTTTAAGGCTGATTTCCAGAACACTAAAAAGAAATCAGACGTGTTCCATTGTCTCCCCAGTCGCTAGATCTAAAGATCTTTGACCTTGAACAGGAAGTTCTGTAGGGCAGCATACGTAAGTTTTCCAGCGGCTTCATCCGTCAAACTCGAGGCTTTTCCGCTTGAGGAATAGTTGAATATCTCACCGCACACTGTTCAGAAAAGTTTTACAAGATGGACTGAAGCTGTTCTTACAACAACGGTAGCCTTATAACTTCTTTATTCGTCTCGTTAAATTGTTTTATTTCTACAATCCGCTGTGTTTTACGAAACCTTTTCAACTCAACACAATAGTTGGGTGCTTGTGATAACAGACCACTCAGTCTATTCTGTCTAAGGAAAACACAGAGCTAATGAAAACAAAGGTCAGTCTTGGAATCAAATCCAGTATGACGGTGATAAAAATGAAAAACAAGCTATTTACATAATTGTTACTGAAAGACAGGCAATAAACACAATCAGCAATAAACAAGATTGTGTCTTTACAAGTCAAATGGGCGAAAGTGCTTCCAGTGCTACTTATTACGTATGGGTAGTATGTGTTTTAATTCTCATCTTTCTCGTCTAAAGGTTACTCTTTTTCTTTCCAGGCTCTTGTGAGGAATTACAAAATGGCCCTTTGCTAGTGCACAAACAGCCGCAAAATGAAATACACTCAGATGAGTATTACGAAAAGGTAGGCGAAAAACTCATCTACAGAAGTACCATCCCAGGCAAGCGGAATAAAATCTGACAGTCTCTTAAATTGCTGCAGCATGGAGGGAAATAGAACAATTGGAAAAATCATTAGCAATTAATCTCCCTTAATAAGCACATTATTATTCTCTGTCTGTGGGGTGAGGATGAGGGTGGAATAATCCCTGCTTTATGCTCCCATCTCCTACTGCTTGGGGTAAGCCACCAAAATTGTAACAGATTAGCTGTCTCGCAGCCAACCCACCACGGAAAGCCACGTTGAGCCACGCTGCACACTTTCACCAGCATGAAACACCATTCATCATGATCGGAGAGGGGTCCAAAGTTTTGCAACCGGTTTATTGGAAGCTGAGCTGTTTCAGGTATCAAATAACAGCGCTCCCTGTGATCACACATAAGATCCATTAATCTTACAACCTTGAAGAAGGAAAAAAAATGAAGGCAAAACAAATAGAGAGTCCCCATGTGACACAGCGCTACTGATTCCAATTCGCTGATACAAGAATTTCAGAGGCTTCCATTGTAACAGAGTATACAGCTCTGAGCAGACAAACACTTTATCAGGATACCTAATGCTATTTTCACTACCACATCATACAAAATTAATCAAAATGAAAAGAAACTTGAAATGAGCACAAAATTATGAAATCGTCCACTTCGCATTTTGAGGATTTAGGCTGAGGCCTTTCTTCTCTGACAATGACAGCTTGCCAGCAGGGGGCAAATTTTACTGTCCGTTCCCTCAGTTGCTCTATTAACCCCAACCCTCACGGCGAGGAGGCATGTGTAGGACTAGGGTCTAACATCAGTCCTGGCTTTGCAGCCTCTGGCAGGCGAGGAAAGGAACAGGCTACCCCGGCTGAATGGTAAATGAACAAACAATATTCATTATCTACCCAGCTGGGGCATCCACTTGAATATAAACCTTTGAAACACTTCAAATGACAGCATGGCACCGTTTTGATTTACCACACATTGATTGAGAAACAAACACTCTATAAGGAGCAGAGAACAAACAACTGAAATGCACAAAGGGATATTTTCTACCCTTTTCTGTCCATGTTGTTACTGAAATAGCTTCTAATGAGTATGACTACTGATTACAGTCTAGACAACACAAGTAATTTGATCCACATATGAGCATAAACTAGACTCACAACAAGCAAGCCCTTACCCTCAGCCTCTGTGGCTGTTATGTCCTTAACTGCACAGGTCTGAAACAAGGATTTCAATAAGCAATCAGCAGAAACAAGCCCATCATATGAGACTGAAAGAGCTACAAGTGAAATGCACAAGAAAACAGCATTTTGCGCCTCTTAGATAAACGCGAATATATGTTCATTGTGGCAAGGCAATTAATCCATCTTTGATTACATTATGATGAGAGTTTGCAGGAATTCCTCATCTAGGTCACTTGATTTGCTTGGAATCACTGCGTGAATTAGAAGAGCTTTCATGGAAGCCAAAACAAAAATAGCTAATTATCTTACCAATTGTTCACCAGGAATACTAGCTGTATTTTCAGCTACATTCTATACTTCCCCAGAATTGACTCGTTTCACCTAACTAGTAATTTTTTGATGAGGGCTCACATACCGTATGTAAAAAATCTGCACAATTATAAAAATCACCATTCACAGGGAGGAGTAAATACTTTTAATAAAAATACAGTAAGTAGGCATTTAACCTTCATTGCCATGTTGAAGCAGGCAATGATCAGCAATGCTGCAAGTCACATTTACATTTATTTATTTATTTAGCAGATGCTCTTCCCCAAAGCAAACAAAAGTACATTTTCCCAAATGACGAAGACATATAGATGCAAACACATGATTCGCGGAGTGCAGTCAATTAATTAAATAGGACCATTTTTGCCTGGATACATTAAATGAATAGCCGTGTATGAAAGTGATAGGAAGCAGACTTGGACAATACCCTAACCCTTCAGAAATGAATGAATGAACGAACAAATGAATACAGACATTCATCACCTTGTCTCATCAGCTAGGCTGACTGGCTAGCAGAGGACACAGACCATCTATGTCTCCTGATCTGAAGAACTGAAAACCTACAGGGTCCTCAACACAGCGCTGTTTCACATGATGGCTCAGTAGAACAGTGGTTCTCACATTGACCTTCTGCAGGGTTTACAGGCCAAAGAAGCCTTGTGTGAAATGATGGTTTGATTCTTCAGGTATCATCTAAACACAAAGTGATTCCCTCTACAGTACACTGGTGCAGATAAAATCATTATGCATTCTGATAGCAATATTCATTTCACAGCATGAACTACAATTATATTAAAAATGCAACAAAAATGTGACACTCCATAATTTACCGTAATCATACACATCAGCTATACTGCTGAGGTCCCCCGACCCAAGTGTACTCTCACCCCCTTGTTAAATCACATACAGTAAACAGGCCATTGCCTTTAAGGTTTCATGTCACTTCCTGTTTATGTCACTTACACGCACCAGTGACCAGTCTCTGTAACCACTGGAGCCAGAGTCCACCGGAGCCATCAAATCCATTATAGCAGGCTGCCAACGTCTTGCACAGACGAGACGTGATTGATAACAAAACTTGCCTACCTTCGGCTTTCATCTGACAGCGACGAAACAGCGCCAGGCTCTGCTTTTACTGACATTTGTCATAAATCAATTGCAATTTCATCAGTCAGCGAGGCACTGTCAGCCTCGCTCACTCCATCTGTTTTCACTTCATACTCAAAAGTTTTTCCAGTGTACGCTAAAAAGTTGTGCACGGTGCCTGTGACGCGTAGGCTGCCCATTCCCTGCTGAAGACGACACATTCCCCACTGCTAAAATGCTGTCTAGGGATAGCTGCTTAGTTAGTCTAAAGGTGGTTTTTGCAATTGCAACACAATAATTCTTCTGTTGTGCAAACATGGCTGGTTTTCAGGGAGAAAAAAAAAAAACAAAAAAAAAAAAAAAAACATTGGGGAGGGTGGCAGTGAAAAAGGCAAACAACCCTAACAAAAGTTAAGCTTTGAATTTTTTTTTTACATCTTAGGAATCACACCCATTAAAATCTGCGCAACTCCTCAAACTGGATAACTGATCCAGCAGTTTAACATCTATATTTCTGTCAAGAAAACAGACACAGATGTTAAACACCATAAAATAAGGTCAAGAACATGAATTCTCCTGAATTTTGTTCAAATTTTCTATACGTAGTAGAAAACAAAAGTACATAACAGTAACAGTAAGCTGATGTGGATAGCAAACAAATCTCCTAAAATACTCATACAAGTGGTGAATTTGGGGAAAAAAAAGATTTGATTTTTTAAATTGTTTATTAATCTACGATTACACGTGTCTAAATGTCACCATTGAGTTATTTAAGAAGATGTCAGTTGCTTTTTTGCCCTCCTCACAATTCGGTTCAGTTTCTTTGTGGTTGGAGAATTAGGACAAGATTAGTAATAAGAGATGTTTAAAAGACAGAGGAAAAGCTGGCGAGCCCATACGGGCTGTCAATGTGTTCTATTTCATTTGCACATGAAACGAGGCACGTTCAACTTCACCGTTTCATTTTTCCGTTCCTGCTCTGCCAGGAAAAGATCAGAGACAGGACTCTCTCCATGATCTATTTTGGGTGCATATCCTTTCCCTTTTTTAAACACAAAAGTCAAGCAATTAGCCTTTAAAGGGCTTCTGATGAAGAATTCTGTTTTTTTGTCCTTGTTCTTCCTCACTGGTTTTTATATGCCATTAGATCCAGACCGAGACTGTAAGAACCGCCAGGACAAGGTTAACAGTCGGCGCACGTCATAAGTGTGCAAGACGCCTGTCTCAGCTTGCTCCAGTTAGCCTGTCCTTTCTCAGTTGGATGACAGCCAGTTGCAATTTTTCAATAACCCATACAAACCTATATGTTCAGTTTCATTGACTGCTCACCGTACATGACACAGCGCCAATGTTTCCAGATGTAAAGTGCACTGACAGATTGGAAAATGAACCCGGAGACCTTGTTCGGACTTTGCTCGGGTAGCAAAAATTAAATTTCAGTTTGATTGCAGTCATAAAAGGGGCACCGGTTCATATTCAAAGGTCTTGCTGAGAAACTACGGCATTTGGCTTCAAACAATGAAACTATGATTCGGGTACTTCACTCGGGAATGCCAGGCATGTTGTCCCAAACTTCATGAGAGCCACAGGTGTGTTCAAATTCAGTGCAATAAATTGTTAAATTTAAAACTCTTCCACTTGAGGAGTTTGCCCACTGGCTTTAACATGTGACATTTTATAAAAATAAAAAAAAATAAAAAAAATACAGCCATACATAAAGCTTCCCTTTCTCAACATCATCAGGGAAACAGCTCTGTTCATACAATTTCTCTATACACATTTTAATTATTACACTTATGCAACGCTGCCAGATTGACACCAGCCTTTTTTGTTAGAAGGATGGTTGCTCTGTTTCTTTTTCTTCGTGAACACAAAACAGCTTTCATGTACTACATGCCAGGTAAAAGGGCAATGGACTCATTGCTCTTCATTTAAATAATTAACTACTTTCATCTCTTACACAAAGGAAGTTTGACATGAAGGAATAGCTCACTGTCCAACTCAGAAGACATACAAGCATGGGGCAGATCTTGTAATAAAACACTTCATAAATGAAAATACACAATCAAACTGTCACAAACATTTTAAATGCTCATGACACATCTGCCTAAGCCAGTAGTGCTTATAAATGCATTAGATTTCAGTAGCTTTTGATTTAATAACCAAAAGTGTTAAAAGACATAATATGTAACATTAAAATACATTTGTTTACCTTGGTTTGTAATTATTTTGATTACTGTTTAAAGATGCGCTACTGTTGGCAAGAGTCCTTTTAAAAGGAGAAAAGGAAAGACCAAGTGACGCTTCATAACACATCCCGGGACAATATTTAGTCCATTTGCACAATAAGATGAAATAAACAGAAGATGATAATTTATTGTGTACGAACAGGAAACAGCTAATACCAATACAAACATTGTTTCAGCAAATTTCACCTGATTCCTTCGGGTATTGCCTATTAATTTCACTATGTATGCCCCCCCCCCCATGTCTTATTTATACATCTTCACACACATCCACAGCCTAGCAACTGTAGTGCTTTGTGCTTTACCTGACCTGTGCCCACACATATGCTTAACGTAGGAACAAGGTTTTACAAACAACTGGCATCAAAACTTGACAATGGAAGCATCCAGTGTGAGATTTCTTTCCCGTAAATCACTGACTGTGGTGCACAGCTCCTGCACTGGGAAACCGAACCCTGTCTTTGGTTTCAGCAGAGTGCCTCTCTGGAGAGAGATCCAGACAGAAATATGAAACAACTATACCCTAACAACTACAGCACACTATTAGATTCACAACTGCTAAACAAATGGCTTGGCAAAGAATACTGGACACCGATAGAGACAGACAACTAAAACGAAGTCAAACAAAGTACTCACAGTGAAGATGTGACTCTGTAAGAACTGGTCAGCTTTAATATCGTTAAACAGCTTACTGCCTTCACTTTATATAAAATGAGAGCACTAATATCAATATCTCGGTTAAAACAAATATCCAGTAAGAGACATTCTCCTTAAAATGTATACAACTAATGATTTTAATTTCTAAGTTTAATCGCAGCTTGTAACAAGCCTCTTAGCCCAGGAACATGTAAACATGAAACCCTGAGGGCTTGCTGTCGCCCTTCTCTGATACTTGCACAAATCTGATTAAAACCTGTCACGGCGCGGTCTGACACTAAGTGCAGCTGGCCCCACTTTCACTTGTTTTCCGCACAGGTGCCGCCGAGTCGCAGCCCTCTGGAGCGACGGGTCCGAAGGCAGCGCTGGCCAAGCCTTGCTTGTACACTGTGAGAACACCACCGGCTGCTGGGACCGCAACGGAGAGCAGAGCGGCGCAGTCAGTGGGCAAACGGGCCGTGATCAGCTCCCCGCATTGGGGTGGGGGCCAATGGGGATGGCCATGCTTGTCATTTACACTCCTCTGCACATCTACCCTTTTAAACCTGCCATTACCTTTAACATCAGAAACAGTTGCCATGGAAACAAAGCAATACAGGAAACGGTTGCTTTTTGAACCGCTCAGACAAATTGATCGCAGATCAATCAAACTATTAATATCCCAGAAAACACACTGCAATCATTGCCTTTTGTTAGCAACATACTAAACGATATGCAATGTGCCCTAAATAATAATAATCATTGCATGTGTATGCAAATATCAGAGAATACCAATTTCGTTTAAACATGTATTCTGCGCAGTGTTTCCCGAGCTTGTGGATCCCATGTCAGCTTTATTTACCGTATTCATCCGAATCTCTTTCCATGACCTGCCTACAAATAATGGCGGTGTTGATTTGGCGTGAAAATGGATCTGATGTCTGTGACAAAATTCTTTACACAGGTGTAGAGGTCCCTTTGAACAACTCGCACTGAAAAGGAACAGGGAAAAATTAGCTTTCTCTCCGAAAGACACAGCAGTTTGAAAGATAGCATTAGTCGGCAGCATGTGTGGGAGGGCCATGGCTGCGTGCAAAGCAGAGATAAGGCAAGTGGAAAATTCAATTAAAACAAAAGCAAAAGTTATTAATTTCATAAAAAGTATTTTCCAAAAACACAAACTTCTTTTGCTCCCTGAAGTACACAAATAGTAGGCACCTCTTTGACAATTATCCCCATTTGCGGCTTTCCTTCAGCAATTTCGCTGCATCCAGGAAAGCGTTTCACCGCAGAATCTGTGCCCCATTCCAAAGTTACTCTGCTATGATGCAAATGATTCGGTGCCAGCTTCACGAAATGAGTATGCAATTCACTGATCATGCTTCTCATTCCGCCATCCGTTCTGCAGATAGAAATCTCCCTCTACAGAGGCACACGGCTATTAAACAGAAAATGGCAGGGAATCTATAGAAGGCCGAGCAATCGGAGATTAGCTGCTCACCTGGAGCTTGGCTCCAGTCTGTGAAAAGACTGATTACGCTCCCCTTTCCCAGCTCCTATTTCACGACCTGAAGCTTCCATTACGGACTCAGGGCCACTTCACCATAATCCATATAAAAGACTAGATAGCAGCTCACTTTTATCTGCTTAGACATTGTATATAATAGCATAACTATGCCATGTTCCTCCCCCCTGTGTGTGTGTCGGGGGGGGGGTGGAATTAGTCATTCTCTTGAGCCACAGTACCTCTAGGTTCAACTCTCCTTCAGATTATTTTCAATATACAGATTCAATACTGTAAATCTGGGTAATTGCCAGGCATACACAGAGTATTTACAGTGTTCCAGCTGACATTCCTTGAGTGAATGATAAAAACTTGAGGAATCATAACCCTCAGTCCAGCATACTAAAAGCAAGTGGGAGAGGCACATGCAAGTCTATGCTGTACTAAAACACACCTTGTTTTTCTGCAGTGTCTTGGTAACAAATTACAAGTTCTGTAAAGCCAAAGCTGAAAGAAGCTTTATCAAAATCTCACCCCTGTTGGCAATCTCTCATTTTAAAGATGGCCTAGATCCCCTTTTATATCCAGGTTTTCACATGGCTGTATAGACCAGTCTTTGAAGGAGAGCTATGACAGTGAAAAACTGCATGGTTTTCACCCAATTGCACTCCTTCGGGTAAAGCGAGCAGCAAAAAAGCAATATGACAAAACCATTCTTGGAAATTACAGACATATATCAGTGCCAGATATGCATCACAAGAATTGGAGCTTCATGGTCTACTAAACTCATAGTCTAAACATAATTAAGAAAATTCATTCAAAATGAAAAACAATGATAAAAATCCTGAAAAATTCAAAAGGTGTCTTGCAGAAATGCCAATTACAAGAAAGAAAAGAGGCTACTTTTGCTACTAAGACGATAATGGAATTTTAAGGGACATTATGTACAGTACTCTAGGATTCTGCAAACGGCTATAATCACCAGTGCTAAAGGAGTTTTTCGAGAGCGGCTGCTGACATTTTAATTTCAACCATTTTGCCAAGCGCTCTGCAGCCTTAATGACATTCTGCTCTCTGCCGTATGTGTGGTGCTCACAGTCTTCATGCATCAACTGGACATTCTGCCTCATGGGAACATGTTCTTCAGTGTAAATTGTGAGACTCTGGAATGTGTTCTTAATACGTCAAACAGCTATAATTTAAATGTTAGCACAAGAAAAGCTATGACCCCTCAGGGAGTGACTTGACCTATGGCATCATATGCTGACCTGAAATGAAAATTAAAATAAAATACTGTTGGGTAACACTGGGTCAGAATGAGATGTGAAGTCAGAGAAATAAAGAGTAATGTAGCTATGTGTCACTCAAAAAATATCTCCCAAGGCTGCAGGTTATCATATTCCATACATTTTACATGCAAAGATTCACATGCTTTATATATTGCTTTCATTCATAATATTTTTTATAGACCAAATAACACATCTGTGCATACTACAATCTAATACAAGGCATACAGACCAAATCATATGAAGTTATTGACCTTAAACTTGAGTAATGGTGAGGAAAAGTACAACACACTGCCTTTTTTTTTTTTTAAATTAGTTATAAATTCCTGTTCTACTTTAGTCGTATAGGTTTAGAAACGCTCAAGTTTTTGCACTTCACTTTTCACAAAATGTTTCTTAAAACCAATTACTAATGAACAAAAGATGCTTTGTTATGCGAAGTGCAAATTAAAATTTTAAAAAACTATTACTGTGTATTTGTATGCATTTAGTTTTGCTCTAGAGATAATGTTAGAAAAATTAACGGTGCCACACAGTTGGCCTGGGGACATAAGGAAAATTTCTGCGGTTTTCATGAACCTGTAGGTTGATGAAGAAATGTTCATTAGTCTTAGTCTCCACAACAGTTGGAAACGGTGATTTAAGTAAGGCAAAGCATTATTAATATTCAGTACATCTCCTGGCCTTGACTTAATTAGATCACCTTTGTAATAATCCCCTGTTCTACTTATGCGTTTTCAGACAGGACTTCCATTTGGTAGCAACAGGTCAAAGACTGCATGTCTGTCAGACATCACTTTGTCTTGTGGAACATATATACTCCATTCCCCCATTAGCAGTGGCCTGCATTTCCATATTGCTTCAGTTTAATCCTTCATATAATTCCTTGTGCAGTGCTTTAAAAATGAACATAAGCTTGATGTAGTCGGTCATTCTACACAGACCGTATGTGATTATATAGAAACTGCATTACAAAGAAATACAAGTAAATCAAAAGTTTTGACAGCTGAACTCTGAGAACAATGATATGTTAGATGAATTAAAACTTTGTGGAGAAAAAGGCTGTTTTTTTTTTTTTTTCCCTCCTTGTCTCACAATGCTGATTGCACATGTTCTCAAGGAGTGTCATTACCAACTGTTAATTATACTGTACAGTATACGGCACTGTGCAAACACACTGACCCATCCTGTTGCCCTTTGGAATGATGGCACGCAATAGCTCTCAAGTAGCATCTAATTCTACATGAAATTTTAAGAAAAATAAAGGGTAACAACAACTATAGACTATCTAGTTATAGAAATCTGTCATTTCAAAGCCCTACTACATCTGCCAGGAAATACTTTCCGAAAGAGTCGAGTTCCAGCAGCAAAACAGGAATGCATGCAATTCGCAGCTTCTGGACTGCAGAGAAGAAAAAAGCATGAGGACAGCACATTGCCTGTTAAGGAAACCTATGGTCCCTTGTGTGTTTAACTCTGTCTGCTCCTCTGCCACAACTCTGCTGCCTCCACAAATGAGTGTGTCCCCGAGGACTGGACGCTTATAATGAGAGCCCAGGGATATAAGCTCCCTGCCCTTAGGTTGAGAGGTGACTGAGACAGAAAGTCCCCTGAGGAAAGTGGAGTTGTTTCAAGCACTCAGAAAGCTCTGTACTGGCTTAGCTGCATCACCATTCCAGAGAAACTATTAAAATATCAATTGCAGTCAAACCCGTGATGCAGGAAAATTTCATTCCGCTATCCTGTAAGCTTTAAAAATCTAAAAGGTTTCCACTAGTCCATAACAGAAGGTTTTCTTTAACATCTGAGGATCCTACCATATGTTTAAATGGCCTTTTTCCCAGATCTCATTTTTGAAATTACTAATGTATGAAAACACACACACACACACACACACACACAGCTGCCATATAGTTGGAAGAGCTGCATGGTTCAACATTACAGGGAGGGGAAGAACAACACTTGAGGAAAATGGCTAATTTTTTACTTCATCAGTGGAGTGATTTGTGCTCAACTTTCTACAACCGTGCAGCAACTTTTTTATTTATTTATTTATTTTTTTAAAGATGCAGCAAAAATGTATGTATGTATACTATTTTTATAAAGAGAACCATACAGGGGATTCATGGGGTCTATGCCATCATTAGGTCAACTGTTTTCTGTTTTGAATGAAATTATCCATTTTCCATTCACATCAACACATGCTCAAATCTGGTCTTGTTTCAACCATGCTTTCTGCATTTTATCCTTTGTCAAGCCTTCTCCAAACAATGGACCGTAGATAAGTTACTTTAAACCGCTGGCTTTGGCCTATATGGGTAAGGGAGCTCAAAAGAGGATTGTAAAACTGGAAGATAGTGAAATCTAGCCTGACTTAAGGCCTGAAGGATGATGTGTTCAATTTTAGTTTACAGTGAAGTCAGTTATTCATAGAACTGTAATTAATAGAGTCAAATTTAATTTAGCTCCCAAACAGAATAAACAAACAGAGAGGAGAAAGGAAAAAAAAAAAAAACACACATTCACAATCATCAAGTATATACAAGCTAAGACTATAAGCATGCTGGCCAAACAAATTTATAAAGGTAAGTTAAGATAGCTTATCTTGCCTTCATATATTAAACAGCACTACTTACAAAATGAAATACGATAAAAGCTTTTCCCAAACCATTAATACTGACCACTCATTTTCACTACTAATTACAGTCTAATCTCCTAATTTAGATATATCTGTAAATTCTTTTACTTTTTCACTGGAGGAAAAAGGACCCTTGAGGTCAATTAGTCATGGATGAACGGAATGTAGAGCAGAATGTGGTAAAATGGGGTATCACTGACAAACTCAAGACACAACTTTATATATATATATATATTGTGATAATAGTATATCATTCTCTTCATTTGACCAAATTTCACAGACTACATAAATCACCCTGCATTCAATATACTAACTAGCAATTACATTTGTTATTTTTTGAAAGGTGCAGTACTTTGGATACAAAGGGGAAAAACTGTAAAACAGTGAGATAATTGGCCATATTTGTGTGGCTGGCTTGGAAATGAAGTGAGCCTAAACTTAAATTGTAAAACTTGCAGTTTGATTAGTCACCGTGCTTCTGGCAAAGCCAGTAAATAAAGAATGGGTTGCTGGCCTGTAGTCATCCTTTAAAAAGTAAGACACCCCCACCTCCCATAACCCTACAAGAGATCCTTGAATGCAGTATGCCCATCATTTATTTTTGCTATTGGACAGCTGAGTCCAGATTACAATGACTTCCTTGCCTTTGTTTCTTATGACGGAGCATACATATTCTCCAACTGTATTTCAGTCAAGGCACCCTAGCACAGGACAGATATTCTGTGTCTTTCGTGATGTAGGTTAATGTAGATGTAAATGTATGTAAATGTATAAAAAAAAAGACACTTTCACATAGCCATATGGATTATGCAGTAAAGGCAATAACTGAAATATGATTACAGGGTAATTTTTCAACACTTCATTATGATTATAGAATTCCTTGGATGAGAAATACCTTAAACTTTCTCCAGATGAGAAAAGTAGCATTGCTTACCTGCTGCTAAACAGCAATAGCTTTCTTAAATCAAAATAAAGGGCGGTTATTTAATTCAGCAGCACTATGAATGTATTGTATGTCCTTGCAAGAATATATGTAGCTACTGAACATATTGCTTTGCACTTTCAAAGTGCATTGTATTAAATCACACTTAACAAGATCAATTACAGTCAGTACTGCTCCTGAAATGAAAAGAATCATTCCATTAGGAGGAGGCTGTCAGTAGCCACGGTACATTGATGTTAATCATCTGCAGGACGAGATTCAAATTCTGTCACACACATTGATGCAAAGCTCTGGGAAAATCTAATTCTTCTCCCAGCAGCTGCTAATAATGCAGTCAGGCAGTCGCTGTCATCTGTAAGGTTATTTGAATTTATGTGGAAAACAGGAGTCAAACAGAGAAATGAAACACTTTTCACTGCCTAGAGAGAGGCGAAAAACTCTGAGTAATCTTCTCAAGACGATTTAGAGAGAAAGCAAAGTACACAGGTGAGCATAGGGGACTTGAATGGTAAGATTATTAATCAATGAAAGCAAGACAGATGAGATGGAAAGGTATATAGAAGTTCAGATATGTGCATGTAATAAAAAAACATGCTGTGAGAAATAATTTTTACCATGGTTACAAGACTTCAAAACAGGCCTCTGAGAACTTGGACTGAAACTTTGCTGGGTATCTGTAGAAAATAGAATCATTCAGGAGAGAGAGAGAAAAAAGAAAACCTCAATACCAATAATCTCACAACAGTAATAGTTCTCTTCTCTAGCAGATGCAGGGAGCCCCTTTCTCATAGTGCTGTGTACATTATTGCTGCGAGACAACATATCTGATGATTTACTAAAACGCTCACTTCTTAGGAGACACGGACTATGATCTTCCCTGTAATTCAACCTATTCATGCCCAAGAGAACAGCATATGCTTGTCATGCCAGTCCAGTCATTGTGCAGGAGCCTCAGTGCATCAGTTCACAAACTGGTACTGACACCAGCCAACTGGAATAAGCATCTCTGTGACATTTGTCATGATGAAGAAAAGATTACGCCCCCTCCCATCCCCACCAGGCATTTCTGAGATTTCCATCCTAAAGCTCAAAATCACATGATCTATAGTTATTTATTTATTTTTAAGAGAAATGATGCCAATCATTGTGACAAGGAAAGGTAAGAAAGGTGATCAAAAGAAACTGGGCCAAAGGAATGAGTGGGCAACTCACCTCTTGGCCTGGGTGCTCTCTTCCGCCTGTCTCGAAAGGCCGCACCAGACTGTAGGGCTTCAAGCAGACTATCCATCACTCCCGTCTCATCATTTTCTAGTAAAGTGAGAGGGGAAAAAAAAAAGAAAAAAGATAAATAAAAAAGATCAGGTGAATTCTATTAGCCTTTAGGGTTTCCATAGCAATGTCAAAGTCTGTGGATATAAAACATAGGCAGTATGTCACGAGTAAAACCAGCCATCTGAAAACTAGACACTACAACAACTTTCTCATAAATCTCTCAAAATTCTCTTGAAAACAGGACTCCTTGTTTTTCTGTCTTTATGACCGTCCAACAAAACTGACTCAGGCTCAGCTGATTAACCCTGGACCATTGCCTTTTATTTGGAAAATGAATATTAGCTCTGAGGTCAATATGCCTCAAATCACATCAGTATCCCATGATCCTTAACAAGTCTGTTAAGCTACTCATAAACTGCCCTTGTTTGCATTAGGAATGCTGTTATATCGGCATGAAGACGATTAACGAAGCATTTCAGTTTAAGGAAATAAATATAGAGCTACTACAAAGAACATGCCTTTCCACCAATTCTCCTGAACAACTTGTCATTAGGTGGTTTGCGACTTGAGTAACAAGTGACTGGAATCAGTGCAGCCACTGAAAATGAGCACAGTTGCAAGTGAAACAACACGTTGTACTTAAAAACTAGCAAAGCAACTAAAAGTTATAAAACACATATAACATATGTTTTATAAATGCATAGACATCTGATTCAAGAAATGCACTTTGTTCAAGAAGTGACAGTAGTTCATACATGTTAAGGTACAGTACACCCAGCTTTGTGCCATGGTACCACAAACTCCAAAGGACACAAGACACTTATCTAGTTTTAGAGACCTTTAGATGGTTCTGATTAGAGTGAAAGATGGAAGAAAGTCAATATGTTAGAAAAATATCAAAGCATAATCACTCCCTTATTTTCTGTGTTCACGCTGAAAGAACATAAAAACAGTGGAAAAAGAACTTGTGCAAGAACTTACACATTTTGCAACCCAGGAACTGTGTACACAGTATGTACTTATAATAAACAAGCCAAGCACAGTCTCTTGTCTTTAATACCATTTTCCAAAACTTTATTTTAAACCTGCCGAGGCAATTATTTTGAACAAGTGTGGGATTACTGTGGACAGTGGCAGCAGAGCGGAGAGTCGGGGAAGTGTCCACTTTAGAGACTGAAGCGTGAATGTCAATCACTTATTGAAATACTTAGGTGCCTAGCAGCAGTTCCGGGTCCCTGCCTGTAACATGCAGCGGTGCTTCTGACTGTGAAATAACTGGCATGAAACAGCTGTTGACAGGTGCCCCGCCATTACTTGACATTGCTTTACAGGATGTTCAATGAGACTGTTAACAGACAGAGGGGACAGCTCGAGTGCCATCAAGGACAACTGGCTGAGCCTCTCCTGCCACATTATGTGTAATAGAAGAGGCTTTGGGACTGAGGAGGTCATACACTCCTATATGTCTTCATTATACACAGCACACTTTTTTTTTTTTTTTTTTTTTTTAAAGTCAAATTAAATGAATAAAGAAAGAAATACATAAATAATATAAGAGGGATAAATTCAAATATTCCCTTTGCATGTTTCCACAGCTTATTTAAAATAAAGTGATGACACACCGTGTTTCACAAATTACTGGCAGAGAACAGTGCAGCATAACATACAACTAGAACCTGAAACGATATCTCCACAGCTGAATTCCTAGTTAATTTCAGTATTGTAAAGATAAAGAAGGAAAAACAATTATCAAGGATAGGATGAACAATTCTGAAAATTATCCAATACTGAGGCTCGCTCGCTCGCTCTCACTCTCTCTCACACACACACACACACACACACACACACACACACACACACACAGAGAGAGACTGAAACTGCTTGTCCCAAGTGGGGTCACGGCGAATTGGAGCCCAACCCGCCAACACAAGGCTGGAGGGGGAGGGTTACACCCAGGACGGGATGCCAGGCCATTGCAAGGTACCCCAAGCGGGACTCGAACCCCAGACACACCAAAGAGCAGGACCCAGTTAAACCCACTGTGCCACTGCGCCTCCCTCAATAGAAGGCTGAAACACATTTTCACATGGTTTCATTTTGAATAGGTTGATTTGTGATTAATAATGGGAGGGGTTGGTATGGTGGTGTTCCCCCTAACATGTAAAGGTGATAGGGTTGGATGGTAGGGGTAGGTTGGGGCAGCTGGTAGCATAGTAGTTGCGGCCGCTAACCTTAAAGATAACAGGTTTTAATCTCACCTTGAGCTGCAGTATCCTTCAAGAAAGTACTTACCCTAAATTGCTCCAGTAAAATTACCCAGCTGTATAAGTATGCAGTTGTTTTGGAGAAAACCATCAGCTAAATGAATAAATGTAAAAGTCATGCACATCAAAAGACACAAAAGACTAAAAAGTAGGCAAGAGATTATTATTAGGTTTTGAAATAGAAAAATGATTTGACTTTGTCCACCAAATCACTTCAACTTGGTACAGAAACCGATAACACAAAAAATATATATTACTTTGCTATATATAGTGTCTAGTAAAGCAGCATCTGGCTAGGTGCACAGAACGTCACACATATTACAATCTGTTACTCTGATCTTGATGAGATAAAAATGGTTAAACATGTTAATTGCCAATAGTGCCAGATATTACAGGCAGGCTGCATGCCAGAGTTTAGTTAACAAGCTGGCAGGAAAATACAAATGGACTATGTCCACTCAATGCTTTCACTTTCATTTCAATTGCTTCATACCAAAAAGAAAAGCTTGCTTCTTCACTTGATACACTACTGCAGGGATCCACTTTAAGTTGAATGCGTGGTCTGACGAAAGACACATTTCTGGGGGTGTAATCATCGTTTCATCACTAAATTGCTACTACTGTAAATTATAATCCATGATAGACATGCCAAAACATGACTCCACATACCATAATTACACTCAAGAAGAGGCCCCTCCAATTTCCCACACAGCTGGCACATCTGATTCTTGACAAACTGGGTCTTTTAAAAACTATTTTTCTTCTTTTGGTTCTCCAACATATTTATTCATACAGGTAAATAGATATTTATGGATAGTAATTTTTAAGAAAATGTTTGCCATTGACCAGGTTACACAGGTTAAACTGCTCAGTTACATGAATTTATGCATTCCCAAAAGCCAAGTTAAACTCTGAGCTTTATAATGGTGATATGTGACCTTTCCCCCCTCTGAAAAACTTGACTTCTGAAAAGATACAAGGAAGATTTAGGAATTTCATTTTGTTCAGTATCACATTTTGTTTCTTATCGCTAAATGCCAACAGTCAATCTCCAAAGAAGGGTGCAAATCTCAATTCAAGATTTTTATGTGACTTTAAAAAGGTCAGAAATTTCAAACATTTAACTTGCACTGAGACATTTTATGAATAATACATACTGTAAGCGAGATTTAGGTAATCAAATATTAGGAAAAAATGGCTACTGATTTTCATATTTAGCTGTATTTAGCATTTAATTAACACTGTGGTTAATTTGTTCTCTAGAAAGGTTATCAGCTGTAAAGCTTTGCTCCTCCATGTGATTCTGATTGGCCATGGATTAAGTTTTAGTTATTATTATTTTTTTTTAATCATTTCAGATAATTTCACAAGACCCAACTGTTAATTGCGAGTGAAAGGTTACATATCTATTTTTAGTGAATAAAACATGAAAAGGCAGTTTCCTAAATTAGAAAAGTTGTCATAGACTTCAAAAAGATTATCCATATTGCAGATGTTATAACATAAATGTGCCATTTCTAATCTCTTTTTTAGTTTTGATGCAAAGCTGCAAGACCTACTTTCTAATTAGAATTAAAGAATGAGTCTTGCGGAACTGGGCGGTGAGACTGATTTGAAATTCACAGCACAGTGTTTACTATTTAAGACAGTGAGTGGTACAGAGAGACCCCTAGGAGATTTTCTACCTTGCAACCGCTGGGAGCTCGAGAGAGGGCTAAGTCCCTGTTTCTCCTGGGCGACTAGCAGAGATCCAGGGCAACAAATGCTGAATTCCAAGGCTTTATCCACGGAACCTTTGCAACCAGCAGTCTGATGTCCTACTTGTGCATTCAGCCTGTCTATACGGTCTCCCGATACCCATGTGCTCCACATTTACGACTCGTATAGACACAGACTCTGCGTGTGAAGGCACGTATGTGTATATGGGCTTGTTATTTTTCCGCAAACACAGGCTGAAGTATAGCTCTGTCACGTGCGCTCAGCACCTTTCATCATTCCTGCATGCTCCTTCATTACAAACATTTAAATTGAAGACAGATCATCGTCACATTTTCTCTTTAATTTGCAAGTTGTATCACACCGGTAACGAAAGTAAGGTACTGAGGGTGAATGGAATATTTCAGAAAACAAAAAAAATGGTTATCGTGAGGTTCTTATCGTGTGTGATTGTAAAGCCAGTCTATGTGTGTTGATATTTTAACATTGTATGTGCTAGGGACTGCATATTCTATACACTGGTCGCTGGTTTAAGACTGTTTCAATACAGGATTCACCCCATCCACCCGTAAGTCAGAGTGATGCAAGTGTAACATTCTGAAGTGCACAGGAAGTGCCATCGACATTTGTTATTTTCCTGTCCAGTCCCATGCATTGTTTACTACACATGTACTGAAGACATAAAATGACCTCATGTGACATTCTAATGAAATGCTGAAGTATATGTAAAAGCAAACGTGGCAGCTCCTGGAGAATGAGGGAAAAACAGGGAAATAACTAATTGCTGTGAAATAGATTTGAGTTTTTTTTTAAAAGGTGCAGTACTTCTGAGAAGTGACAAGGAGGAAGTACGGTAATCTGCCTTTGAAGGTAACACAAGTGAAAGGGCCTTTGATGTTGGAGCGTTCCTCCTTCGATTCCTGTCTCTGCTCATTTCAGAAGCACCAACGACTGGAGTTCTCACTAAAGAGATGTACACGGAGCATTTTGCCTTTTTAAATGAACTGCTCATGAATACATATGGTGGATACTGAAACTCAGGTAGGATCCTTATCCTGATCTGGACTACACCACCAGGCACATCATGGAGATGTAAAGGACTTCTGTGCCATGTATCTGAAAGCATAAAATTCGATATTTCATCACCTCCGCTTCACCGACATACACCAACAATGGATGGATGAATAGACGGATACATAGATAGACGGAAGGAAGGGTAGACAGCTGGATGGGTAAATAGATAGACTGATGGGTAGATAGGTAGGTAGGTAGATGGATGGATGGATGGATGGTTAGATAGCTAGAATGCCAGCCATTAGAGCTGCATTACATTTTCTCTTTTTGTTTATAATTCATGTGAACTGCGGCCTTCTACTCCACTTTTTCTTCGTTATTACAAGGTTAACTGCCGAGTAAGAGAAGACGTTTGCCTGTGTTACTCATGTGCACGTCCTTTTGCACTCGACCACTTGAGCTTCTGCAGTATTGCTTCCTGTGGTGCTGCAGGTCACTCTGAGCCGCTGTGTGCTTCTCTCCATATTAGCGATCGATCCGGCTGTGGCTCTTCAGGTATATAAAGGCAAGTGCTGTCGCCAAGATAACCTTTAGAGTAGTGTCTCATTAAGCTTCACAAAGAGAAGTGTGTATATGAATCCCTGCATGCATAGTGACGAGAGTGTTTTTTTAAATACCTGTGTTTACTTTATAGAAATAGCTGTAATCCTGAAGTCATTGCTCAGATTTAATTGTTCCTTTCAAGTGAAAGTCACTAGCTGCCATTTCGGGTTTTCTTTTGAAACTTAATTTCCTTAAAGGTTTTGGCTTCTGGTTTATTTCATTTTTGCTTGCCTATGCATTACTTGGACTTAAACTTGTAGGTATATGAAGTTAAATCTGGCTTTAGCAGTAACCACTGACTGCCAATAACAGGGACTCGCTGTGGTCTTCAGATACACCTTCTCTACATGTGCAACAGTGTCAGCTGCATTGAGTTACTCTTTTTGGATCGTTTCCCACATTTCCACAAGAAAATTGTGGAGGTTTGTATTTGTACAGTGGGAAAACACTTTCCTCTTTCCCCCACACTAGTGTCAACTGATGGCCTTGAGTACAGGTGTAGTCTATGATTAAGTACTTTAATCTGTTTAAAGTTTGATATTACTTTTGCCACTAAGTCTACTGAGTCATATTGTTTTAAATTTTTCTAGGAGTTGGAATTGTAATAGTGCAATTACCATTTCATTAATAATTACTAATAGTGTAATTAGTGCTTAGAACTGCCCTCTCCCTGCTAGTCTTTCCTTTAGTTCTTTGCAATTCAATTCCCTTTTTAATTATATTTGCCAAATCCTTTTTGTTTTACTTATACAGTAATAAACTAGATGCTTTTTCTGAAGTCACTTCTCTGCCTTGTATTCATTTACAAGAACTGTGGGGAACCTATTTAACCAATTCCTTGGGTGAAATTCCCAAAGAGGCATAGCCTGGTCACGTGTGTGCACCTGCTATTTACTCTCACTAGGTATAATTCAATTTTCCTCTCTCTCTTACACAAACACACACAAACTTCGCCCAATCAGACCAAAAGATGTTCCGTACCATTCTCAGAGGCCTTTTACATATATGTGTACTTATGTGGGAGTAGCCAAACAGAAAATACTGTCATTGAGGACAATTTCCTGACTGGTACCACCAGTAACTGCTGCTCCTCCTATCAACACAGCCTTATCCCTCAGCACATTGAGAATGAAAGGGCACTAGGCTCCTGGGAGGTTTGAGAAGGATCTGTTGGCATTTAAAAGACCATGGCTACTTTCTCCTACCTGACCGTAACCAATTTCAGCAGGGAAGTCAATTAGCTACAGACAATAGAACCATAAAATGGGTGTTAAATACTGTAAGGCACTGTATTAAACTGATCTGCACTCCAGCGTTAAGCAGGATGTGGCCAAGGCTAGTGATGTCTGGAGTAAGGCGAATGGAACGTTACCAGAAAGCTTCCTCTGGCAGAGAAAACATTTTTAGTTATGAAAAAATCTATAGCTACTAATTCATAAAGACAACCTTTACAGTCTATTAAAGTTCAGCAGAAAAAGAAAACTTGGAAGGTCGACACACTGTGATTTCTCAAAAACAAACACAGATCTGAACTGTAAATTTATTTTTCACAAACACTTTCTATGCTGAAAGCAGATTTGACAGATTTGTCACCTGGAACAAAACTGACTAAATTCTAAAAATTATACAACTTTGCCCAATAATGATGCAGGCGAGAGTTTGGATATGGTTCTCAAAAATAATAATAATAATAAAAAAGTAAAACAAATTCGTATTCCTTGTGATTCAGATGAAGACAGAAATATCATCAAGGGTCTTAATAGACAGTCAAAACAATATTACCACAATATTTAAATTCCTGACATTTATAGAAAAATAAAAGCATTTAAACCAATTAAAATCTAAATCAGTTTAGTTGAATGACATGGTTTAATGTACACAGAAAAGAAACAAACAGACGCACAATGAGCAGCAGTTTAAAATCCGAATTTACCATCAGGCATTTTGATGGAAAACCGTAGATATTTCAAAGATTTCCTAAACAGAGATTTAGACAAATTTCACGCATCATTTCCTGTGCTCTTTTCTACAGAAAAAAATTTGCTGCTATGATACAAATTCAATATTCATACGAGCTCCTGAATTATCCTTGTCGACATTACATTGTTTGTTTTCCTTGATTAGATTTGCCTCACTTATTATTCTAGGGTCCAATGACTTGCACACAATACAGGAATCAAGATAATCCACGTTGTTCACAGGCACTGATTTGTCAATTTTGTTGGCGTACCCTTAAGACCTTTTTAAATTCATGGTAACCAAGGTACCAAAAATTAGATCCACAGAAAATTGATAAGAATCTTGTAACGAGTGCCTTGTATACCTGCTTGCATTGACTAGTCTTCATAATAATGTAAGTAATGTTTTCAAGAAAAATGCGTTAGGGGGTACTTTTAGATATTTCTGTGGGGGGGGGGGGGGGGGGGGGTTGGGGGAACGACTTCTCTTGGGCAAACAAAAAGAAAACAAAAATTCCTGCCATTGTCCTTATGAAAACTAGGGATAAAGTGACAATATGTCCTTCCAGTTAGCCGCATATCAGTTTAATAAAATATTTTATTATGTCAACAAAGCGCGCACACACACACACAGTCTGAAGCCACTTGTCCCAAGTGGAGTCACGGCAAGCTGGAGGCTAACCTGGCAACACAGGGCGCAAGGCTGGAGGGGACACAGCCAGGACGGGATGCCAGGCACCCCAAGCAGGACTCAAACCCCAGAACCACCGGAGAGCAGGCCCTAGCCAAACCTGCTATGCCACCTCACCCCCCAACAAAAAAACATTAGAAAAAAAATTGTTTCTTGCAAATATTAAGCAAGCCTAAATATGTGGATTTTCTAAGTAGTAAGACAGGCATCAAAAATCAGGAGTCTTGGCAGTTCTGGTTGATAATTGATTAGATGGAAGGAGGAGGGGTTCAGTTGTTCTCCCCAAGAGACCTCAGTTGGCCAGTGGAATGTTGTTGAATATTTACAGTATACATTAAAGGTAAAAGAAGTGCTGAACAACATTTTAGACATTATGTTATACACTAAACACAAATTTTACAGAGTTGTTTAGTGGATATTATCCTTTTCTGCTTTTCTCTCGTTTACTGAACCCTCAGGCACTCGTAGGCCATGCTGCTTTTCAACAAATGACTTAATCATGTAGCCATCAATCTTCAATTTGTGCATTTAGTAAAATTCTCAGGTTTCACCTGGGACAACATGCAGAGTTCAATATTTGAACTATATTTCAGCTGTGGATGCTGAATTCCACAACAGATCTCTGCTGGAACAATACAACCAATTTGTGTCAAAAGACCCAGGACTGATGCACAATAAGTGCAGTACTGGGGTTCCAATATCAAACATCTGTTCTGTCTCCCATTTCTTGCTTCTGATGCATAACTTCCCAACCGCTAAGGGGAAACAGGATTGCCTGTTTCTTAAATCTCAGACGTTGGCTAAAGTGTAGAATATAATATCTGACAAGCTATTATATTTTCACGTGCACAGATCCAAATAAAACATAAGGAAAAGCTGTTCAATGACATAAGCAAATTAGGTGACGATAGAAACTAGCATCATACACTGGCACAGTTGCTGCCAGGGACTATAAAAGTAATAGCAAATGTAATGTCATGCACAGTCTATTAATGATTTAAGTTATAAAACTATTAAGACATCTAAAATATCCGAGTTAGTTAACAGTTGTTAAATGTTCAGTGAAAACCCTGGGGGTCTAGAACTGTGATTGAGTTTACACCCCTCTCTCCCAAGCTTATTTATCAATACACAGCAGTACATATCAAATATTCTGACCCTGACAATATGATCATGATTCACAGAGACCAGTCTGAAATGGGTACTTCACTGCTGTACCCCAAAGCCAAGTGCTCTGCAGAAACTAAGCTGCTTGAAATTGATGGCTAAGCATCTGGGCTTGAGGCACTTTACTGTGGTTTACTGATAATCAGAATCATCAAAACACGGATTTCTCTTCCCCTTCCAGCCCAATTAAGACTGCTTTATTGATAGCTTACTGAGTGGCTGGCACTGATTCCAGCCAATAAATGGTCACTGCACAGCATTCTGCTACTGTGGAACGAGGAACTGAGTGTGTCTTGACTGAAGCAGGGCTGCCTCATTATTAATAGGTGCTTCTTCCATGTAGCAAGAAACATGCACTAATAAAGACTTAAAAAAAAAAAAAAACCATATATATATATATATATATATATATGCCCATTTATAATAATAATACCTTTAACAGGATGCTATTTATTCATAAATAAATATTTTAAAATAATATCTTCATATGCATAGCTTTTTCAGTAAAATTAGTCAGAATACAAATTTTTAAATGCATTACATCAACAAAACAATGTTGTACACTACGGACAGCACTGCGATGAAGCGGGCTGTGCTGGGGTCTCTTAGAACCAGGACCTTACCCGTTTTCCTTTTGTTCACATGGCTTTCTCTCACAGTACAAAGAAATGCACTTAAAGTGAACTGGTAACTGTATATTGCTGGTACTGAGTGTGTGTGATTAGACTGGTGTCCTGTCCAGGGTGTTTTACATACGATATTACTACACTACTGCATACAGATACTTTCGTCTTTACAGTACTCAGAGACTGAGACTAAACCACATACCAAGCCAGAGTTTTATCTTGCTGTACTGTTTTCAGAATTGTCACGGTGCAATCATATCATTATAATGTCATAAAACAAGAGATTGAAAGTGTAGCATATTGAAGGCAGAGACAAAATGGCTAAATGGTGAAGCAAAGCTGTTTAAAACACAGCACGCACCAAGGAGAGAATTAAAGTGGCCTGTGAAAGAATCTGAAATATTACTTCAAGCACTTTCATTTGGAGAATAATGCTATGCACTTCAATCCACCTTAACAAAACAACATTTCTTTTTGTATGATGGCACAAACCTCAGGATTTAAAGGCTCTCAGTTAATTGGACATTCTCTGTGAAGCAAGCTAGCTAGCTACCTCAGCTCACTTATGGCTAGAAAAGTTATTCGGAAACACAGGTAGCTGTCAGCTCCCGTCTGCTGCCCCAGGTCTGATTGTTTGCTTCTATTCTAATGGTAAATTTTGACGGTGCTGCTTTCATACTGTGCATCTTATGCTGGACAGTAGTTAAAACCCCCTAACAGTAATGATGGAATCAGAAGTTCCCATGTTTTCAGATGAATCAAAAATAAGCTCTGATAAAATCCCCTTGATAGATGGAAAAAAATGCTAATATCTCAGCCCTATATATAGTCTAGAAATGCTTTTGTCTCCAGTAGCCAATTATAATTAAATCTAACCTTGTTGGGTTACTAAAAGGTCTAATGCTCTACAATAGCTTTAATGAAGGTTACTAACAGTTGAAGGACATAGTAATTTCTCCTTGTCTAAGTGCTACATTAACCACATCTAATCACCTCAATTTCAAAATGTATTCCATGAGAATAAAGATACTACCAAAACCCAGGTGGTCCCCAAATTAAATGTAATAAAGATTTTTTCGGTACAGAACTGTTTAATTTAGATTTTTGGCATTCACTCTGGCTAGTTTAACAACATGGCTGGCAGAAGCACAACATTCTGACATCTTGGGAAGACAATTTTGAAGTCAATTCTTCATCCTTGAAGTCAAGACTGTTGCGCCACACGAGAAGTGAAGGGAAACATTCCCCCAAAAGTGTCTCATAACACACCAAGACAATGCACTGTCATCCAAGTTTAAAATGGATCTTCTGGAGATCAATTTTGTTTTCTGTACAGTACATGATTCTGTTATAAGTTACAGTAGATGACAAATGAATTGTTGAACTTTAAACAAATACAATACATGTTTGACCTACTAATCTACTGACATGGTTTCTGAGTTACATAATATATGACTCGGACTTACATGGAACAAATACTGCATTATCAATGGCAGAAGTTCCATCTTACGAAAAATTTGACTTATAGATTAGGCTAATACTGCAGCTGCCTTGCAGGTGTGTGACTGAAAAAATGATCACATATACAATAATTATATTTGCTTATACATCATCTGGACGGGGGGGGGGGGGAAAGGTGGCACAATGACTAGAGCTGCTGTGTCACAGCACTTGGAGGGATCGAGAGAACATGAGTTCCCTCCCCAGCTGAGTCTATGTGGAGTTTGTATGTTTCCTCCTGTACACATCGGTTTCCTCTGCTGCTCCAATTTCCTCTCTCAGTCCAAAGATATGTGTCCGGTGTAGTGGCAACCTGAGCGAGTTTCCCCATGGATATTCATAAAGTACGGCCATTATTAACAGAATTTATGTATACAAATATATTTATACTGATTCTATAAGCAGCTACCCGTGTAAAGAACACTAATAAAAAGAATAACAGACCAACTGACGGCACTTCAAGAATCGTGTCTGCGTTTAGATGTCTCCGCCTGTTGTTGAAAGACATTTTCTATGAGCTGTAGCTTTGGCTAAATTGTAGTCTAAATTGTGTCTACTAAATGAATGAATGTAAATCAATATACTGCCTATTTACGTATGGTTCAGTATTTATGTATTACTAATTTATATTACTGTAAATTAATATTTTACATTTATAATACACACTAGATGAACGCACAGCATTTCTGCTATAATTACTGAATGTAACAATGTAATTGAAGAGAGTTACTTATGCGTTTCACATGAAGGAAACTGACAAATATTTTAAACATGTGCACAGACATTAAAAAACGCATACATAATCTGTGAGCTCTGACTAATGGGCTGGGGGGGTGGGGTGAATCCTGACTTGAGTAAATTTTGACTTATGTAAGGGTTTCTGGAATGGAATCCTTATGTAACTCAGAAACTGTCTGTATGACATGATCTCCCTAGAAAATCAGTATGTTATAGCTAGCTGTCGGAACAGAGGTCACAGTGTGAGAACAGTGGAAAACCATTAATTTTAACCAAGATGAGTCTGATCAAAGAGTTCGGATTGAGAGGCCCGATAGTGTCTTTATGAATCTTTCCTTATAAAGCCACAGATACCCCTGAATAAACAATCACAAGGTAAATAACCCCGATGACTCAGAACAGCACTGGATCTGATTATTGATATTTACTGGCAGCCAATGTGCTGGGCAGTGAATAGGAAAATTATGAGTGAAGAGTTAAGTTTTACCTGGGAACCTGAATTTTTGAATTGGGGACTGCGCATAAATCAAATAGCAAAACTGCAGGGACCACTGAATGAAGGCCTAGTGCAGAATATAACAAGTTTTTACGTAAGTGTTATATAACATGTTAAAATATATGTGATTGCATGTTAAGCAACCTGCAAAAGATGATGTGTGAATCAAATAAATAATTCAGTGTAACATGATATTCTGTATATGATTTAGAAATACACCCTGAAATGAACATAGAAAGGGTAGGGGAAAATGAAAATACAGCTTTATACGCTGGGCAAGGACAGGTAAGAATGTAGAAACAGCTGGGACTCTCATTTATCGCTCTCATGTATCTTATCCTCCAGTTGCATGAGTGTTGCACTTTATGGTTGTTTGAAATCTCATGTACAATCTAAGTTCTGAACACGTTGTGCTAACTGCGGCTGTCCTGAGAGCAGCACAAGTCGAGGACTCCTGTTTACAGCACAAACCAGGTACGTCACCTTTGAAATACAACTACTAGTATAAAACAAATACAGCGATAACTCACGATACACTCATCTGAATTACCAGAATTTGGCTTTACTCTTTCACCTTGGAAGGCATGTGTCCACACTTATGAAAACCACATTTGGATTTTGCGCACCTCTGATAAGCTAAGCAGCTTGAGAAATTTGCATTTATTCACTCAGCGGATGCTTTTCTCTAAACTGACTTATGACTATGAACTAGTATTCAGCGGACCCCTGTATCCAAGGCAGCTTATAATGATAGACACTACATTAAACTCCATATGGTTATTCACACATTTACACAGCAGAGTAATACACACACACAGACACACACGCTCGCATGTAATGTGCCATCTAGAGTCACCATTTCACCTGAAACACATCTTTGCACTGTGGGAAGAAAACAAGGCACCTGGACAAAATCCACATGAACACAGGGAGGACATGCAAACTCAACACAGACTAAGCCAAACGGAACCAGAGCCACAGTGATAGCAGTGAGACATCAGTGCTACCTGCTGTGCCACCATAGAACCTAGACAAGAGATGAGCCCCACCATGAGGTGCTCTCTGCAGGTAGTTTCACTCCTACTGCGTTTAGTTCTTAGCATGTTGTTGGCTAGTTTCACCCATAATAATCTCAGTAATCAGAAAAATAATCATAGAAATTAATTAAATTACATCTTGGACTTATGAGACATCACCTAAAAAGGGGTTTTCAGGAAAGTATTACCTCTCTAAGGTGCGGGAACACTAAAAACAAGCATGAGGCCACCTAAACAGAATGAGCAACATGAGGTATTTTCTACTGCCACAACCAAACGCATGTTTGAACTCTCACCTGCATTCACATCCAAAAGCCTCTTCTTCTTCTTCTGCCGCTCCTGCTTCTCCAGCTCGGCCTTCTCCCTGGCTGCCCTGGCGCGCCGCTGCTTCTCCTCGGCCTCCCTCCGCTTTGCGTTCTCCTTCACTGCTTGCTGTGCAGGGCCCAAAAGATCAGGCGCTCAGTGGAGGCAAATTACACCCAGGCAATGAGCTCTGGGGAATTAAAGGCGGCTTGAGCCGTCCTTGAGGGCTCCATTAGCCGCAGATGACACCTATTAGGTGACCCTGTGGTCTTTTTCAGAGAACCACGCACACAGAAGGCGAGCTCTCATTAGTCTGCGCAGATTTTCTGTGCTGCTGTCAATGTGTTTAAAAAAGAAAAACACTTAAAAATGTCCAGAAAATCATACTTGTTATAATGAAACAACTCACTTTTTTCTGCCATTAGTAGCTGCAGAGTTACTAAAAATCTATCAACCCTATTTTCGGTGATGAATGTTCGTTTTCTAGGTTCTGCGCCTACTTGGGCAATCTGAAAATGTAAAATGCACCATTTTTCTTCTTTCTTACAAAGCCAGTTTTCCACATCAGTTGAGTCCTGATTTTATGAATTCTAGAGTGTGCTTTTCAGTATTTCTCAGTGGTAAACATGAAGGACACCACATAGCGGTAAGCAGGTACATATTAATTTTGCAATTGGATGATGAGGTTTTGATTTCCCCAAAGTGAAACATCCATAAAAAGGCTAGGAAGTTTTACTGTGACACACTTTTAGCAGCACTCCAACAAACAACTAACACTGTACAACAAAACATGTAAAACTGCTGTCTAATAAGGACATAACATTATTCATTAAACTGTTGTTTCATCCAGCATTTTAAATCCTGGAATATAATGCAAATGAGAATATAATTTTTATGTCTGGAAGCTGTTGCAGTTTCTGGTTATTAATAGTTTATATTACAAATTCAAAATATCACTGCTCAAGTGTTTTTTTTTCTCACTTCTCTTTGAGTTGACATCTGCATGGGCTCAAGACCACTAGAAGCAAGGGAATCAAATTTGAATTTGTCAAAAATTCTGTTGTTGAAATCTTAAAGTTGTGATGACTGCTGGAAAAGTTCACTTTGATACCCCCTTGGCATAAAGATTTCCCTTGTCCACAACTTTGTTTTGGGAATAGGTGCTATTTGTTGACAGTTCTGTCTATGATTATTGCAAATGTATAATGGAACATACCCGTGCAAAAACATATTCTTATATGCATGGGGTGTGTTTCTCTTATGCTGATCCCACAGTGGAATGCACTGCAAGGGGTTTCATTTCAAATACATTTTAAGAGAACTGTACTGGACTGCTAAATTAAAACAACCATCTGTTTTAATCGATTCCGTGAAAATGTTCATTATGAATACAAGCAATAGACTAAACTTGGCGATGCTTAAAATGAAATATTTTATGACATGCACAGCTGTGATCAATGGCCTCTGTAAACCGGTGCTAAGGTGTTTCAGGAGATACATCTCACAAATGATGAAATAACCATTCACAATGATTCAGATTTCTCCTATATACATCTAATATTTATATATTATATTTCTTAAAGTTTTGTTGGAAAAATACTGAAAAAAATAGAGAAATAGATATGTACTAAAATTCATATACAGAAAGTAGTATCTTCATGTGACTGAATCCAGACAGGTCTGGCATGACACTGTGCTCCTAATCCATCAAGATGTTTTTGTAATATGATGAAATAATGGGCAAATTAAATTTTTTTTGTTTTTAAATAAAAAAAAAAAAAAAACATTCAGCTGGTCAACTGTAATACAATGCTTGTAAATGTAGTGTTGTGATAATCGAATATCCACTCTAAATGTCAATTTTCCCCAAATCATCATAATGGACAAGATAAACTGACATTTTAAATGCATTTTCAAATCCGCAATAAGGAAAAATAATGGAGATCATTCTAGATATAATGGAGGTGCTTGCCATCACTTTCCTAAGATTAAACAAATCCTAGAGCCTTAACTTGTGCAGTATTATACCAATATACTGTAATTGTATGTTCTGATGAAGATCTGCACTATATTCCAAATGATTATTTTAACTTGTGCTTTAATGTCCCATAATATAACTGGAAAAATGCAAAACAGTTCAGAAGCTTGGCTTTATGTATTAGTGTTTTGATTATTTTATTTGGCAAATTTCTATGGCCTAGATCTATAACACTTCTTATAGTGCTACTTCAACTGATCTTTTCAGGGCCCTCCAGACTTCAGACAGTTCCAAAAAATGTCCTTACAAGAGAAATGATTTCCCAAGAAGTTTGACAAACACCTATTCATCTAAAAGCTGGTTTTTAGCTGTTGATAGCTGCAATGCAGTAGTTAAATATCCCATTTGTTTTCTCCACTAAGTAACTGCAGAGCTGTAGCAAAGGTGGAGGGGGAAAGAAGGAGAGAGGGGAAGAGAAAAAAAAAAAGAAAAAAAAAGTGGTCTGCGCTCCGAACACATTGTTGTCAGGCTCTCAGCGTGTCAGCCCTCATCAGCGCATCACATTCAGGACCTCCCTCACCATGCCAAGACACAAGGCACCGGCCAGATGTTCAGTAATGGGCCGCCAGCGTGCGTCTGCACCAGCAGTGGGCTCAGGCGAGTTCCCAAGGTGTCAGAGAGAGGTGGATTTGCCAGCCACACTCCAGAGTCACGGATTTCATCTGACATTAAGGGACCCTGCAACGCCTCACCTCGTGCATCCCCTCATGGCCCGAAGCACTTACAGCACACACCGGCTCACACACACGTACTGTAGCAGACAGACTGGGAGAAGCTCTGCGGAGTTGCTATATAAAAACAATAAAAGGGAACCAAGAGAACACCTGCCTTGGATTTGCGTGGCTCTCTGGTCTTTATCGAATGATCAGTGAAGACAGCAGGTGCACAGGAAAGTCACTCCCAGACAACCTATACCAAGATCTATGAGGGGTGCCCTTAAACTGTATGGTCCTGCTGTTTAATCTGTTGTACTACTAGGACGGGTGAGAAAGATAATATAAACTAATTGGCTCACACAAATCAAAATCCTGCACTTGAACGGCTAATCGTCTCACAAGTTATCAAATTGCATTTCATGCTTCCTTGCCTTTGTCTCTATTTGTGTACTTTTCAGCTTTCAAAGGGCCTTCTTTCCTTCACCCTCTCTATCCTATTCAAGACATATTCTGACAGAGTAGAAGCGTTCTGTATGTTTTTTATGAAATGCTTTTTGAAATGCAGAGTTATTTTCCACATGGCTGCCACATTGATGAGACGACTCATTGCTTTCATTATTCTAAATGATTTCATGATCGAAATTTTGAAATTTGGGATGATCTATGACATGCAGAGCCTGCATAATAATATGCTGGTACTTTTGGGATGCTGTTGGCTCTCCTTGTCCTGCTGCCTGGGCAGTACAGTGGAGCTTCTTGAGACTTATTACTTTGCAGAGCTTCTGGGCCCTCCTTCCTCCAGTGTTCCTCACAAAAAGATGGTGAAAAGGAGCCTTGTGATGGGGGGTAGGAGGAGAAAGAAGGCTCTTCAAGCGTAACGCTTTTGCCCCCCCCCCGCTTCTGAATCACGTGGCTTCCTTTGTATATTTAAGTTCATTTGTAACAAGTAACCATTAACAGTCTTAAAAATATTTTAAACAACAAAAAATACCTTAGAACAAAACAAATAATGTTACATTAAAAAATTCAAGAAGTCATTTCAGCAAATTTAGGCAACTTTGCATACATAGTTGAATACATAATCGTTTTATACAGGATGATCGACTTAGCTAAATCAAGAACTACGGGACTCTTACACTTGCACTGCTTTGCACTAAATTAGGAATGAACTTAAAATGAAGGGGTAAGCTTTCTCCAAAAGAGTGTTTTCCTCAGATTTTCGTGAGAGAGAATGAATGTTTATGGAAAGTAAGGAACTGAAGGAAAAAAGTGCACATTTTCTCAGTTACAAGGCTCTCATACAAGTGGGAAACAGTATGAAATTTCACATTTGTTTGCCACCCTCAGTCACACTAGCCTAGCTCATAGACTTCCCATTAGCTCAAAGTATTCTGCTTCCCCACTTTCTAACTTCGCATGAGAAAGTGAGCAAACCTTCTCATAAACACACGGAAAGACAGCTTCTGCATTTTGGAAAACAATGCCTGTGTACCGATTTTATCAAGACATTACATTTAAGGATTGTTTTGACGTTTGATGAAGGTATTGTGTTGTGCGGTTCTGAGATCCTGGATAAGGGCACATTTCTCTGAATGGCTTTCCGGCTAAACACATTCGTTATGGATGTGTGAAATTATATACAAGGAAATACCTGCATAATTCTGAGTTAATTAGAAAAAGAGCAATCAAATTTCAGGAATGCATTTGTTGAAGTAGTACACGATTGTGTTAGAAGTGCCATCCATAGAATGCATGAACTAATGCAGGCGCACTATTATTAACTATCTATTCTAGCCAGTTTGTATAGTCCTTTTACTGGAATGTGATGCTGCTGATCCTTAGTTTATCCTTATGGTGAGGCTATATCAGTGTACTCAGTGTCGGTTACGTAAAGGCGCTTTTCTAACGATTTGTTTGTCGACTGCTTCATGTGGACTGCTCTTTAGGCTCTTGTGTATCCTGTCATTGCTCATTGAGTCTCTCTGAGGGTCGCTGGAGAACCCAGCTGCTCAGTCACCCGTTTAAGCGAAGCCCACGCCAACGCTGAGCCACTGACAGAAATCCAATTGACTGCATCAAGCACTGGATGTGCAGTACAGCACGCAAATAGACCTGGAGGTGCAGCAAGAGGACAGCATCCATCTCAAGTCTTCCCATAAACTTGAAAATGCAGCCAGTGAATTTTACTTTAAAAGACAGAACACCACAAAAAGCAATTAAAAGAAACACAACAGATAATGAAGGATTCAGTCATGCATATTGTTTTATATGAAGGAGTTTGCGGGGTGGTAAAGATTATTAGTTTTGCTATTTAACCTGAAGAGTTGCTCTTATGACCAGTCATACAAGACTGATCAAAGGTTTCACCAAGATGTTTACAATATAGGCGGTCTCACATACTGTAATCTTAATCTGCTTCTTTTTACAAAACAGATACTTCCTAAGCAAAATACTGAGGATAGTGCTTTTATTTGCATGCAAAATCAGCTGTCAAATGTATCAGTAATGATGTAACATTGACATCCATAGAAATTTAATCACAATTTGCAAGATTATTAAAATTTTCCAGTTAGAGAAGCCTACACGGAATAGAACTTAAATATTGTAAACATATATATAATTTAGGTATTTCTATTTTTCCAATTTATATCTGGCCCTATACCATAGGCTATTAAAAACATATCTATACTCATGATAATGGGGAAAGTAGACTGGGGCTAATTATTTGGCATTTTGATTGATAATTTAATTTAAAAATATGCAAATTGTGCAGACAGATCTTAAATGTTTTATGTTATATTAATTCTGCCTCTCCCCCCTACAACTGTAAAACGCGCACACATAGAAAAAGCGCTGGGAACGACATGTTACAGCAATGCTTCTCAGTCCTGGTTCCTGTGTATGCTACTTTTTACTCCAAACAGGTGGACTCAGTTTCACATATTTGGTTTGAGGACTCACTGTAACTTGCACTAACAGCACATTACATGTACTAACATGTAACAAGCATCTGCTTTCATTCCAACGACAACTTCCTCTATGGTCAATGTTTTTGATCAATCATCCAGTTTATTTTAATCAGTCCTTTGATAAAGATCAATACTATGCTATTCTGTTCAAAATTAAATGATCAAATGAAAAGTTGATTAATTTTTTTTTATTACTGTAATTTTACTTTGAATGTAAAGAATGTTTTTCCCTAAAAAAAAGATTCTACTCTGAAACATCGGGTTTCATCCTCAACTATGGTTCTGAGATTAACGTGATTTGTATTGTGCAATTTAATTAACAGGTCAATCCGGACACCTTAATTAACGGTTCAACTGGAAGGAAAACCAGCAGTATTGGACGGGGTGTTTTGGATTTTTTTTAGAAAGTGTTAAGTAGCGTAACCTGTGGAACAGGACAACTTGGAAGATCTATCCAGTCAAAACATTGAAACTAATCTTTTGTTTTTTTTTTATGGTGATCTTAGGAATCAAACATTCCCTTCGTCCCAATAAATATTCACCTTTTTTGCATGGCTTAATTAGTTGTTTGCAGCTACACACTGTTGCTATGCAATTTGCTTCGCGGAAGTGAAGAGTTTGAAGCCCTGTGTGCAAATGAGCCATTTTGATTCAGTACAAACTGCTTGTGGGACACAAAGGCACACAAACAATAACTTGTACAGCTTCCTGAAGGCTTAAGTTGTTCTGAATGTTAATTTTATAATAAGTAGGGTACAAATTAATTGTCACTGGCAGTCATTAAGAGATATTAAGCAGGGTGGGACAATATGTGATGTGACATGAGCCGTTTTGTTCCTGTTGACTCCTATTAGCTTCTGATTTGAGCACTCCACTTGTGCAGTCAAATGAGGGGCTCACGTAATCTACTGCGCTGTTCCCAAAAGTGTTCTTGCCTTTGTTTACCGTCTGGTACAGACACAATAATAGGTGATGCACTTAAAGACTGCTATAGTATACAACCCAAACTCAAATAAGGGCACTTCGGCCATATTACTAATAGGATAATTATAAAGCTCAGTTGGGGGTGCGGTGGCGCAGTGGGTTGGACCGCAGTCCTGCTCTCCGGTGGGTCTGGGGTTCAAGTCCCGCTTGGGGTGCCTTGCGGCGGACTGGCGTCCCGTCCTGGGTGTGTCCCCTTCCCCCTCCGGCCTTACGCCCTGTGTTGCCGGGTAGGCTCCGGTTCCCCGTGACCCCGTAAGGGACAAGCGGTTCTGAAAATGTGTGTGTGTGTGTGTGTGTTATGGTTAGTTGTTCATGAATGCATAAATAAAACTTCATTAATCCCAAGAGGAAATTCCACTCAACTGCAGCAGCAAACAACAATACACATAGACAGTTACGAAAGAGTAAATAAGTCAATAGGTTAATGAGTAACTTTCTTTACCTAAAAGAGAGGAATGGAACAAGGTGGCAGTAGATGCATACTGAGGTGGCAAAGAATAGCTCCGTACCACTAAGCGGTCAGTAAGATGTTACAAACTCGAAGCATGAGCAGTCAATGGAGACTGGTAGAAATGTCCACTGATAAAACTCTTAGGAACACCACAGCTGGACCAGCCTGTTGCTAGAAGTGGTCCTTCGTTTAACCAAGGTGGTGTGCGGAGTTCATGTTTAATTATGTGTTTAGATATCTAAAGTGCAAATCATGGCTTTCAAAAATAACTTTATTTTATTTTATTCTTTTTAAAGGATTTAAGAAAAGTTTCTTATGTTTTTCAACAATATTTTTCAAAACCAGTCAAGGTTGTCACTGCACACATTTCATAAAGCAGGCTGGTAATTGTTACATTTTGACAATTATATACAGTGGCAGCTGCTGTTTTGTGTACCTTTCTCCATAAGGCAGTTACATTTTGTTGCCGTTAGTGTACAAAATTATTCTTAAATAATAGCAATTATAATTTTAAAGAAAAACAATTATATAAAATGTAGTATTTTACTAAGGCATTTTAATGTGTTGTGCTTCAAAGGACAGACTTACCATGAACATAGAGCGGAAGTTGCTCATGTCACCAAAGAGTTCCTCCACAGAGGTCTTCTTGGGATCGATGGCAAAGTACTCAAGCAGGTTCTGATACAAGGTGCCCATGTTGTTGTGCATGATGACCAACTTCTGGTATTGCTCCCTGGCATGCAAGGCAAAGCTGTGAAGGCTGTGTTAAGGGTTCACTTTTCTATAAACTATCATCATATAATAAAAGGTATTTGCACTACATTTCAAAAAGCTGAAAATAACTGGATCAGAATTCCTGTAACACTTTGAATATTTTGTCACCAATTACAAACCTGTTTCTTCTTAAAACTAAATTACAAAAACCTCTTGGAGGTATCTAACATTAAACCTAATTAAAAGGCAGGTCAAACTTTTGACAGCTGATGCTTTTGACTGGGGGGTGGGCAGAACATTTCCAAAACACATTAGCAATGGACTCAGAACAAATTCGTATTTATTCATACCGAGTTAAGTGTCACACAGTGCCATGTGGCATCCTGCAAATGGTGGGATGTTCTGGAGTAAAAATAAACACACTCAATTAAAAGGCAAGTGTGTGCCGAGAGACAAACATAACGTTGACAAAAAGTCGAAGTACTGAAAAATGTCAAACAGAACAGAGAGAATCAATGTGCACTGGAGCACATCAAAGATCTCGAGTCAGTCAAGCGTGGGTAACAAACAAACTGATCCAATTGGGCTGGTTAAGGGAGGCTGAGGGTTAAGACTCTCTGTAGCACTTCCCACAGCCAAAGATACATACATTACACATAACCACTCATCAAGCTGAAGCTAAATGATTCTAAACAATACATTTACATCTAAACTGAAAAAGCTTACTGGCTTATCTTAGGGTCCCTATTGCTAAACTTGGGAGGAGGGACATATTTTAGCTTGGGACTTAGTTTCAGCATGGGACTTAATCTCTTGGTATCAATCAGGCTCTGTAGTAATGCGCATTTCAGATTCATAAATAAATCATCGGTTCACAGCTCCGCAGGAGGAAAAAAAAAAAAAAAAAAAAATCTACTAATGCCAAGCTCTGGATTTTACATATTGATTAATCTTGCTAACACCATTTGCATTTTACATACTAGTTCTCATGCAACAAAAGAAAAGGAGGCAATTAAAGATGTTCACATATATGCAGGAGGAGATGATTAAGATAAGAAGTTTGGTTCAATTATGAAGCAATCAACTGCCATTTGGGAAGCAGCCTCCTGCACTAAATCCGTAGAAAAATGCTAGAGTTTAGGGACAAATACACTGATTTCTAAGATCTAATATCATACAGGCAATTAAATGCTTGCTACTGACTTGACTTTACAATGCTGACTTTTTTTTCATGGAAAATGGAACACCTGTTCCATTAAATAGCCTTCTTATTTATCTTTAGAATATAAGGAACTTTAGCATCCTGATGTCACACCATCTATTTCCCTTCAGGAGTAAAATGGGTGAAATTTCATTAACCTTATCCACAAAGACACACTAATGGACAGACTTAACATACCCTTTACATGCCACAGACAGCAAGGCCTCTGACTAATGAATGCAGTAAAAACACTGTAAACTGTGCATCACTACCACATTTCCATTTCCCTGTGAACTCAATGAAGGAAAAAACGGTTTCCGGTTCTAATTCAACCTAGGAAATTAGCCCAAATCTAATGATTTCCATGGTGTTCTGTGTGTTGCAATCCAGGGGCAAAGTAGCATTGGGCACATTTTTGAGCAAGAATTTCTGCAGTGACCTGCTCATAGCACCATCCTCACACATTAGTTCATCTATAGATCGTGTGTCAGTGCTGATTCCAGAAAACAGACCAAAATAATGACAATGGGTGACACGCTATGCTCTGATAAATGCTCAGTTTAAGCTTGGGTGCTGAAATCCCAACTGTGAGCAAGTGCAAAAGATAGGCAGCAAAAAGTTACAGCGATAGTTCAAGCCAATGATTGGACTTCATGAAAGGTTGTATGAAGTGTTAAATCAATGGAAAGTTTTTTTCTGTTGATTGTACTACTTCTTGTCCACATTCTTCTAGATGTGCTGAACAACTTCTACGCTCAGTTTGAGGCGCAGAATGATGTGGTGGCGAGGAAGACAATCCCTCCTCCCAGCGTCCAGGTATTGTGTTTTGCTGATGTGAGGAAAACTCTACGTAGAGTCAACCCACGGAAGGCTGCTGGACTAGACAACATTCCTGGCAGAGCACTCAGAGGATGTGCAGACCAGCTGGCAGATGTTCTCACTGATATCTTCAACATCTCCCTGAGCAGCACCGTCGTTCCAACATGCTTCAAAGCCACCACCATCGTCCCCGTGCCGAAGAAGTCTTCAGTGTCCTCCCTCAACGACTACCGTCCTGTCGCACTCACACCCATCGTCATGAAGTGCTTTGAGAGGCTTGTCATGAGGCACATCAAGACCCTGTTGCCCCCCTCACTGGACCCCCTGCAGTTTGCGTTGTTGTCCAAAATGCTCAACAGATGATGCTATCACCACCATCCTCCATCTGGCCCTCACACATCTGGACAACAAGGATATGTACAGTATGTTCGAATGCTGTTCATAGACTTCAGTTCAGCATTCAACACAGCGGCTAACGGACTAATACAGAGCCAACAACCTGTCCCTGAACATGGACAAAACAAAAGAGATGGTGGTTGACTTCAGGAGAGCATGGAGCAACTACTCTCCGCTGAACATCAGCGGCTCTTCCATGGAGATCGTGAAGAGCACCAAGTTCCTTGGTGTTCACCTGGCGGAGAACATCACCTGGTCCCTCAACCCCAGCTCCATAGCCAAGAAGCCCAGCAGCGCCTCTACTTTCTGCATAGGTTGAAAAAGGCCCATCTCCAACCCCTCATCCTCACCACAATCTACAGACAGACTATCAAGAGCATCCTAAGCAGCTGCATCACTGCTTGGTTTGGTAATTGCTTCAGATTACAAGACCCTGCAGTGGATAGCGAGGACAGTTGAGAAGATCGGGATCTCTCTTCCCTCTAACATGGACATTTACAGCACACGCTGCATCCGCAAAGCCACCAGCATTGCGGATGACCCCACGCACCCCTCTAACAAACTCTTTATCCTTCTGCCATCTGGCAAAAGGTACTGAAGCATTCGGGCCTCACGGCCAGACTGTGTAACAGTTTCTTCCCCAAAGTCATGAGACTCCTCCATATTCAAGACTGACACTGGAACTATTGTCCGGTTTCAGTAATTATTGTCTTGTTTTAGTAATTGTTGCCATGTCTGCACACGTGCACTTTATGTAGTCTGTGTCGCTAACTGTGTTTTATGTAGCGACACGGTCCTGGGTGAATGTAGTTTCATTTCACTGTGTACTGTTGTGTATGGTTGAAATGACAATAAAGCCTCTCTTGACTTCTGTTGCGAGCTTTGCCACTTATCGCTTACGGACAGCAGAGGAACACAAAAAATAAATAAATGCATATATGCATTATTAAAAAAAACTTCAGTAAGTGCATGAAGAACTGTTCCATCTTAATTAAATGACAGACATTTGTGCCATTCTGTGCGCACTGAAACCTGTGACCTCATCACAGAGCTGAGTGAAAGATGTGAAGTGACATGCCAGAGTGTGTGGGCCTCTCCGCAGCTCCTGCATTACAGCTCACTTGATGGGACTATTTGCAGGGAGCCTTTTGACTGCTGGGCAAATTGTGTTCAGTGTTGCAGATGGACTTTTCAGTGCAGTGCCAACGTTGAAGCAATCCTCTACTTGGTGTACTAATCCACTGCCGAAGGAGGCTAAATGAACAATGGTCCTCATCAAAACATGCACAAAAATCTGCATTTTAACAGAGCAAGATATGAAGCACTCTATGCTTAGAAACCACTAAAAAAAATCAACTAAACATGACACAAACCATTTTCCCCCCATTCTCTATTAGTGATAGTTTTCAAAACCACATCCCCTACTGTTTTTCTGCTAAAGAAACAACCAAACAAAATAAAATAAAAACAATTCTGATCATTGTGGGCTAATGACAATGCAGCTTCAGGACTGAAAGACCCAGTCCAGGGCAGCCTTTATTAGAGACATTCTAAATTTGTCCATGGAAAATGTATACAGGTGAAGATTTAAAAAAATAATAATAAAAAAAAAAAGTATGTCTGTGTGCAGTCCTAGCTATAACTCCTTCTGTTACTGAAGACTGAGGAAAGAAATAAAAAAAAAAAAAAAAACCCCGAAAATGACTTTGGTCGCATTCAATGAAAAAGTAAACAAAAAACAAACCAAAAAAAAAGACCAGTCTTCATTACTGAATGCGGTCCTGGGATAAATGCTTCAAAGTCTGATAAGGATTATGGGATCATCTGAAAGATGCTGCTTGTGAGAAACTGCGCTGTGGAAGTATCGTATAAGAACGTTAAGAATCGCTGAGAAACGTAATCAGTCCTTTTTTCTACATGAGCCTTTTCTCGCTCTTTTGAAGAACAAAGGGTCTCTGCAAGCTTCCAGAGACCTCAGCCTCCAAAGTACACTTTTCTTGTTTAGATGCATGTTTTGTCTCTGTCATGATCGCCTAAACACTTTGTTTGCTTGGGGATTACAGGAAGTATATGCCTGACTCCTGCTCTTAAATGAGTCTCTGTCAGGAGAGACAGGATATTGAACACCACTCCACTGACTGCTTTCATTATTGTTTGCAAACAATAATCAAAAGGTAGCGGACAATCACTAGGGCCCATACCTGCAGTGCAGGTTTACTGAGAGAAAGAAAAAAAACAATAACAAATAGAGGCTCAATAATGACTTCTCCTCAGTGGGGTGGGGCCTATGACAGGTTGAACGTAGCCGCAGGCCAGTGTTCTTTTTTCATACAGCATGCGATCATAGAGCATCCAGAGATGTTTGATGCTCACTGATAAAACAGTATCAAAATTTAGGAGTATGAAATTCATTATAAAACTCTGCATCAAACTCAGTGCAATCATGAGAGCCGGGAGAAACTTTTGATTTAAGGCTTGGTTGCACTGGGCCAGAAACAACATAAAAGAAGAAATACTGACCCTGTCCAGTTTCCAGTGATGGAGAAAATGCATCACAGTGAGTGGTAAGGAGGGAATTATGGAGGTACTGTGTGGACCGAGTTGGAGGGAGGAGGAGGGGGTCAATTTGTTTGTCAGTCCTATGCGGTCGAGTGGCTCATGAAGCACTTCATATCACAGTGACATTTGGAAGAACGCTGATCCGCGCTGGAGATAAGGGATCACTGTGCTTCAGGCTACCGAATGATGATGAACCTCGCGCGAGTCAGTCATCAGCGAGGGGCCACAGCGGACCCACTGCTCGCCTGCCCAGAATAGTCAGGAAGAGCTGAAGTAACTTATATCCTCATTGAACCTTGCAAAAAGAAATAAAACGCAAAATTCCCTGAGGTTTTTGCCAAAGAGCACAGATTGCCGAGAAAAGAAATGAACGAAAATGTTGGGGGGGGGGGGGGGGGGGGCACTTACAAATACAGTGGCTAATGATTTTATGTATCTTGACTGTAAAGACTATGCTTCTCCATGTTAGATGTGGCCTGAGTGAGCAAGGCCAAAGTAGAAGGAAGAACAGTGTCGGGAAGGAAATAAGCAGCAACAGCAAGAAAAAACCAACAAGTTTACCATGACTGGACTTCAGTGAGGTTTCAAGCTATTAGAAAGGATATGGACATCTTTGTCACAAACATGTCCCTCGAGTCATCGGGGGCTGAGAACGTCTCCAGGTCCTTTTCGAGTTGCAGGAGCTGCTTCTCCATCTGCTTTAGATTCTTCTCCAGGTTTTCAGCAGAAACTGCTTGGCCAAGGAAAAGGAACAGTCATTAATAAAATTCTCCTCAGTATTTTTTTTTTTTTTTTTTTAAAAAAGTATGAGTTCAGTGGTGTTTCTTAAATGTTTACAAAACACAATGTAACTAACATTCCCCTTCAAACCAGTATTGTATTTGTATTAGATCAAAATGTATTTGAAACCAGTAAGATTGATAAACATGACAAATTATTACCAACAAAACTGCTAAAAAAAGCAATTAGTGAACACACAAGTTTTTTAAAACATATATATATATATATATATATATATATATATATATATATATACAAAAAAAAACCCAATCAAATAGTTGTTGCACTCTTTACAGCCTTCACTCAGACTTTTTAATCAAGCATGAATTCACATTATGATGAAATTATTTTCTCATTATGTTGTGGTAGCAGAATGAATTGTATTTAATTGTTTTTGGTCCCAAGAATGTAAATTTTTCAAAATTTCTGAAATAACCACTTTCAGAGATATTGAACACAAAAAGTGTTCAGCATGTTTGCAGTAATAGAAGGTGTCACACAAATCTTCCTGCTAACCCTTAACGCTTATGCATTAAAGTATTGGATGTATGATAATATACTGTTGCAATACTGAGAATGAAAACAACAGGAAAATGACTGCACAGCCATAACTCGGACCTCCAGATACATCTTGCATGGTATTCGCAGGATTAGTCCTTTCCTCACAACAGACTCTGCGCAACTACTTGTCCAGGCCATGGTGACATCCGATGTGGACTACTGCAACTCTCCCGTCTGGCCTTCCAGTTACTGCAATCAAACATTTACACCCGATACAGAACGCTGCTGCACGAGTTGTGCTTGACCTGACAAAGCGTTTCTACATAGCTCCCCTTCTCGTCTCTTTGCCTTGGCTTCCTACAGCTGCCCAGGTAAAATTCAAAACCCTGGTTATGGACTACAAAAGCATAAATGGAACTGCTCCCTAACATCTACAAGACTTGATCATCACTACTGCCCACTTGGTGGTCCCATGCATAAAAGGTCCAAAAGCAATAAGGTGTTTGGTTCTGGCTCCGATGTGGTGGAATGACCTCACTCAGAACTGCTGAATCTCTGTCTACATTTAAAAATGGTCTTAAAACTCACCTCTTCCAGACACCCTTCTCCCATGACCTCTTAAGTTCATGTAATGTGTAAATATTCATGCACTACAACTTTGAGATCACAGCTGTTAATAATGGATAAACTTTCACACAGCTATTCCGGTAAAAGTAAAGAAAAATTTTTTTTAAAAAAGGAAAAAATAGTGATGTGATTAGGAATTCTTGATAATTGGATAAACCTTTATGTAGCTACTGGTGTGACGTGCATTGGTTCTTATGACGGAAAGTAAAACTAACTGTACTTTAGAATCACATGTCTGCATCTAAGTATCACGTGTCTGCATCTAAGTCTCACTTTCTGCCAATGTAATGCACACACTGAATTTTCTATGAGATGTACGTATCTGCGAAATGAATAAATGTAAATGTAAGAACAGAAATGGCTGTCTCTCTTGCATTTATACATATGTAGCGGAGATTGTGCAGATGGTTATTTGGGGGCTGTGCGGTCCCCTCTGTTGCTGAGCTCGACAGAGTCGTCAGATGCCGCTGTGCTGCAGAGACAGTTGGTTTCCAAATGCATGACACGGCTAATTTACAATGGGAAGGAGCCACTAACTTACTCCACTGATCGCCTTTCTCCCCATGTGAAGACGGGGGACTAATTCCACCAATGACTTTGAGCTGTGACATTGCACTGTACTGCTCAGATAAGCAAGCAATAATAAGTTCCAAAAATTTTGTGTGTGTATGTGTGTGTATATATGTATAAACTGTATGGCAGCAGATATTAGGCATTGACTTCTGGCCTACAAGCACTGAGTGCCACTGAACGCCCTTCTGTGGGAGAAGCTAGTGCACTGGCTAGGGCTCTGGACTTGTACCATCAGTTCCAGGTTCTAGGAGGGAAATCAGTATACAACAGGGAGGAATGTAACCCGTAATAGTTTCCGACCTGTGTCACTGGGTTATATCTAAGTCTCTCTGGACTTCTACTGCTCATTGACATTGCAAATCACCCCAGTAGAGCATTTTCATGGGGACACACCACATCTGAGCATGGAACATATACATACTACGTCAATTCAGAAAAATGTTAGTCAAACCATTGCATCAGACTCCGTCATTATTCTAAAATTAGAACATTTCCCTGAAATGTCTACATTCACATTTGGTATTGTCTTCTCATGAACACTTTGTTATACTTTCTTTTGTAAATGAGTCATACACATTTTTTGATGAGTTGTTCTGCAAAGTGGTAAAATTCCTTGGGCACCAGTTTTATATAGAAAAGCCATAACTTCTGTCAAAATGTCTATGACAGTTGGCTGACTACATAAAATTCCACTTTGTGAATAAGCAGGATAGTCTTTCCTGTAGTTGGAAATATCTACATTTCAAGCTATAGCACTGTTAAGGAATCTACATGGACAGATCACATAGAAATTATATGAACCAATCACAGCAATGAACAAGAGATTCAAAACTCTAAATATGACAGCTAGGGCAATGTCATACACTACAGCATTAATCAGATACAGTGCAGTTCTTGACAGAATCATTAAAGCCCATTAAACTCTCCTTCCCTAGACAGGTACATTAACACCTATGAATGTGACAGAAACCCAGAAATCATTACATGAACAGGCAAAACTAAATGCAAATGAATAAATAAATTCAGCAGACATGAACTTTTAAAATATATTGGAGACAACGTTCTAAACCACTGAAAGCTGGATTTTGATTCACTGGCGCGCGCGCACACACACACACCAATGCCATTATTGCATCAGTGCAAGAAGAGCATCACTACGTTGGACGTCCTTGTTCTGCAAACATGGGATAAATCACTAAGACCAGTACACAGGAACTCTGAATGTCAACATCAGACCTCCATCACTGTAAACATCACAGCAACTAGACAGAGGTCCAAGAACAGCGCTGTTATTGAACATTTGAGTTATTGAGTCCATACTTTCAGCATCTCATTAAAAATTCCAGAGTTGCATGTTGCTTTGGAGAAAAGCATCTACTAAACAAATACATGTTAAAGCAAACACACTTGAAGGCCACTTGACAGCTAAATTAGACCACAAAACCCATTTACTTGCATTGTTGCTCTAACTGGGTTTGAGACAAAGGATCACAAGAGTGATAAGTAAACCCACAAGAGCTTTTATGCATCTTAATTTGCGCACACAAGAGAATATTCAGAAAGCTTCTCGCTGCCAACACATCTTACAGTTGGAACCAAAACTGACAATCCGTATTCATTTTGTGTATTTAATAGAATGGATGGCGGCAATATAAAGTTGAGAAACATTTTAAGCTCCAGAGAAAGTTTATATGAGATTTGAACATATTCAATAACGTCCCCAAACTTCAGCACCCTCTCATGGATCAGTATGAACGTTATGCTTGAAGGTAACCAGCAGTGCATAACTAAGCTGATTCTGCTGCGGCACACTGGGATGCGGTTTTGGCAGCCAGATCTGAATGCAGACACACACTGGTGATTTGTTCTCAAAATGAAATTTGTGCAGGTGTCCGGCTCTTAGGAGATGATATCGCCTCGCTACTGGGAATTGCTGACTGATGCACGCGTAAGTTCCTCTCGAGTGCCTTGCTTTGTGGAGCCGAAGATAAATATACCAATATTCCTTTGACTGGAGTCACAGAAACCAAATAAGAAAGAACAGTGATAAATGTGATTATCACACAGTGCATGATAGATGGAAAACGCTCTGGGAGCATGCTTGAAATAAGCATAGAATTGCAAAAGCAAGTGAAAAGGCATATTCCTTTTAAATCATCCAGTTAGAGTGTACTCACTGAGGTGGGGGTTCAGGAGGAACCTCAGAACAGCTACAGAGCTTAGAGCTCTCCCAGACCCTTGGTCTCTCCCAAACGCTCTCCCCCCACAATCCTTAACTAAAACATGTGGAGCACTTCATGCTGTCCCTGCCCCATAGTCTCTAAAAAGCTGCTCCCACAATCCTTCGCTAACTAATATTACGACGTGGCTGTAGTGTGATCAAGGGTACAGAAACATGGTACTATGGCACACACGACCACTATGATGTTGACCGTAACCAAAAATCAATATGGGAAAAAAAAAAAAAAAGCCTCTGCCTTTCAAACAAACATTTGAGATACTGGAAGTAAGCCAATGCAAATAAAGAGCAGCAAAAAAATTGAGAAGGGAGGGAGGAAGGGGGGGAGGAAGGGGGGGGGAAGGTCAGTTGTGACCTGTATTCAGTTAAGCTCCAGGCAACAAATGCTCCTGGGATACGAGGCAAACTTTTCACCAATTTCAATTTCAAAAAGCCTCTAAAACATGACAGTTTCAGCTCCTTTTAAAATACCAGCTGACAAATTGTATCCTTAAGGTAGCAATTTCACCCATTTTCTTTGTTTTAAAAAAAGAATATACGACTCTAAAAAGACCTTATTATAAACATAAGGAATAAAAGAGAAAAGCATCTGCTAAATAAATAAATGTAAACAGACCTAAAGTAGAGAAAACTATTCTGCTTTATTGATGATAATAAGAATCATCATCATGATCAAAATAATGATGAGCTAAGGAAAAGCATAGGTTTGCAAAGAAAAAGAGCCACACAGTGGATCCCTCGCTGGGACTCTGCCCCAGAAAACATCTCCATCTGGCTGGATGTGTCTGAGCGAGGGAGTAGCGCTCAGTCTCTCCCAGCTGAAACAACACGTGACAATTTTAGTAAAGCTGGAGTTTACATCGTCATCAATGTGTATGTTTATTTTTACATTTCTTTGCTTGTCTAACACTTTCACCCAGAGCAAGTGCACATCAATGCAGAGTTTATGTGTTTATTAGTACCCTCTTTCTACACTGGCTACACTGTGAATGCTTGAACGACTTTCTCTCCTTTTCATACATGTCAAACAACATTCCTCTGCAATGGCAGGTAAAATTGCAATTTTCAACAACTGACCCTCATAAAAAAAACACAAATGCTCAACATCTGACACCAGCAGAAAGAATGCTGAACAAAACTGCAGTAATTAACACAGAGAACTACATGCAGCAAGCACACGCAAGCGTGAACACCGAGCAGAAGCACAGACCCCAAACCATAGTGATTCACATGTTAAGTAGAGTAGGTATTGCTGTAGGACCCTTGAGCAAGGCACTCGTCCTCTGCCAATCAAGTAAAACAAAGTGCCACAGCAGAACCTCGCTGGTCGAAATTAATATTGGGATGGAAAACTAACCCTTTCAGGGCCTTATCATATGACTGTTCCACAGCAGTTTCAATTTTAAATTTGCCCACATAAAAATCATTTACACGCTGAGCATAGGAAATGATAACTTCCTTTAATACATATGCTTACACAATTTTGTTAGAGAAAAGTATAAAGATGCTGCAATATGAAACTGACTATGCAACAAAATTTCATGGTTGGGCCAATGCACAAAGTATGCAGACACCTGTTGAGTTAAGACCATTAAAGACATTAACACATCTGTATCACAAGGGCACACATTTTTCAAGACGTGGCTTTTATGGGAACTATTTCTTTAAAAAAATAATAAAAAAAAGGACTCCTGGGCACTCTTCAATAACAGAACTGTGAGAGAACAAAAAGAAAATCTGAGTATTTCAGAAAGTTAGATCCCCCATTGATACATTACTATCCCCGTAAGTCAAGATGAAATTAATTTAGTTAACAGGCTGAATTAAGCGACTTGCAGAAGGCATTCCATTAGGCGTCTGGGCTGCAGGGGGAGACAAGGCTACGTTTGCCCACGCCATTTGCATTTGGCCTTTATGTGCTGAAGAGGCTATTACAATTTCATTTATCGCCCTCTCAAAGCACTTTGCACATTGCGAATATGTGTGGTGGCAGTGCACTAACTGACACTATCAGTTCCATCTTTGTGTGGTTCTAAAGCTGTGACTGTTTCATGCTCTCACTTTCAGGGTAATGTTTGAAGTTGCAGCTTATAAGGGTGAGTTGGGCCTACACAGAAAATGCTTCCTCATTCTACATGTGAGTTCTTTGGGAATCAACATTTGCACTAGCGGTCAGAACAAATTTATTTTACTCTATTGTTTAACTTTCTGCAGTTTAAAAAAAAAAAAAAAAAAAAAATCAATGTGTTTAAGTAGAAATTTTTCACTACAGTAGTCTCTCCCTTCATTTTGTGTATTTAATAGAATCGCTTTCCGTGGTTTCAGTTACCCGCGGTCAATTGCAGTCCGAAAATATTAAATGGAAAATTTCAAAAGTAAACAATTTATAAGTTTTAAATTGCATGCAGTTCTGAGTAGCGTGACAAAAATTTGCGCCGTCCTGCCTGGGACGTGACTCAACCCTTTGTACTAGGAGGGGCACGGTGGAGCAGCAGATTTGGCCTCTGCCTGCTCTCTGGTGGGTCCGGGTTCTAGTCCCGCTTGGAGTGCTTTGCCATGGACTGGCATCCCGTCCTGGATGTGCCCCCTTCAGCCTTGTACCCTGTGTTGCCTGGTTAGGCTCCAGCTCGCCACGAGCCCGCTTGGGACAAGCGGTTTCAGTGTGTGTGTTTTTTGTTTTATAGATTATTTTTAAAAAAAAAAAAAAAAAAAAAAAGAGAGATAGAAATTAAAATCTTTAATTACCCTGCACACCAAAGCCAGGCGATTCATGAAAGGGCCAAATGCATATAAAATAAACTTACAGTAACAAGATTTAATGTTGTAAACTTACAACTTTGTGCGTGGACTGGCTTCAAGAAGGTGAAGGTTATATGTCACATGTAAATGTACGAATAATTAGAAAACTAAAGAGTGCTAGACTGCAACCTGGATTGAGGGTTTGCCGTTGTCACGGTGCAGCATGTCTCAGCCTCTCTCACAGCACCGCCTGGCTACATATTCAAACGCTGTCTCAGTTTATTGTGTTGTACTGAATTCCACTCACTTGGACTAGATATGTTGCAGACAAAATATATGACTAAACAGACTGATTAATAAGGAGTGGTATTAATATCCAGAAACATGATATAAGGGGGGGACAAAGAGAGCAAATAATCCAGATTGAGTGGAATTCGTTATTCGTGAGGTTCATATTGGAAACACGGAGAGACTGGTTTCTACTACAAATAATTTGACATGTCGAAAGCAGTTTCAACAAGAACAAACAAAACTTCTCACTGCAGCAGAGAGCAGTTACTGAGCTTGGCACTCCATACAATTGACTTTGTGTTATGACTAAAGTAAAAGGGAGGAAACTGATACGGTGATTGATTGCCATAAGAAAATGTATTTTAAAACATAAATCGAGTTGTGCTGTGCAGGGGGTATATCATGTAACAGTGTACCCAACATAAATGTACACAGGTAGAAAAAGATTTTGCCTATAGTAACTAAAGGGTTATGGAGAGCGGCGCCAATAGTTGATGTCAGTGAGCACAGTAGTTAAATCACTTAGTTTGATCACACGGAATGCCGAAAACACACACCTCTTCACAGTGAGGCCTACATTCTCAGTCAATGTGAGTTAGTCATCACTACTAGGAAAGCTTTAAGTTTCCTTTGTTCATTTCATTTGATTGTGTGTTTATACACTATCAGTTTCTCAATGGTGAAATCCTCCTAGACCGCTAGCGGATACCTGAAATCGTGGATAATACCGAAACCCGTATAAACTGTGTTTTTTCCAATACAGAAGAAGAAGAAAGAAAATGAAGGACTAATGCCCAGGTCCTCATAAGTATTGATTTTTCAAATAAAGTGCTTGTATTAAAAAAAAAAAAATAAAAAATAAAAAAAGGGGGTTACTTGAACACAAGCATTGAGATACCGCGACAATCTATCTGACTGCTACTAATTGATTAATGGGCGGGTAGCGTATACAGCGTGGATACACTGGAGAAAGAGATGATTCATTTCCCGGGCGGGGCAGCACAAGATTTCACCACACTACTCACGGCTGCGAGCAACTTAAAATTTATTAATTGTTCACTTGTGGAATTTTACATTTAATATTTTCGGACCGCGGGTAACCAAAACCACGCAAAGCGAACCCGTGGATAAGGGGGGGGGGAACTAATGTAGTGAAAAATTTATATTTAAAAAGCACAAATAATTTTACTTTTCAAAAAACACAATTAGATAATATTTATTAAGATGTCAAATAATCTGCTGTTCACCAGGCAGGAACACACACTGGTAGACTTCCCTTCAAAAGTCTTGGCCCAAAAGTTTCCCATGAGGTGGAAAATAATGCGCTGTGACAGTCAGCAACCAATTGTCTATCTGCCAAGGGTGCTGCTAGGGGCAATATGACCACAGTGGATGTACATCAATTTTTTAACTCATGTCAGCCTGTTTAAATTTGTTGTGACATGTCTTACTCCACAGAAGGAATTTATAATTGAGAAATTAATGCAACTAAGTTCTGGTCTAGAAAACATACAGTAAGCCAAATGCTGCAAACCTAATGTTCACAAATGTCTGCTGTGCACTGAAGCAATATAACAAAATGCATCTTCCCAAACTCCCATTACTAGTGTAGCATGAAGAATTTATGAGAAAGTGGGAATATAAAATTTTCTGTTTCCTCCACAATTACTGTTAGTTCTGTTAAAAAAAAAAAAAGAGAGGTTATTTATGAAGCAAAGCTGAACTTCTGCAAAACTAGACCATTTTCTATTTTAAGTGAAAGAAAAATAACTTTAAAGTCATGCAGTAGGTCCCTGAATACGAACTTGCAAATAAACTTTGCCATCACAAACTTTGAGACATTTTATTATTTAATTTTTCATACACAGCTAGAACACCATCTGGAACTGCAGACCAAAGCATTACCTGATGCACCAATTGATAGCAATCATGAACAGTAACAGCAGCCTTAAGTCTTTTTTTTTTTTTTTTTTTTTTTTTACAGAAAAAGTGTAGAATGGAAACAAAAGGGAACAAACTGTAGGTGTGCCCCTATGGCTTCTACATCGACCACTTTTCATCTGCCAGTGAAGTGCTGCTTCCCCGTCATCCTGTAGCTCCATATAAAAGCTCTATTCTCAACATAATAGCCAGTTGTATCTTATTTACCTTGAAGAGTACACAATGAAAATGTGTTTTTTTTTTTTTTTTAAATTTAATTTTAAAAAAAAAAAAAAAAAAAAAAACTTTCTAGTTATGGTTTTACTTCTGTTATCACCCTTGTACTAATGACTTTTGTATGATGTGTGGCATTACAAAAAGGGATGCCGGAGCCACAGATGAGCACAAACACCTTTTTAACATCCTAAACAAATTTCAAAGAGAAAAAAGGATCTGCCAAACCAGAAATAAGTGACCCAAAAAATACAAAAAGAAAAACTATTAGGACAACTTTTGACCATTCCCATTAGATCCATAAGAGTACCTTCAGTAAACGTTTCTATCTGTCTCAGGTAAAATATGTTGCTATAGATACAAGATCTTCTCAGAATCCCTATACTTTGAATAAAAATTCACTTGTCGTGATACTGCAGATCATCTTGCACTGGTTCTTCATAAGAACAGATATAAACTCCCCAATAGCAACATGGCGCTTAAAGAAACTCATGAAGGAAAAAGTACTTTATCATACAGAGAATTAAATTGTCTGGTCCTGCTGAGGAATCTCAAATAAAACCTACGTAAGCTATTCAACACGACTACACCTACTTGTGCAGTGCGTGTATTTTCTTTCAGTTAAGGTAACATGTCATAAAAATATGGCCTCTGGGGTGCCTGACCCAATTTGGTGGTCAAATTTGAAGAGGTATTGCTTTTGTGTGCAGATGTCTCATGGACACAGACTGGAGATGAGGCACTCAACACTGGCACCATACACTCTAACAGGCATACCAGGGCACACGAAGTGGCATTATCACACAACACCTACATTGCAAATTAAGCCACTGGTTTCCCCAGAGTGCAATGCTGCCAAGTGCAAGCACTACATATCTGAAGACTTGACTGAGCTCACCTCGGCTGGCCTTGTCAACGTGCTGGAGGTCTTCCACAAACCTGAGCACCTCAGGAAACTGCTCCTCGCATATCTCTGCCAGAAAGTGCAGCAGGGTGGTCGTCTGATCTGCCGATTTGGTGTCCTTGAGCTGGAGGAAATATCCAGGAGAGCAGTGATGAAAACAACATGCAGCATTTTTCTTTTTTTTTTTTTTTTAAAACTTAAAAGGACAGCAGCACTTTGACAACATGCTTTATTAATAAATGCTTCAATTCGTTGCTGGCATGGGAATAATAAAATTAGAGAAATTATTGTATTACTGCATTGTTTGCTTTTCTTCTGCAAGTTATGAGAGAAATTCACTGTAGTGGCCCTTTTTATTGACTTTATAAGGGAACAGAGTAGTACTTTTACCTCCAACTAGGCAGATATTTGTTGAAAGCACTATAAGCATTTGGTTTGTCATCGACATTCATATTAATTTCAGAAATACACATTTTCTTAAAGAAAAAACAATAGAAAGGTGATCAGGAATCGATATTCTGATAGTTCTATGCAACTATTTGTGTGATGAAGATTGGTGCATATGGTGGAAAGAATAACTGCACTTAAGAATCATGTCTGCAGTTAGGTCTCTTGCTCCTAATGTAATGGACACATGGAGGAAAGCATCTGCTAAATGAATAAATGTATTTTTTTTTTTTTTACCTGTCCTCCAATCACAATATTTCAAATATTATGTTACAATAAACAATATAAGTGAATTCATCATTTCCTTAACTTCAATTCCTGAAAATATTCATAATGAAACATTATTTTTGAAAGTATGAAGCAAAACTAAGGAATGCTCCCTTCATTACATGAGTGTGGGAACAGCTGGAAGTATAGCAGGTCTATCCCAGCACGCTGAGCCTGTTGTGAAGAGAGGTACATTACCAGGCATGACATGCTGGCATTACACACGCTAAAATGTCAGAAAGCATCATTATTCTGCAGAAAATCCAAATGAGTCAGCTAATGGAGGAGAAAAAATTCAAAGAAACAGGACTCAAAAGGTCAAGCTCTGATATTTCACCAAATGCTTTGGGTCTGCCTCTGATGACAACTGGAGCAGTGCAAAGGAAGAGTGCCCCTTTCACCAGCCTCGTAGACAAGTAAAATTACAATCTGTACACTAGTCAAACTCTGTTTGGTTACTTAAAGATGGAAGAAGGGATGGAAAATGGATAAATAAATGAAGAAACATGTATGTCCTATAGAAAGAAATTAAGCACCGTAAAACAGGTCTAATGAACATAGAAAACAGTTACTCAAATAACACTTACTAAACATTCAGGGTCATAACTCTTCCCGTTACTAAAAATATTAAAAATAAAGACGAAGCAAGTCAAGCAATATAATTTGGGCTTCTTCACAGGATAAAGCTTTTTTTAATTTTTTTTTTTTTTTTTTAAACTTGGCTTATTTTCATAACTATTGCTTCTCTCATAGTCACATACAAATCAGATCTTGCTTTTATTTTGCAAAGGTGATTGTCTGACTTTAGAAAACAGTATGGGTCAGATGTCACACTTAGTATGAAACATAACAGTCAATCTACAAGACAGTACTGCCACTGCATAAGCATATTTTCAGAAACAAAACACACAGAAGAAAAGAATTCAGGGGAAATGAGACAAGTTGTAATTTTAGATTTATATTTATTCATTTAGCAGATGCTTTTCTCCAAAGCAACGTAGTTATTAGTATTGTGGCAGTGATCAGTTCTTTTAAATCTTTTTTTACGCAAGAAATCTTTCATATGGTAGAAATTTCAGTTTTCACTTTACAAAATAAAGTTGGTTTTATGAGTTTAGCTCAGGTGAAGATTTATGTATGTCTCAATTATCAGAAAAATTACAACTTAGTTTTACAAATTACATCTCACCTGAAAAAAGTAAATACTTGCTTTTTAAAACTGCTTTCCGCACATAAAAATGCATTCTTTGTGATAAGACAGCATCTGAAGGAAGACATCAGAGGAAAATGTTTCATCTCTGACAAGTTAATTTGCTGGCCCATACTAAAACTGCAAACAAATTGGAAAAGCAAACTGTTTTCCCTGTCAATTATGATTATCATCACACAATTTCAATAGAGACTCTTTGTGCAAGCACTAGCTGTTCTGGAAAAAAGGGAGCAAGAGCAGAAGGAAATGAATTTGATTAAATGAGAGAGATACAAAATATAAACATTAAATTCTGTAAGGCTGTCTACATGATTACTTTAAAAATCTGATGTTTTAGAAGTGGGGAGGGGGAAAGGGCCCAAAATGAAAAATGTAAAGGTTTTTAGCTTTGGCCCCAATGTGATGGAATGAGCTCTGCCTCTCACTCAGAACTGCCAGGACCCTCTAGATATTCACAAGGGGTCTCAAACATCTTTCATACCCATTTCTCTTATCTTCTGTCTGCTCACCATACTACATTATCTTACTCACTCACTTTTCATTACTGCTTGTCCAAGTCTGGGTCACAGTGGTTTAGAGCCTATCCTGGAGTCAGTGGGCACAAGGCTACGATGGGTACACCGTGGACAGGATTCCAGTCCCTTGCAGTGTAGTGACCAACCGCCAGACACAGATAAGACACACACACACACGACAATGTAGCGTTGCCAGTTTCCCCAAACTGAATATATTTGGACTTATGGGAGGAATCTAGAGCACCTGGAGGAAACCCAGGGACAACACGTCTGAGCTGGATTTGAACAGACACCTGAAATGACCGGTCCTACTCACTGCACAACCGTGTTACCCTACTTGATTATCAGTTTTAAAAGAAGGGGGGGGGGGGGGGGGGGGGGAGTTGCACGTCCTATCAATTCTGTAGGCATCTGCTCGTGTAATTTGCGCTGGCAAAATCACTGCTATTGCACTAAGTGACCATACTTCAAGAATCATGTGTCTGCATCTTCCTCTCTCTTGATTAAATGCACTTCTAGTTAGTCTGAGCTGTATGTCATTTTGGCAAAAAGTGTCTGCTAAATGAATGAATTTAAATTAAAAAAGTTTTCTGTACATTCCCCATTATAAAATTCTACACCTATGAGAAAGATTTTCTGCACAGCAGCCATTAAAATGTGAACCAAAGAAACAAATTTGATCCTTTTAAAAATACCTCACACTGTGAATGCTAAAGTTCTGTATATCTACAGAGATACTAACATTTTTTACTGATACTCATACTGTGTGTGCATGACTGACAAAGAAAATGTATTTCACTAGTGTATGGATGAGTGACTCATTGTAAGTAGTGTATATAGGAGTATAAGGTGTGGGCTGATTGCACTACATAGTGTCCATGGGAAGTCATTTTGGAAAAAAAACAGGGCTTTATTCATTCATTTTCAGGTAAGCTGAGAGCTCCAAGTTGCCCCCTGAATGAGTTACTGGAAGTAGATGGACAAGTGATTTAACTGATTTTCAACAAATTAAAGAACTACTTCAGCATTAGTGAAATACAATTCAGTAGTTGGGTGGCACAGCGAGTAGTGCTACTATCTCACAGCGCCTGGGTGGTACAAGAGGACAGGAGTTAAATCTCCGCTCAGTCTGTGTGGTATTTGCATGTTCTCCCCGTGTCTGTGTGGGTTTCCTCCGGGCGCTCTGGTCCCCCCCCCCACAGTCCAAAGACATGCTCTCAGGTTCCCCCATAGTGTATGAGTGACACAGAGAGAGTGTGTTTCACTGGTGTATGGATGAGTGACCCATTGTAAGTAGTGTATCTAGCAGTGTAAGTCACCACAGTGAATAAGGTTTGTGGGCTGATAAAACTCCATAGAGTTCATTGGAAGTGGCTTTGGATAAAAGCGCCTGCTAAGTAAATAAATGTAAATTTACATTAGACTATAAATGTTCAGCGACACCTTTGTGCATACAGGGGTGTTCAGCCCAGAGTCTGCTGGAGGGCTCACAGCTGGCAGACAGGCCAAGGCTGTTGAACCTCTATGAGGACATCAGATGACAAAGATTTATTTATTTATTTATTTATTTATTTATTTATTTATTTTTTTTAAAAAAAGGGTGCAATGCACAACTAAATTCAATGTGAAATGAAAAGAGTAGGTGCCACCAACATTCTTGGGGCAAATTATAAAAGCCTCTGAAACCCTCTTATCTACAACAATTTAAGAAAAAGCGAAAGTAAAAGCTGTTTTTAAAATGCTCCTTTGGACATTACAACAATACTTAAGAGGAACACCAATAGCTTTCTATGTGAATGATACATACAAAATAAGGATGAAACCCCAATTAAGCTTTTCACAGATGATAAACTAAAGAAATGCACTAAGAAAGCCAAGTAATGTCCGCAACTCACCTGCCTGCAGAAAGTTTTAATTTGGTTTACCAGGCCAAAAACATTTCACCATCACTTCTGGCCATAACTGCAAATTTCTCTTTTTGTAGGTCTGTTCAAAAATGAGGGAACCATGCTCTAACAAGACTTCTCTGTGATTAATGAACAAGCAGAATGTTGCTGTGGAAACTGCACTTAACAGCGCTTTTTCAATAGTGCATTACAGCTTGCCAGTAATTAAATGACAGTTCTTTGCTCTTTGCTGACCAATCATGCTACCTGAAAATAAGCATCCTCAGGGGCTGATCTGGAAGACACCCATGTGCATTAGACTGAACTCTTCATCTGGTAATAATGCCATCTAAAATACACGGACAGAAGAAAAATACAAAAGAATTACACATTCTCTGAACCTCACCACCCATTCAACTCTTTGCAACGGCAGGCTAAAAAAGCATTTAAGAAAATGGATCATATGCACATTATTTTCCTGGATGGTGACAGGAAGGTGGCATACTGAGTTACCTCGGGCACAGCTGAGGCATACTCGGCCCTACTCAGCTGACAGTCCTTACATGTAATGTGTAAACGAATGGAACACTCGACTTTCCCGCTAATGTGGCACATACGTATTTTTAGAGGTAAATCCATAAGGTGTCATCTTGGATAATACCTCATTATTCACTGCAGTCTTCCTCACTTTCCAGATGAGACTTACATTACAGGGATCCAGTATATTCGAGTTGAATATGGTATAAAGGGTGAGGAAAAACTGAACGTGGGAACATTTTCTGCATTCAAACTGAAGAACTTCAGACTTCCACAAAAATTGGGATTTATCTTCTAATGCAAACCTTCAGCACAGCAATAATGAACAACATTAAGCTGCATAAGGCCATTTTCTAAATACTACTTAATTGAACACCGGGAGATTTTGTTTCCAGTCAAAGCCTCCCATTTCTCTGAACATTAGTGTGATTAATGAATACAAAGCTCCTGGAAAGCAGTTTTATCTTAAAGATCTGTAAGCATGGAGATCTTAGAGATTTAAAAACCAAAACATTTTAACTTTAGTTTATAATCAAAGATTTATGTCGCTTTAGAGAAAATCAGCAGCTAAATAAACGTAAAGTTAAATAATCTGAAATGTATGTTACTTGAGAGTGAGGAGTTTTTATCATTCACTTACCAAATCCCTAAAAATATATTCAACCTGTTTTTGTCATCCCATGTGAACATGTTTAAAATGTATACAAAAAACATGGCTGAAGGCAATATTTCAACAAAGCAATTATAGGCTTCCATCTCACAACTCTTTTCTGAATACCTGCTTGTAAGGTGAATTCTCCTAAAGAACTGTTGTCATTTACTTAAACCAGAAAACAAAATATTTTCTTGAGAAATTATAGGTTCACTTATAAGACCATAACTTGAAGTGGCTTGAGTAACTGCAATGCTGCAGCAGTGATGACACTTGACATGTCCCATAAAGTGAAAGGGGGGGGTTGGCAATGTGGTTTCCACCTGATGGCTCTGGGCACCTTTAAATCCAGGTCTAAGAGCCACATGTTCTAAACTGTTTATTGATTTGCTCCTTTTTATATCTCCTTTCCCTCTCATAATGTATTGTCCTATTTCTATTATATTGCTACTATTACTTTATTTTGCAGTTTTATTCTGTTCTCAGGCCATGATGACCTGTGACATGGTGCATCCTGGGTTCCAAGGTTCTGAATGAGATCACTGCTCAGCCTGTGTTTACATGTCCCCCTCATGTTTGCGTGGCTTTGCTTTCCTCCTACAGTCGAAAGACGTTTCAGTTAGAACAGGTCACTTTAGACCACCATCAATGTTTATGAGAGACAATGTCTGCACGAAAGCATTTCTGCAATAGACATGCAGTTGTAGATAATGGATGGGATGCCAATGTATTTTAAATACTGATGTTTATCATAAATGATAAAACACCTACAATTTCTGTATTTCCATTACTTATACCTAAATATTTACACTTTACCGTAACACACTTTGAGAAGCATTTTTTAATGCACTATAAGAAATAAAAAATTATTGGAACAATACTTAATCAGGCAATTTTCATAATTACCATTATCACTCGTAACACTTGCAATCGCTCTCATTTGTGCTATTGGTATGGCATAATTTGCGATGTAGTTAATTGCCAACTTTGTTTTGTTTTTTTTTTTTTTTTTTTTTTTTAAAACACAGCACAGGGTCAAAATGGCATACAGACAGACAGACAGTACACAGAGAGAAAGCTAATTTGTCACAGGTATGATCATGCAGCACTTCCTAATAACTTTCAGAAGGGTGTCCAGATATTCCAGAATTCGTTGGAGTTCATGCAAATAAAATGCCAGTTTTGAGTGGGAAAGAATTAAGAGAATTCTGTGCATTTATCTCAGATTGAGAGGTTTTCCTATGTTTTCCCAACTTTTAACACGTTCTTTAAAATAAGTCATACAAAGATACGTCAATTTGAGTTACAAGAATGCAACTTTACGAGTTTCATTTAATACCTCTATTTTGGCTTGCAATGCATTTCTTTGCATTTACAAGGACCAGATCTGGATTTTCTGTACCTCCCGACTACTGAACAGCACGAAATGGTGACCTGCAGGTACACAGCTCTGACAAGACATATGCAGGAGAACCTACATAACACAGGGATTTGATATCTGTCCTCAAAATGCAAAATTTCTGGCAGAAATTACATTTGCTCATAAAACAAATTCCTAAGAACACCTTCATTATGAGAGGGAAATAAGCATAAAAATGCCAAAATCCACTTTTGGATAAGCTGATCTCATTCATTCTACAAATGAAATGTAAGATATGATATATGATTTATATGACATAAATATACAATAAAAATTGCTATTAAAAACAAAAAAAGCTGTACATTCTCTTTGGCGCAAGGGCCAGAAGACTCTCCAGATGAAATATTTTGCTCAAAAGGCATTTTTCAAACAAACAGCTATACTGAAGAGTTCAAATATAAATATAATAATGTATGTTGAAATAAGTAACTATTTGGGGAAAAATGTAAAAGGAGAAATTTTGAGGCATAAACTTTAACAAATGTCTGTGGAGAGCTTGTAAGAGAAAATAAAACAAGCTTACTTTGCAGAGGGAGCCAAGTTCGAAGCCATAGGACTGCGCATTGCGAGAGCCGGCATTCATGTAGTTGCCAATGAGCAGGACGAGCTCGAGCACCTTGCTGAAGCTCCTGCTCTTGCGAATCTCCTCACAGGCCACGTTTACAGCCATGATGCCAGGTCGGATGTTATTGACCTGCTCCTCGAACTGCAGCTTAAACAGGATGGAGTTGAGTCGTGGACGAAGCCTCTTCACGCTGCTGATCTGGGGATGGGAGGACAGTCAACTGTTGCTCTGCTATGAAGAACACCTTATTTAAATGGCAAGATTCCTAAGAGATACTCCAGTACAGGAGCGCTGCATGTAGGAATTATTAACCATGAATAAAAACTTCTACATTAATTCTTTGAAACACAAATACACAAAAAATGGAGACTGAAGTAAACTTACACACAGACAAATATATAGTTCAACAGCCAATCATACATTTGTCAAAGTTAAGGCCAGGTTGCTGAATTTCAGTTAAAGCAGTTTTTAAACAGAAATGTCTACAAAATTGAAAACATATTCTTGATAGTCTCAGCAGTATTTGGCTGGAAGTTTTGCAGTCAGTGAAGGAATAATATGGACATAAGGAAATGAAGCATGATTTAAATATTTTGCTCATACAGTCATAAGAAATAATTATAGGCTCTGCTTCACTAAACTTATCTGTACATGAAAAACAGCAGGTAAAACGCATTAAGCCAAATTAGTTTTAATACTAGCACGAATGGTTATTTCTTTAACACTGTTTACAAAACATCTGAAAGACCCAAAGGCAGATGTTTCATAATAAAACCTGATTGCTACCCACACATAAATAAGCACATAAAGAAGAAGATTAATACATCTGAAAACAGTTCTTAGTTGTAACATACCACATGTAGTGTACGTTTCCTTACTACTTTCTTTCAGAATAGAGGAAACTGCAGATTTCAGAAAAGGTACTTCGTAGAATGTTCTTTCCCAATATGTTCAATTGTCACAACATAATACATGTATATGATGCGAAAATGCATTTCTGCTTGTGTAAGACATATAATTAAATTCACCTCTGTGTGTTTGTATTTTAATAACCTTTAGCTACCACATTATTACAGCCCTTCATGATGCCTTTCTACTGCTTAATAACTATAATAATAATGTTAACAGCATGTGTAAATCACCTCCCGCTGTGTAACACACTGTTAAGAACGGAATATTTTCATAAACAGAGAAACTGATTAAAAAAATAAACTTTGCAAACTGAGAAAAGCATTGGATGAAAGCTGGCAATGACAAACAGTAATAACGACATAAAATATTAGTTTAAAAAAAGGGACATCGACTAGTACATTAACAACTGTTTATAGTATAGGCATTGTTCCTCTTTTTCCATCAAATTCAATAACATCAACTTTCTCAGAAAGATCATCCGTCACCCCTATTTACATGAAATCGCAAAAGTTTGACAGACGATTAGGAAGTGGAACCAAGTCCCCAAGCTCAATTTGCTGTCAGTTTTGAGCCCCTGTAGACACCACAACGGTTTAAAAGTTATGCAAATGAAACTTCCCTCTATGGGAACTTCAAAGAAGATGACTTAAGTTTAAAACTGGTTACCAGGGAGGCATGTTTCTTTATCTCTGCTCCATCCACTCTACACTCACCTTCACCTAAAGCAGCTGTGACCTACAACAAAGTACAAATAAATGAAAGATTATTTAGAGAAAAGAAGAAGCTGTGTTAGACGCTGCGAGAAAAGTGCGTCAAGGAGAGGCCGAATGAACCGAGATGAAATAATAGAAATATTACCATGGGATTAAAAAGCAATGATTTAGAGCCCAGTGTTTTACATAATGTGGTAGGCTGTTTAAGCATCAAAGAAGATGGAAAAGCATTTCTTGCAAAAACACTGGCATGACCTTTCACGAACAGCTGACAGCACTGAACTACCATTGCAAGAATGCTTGGGATTAACTTGTGCAACTTTCTAAAGAAAAACTAATTAACCACCGGTCCAAGCTGAATGTACCCTCGAAACAAGCACAACACACGAAGCTCGTTACACTTTCCATAAAGCCATACTTAGCAGATTTGTTGAAAACAAGGAAGATCTTTCTCAAGAAATGTTTGCTGTGCACAGCGCCGATGAAAGCACTATTCATCACGGCCCATTTCAAATTTGCCTAAAAATCAGACTAAATGATATGTAATAAGAAAGAAGTTGCGTAACACACTAAAAGAGAAATAATTAAATTAAAAATTATTTCATAATCTTATTGTGATAGTAAGTGCAGACTGTTCTGAGAACGAAAGACTGATGGAAGAGCAGGGAAAGGCAGGTGCTGAAGGACAGGGTGACATTTTCAACGCTTGCTTTTATTAGGTCTCTTACACAATGCATAGTTTGCACTGTGGTTTTAGACAAACAATAGAAGTATTTCTGTCTTTCATCATGCTTTATATGCTTTAACACTGCCAGCTTTTTCCAAACTATGAGCTACTCATAGTGAGATGGATTGACAGGGTTCTTTATTAAACTATAAAACAGAAACAAAAAGGAACTGTAAACTGGGAGAATCAGGCAGGGAGCATCGTTATTTATTAGTCCCACACTCTAGTCATGCGACTGTCCATTTAAATAGCGTCACCGCAACTAGTCCTCATCAGCCCGATAATGCCGAATTTGGCCGTGACCGTGCTCTTGAGTGCAAGTCAGACTGTAGAATACAGAGTTCTTTGCTCTTACGGTGCAGTGCATCTCGATCTCTCCCACTCAGATGCTTGGCACAACTTTCAAAATGTGGTCTGTTTATGACATCAGACCAAATGTCACCTGGGTGTCGCAACCCCGACAAACGAAAACCTGGCCCAACTAATGAAGAGTGGCATGAACAATAACAGAGGGGATACATAAAAAAAGAAAATAGGATATTAGGAAAATGAATAGTGGGGGGGGGGTGTGGATGACTGTATATAGTGGCATTTTGGGGGCGGGGGCGCAGTGGGCTTGACCGGGTTCTGCTCTCCGGTGGGTCTGGGGTTCGAGTGCCACTTGGGGTGCCTTGTGACGGACTGGCATCCCATCCGAGGTGTGTCCCCTCCCCCTCCAGCCTTACGCCCTGTATTGCTGGGTTGGGCTCACCGCAACCCTGCATGGGACAGGTGGTTTCAGATGATATTGTGTGTGTGTGTGTGTGTGTGTGTGTGTGTGTGTGAGTGAGAGAGAGACAGTGGCATTTTCTCAAACAACAGCAGGTAAAATCACATGTTAAAACCTGCAGCAGAAGCACATTTCGCCACTTTAAAGACCTGTTATAAAAACTGTAAAAAAGCAATGGCAGTTTATTTCTCTCTGTGCCATGTGACCATCTCTGCTGGGAAGTTTGCCTGGCCACTTTAAGTTCTCCTTTTTACACAGAGAGAGACATTCCCTTCTCGCCATGAAATGCCAATTCTCCATGGTTACTTACATCACATCCATTACAACATGCTGTAGCTGCAATAATGTCTATGACTGTGGCTGATTAAATTCTGTGCCATTTCTACAATGCTACAGCTTCACACTATTTTCAAGCTTATGATTTATTTCTGAAATGCATTACTTTGAAGAGTAGTAAATATCAGATGGTGAATTTCAAAAAAGGTCTCATTCAGAAATATGATCTGTGCCTTGAGCACCGGCTCCGGCCTTATTATGAAGTGTGAACAATGTACAACGTGAAAAGTAATTAAGGCCTCATACTGTCTGCCAGCACGATAACATTTCTTTGGGCACAGAGTCCCAAATTTACATGGAGGCTGTTAGAATCTCAGTTTGAGACATTGTGGAAGAAAGTGCAAAATCTTTCTTAGTGAACATTAAAATGGTGACAATAAAGTGTACGTTATTGAAGAAAAAATAAAGAGCACACATCTCTATACAGTAAAGAGTGGACAAAAAGTTGTAACCTAAAATGTTCTTTTAGAGCTTTTGAAGATACAGTGCAGTAATATTCTGTTGACTGAGGTGAAAAAGAATGCACATATCAACAGGCCATCATAAATTAATCTCCCTGAGCGTGGGAGACTGGATCTTTATCTATATAACCTTTTTAACCCCCAAGCTGAGAAAATACAAAACAGTCTAGATTATGAAGGAGCAGTGACACAAACAGACATCACATTGTACGTGAAAATATTGCACTGCTCAAGAATATGCTTGATTTCTTCAAAAGAGGAGTTGACACTTAGTTGTATGCACCAGGTCACAGTTAGAATCTAGGCAGTGCCACTCGACTCTGACCGGAATGAACTAGCTTTGTTCCACCAAAGAAAGGGGGCAAATCAGGAGGGATTTGTACCAAGGTCGCTCTTAGCACATGGCTCCAACTGCGTCAGGTGCCTTTGCGTTGCCAGTGGATATGCGCTAAGCCCTGCACAAATGGCACCAGTTGATTCATAGTGTGAAAAGAGGGCGGAGATGGCAGCAGCATGAAATGGAGGCTGTTTTGTGGCCAACCAAGCACAACAGACACTGAACTGGAGGAGACTAAACGTTCTTTAAACCTTAATAGCCCAGAGAGACGCCCTCCAGGGCCTGGGAGTAGAGCCTCAAGAAGCCCTGACTGAGCCATAATTGTCGAGGCCTCCAATGTTTGAATTCCTCTTACATTTCCATCTCCCCACCACATGGTAAACCACTTTGAATTACTACATATATAAAATGGATTAACAATCTATGCACATACAGCCAGAAAAGCTCAAGTATTCTGCTACCCTGAGAAGGAGTCGCTTACTAACTAGTGCTCAAGAGCACCAAAAATTCAAAACATGTTTAAAACCTAAAGAAAGGGTATTTACTGTATATTAAAGAGAAAGGCATTCTTTACATGTCAAGTTCCATTAAGAATAAACATATTTCAACGAAAGCACAAAAAATTTCACAATTATGAATAAACTAAATGGCACAATTCCTCAGAAATCAGCAAAAGAGCACTGCTCTATATATTCCTTGTAAATGCAAGGAATAACAATTTTATCTGTCATATTTATTATATCCACTTTGATGTACATCTCAATTTTAGAATGTATGTTCTTTTTTAAGTTGACTTATTGCATGAGTAGCATACACTTCAAAATACTGAATGGTTGTAAATACTTTTGAATAATTATATCAGCTAAGGGAACAACATCCCACACCTGCAGTTCCTTCAATCCAGTATAAAATGGTAAGGCAAACTGGGCTAGTTATATATTCTTACTGGAAGAGTTGATCAGAAGCCTGTAAGTTTCAGGAAAGAATAAAGAAAAGACACCAAACAAGGAAGTTCTACACAGGTGCTTAAGCAGAGCAAGATCAGTCACAGAGTCAAACTTTTACAGGTTAAACACCTGAACAGAAGATGTTCCTGGGTGTACATCTGCTCAGGTTTGGGCTTCTCTAAAAGTTCCATCACATACCATGTACAGTTTTGAGGGAAAAGTTTGTAAATTGCAATTCTGGATTTCTGCACATATCGCTCTAAAAATGTCATCTGACCCTCATCTAAATCAAAATAATAGTGTCTTATTGAACAAATGGACATTTTACACAAGCATATCTTTAGTGAAAAATGGTTTAGGCTTTCAAGGTCGCTGATGGAAAATGTATGTGAACACATATTTAGTAACCAGCAGAACCCCCTTTATTGGCAATAACCGCAACCAAACACATTCAGTAGATGCTGCTCAGACCTGCACATAAATAAGTACATATTTCAGCCCATTCCTCTACATGTTTCAATTCATGTATATTTTTATATTTTTCTTGAAGAGTCTACTTCAGATCACACCACGGCACGGGACTGTGTTCAGGACTCACACTTGGGCATTCTAAAATATGGAATTTCTTCTGTTTGAGCCACTTTCTTGTTGATTTACCTCTGTGTTTTGAACCACTATTACGTTGCATGACCTAACTTCTTTCGAGCTTTCGATCACAAACACATGCCCTGACATTGTGCTGTAAAAATTCCTGATACAACTTGAAAATTGTTATAATGCTTTTGTAACCCGTTCCAGTCTTCTGAGCTTTGTCAATTTTAATTCCGACACGAATGGAAATCGCTTTAAATTTGGCCGTATTACATTCTAACAATATTCTGTTATGACGTGCAGGCAACCAAAAATCGTGTGTTCTTTTTACACGGTAGGGCAGGTCAAACCTAAAGCTGAATTGATTAGAATCCCTCACCCCAATTACCCTCTTTTCAAGATGTCATTTTCCTAGGTTCACATACTTTTCCCATCAATAACCTTGACAATTTAAAGAGTCAATGAGTGTTCCATAGAGATATGGAAATGTACAATGTTAGGTGTGTTTAATATTTTGTTAGTTTATTACTTTGATGAAGCTCAGATCATATTTCAAGATTCATTCAGGCAGAAACAGATCATTTTAAACACTCACCCCAAACATTAAGTTACTTTGGACCAAGGTAAGCTAAGTCTCTGAGAAATATGGTCTGCTAAATTAAATAAATCCCACCTATCTGCAATTTCAAAAGTATACAGGAAACAAGTTATTTTTTTTTAAAGAAATGATTTTAAACACTTCTGCCATGTGCACTTTGTCTCGAAAAATAGTATATACAACTTGATTTTTTTGTTTACGTATATTGAAAATGGTGTTTTAGCAACAATTTGCTGCTATAAAATCAAGAACATGAAGACACTAATTGCACAGTTTAGATCAGAATGAGCAATGGAAAAACTGCCCTTTGACCATGTTCATTACTTAGTTACAAGTCAATTTTGCAATGGAAGGGGAAAACATCTGCCTTGGGCTGCATTTAATTTGTGTTGTAAAAATTAACATGACTTGGATAAATTAACATGACTTTCAGATAAAATGACTTTCACAAATTACTTTTAATGAGAATTCAACAAATTAAAACATTTTCTCTGTAGAAGTAAATCATTCTTTTTTCCAATCATCCAGACACAAGTAATTAAAAATATTTTTTTGTTCAAAATATATTTGACATTTTTGTTTAATAAAGCGTTTTTTGATCTCCTCAAAGTTTTTATTAAAGACAATTTTTTGTTTAGTATTTTCTTCTTGTCATGACAAAGAAGAAAAAAAAATAAAGAATAAACAAGCAAACAAGACAAGGAGCTCAGGGATGTGTACTCACCACAACACCAAACTGCTCTGGTTCTGAAAGGTTGGCATAGTCGCTTTTGTATTTCGCCAAGGCATTGAGCTGCTCCTGCTCAGGAAGATGCTTCACCAGATTCTGTTTAGACAGAAAGGACAAAGACAACAGAGTGCAGTCAATTCACTGATTCCAGTGTTCTCAAGACACAGTACTCTGGTAAAGATGTGTAACCACTTCACAGATTTTCAGACTGGTTGTGGGCGTAACATTAAGTGTTTTGCCTGAGGACAATAGTCCTGCCCGTGACTTGAACGTTAAACCCTGCGGACTCCTGTCCTGTACAGTTTGGCAAAACTGGTTTGTATAGGTTTACGCAGCTACTCCTGTAATGTAACGTAAATGTTTATATGCATCTAAAAAAAAAAAATACTAGGTAGGTGATCAGCAATCATCAATATGCTGATAAAATTCTGATAAAGTTTTATGCAGCTACTTGTGTGACGAGCATTGGTGCATACGGGGAAAGAAACTAGTTAAGAATCACACATCTCCAACTAAGTCTCTTTCTCCTAATGTAATGTACAGATTGTATTTTCTATGAGATGTACATCGCTTTGGAGAAAAGCGTCTCCTGAATAAATAATTGTAAATGTAGGACTCTCTTAAGTGTCAGACATGAAATGAATTACTTATTAATGTTTAATATTAACACTACCAAGTAATGCTAATACCCCCCTGGTGGAAACCAAAGACATGAAAACCAGAGCAAGCCGATAGAGTGTTGAAACAATAGAGGCAATTCTTTTATGATGATCTTCAGCACCACAATTTGTACATCCAGAAATGTTTTGCTACCTTGAGATATTCAAAGCAGTAGCAAGCTGACATAATCTCATATAGAAGTCACAGGCCATTAACACCAACACTTTAAACAGTATATGAATTAATGGCAATTTCAACTATTTAAACATGTATTGGTATATTGTTTAGGTATGAATAAAGAGTTTTTCTTCTGCACTGAAGACAATTTCCTGTGTAATGTTTCCAATCCATTTAATTTAACACCTAATTAAACCTTGTTTAACAGTACGCTGAATATAATAATACAACCAGTTCCTGAGGAACAACTGAGAAGAAGGAGAAAAAAGAAAACGTATCTATTCTCTGCCTTTTACGGAACTCTTTCATGGTGCTGATATTTTTAACGCAGGCATGTGCACGGCTGAAACACGCAGTATATAGATGAGCTCCTTTCAAAATCTAGAAAGGTGGACAAGCCAGGGAGACACAAAGCCATGTTCAAAAGCCAGGTTCCTCTAATTGAACAGGGAAATGGGGGCAAAAATGAAGTAGAGAAAGCACCGCTGGGCATCGAGGTGCCTTTACTGCAGACTTCGGCTGCATGCACACAACAGTCCCGGCATAGAAATCAAGTGAGTCAAACCCATTGTTCGTATTCAATTAGCCTGGACACAAAGATTGTTTTGTTTGAATTTCACAAGGATGGCGGTTTGATAAGAGATCTTAAAATGTCAGTGGTAACTTATTTATGAGACAGATGGTTAATAAATGGGTAAGTTAATCTTGTATGTCCTGTTTCCCCCTCTGATTCTTCCCAAGTCAACCACAAAACTCTTTTGGCCATATATTAATATGTACAGTACTTTTGATTCCTATGTGACTTTGCATTCATTATATCTTTATTATGAGTGTAGTATGGTGTTAAGTATTGAAGTATGAAGCTGGTAATGTTTTTATAAGTCTTCGGTAAGCAAGTGAGTTAAAACAATTGTTTAACACGTGTGCTGCTGCTGCGAGCCGCAGTCGTCCGCCTATTGCTGGCAATGCTGGCACACGCTCCATCTGCCCTTGGCTACAGCTTTCACACACAGTCCGCCTACTTGTATCAGGGGCTCAGTCAGCTGCTCCTCGTCCACCTCCAGCACCATCCTCTTGATCTCCTCGTAAGGCATTCGGAAGGAGCCCAAAAAGATAGCTAGAAGTTTGAAGGCATGACAGAGCTTAGTGAAAATGAAAGCATCATACCAAGGGCTAAAATTCTCAAAACCTTTAATTTGGGACCTCAGCCCATGATCTGAAACAGTGGCAATACCACATGAAATTTAAATCTTATTCAGAGCTAGAATGCGTTTCTGATTAAGTTTTCCAAATGGGATAAAATTCAGCCGATATTTTTACTGCACAGCAGCAAAACTGATTAAACTGAGCTTTACCGTTTTACATTGAATTTAAATATCTAATATCTTGATAACATGCTGAATCAAGCTTTTAAAACCATAAATTTGGACATATCTGGAGTGACATTAGGTTAACTACTTTGTTCAGTGTAATACACTGGTTATAAAGGCCTGTGGTTTGCTGCCCACAGCAAAACATATAATTGATTTTTCAGTTACATCACAAACTTCTACTCCTGAAATAAAGATCACTTGTCTATGTAGTAGAAACATCATTTAGTGATTTAAAGATTTTTTAATATGCAGCTGAAAGTGCAGAGAGTGTGGGTTGAGGAGACGGATTCAGAGAATCTAAGGTCTATATAACTTCTCCACAGAAACAGTTTCACTCCCATGCTTAGGATACACCGTTTCTCAAAGGCGTTACTATATTTCATGTTTCTAGTGGGAATGAACTAAGTATAATGATACACATCACATGACAGGCTTCTTCTTTTCCACATTGTAGAAACACAGTTTGATTGAACTTCGCAAGATGAACAGAAGCAGGACTATTAAACATGCAGAAATATAAAGATTGTGACTCCAGATGTAACGCTTTAAATGGGAAATGTCAAGCAACATAAAAGAATCTCCTACGATACCACGGGATGTAGATAAATCAAACTGTATGAGAGAGTGGCGGACATAAATGATACAAATACAATGAAAGTGCTAAAAATGCAGAACTCCTGAAGAGGCAGAACTACAGAGCAAGACGATAATTCAGCAACAAACAAAATGTTGCAGCTATATGAACTATGAAGATCAATATGTTTGCATTTTAATAAGTAGTTCAGAAACAATACAGAAGCAACTACTGCTGGAGTGAACAAAAGAATGTCATAATATACAAAATATAAGGCAGATATGTAAAATGTTTCCACCAATGAATGACTGAATTTTTTTTATAAATCTGGAAGCTCAACAAAAGAACACACCGATTTCCTGTGCAAACATGAATAATGCAGAGCTTCACTATGTAAATGTAAATCCATATTATACATTAAATTATCTGGATTATGAGTGGTGAAGTAACTGCTGCAAAACAAGGGAAATAGTGATTTTTAGAAAAACATTTAATTACTATAAAAACCATTTAAAATATTTTAAAAATTAAAACATTTTACAGTTTTCATAGATTTTCACTTTCATAGCTTTTCATATCAATAAGCACATTTCAGTTCAACGTGAGAATTAAACTGACTTCTGTATGTTTTCCATCCCCAGAGGTTAAGTGGTACCTATGATACATTTACAGAGTTATATTTCAAGTGAGTCACTGCAGGCAAAAAACTTCCTAAGCTGTGCACAATGAAGAGGTGCTGAAAACATGTTTTAAAAAAGAAAAATGCAAACAAAGTGGTTAATCATAAGCTCATAATGGTCAACAGAAAAATGTAATAAAACAAAGTACTTTAATTCTTTAATGTCTGTTATTAGAATAAACTATGGACTACAGTTCTGACTAACAAAGACATCTGCGATGTAAAAATAAAGCAAACAAGTGAAAGAAAAAGTACACTTACATAGATTCTGGGCTATCTTTGAATCCAAGACTTTAAGTTCTTTGATTCTCTTCTTCATGGATTTTTTCTCCTCCTGCTCATCTTCCATTTTCTTGGCTGAAAATGATACACACATAGATGCTAAAACTTGAAATAAAAAACTTGAACTGAGGAGGTTCCCTGGATATTAAAGTGGTTACAAAGGGCAGCCAGTTCACATACCAGAAGGAGCAAATCACAACTATTGTATGATATTTAGTTTTCAGTGATATAAACAATCATTGACTGTCTGGTCCTCCCTGCAGCAACATCCTCATGGAAAAATTAGTCACAATAGGCTCTTAAAAAAAAAAAAAAAGATGGAATTGTGAAAAGGTGGAATTGTCCACATGTGCAGCACCACTTTTTACTTTCTTTGCTCTTATGCACACATGTGAAGCTTTTCAGGCTAATAATACTAGGCCAGGGGGTGATTGTCCTATGTAAACAAATCTGACAAATCCACAACATACTAAAGAATACATAAAAAAATAAATAAATAAAATGAAGAAAAAAAAATAGATACAATTACTTCATACTTTTGTCCAAAGCCACTGATGAAGGCTATATGGCTGTTGTATCAGTTGTTCCCCTGTTTACCCCTGTGATGCAATTTAGCAAATTCAGTGCTTAAACATTGGGGGGGGGGCTTTTACAATACTCAAGAGTACTGTACTGGAATTGCATTCATGGGACTTGAACTGGCAACATGCAGGTTCAGTTCCAAATGACTATGCAAGAAAAACACAAATGAATAAAGCCTGATTTTTTTTTCACCTCCTCCTCTCTGGCAAAAACAGAGTGACATTGCAGTGTGTGTATAAGCATATGTCCAACTAAGTGAAAGTGATGCAGTGAGGAGCCAAACAAAGCAAAAAACAGGGCACAAGAAATCCCTGGTTTAACGTCACCACTGAAAGAAGCCAGAGTGGTACAGTAAGAGCCTCCATGCTATAGGTGTTAAACACGTGCTCCCACAATGTACTTAGGCAGCGCAGTATATTTAAGCCCTGTCAAAGCACACTGCGAACTGGACATGTGGATTGACAATGGCCTTAAGGCAGATTATCTGATGGCTCATGAGTGTAACCATTGGTGGAACTGTCATGTTCTGCACGCTTCGAGAGACTTAAAATATTACTCTTCAGCTATATAGGTGATGCTTTGGACTGCCTTCGCTGCCCTTTATTTGAGCTAAAATCTGGGCAGTATTATGATAATTACTGCAAAAAAAAAGACTGTACATGTAAATAGCTTTCTGCTTTGATTACTCAGTGTGTTAAAATAAACATAGTAATCCCCAATATGGACCTTTCCCCTTTGCTTGGCACAGAGGAACAAAGGGGTATCAGTGCAACTAATTATTTAAGACACCAGATTAAGAGAACAAAATGTGCATCACAAAGAGTATAGATAATTGTCTGGTACACCAATTACTGTGCTTCACTAAGCAGGGTAGGAAGAGGGAAGTCTGAACGGAACGGGGTGGTTTAGTCTCCGGGAGAGTCAGGACCAGTAAAGCATGTTTTTTAATACATCATATTTAATTAAAATGTAGAAAGAAACTTTTGTACTCAATGTAACCTGTAAAAGCCTAAAAGAAATGACCTGAGAAGAGGGAGATGTAAACTGTTGTCTTTTCTTCATAATCACACTTAAAGATTTAAAACGGGTGGGCAGAAATTCTGAGTTTTGGTACCGAGGCTTATAGAAAGCAGAAATTTAAGGAGGAGGAGAGGAGGGGAAAAAAAAAAAGAAAAAAAAATCTGCTCCTGAAAGTCCCAAAGTAAATCTTATGGACTATATGGACCATGGAGGACCATGTCCTCAAGGGGACATCTCTCCTTACTCTACAGGAAATCAAACAAACGGACACAACACACTGACATCACGGTACCCAGTGGGCGCTCAGACTGCAGGGACTTACGTGACTCTTCTTCGCGAACACTCACTTCAGAAACTTCAGTAGGGAAAGAGAAATACAAAACAGTAGATACAAGGTTTCAAGAAACGTGAAAAAGGAATAAGCATGGATTACATATGTAGATATAGGAGGCAAGAAACATAACTGCTTTGAGTGGGGGTGGGATGATGTTGGCATCCTAACCCAATATTATTGCCAATTCATGTACTCCAGATAATTGCCACTAATTGGCCAGTTCTGCCTACACATCTGGAAATCTTGATGATAAAATTAAGAACAGCTTTTAAAAGACAGGGAGGGGGGAAAAGATTCATTTTGCCAAGAGTATGATCCTGTTCCTCAAATCTAAAACTTTTTTTTTTTTTTAACCCTAGAAACCACAGATGGTAATGTTCATTAAAGAGCAGTAAGTTTTGTTTTTATTGTTGCATCACACAATTAAAACATGTAGGAAAAAGAAACATGAACAGATGCCTGTACTTTTTTTTAATCACCAAGTTGCATTGGTCAAGAGGCTTTACTGATGGCTCTGGATGTGCCAAAAGTACATCTTAACCTATGGAGATCAGCTAAACTGAAAACTATATAATGCCAGTGCATTTACAAATATATATATATATATATATATATATATATATATATGCATGTGTGTGTGTGTGTGTGTGTGTGTAATTTTGTTCAAAGACTTGCAATGCCTTTTTTTCTGCACAAGCTAAAATTCAATGACTTCAAGACTGAACACTGATACTCTCAACATCCACATAATGGACACAACTCTTTCCATTAATGTTCGATAGGCACATCTCGGTTAAGTTCTACATTCACATCAGTTTAAATGTTGAACATTTAACATTAACATTTCAGCATTGTTTAATGCTGTACAATGCATTTCCCTTTTGCGCTCTAACTGCATAAAAGGCAGCCTTAAAAAACCCATCAAACTCCTCTGTAGACAGATCGTTTAAACATGAAGAAATGGACAAACAGCTGTAACTCAACACCCAACAGAACATAATTTGACTGAAGTAAAACAAAACAAAGACACGCAAGTAGTTACAAATGCAACCCTACCTCGTACAAGATGTTCAGTTCAGGTGGTTATCAACTAATTAAATCAAACTCTTATTCTTCACAGAACTGTTTTCGGAGGTATCTAGGAAGTTCATTATCCAAGAACCAATTAATTGTTCAGGGTAAGGTTCATTAGTTAATCAATCACAGCATGCACCTCGCAGTTTTATCGCCACAAACATCAGCAAAACTGTGACTGATAACAGCTTCTGCAGGCACCAGTAGATGTCTTACATCATTAGGCAACAATCTGCTTGGGCATCCATGAACCAGGAAATTAAACTCACAACATCCTTTTTTGCCATGAGGTACAGACGCTCTCCGGAGCACAAAGATCAGCCGTCACATTGTTTCTGCACACCTGATCAGAGCCAGGGGCAACATATCATCTCTTTTTTTTTTTTTTTTTTTAAAAACCCATTCAGTCTCACAAATCCGTCTTAGGCCATTATCAAAGTCTTAAGAGCCATCTTTGAATAACATCACACGCCACGATGACGGGCATCAACATGGAGCCCGACGTGGGACAATTTTTCAATTTACAAACCTTTCGGTCCAGTTCAAAATGGCCATTCCCAAAACCCAAATTAGTCAATGTAGTGCAGCGTCGACAAGCGATAATACGACGCCCTTTCGTCAAAACATGAATCCACAGAAAACATCCTTAGCGAGGATGCAGAAGGAACACTTGAGGCTGATTTTCCGTTGCTACACATTATCACAGCGCTTTGTGGCAAAGCCCAGCGATCAGTAATGGGAGTGTGGGTGTTTTGTGGGATCTGCTTTTAGCTGTGCAGGTCTTAAGATGAAAGAACAGGGGTGCAGGAACACAACACAGAAAACTGGCTCTCTCCTGATTGTGGTAAAGCTATTGTATCGCTCAGTCAACCTAATTACTGCAACAGGCTGCTACGGCAACAATTTGTTGCCGTGTTGCAAAACTGAATTTGTTCACAGTGTGAAGACTCGTTTTGCTGAACAACACTTAATCGTACACAAAGAAGCAATAGCATGGGTGCAATTTCAAATTTTTAAGAATCCAAGAATTGTCTTTTACTGGTCAGCAGATGATGTATTTCTTCTACTGTTGGAGAAGTTGATATCATAGCGGTTAGAACTTCTGCCTTTGTACCCAGGGGACATAGGATCAAATCCCACCTCCTGCTGTAGTACCCGACCCTGAATCACTCCAGCAAAAAAGAATTCACTCTGCTGTATAAATAGGTAAAACACTGTAATCAGCTTAACACTGGAAATCGCTATGCAGGAAAAACACTACCTAAATGTTCAAAACAGCGCACCATTGTCACCAAAACACCTTAAAGTACTAACACCGCATTTCAATAAATGGAAAAAAGGTTCCTCTGATTTGATGGGTGCGGAAAAAAGAAAACCTGAAATAAGATTAACTTCTACAGTAGATTGTTGTTCCCTAAGAAGGATTTTGCAAGTCATTAATTAGCATAAGCTCTGAATTTTCTGCCATCTAATTATGCGTCTTTGGGCGATTATGAAACATCTAAACTTCAGCACCAAGAACCAGCTGAGCGTATAGGAACTCCTGGCTTCATCCCACTACAACAAAATGGGAAACTATTCAGTTCTTCTTGTCTACTACACATCATTAAAAATTCTACAAAACACTTCCCACAAACCCTTAAAAAGCAAACCTTAAGCTTCCAGTAAAGAAACCTACAAAAAGATTAATCAATATTAAAATGTTACTCAACAAATTCTTTAAAAACGGGACACAAGACAACTTCTTCGGCATCAAAACATAATGACAAACACCACCCTTTAGCACATGCCACCCTCAGACAAGCGTATTTAATATTTCAGTATTGTGTTTCGTTTGCACTAAACTTGTATCATTGCCCTACGGAACAACAGCAACCTTGTATGACAGGGATGCTTTTGAAATAGAAATAAAAAGAAAAAAATACAGAAGGGGTGAAACTGAACAAGATGAAGGACAATAAAAATCAGTCTGTTGTTTCTAATGACCAATTAAACGAATCACAGAGGTAAGACACAAATCATTGTGATTATAGGGAGTGTTTCCACACGGGTATAAAACACATGACCTAGAACTGGAGGCGGGTGATTGATTTTTACTGTGCACCGTCTACGGCTCCAGAGATAACACTTTCCTCTGAACTGAACTTAGGCCTGTGTCTCTGTGTGCTGTCAGCTCCTGTTAGTGCCCTCCGTGTTTTCATAGACATGGTTACACTTGACACAGCGGCGGCTCTCAATTGACTGCTGTATCAGTGTGTCAACACTGTCCATGCAGTGTGATGATGCAGGTCCGGAGCCTGCAGTGGCACCCATCAACAATGACGAAGCGATTCTGAGAACTCTACCAAGATGGCATCCTTTTGGATATAGGGGGTGCCATTCAGTCTCTCTCTTCCGTGCACGGCAAGCCTTCCAGCTTGTATTACAGAAAATCTTTGACAATACCTGCAGCAAAGTGCTATAAATTAGGATTTTGTTTGATATCGATAATAAAAAGCAGAGCAGTTTTTATGATTACCTATTTGCTCCTTCCCCAAGATATCCTTGTGGTATCTCAAGAAAGAGACAAAGGCACTAAAAAAAACCATAGTGAATATGAACATGATACAAGTCTGATGCTTTAGGAATCTTGTCGGCAGGTTTCAGACACCAAAGGATGTGCTTATGTCACATCTGCATGTGCGCGCGCGCACACGCACACACTTCAGTACACTAGAAATGTTGCCACTAAAACCTCTGTGTTCACATCTTCTAAGTTACTGTGACAGAGCCATTAATTGCTTTTTAACAGCAACATAACTTCAATAGCAGTGCATTGACAAAAGGAAATAAAGCTGCTTAAGCAAATAAACATTAAAAGTCACTCCACCTATAATCATACACTGGTACACATTTCAATCTGAAGGGTATCAATTTTACAATACACAGGATTGAAACCATCAACAAAGACGGTACATTTCACTAATTCGGAATTTGATTTCTTTCGTACATTTCATTTGTTGGACACGAAATGCATGTCTGTATTAAACACATATCCTCAGAAACACAGGAGTGCATCAGCTCTTTCAGCATGATGTTAAACATTCACACCTGTTTGGAGTGAGACACTGCCATCTAAAGGGACTCTGGAAAGGTTGATGACTGACAGCATTTGAAACACAGTACATAGAGTTCATACTTCTCAAAGTACTGTACATCTGTTCAACGCAGCACTGCCTTCACTTGTTACTTAATGGCTGAAAAGATAGCTATTCTAGTGTTTCCTTCATGTCAAGACAGTGAGTATCTGAAGACCAAGTGGGTTTGAAGGTGGCTTTTCCTCTCTGCTCAGAAAGATGCACTTGTGCACTTCCAAAGTGGTCTCAAGATGCTTCAGCCATCTGTCTCACACCAGTGCCACGGTCAGTTGGTACACAGAAATCCACACTGGGTCCTATTTGCTGTCCTTAAAAATCCATCGCTGGACCAGGAGCGTGTTATTAGCGCAAGTAAATTACACACGAGAGAACAGATGGATGAGAGAAATACCAATGCCATGGATGAAGCCAAGTCCAAATTAAGTATTACGTTTCTGCTAGAAATAAGGAGAGCGCTCAGTTGATTTGGGAAACGACTGACGTGTGTCTGTAAAAGTAACAATCGCCTGATCTAGAGACCTACTGAAATGACCCAAAACTTCATAAATACAGCGGTCAACTACAGTATATAACCTTAGAAGTCGATATTAGCATCTATTCACAAGCCCTTTTTGTGACACATACAGAATGGCATTTATATGCTGCTTGCATACACCATACTATGATGTGCAAAATCTTCCAGCTTTTCCTCACCACATAGTTTAGACATTTGTCTTAAAAGTACCAAAAAGGCTCTAAGAATGCTGACACAATGAGTATGCCAGGACGACGACCAGACTGGCAGTGACATTAAACCGAATACTCCTCAATACTCTCCTTATTCATGACGGCCAACTTTTCCCACACTTCCAGCTTATCCATCAGCTTGAAGAATAAAACTAAGTTGAATCTTGCCAGGCTTTTTTCATTAGTTCAAAAGATATAAGGAAAAGCGGAAAATCTCTTATGAATCCCTCTCCAAAAAACAAAAAAGCATGTACTGCATGAAAAATTAACTTTGGAAAATAAAGTCGCCGCAGCAAATGTGTTTTAAACGAGGCAGCACATTACTTTGCTGATTTAAGAGCCTGCAAGAACAGATTGTAAATAAATTGCTGTGCTTTTGTTATTAACTGGGAGCTGCAGCGGCAGGGAGGACTGGTGTTTCACTAGAGACTTGTGTGAGGGCGGTGTACAGTGCTACATCAATTTCATAGTCATCTCCCCACATGTCAAAATTTCATACGACCAGCAGCTATTATACATGATAAACTAAACACCAGCTGTTTTAGATTTCTTACAATTACCTATAATCTCCCTTTACTAAACCTTCAATTCAGTAAAGTGTATTATCATTACAATAGGGGGGTAAGTTATAAACTTTTCCCCTCAATAACAGCAGCATCACGAGTCAAAAATTCATACAAGGATATGAAATAAAGCTAAATGGGGGGAAAGCTTTGGAAAGGTCTGATGAGTGAATGCAACAAGGGGAAACCATAATTTTTAAAATGAAACAAAAATGTTCCAGTTGTAACCATTAAAAACAATCATGCAAATGACACAAAAACTGAAGAGGGTAATGCTTTCATTAAAACACACCGAACAAGACCATCCCACAATATATCACCATAGCTAGCTATGGAACATTCAGCTGACATTTGGATTTCACTGCAGATGACAGATTAGTTGTCACATCCTTGTTACAATAACTAGAATCTACTGAAAACAACACAACTCTATTGTTCTGGCTGTAAGGGATGAAAGTCTGTTCGTGAACTACTCTGTGCTAGATGTCATACCAGTCTTTCAAGAAAGTAGCGATACAAGAGATTCTAGTACTCAAATTCACAATTCGAGAATAAACAAGTTATTGTCCCTGCTGTCCCCCCTTTTTCATGTACTCTTCCACTTATCATCAATAACCGCTTGTCCAGTGCAGGGTCACTGTGGCCCGTTCTCTATCCTGGAATCACAGCGTGGGAGGCAGGATACATCCTGAATGGGGCATCAATCCAACACAGAAACACTCACTGAAAGACACAAATAGCCAGTCACCAATCCACTGGAAATTTTTTGGACTGTGTGAGGAAACCAGAGCACCTAGAAGAAACCCACAAACACAGGGAGAGCATGCAAACGGAGCTGGATTCATGCCCAGACCCACAGGCGAAGGTCTGCCCTTTCCATTAGTGGGTCCCTGACTTACAAACTTTTAAGCTCCTACAAATACTTTATGAAAAATCAAGCCGCAACACTTCCCAAAGACAGTAAGCCTACCAATCTGAATCAGACGCCAAAGCACCTGATATACCGACACACAGCAACTGTGCATAGTAAGTGCTGCCTTAGGTTTTTCAGGAATGGAGAAGCAAGAGCCTCTCCAGCTCACCAGAGGGAGAGAGAGCCAGAACACTGTGCAGCTCTGACCCCATCTGAAAAGAAACGTCGTCGTCTCCAACCCAGAAGCGCTGTCCAGGGTGCTGATGGTTACATTACAGTTATTAATTTACTTGACACTCTTCTGCAAAGCAACATATCTCTGAGTAAAGAAAAGTGTATTTCACCAACAGATGGAGGGATACAGATAGACCCGACTCTTTGGATTCTAGTCCAAAACCACTATTTCTGGTGATGGACATGACAAGTAGCTGCATATAGAACTGATGAGAAGTCCTTCAGCCGTTCCGTGTCACATTCAATTTATAGACTGTAACAAACAACACATCCCAATTAAGTTTTAAGTAAGGAACCAACTGAATTTATTTACAAAATAAATGTTAGAAATGCTGTTCTGATAATTGGGTGCAACATACAAGTCTGAATTAAAACATGAATTAAACATAAAAGTACCACAACTTGTACATACAAATGTGATCAAACAGCTCCGCTTCCTCAAGTTGGCTTATTGCATTAATTAAATCGGAAGTTCAGGTATTTGTGTTTGCCCCACAAACGCCAAGTCCATAATGTTGAAATCCCTAATTAAAAGTGGGATATTACTGACACAAAGAAGGGATGGAAGAGCGTGTTTAATAAAATTGTTTTTGTCTTTCAGGTCTAACTTACCTGATCTTTCTGGGCTAATAAAAGAATGCTCATTTTAAATACAAAGCAAAGCTGTGTACAGTATGTGTATGTGTACACGCTCCACATTTGTTTATTTTATTTTCAGTGTGACATTTTGTCAGCTTTGAAGGTATTTTATAGATGTACTTACCTCAACATTAGAGAAGTTTCATTCCTTGATCAGTTGCTTTTGTTCTGCTATTTTCGTTCTGTTCCTTCCTCCATGACAGGCTGGTATTACCTTATGTAAATATGGCTAATTAAGTTTTCCAATACGCCATTAAAATGAAAAACCCTGCCTCTCTCTCTCTCTCTCTTACAGTTTGCTCTAATAGGTTGCATTGATCTGAAGCTGTAGTGAAGTTCATGTGATGCAAGTAATTCTGACTGCCAGACAAGCTCTTATAAAAAAAAACCTCAGACTTCACAGACTCTACCCTGCTGTGTTTGTACGTTTTGTCTCAGGTACGTCTTGGGTGTTTTGCCTCCCTCTCCGGCATCTCCCGTTTTATCATTTTTGCAAATTTGCTGAAAAAAAATGAGTAATCGTAGCATCTTGGCTAAAGAAAGAAAAATGTACTCTAAGAATATATTAGGGTAAGCATGTCACTATGAAGGACACAACAAATTTATGAAGAGAAACTTTCAAAACTCATTCTGCTTTGAAACTTGATCTTCATAAATTCTTCTTTGTGTGCTTCACAGCAACGTCACCTATAAAATGTGAAGCTGAGTCTTAATGATAAATTGTAGCACCGTACAGGTAGTACAGTGGTTACAGCTACTCTCTTTGGATCCACAGGTTGCAGGTTCAATCCCCACTTCTAGATGTAGTACCCTTGAGCAAGGTACTTACCCTAAAACTGCTCCAGTAAAAACTACCCAGGTGTATAAATGGGTAAAAATTGTTAGCTTGTAATAACTAACCTTAACATTGTAAATTGCTTTGGAGAAAACTGTTAGCTACATGAATAAGTGTATATAAGCATAGGTCCCTTATTGGATAAGCATTCATTTAAGAGACTATCAGTTGCAATTAATGTAAAGTTTTACTCTTTTAAAAAGATAGTAATCAGTACCGTTCTACCATGGTTTATGGAAATCTGAACCATTTCGGGGGGGATCAGGAAGCCATGGCTTCCTCTGCTTCTATAAGGCATTTGAATGACTGTAAAATGACAAAATGGAAGTGTTTTAATCCAGCCCCTTTGGACAGGAGGCTTAGTATTGATTTGGGGTTTAAATTTGACAGGCAGATTAATACAGAGAGGATGTGTGTTGTCTGTCACGACTCCCAGCAGCTCCCACTGTGCCATAACAGCCTCAGATTGCTGGTTCGACACAGCCAGTTCTCTGCAATAAGGGACCTTATTTCAACCCAACTACGTACAGTGCTATAGTTGCTGTTCAAATGTTATTTTATCCAATTATACACGTATTTTTTCTTATATAGGTGAAGTCTAGTTCCTGGTAGAATAAAATGTCACTCAGGAATATTTGGCCATATTTTAAAAGCAAGATATTGAGCCAGTGTTTAAACAAATAGTCTTTAGACAAAACTAATTTTACCAGGTTATAATCTTGTTGATGACGGTATGAATTCAGAGCTCATTATCTCTTTCTGATAAATGGGCTATGCGCTTCAAAAAAGCAATGTTTTTTTTTTTTTTTCCCTCTCCTTATAGGACCTTAGTAGCATATGTGAACATTGTTTCAAAACTAATAAATTTCACTGCCCCTGACATTGAGAAAAATCACTGAACTAATGACGACATTCTTTTAACTTTATAAAACAATACATCCACAACAACGTGCCTGCCAAATGACGCAGAAAAGTTGACCTTGACAGCACTTCATGTTTTCGTAACCAAAGAAAGGTCTCCCGTGCAATCTATTCTTTTTACTTCTTTTGGAAAACAATGCTATTCATTACTGAAATGCATTCATATGTCTACTGATGTGCACTAATACACAAACCCAAACGGGGCAGCTGGTAGCATAGTGGTTAGAGCTGCTGAAATGTACGTCGCTTTGGACAAAAGTGTCTGCTAAATGAATAAATGTAAATGTAATGTAAATGCTGCCCAGGCTTGATCCGCACCTCCGGCTGGAGTATCCTTAAACAAGGTTACTCCAGTAAAATTACTCCAGTGGGGGGGGGAACCAAGCTGGATAAATGGGCAAATAATTGTTAGTTTGTTACAATTGCTACCTAAACATTGTAAGTCACTTTGGAGAAAAGCATCTGCTAAATGAATAAATGTAAACATTTCAGTGTATTAAGTGTTACTACTTGGTAAAATACAGCAGAAATTAATGTGCGGCTCTGAAGCTGTACTGTACTCATGTTCATTAACTAGTAAGTGAAAGTTTCTTATGTATTAGTAAAATATTGACTTTTCAAAGCAGTCATTTCAGATTGACCGTAAAGCTCAAAAGTGCACGAATCTGTGTTACTAAATCCCATTGTATATAACAATTGATTGTTTAGACAATCTAAATTTCTTGAGAGCATTATGCCTGCCCTTCAATTATCTATTGCAAAACTGTTGTAAATACATGTGTCACTCAATACAGATCATGCCTGTCAGGGAGCAGCAGTCACATTTGTAACGTGGAATCAAGCCCCTCTTCCTGTATCTGCTTTACCTTAATCAAGAGGCCTTCAAGCACTTTCATAAGTCATCTCACAAGTGGACATGACACGGAGCGCTGAGGGACTATGTTCCTCCTCTAATTGATTCAGACAACAGCTGAACAGGCCCAGAACAGAGGTGAGTCCTCGCACAGATGACGATGTGCATTCTGCATCTTAATGAGTTGTCTACTTGCTGCATTCTCTTCTCTGCCCAAACAAGCGCTTGGAATGCGACAGGCCACCGTCACATCTCCATGCTTTCCTCTTGGTATTAGAGGTAGTCTTTTTGTTCTTCTGAATTTCACCCAAATTTAAAAAATAAATAAATAAATAAAATAAACAGGCCAAACCCTCAGATAAAAATCACCGGATCTAGATCACCACGTTTGTGCCACTGATGCAGCATCACACAGAAGGTCATACGAAAATAAAACAACCTGTTTCAGGAGAATTCAATCTGAAGGCAACCTGGAGAATAAGGGATGTGTCTAAACACTGTGTAATAGAAATCCATTTTATTGGTGCTATATAATAAACAATTTCATTACTGTGTTTCCCAAGGTGAAATTAAATGTCATGGTTAACTGGGATGTCTAATATGGGAATTCGGCACACTCCTGTACATTCTTTAAAAAAAAAAAAAAAAAAAAAAAAAACATCTATAGTGCCTTTGCCTGTTCAGAATTCCCAGTAGGAAGTAAATCACGTTCTAACAAAAAAAAAAAAAAAAAAAAAAAATATATTTTTCTTCAAAACTAAGTACTAAGTGGTAGGCCCTGAGACTCTCAGAAACAATGCAGTGTCACTATGCTGCCTGCCACTTTTGTCAGTACAAACAATTGGAGTGACGCTGGTTATCTTTCCTGGAGATATAATTTCAGGAACAGCATGCTATCTGCATCAAGACGTCAACAAGTCTTATTATCACCTTAACAGGTATGAACGTGCAGGCAGGAGGAAAGAAAAAAAACCTTTGACGTTTAGGAATGAATTGGCCCGTACCAAGTTTACCGTCTGACTACAGTATAATAATTTAAAAAAAAAAAAAAAAAAAAAAAATTAAAAATGCTTCTGTTACAGCACCCCTTTATATTTTACAGTGATGGCCCAAGTAACGATTGCAATGATTAACATGACGATTAGCATGATGCATACTTCAAAACAGCCTGCTTCAAAAAACACACAGACTTTATATTTATGAACTACAACATCACATTTTCAAAAACTTGTCCCCACCTATAAGGCTCTTACCCTAACATTAAAAAGGGAGAGACAGGTAGTTTCGGTATAACCCGCTCCCAAAACAAGGCCAACCCCGTTTTCCACGACAACTGCTATCAGTGAAGCGCAATAATAAATCTGCTACATGAGCTTGTTTCTAAATTTGCTAGCAACATTTGTGATGCTTAAAAGTGATGTTCTGTGCAATGTCAAGGATGTCACTCAAATAAGTAAATAAAGGTAAACGGGTAGATACCTTATGTAAATTTATGAGATGAGACAGGAACCCTTTGTCTCATCACACATAATTCACACAATTTTTCTTTCCCACTCTTGAGGAAAAGCATCTCATCTTCATTTATTTATTGATAAAGAGTCATAATAGGTTCCCCGCCACGCAGGACTGCAGTGATTTGAGATTTCTCAAGTATGACTGAACTATCGGTTAGCTTGATTTGCTTTGTTGGCACTTCATTTTAAAAGTCAACTCCATATCTTATGTCCATATTTACAAAGTAAAGACTCCATTTCCCATATTTTAAGTGTCCACAAGTAACCCAACAAAATTTGATAATTCTTTCAACCAGAAAAAGAAGCAAATGAAGGCAAAGAAACTGCTAAACATTTTGGCTACATCCTTATGCTTAAACTCTCCTCAGATATGCTTTACAACACCTCCCTTATGTGCCTCTTCACATACAAGAGAGAATAAAATCCATTTCCACACAGTATTATTGATCTTTTCAGTCCTTTAAAAACACGGCTAACCTGTTTCTTGCAAACTGATAAAACTGCAGCCATCGACTCCTGGTAAACGCACTGTAGATGGTTTAGCAGCCGTTTCTCATCCATCACCACACCGCGCTCCCTCTACCTGATTGAAAAACAAATTCTTATTTGCCGTAAGGGAATTTGCCACTGGTTACGGACACCTCACTTGGTGGCGAATTTGTCTTGCGTACGGTGTCACCCAGCCCCAGAAACTATGATCCTGGCACATTTTCATGACCCGGCCACATGAAGAGCCCATCTCTCAGCCTGTTTTCAGAAGACAGATGGGGAGTCCACGCTGTTCCTAGATTAAACCTGCGCCTTGCTGAGTAGCCCTATAGATGACGAGAATACTCATCCAACTATTTTTTATTTATTTTTTTTTTAAATAATGTGATAAAATGACTCTCTGATTCTCCAACTGACTCTCTTGTTCAGCACCATCTCAGTATCTTCCTGCAATGCCGTGTGTACAACATGTTTGTATCTAAAAATCTCTGTTGTTCAACACACTCAGCTGAGTTGTACGACGCTTTAGTGAAAAGTGACTCTCAAAAGCAGGAGTATAAATATTAATCGCTGCTATTTTAGATAAAACTGACGACACACATCTTAATACCATAAATGACATAATACAAAATCACAGCGAGACCCATGAAAGTGTTCTTGACACTCCAGAAGAGTTAGAATAGTGCAGCTCTTGAGATTAATATGTTTAATAAAATAAGATTCTGTTTTGTAACCTTTTTTTTTAAACAATATTTTCTAATTAAGTTCTCTGAAGGTTACTTAGAGAAAAAAAATTCAGTACTGCATCTGTTTTCTTCTAAAAGAAAATTTAACAGAAAAAAAAAAAAACTAATATAAGGACAAATCAGATAAAACCAGGCTTTGAAGAAATCTTATTTCATTGCTAAAGGAAGACAGTGCACTTTCATAGTCCATGGAATTACATGACATTCCTTTACAATTTGGTGGGAAAAGGGTGTACTTCTACAACTGACAAACGTTGGCATACAATGTCAAATACAATCAAAAGCATATGGCAAAACTGATGTTGAATCAATGGTCAGTTGCTAGGAAAACATGAGCAGCACAATTAGAAACTAATGAATAGGCTTCAAGTAGAATCAATGGACTGGTGTTACAGCGATGAACAACAAAAGGGTAAATAAGATTTTTTTTCTTAAATAAAGCCTCGATTATAAAACATCCTGAGAGGATTGAGCTATTTATATCAATATTAATTAAATATGACTAAATATACAGTAGATGACAAATTAAATGCAGTTTTATTGAAGCCAGACATCCAGCAATAATTTACCATTATTGCATTTAAACGCATTGTACTGCAGGATCCTGTATGAAACAAACACACAATTTGTAGATAAGGAGCAACTCTCCTGCATGAAATGCCTACAAGGACAAGAGCCCAAAAGTGAACTTTGAGACAATGACCAAGGGTACAAGCTGCATTAGCTGCCACCACTCCATTACACTGGGAATGTGTTTCAAAATTGCCGACAGCTTCCTTATTGGTCGATAATTACTCGTATAATGTAATGCATGTACTGTCACAAAATTTAAACAAAGGATGACTAATGACCCCTAATTTTAGAGAAAAAATGGTCTCCTGGAAAATAACAGTTTCAGTTGTTTCAGCTTCATTCTGTTTCATACACATACCATTACCTGAGGAAATTATACCTCCAGTGTAACTTTTAAAATTATATTTAAATACAAGTTTTTGTGAAAATCACAATGATTCAATGAGCCAATACTAGAATTTCCCACACTTTATGGAAAAACATAACACTTAAGGTATTTTTAATGTCCTTTTCTGCATTTTCTATCTCAATTCATTTTACTTGCAGTCCAACTGGGAAAGAAATAAGGTTGCCCACAGATTGTCGGAAAGTCTTTCTATCCATCTGTACACCTCAGTGAACCCAACATGTCAGGTATAACAATTCATTCTTTATATTTCACATCTTTAATTGGTAGATAAAGTCCCATTACAGACATATGCAAACTGCAGTAATAATCTACTTATAAACTGATAACCGCTGGACAACGGGGGTGGGGGAAATTAACTGAACCACGACAGCTATTCAAATAGGTTAAATCTGGGGATAAAACATAGCAAAGTATATTTTCATGGCATGTGCTACATAAAGCATCACTCCCTTTTCCCGGAGAATATGTGACCAAACATAACATTCAAAGGCACATTTTCAGACTTTGACACAATTTGCAGTAATGAAACCACTTCTGTACAGAAATCATAGAGCCTGGATGAATCTGCAAAGCCCACAGACTTTTCAGAGAACCACCTCCTATTTCAGTGGATTATTGTGGCACTAAGTTTATATTCCATTGGATTTGCATTGTTACTCACCTATCAAATATGTGTCTGTATTCATAGAACACAAAGCAGTTTTATGTATCACTTGAGTGGCATACCTGCAGCACGTTGCTTAACACGAGGCATGATTATAATCACACACTGATTAATCTAAATTTACCTGCAGAACTTTATATTGAAAGTGAGAGATGTCATCAAGACACCTATATCATGAACTTCACTTGAATCTGTGGCCATTGTACAGCCTAAAAACTCATGTCTTTGCAGTGGTATTCACAAACGCTCTTACTTACTGGTCTTTTTTTCATTAAGAATGTACAATTTAAGTGTTTTCTCTATTTATGTACTTTCAGTAATTACCATGTGGAGAAGTTGAGTTTTTCCACTGGTATGGCACTTTAACCATGTTAGCAAGCCTTCATTAAACATTTAATAATGGCAGCAACTTTTAAAAATTATTTTATAAACCAAGAAACTGATTAGCATTCAGGGCTCCTTCTGCAAACAACGTAATTGCATATTAAATCGTATTACTAAAACGTTCAAAAAGTACTATATGCACTGCTGGAAGAAAGCCCATTGGGTGGAATATAGATTATGAAATAATTACTTGACCGACCCATCCGCCTACGTACATCTCTCTGGAAAGAAATCACACTGTGCAGCGAACCAGTGATGGAGCCAAGGTTCATCTGACATTTACATAAGATATTTCAGGTGCTGCTAATCAGATAACCTTGAAAATGGCTGCAGATCAAACTACTGGCACTCTTTTCCTACATGTACATGTAATACCTACTCGATCGATGAACCTCGGTGCAGCAAGTGGTAGGTAACGAACTAGGTTTGCTCGTCTCCTTCTCTTAATGTAATGCATAAATTGTACTTTTGCTGAGATGTATGTCACTTTGAACAAAAGCGTCTGCTAAATGAATAAATGTAAATGTAATTCACAAATGGAATCATCTGGAATCTGATATGCTCAACAGGTATGGTGAAGTATACCCAGTGTAAGATAACATCAGAATATTTTCAGGTGCTAGAGACCAATGATGCTGATTACAACTATAGCTCATATGGGGGGAAAAAAACAGTTCATATGACAAAAGGCAAAAGTTCCCTAGAGTCCTGGGAATACAGAGAAAGTGATAGTTATTTACACACATATTTTGCAGTTTTTGCCATGTAATTATACAATACGGTATGAAATGGAACTTGCATCATCACCATCTACACGAATACATTGTAGAGGTTAAATTAAGTTCAGTTTTTACATAAACTTGGACAGCATACACATATATATTATGAGGTAAATGACAGTATAGTAAGGAATTCTGTGAATAATCGCAGTGTGTCTGCGTATGTCTATATATAGTACACACACACACACACACACACACACACACGCAGAAACAGACCCATCTTTTGTTCATCTCACCCAAGCCAGCAAAGAGATGTGAAGAGGGAAAATTAAGAGTAAGCTGGGGCAGGTGTGAGAACATGCTTAGCCATATGGAGGCTCATGCATTATGAAAAGCAGGAAGAAATGAAGATACTTCATACTGTGCCGTAAGTGAGTTTGCCACTTGCCTGTCTGTGGACAGAAATCAAGTTAAAAAGCCATTAAAAGAAATAATTGACCATGCAGGCGCAGTAACTGAGCAAGCTGGTTATTTCTGCTCTGTCGGAGTGTGCAGTCGCCCCCAGGGGAGGGGCCGGGGCAAATCAGAGGTGATCACAGACGCCTGGTCACATCAGCACTGCTCCGACTGCCTGCAGAAGGACGAACATGGAGACTGGACCCTAGAGAAAGCTGACGTGAATACACTCTTTGGAGGAGTTCAGAGATGTGATGAAATCCTTCGAAGCTCAGCGTCATTTAGGCAAGGACATCGTCACATCAATGATATTATGAAATGAAGGCCTGGAACTGGAAATCTGAGGGGAAATATATGGGGTTTGGATTAATAGAGGGTTTAGACTGTCGCTCAAACATCTGTCGCTCGAGTTTAATTTGAGATCACAATGATAACCCAGGGCCATGTAAAAATGATGAACTCTGGTTAACCTGTCCCTCTCGCATCAAGAAGTTGTGTGAAGTTCAACACGGTGTCTTTCCTTTGATTATGCACAGATGATATTCATCAGGGACTGTCACCAACAACTGCACAGTATTTTTATATATATTTTTAATTTTTTTTGGATAAATGGCAGCACTGAAGAAATTACTGAAGGGAAAATTAACAGCAGGGTGCAGAGAAGCATAACCAGAAGTAATGAATGTGTACGTTGGGTATTTGAGGATCCCCACTTACACATCGCCTCCTCACTTAGCTCAGTCACAATGATTCCAGAAGGCCTGCAATCTTCAGTGTCTTACCTGCACATAAACATCGGATCTGCCAGAGTTCACATCTTGCCAGAAAGTTCTCTTAAGCATGCCTTTCCTTCTGAGGACAGCAGAAGCTGGAACCATACCACTATTACTATAGAAGTTACTTTTACTATGCAGACATATATTAAATTGATATCCATTCATTTATCTGATGCTTTCTTGCCCAAAAGTAACTTACAGTGTTAAGCAGCTTACAATTATTTACCCATTTATATAGCTTGGGAAATTTTGTCATCACAATTTTCGGCTAAGTAGCTTGCTCAAGGGTACTACAGCTGAAAGTGAGACTCAAACATGCAACCTTTATGTCCAAAGGCAGCAGCTCAAACCACTGTACTACCAGCTATGCCTCACTAACAAATGGTAAAAAAGATACACACTGGGCCATTGTGTTACAAGCATTTGAGCCACAGATTTCAAAATATACAAACCATACGATAAGGAGAGCTATGTTGCACATATTTACTGACTGTACAGAGATTCCGATTCCTCAACTAAACAGGGATAAGACAGTGACAGAGAGAAAAGAGTGTGTTTCACTGATGTATGGATGAGTGATCCAGTGTAAGTAGTCTATCTAGCAGTGTAAGTCACCTTGATGAATAAGGTGTGTGGGCTGATAACACTACGCAGAGTTCATTGGAAATCACTTTGGAGAAAAGGGTCTGCTAAATCAATAATTTGTGCACACAGCACAAATCGCACTGAAATCAGCAAAGTAACATACTGTATTTCCATCCACTTAAGTTAGCTTCTGGGAAAAAAAAAAAAGAAGCTATAAGAAAAAAAATTGCCTTCCCGCCACCTTAAAAAAATAATGCATTCCTGAAGAACTCTAATCAGTGAAGAAGGTTGACCAATTCATCCCATAAACATGTAGTGTTTCCTCATTTTGATACTGATCACGTAATTCAGGAAGAGCAGAGAGGAGCTGTAAACACAACACTTAGATGTGCATGCGTTGAAGGGGCTCCTGTACTCTTCAGGTTTATACTTTCTATGTTTTACTGCCAGCTAACAGCAGCAAGCAGGAACAAATCATTTTCTCCCTATAACAGGCACAAATATGAGAAAATAGAATGGTGAAAAAGATTAATTACCGAATGAACTGGTACGCTAAAGAAACAAACTCGAATATCAGAAACATGAGATACCAATATACCGATAATGAAGCAAACAAAGTGGTCAAATACTCACAAACATTGACTTCTCTCAATCTGAACAGACTTCAATTTAATATCTTTCCAATAAATAAAGACGAACTGTTCAGGGTGTGTTTTTACTGCACCAAAGACAAGCACATCCACAAACTTCATATTTCATTATTTCTTCACCTTTCTCCAAGGCAAAATACTAGGCTTGCATACTAAGCTATTAGAAATTACCAATTTATATACAGCTTTACAAATTTTACCCAATTTACACAACACTCAATCAATGCAATGTAAGCATTGACCCAAACTAGATCAGTGCGAGAGAGGATTCAAACACTAAACGTTCCGATTGTAAGGCAATGGTTCTCAGCATTATGCTGCACACTGCCTCTTCCATCTACATGGGGTCATTTTCACCTCTTGTTACAGCCTAGAATATTCCTTCAATTCATCAATTTTAGGACGACACATTTATAAACTTGTTCGGCACCACTTTTCCAATTGCCATTTTATATGGCATACTTGATATAAATGATCTAAGATTTAGGACAGACAGAAGAGTTTACCTTTAAGGTACAGAACCAATTTGCATACATAATGGAAAAGCAGGTTCTGGCAAAGTCAAGCGAGATCCTGTCACCCACCTCTGATTCATGACACGTTTAAGGAACTTGATAGAATAACAAAAAAAAAAAAAAAAAAAAAAAAATGGAATAACATCCTACTTTGAAGTCATCAAACACAACTTCAAGGCAACAGGACTCCATAATGGATGATCATTTTTCCCAGAAGAACATTAGCTTTAAGTTTGTTCTGAAAACTTCACACGAATTTCAGATTCAATTTTATTTCTTTCAAATAGTTTTCTCATATAAAAAGGCCAAACCAAGATTTCAGCAGGTGGACGGCAAGGCTGTAAGCACAGTAAGATGAAAATGTGCCCCAAGACAAAATTTAAAACGTTAGTGAAATACAAATTAATTTCAGAAAGGATTTAAGCACTAGCAAAAGCACAACTTAAAGAAGGTGAAATAAAGCAATAGCTTCACTTAAATAGTATCCCAGCTTTCTTTTTGATGTATGTCTAGTTGCGTAATCTGTGTTTTATAGTTAATTTTGAAAAAGATATGAGATCTAATCTAAAAAGAATAAACTAATTTTATCTTTAGTTTGCTGTATATAACTTTGATACCATCAAAATAATAAATTGGAAGAAAACAACTTGTGCTTGGATTCCATATAATCATAGTTTAGATCACGAAAAGTAGTAGTGGTGGAAAAATGAGGAATAATTTCTCCATGCCTCACTCCCCCCTTTTCCCAGACAAGCCCAGCTATATCAAAACAATGCCAAGTGCTGCTACAAACAGTAGCTGGAGAAAATCTGTAAATTTTAAACATACACCTGCATATTTATTTATTAAGCATGCAGCAGAGCAAATAAACTACAGAAAATCCTTTGAGATACACCTTAACAGTCACGTGACAGAGTTAATTCCTTCCGTGAACTCAAACACTGGGCAAATTCCCATCGTGGGAGGATTGAAATACCCCATAGAGAAACATGCAGGTATCTAAGACACTTAAGGTGTGAGGCACTTTTCACCCTAGATGGGACACCAGTCAACTGCAGGGCAATCTCTCTCACTCTCACACACACACACACACACACACACACACACACACACACACACACACACACACGAACTAAGGGAAATGTAGAATCACTAATCCACCAGAAACAAATGTCTTTTGACTGTCAGAGGAAACCAGAGCAACTGAAAGAAACCCAAATCAGAGGTAAAACATGCAAACTCCACATACGCTGACCTGTATTAAATTCCATGCATGAACACATAAGTGTCGTGGCACTAGTGGTACCTGCTGGTCCACTGTGTTGTTACAACTACAAAAAGAAGGTGTGTGACCATTTGCTCATGTCTAGCATTGTCATGCTGGTAAATGATTTTAGTGAGTAGTGAAAGAACACATGGCTGAATGCAAACAAACCATTCCAACAAGTAGACATAGGGCTGCGCTACTGCATTTTAGTGGGGCCTCGTGGTAAATGGAGGATTGTGTCCCTCACAGATGGTATCAAAGGTTTACTCCCCAGTGGAGTGCTCTACTTTAGTTCCAAACCCTCTCAATGCCAAAGGAGCACTGTCCTCTCTAAATTGCAGGTATAATGATCTCTTTACCTCTCTTTGGATCCGAGGCTTAAAAAGTATCAACCCTAATCTTTTTCGATCTGACGATCCTTTTGTTTGAACGGTAGAACCAGCTTTTTTTTTTTGTTTGTTTGTTTTGAAGGATGGGCAAGGGTTAGGCAGAAAGAGGAGGAGGAAAAAAAAAAGAAAAAAAAACAGTGCCAAGTGTAGTTCTCTTTCATACCTTAACATTAAAAACAAAGTTGATGGCAGAATAATCTGAAACAGATCCAGAATAATCTAAAAGAGTTTTACAAATGGCTCAAAACTGCTCCCTGAAAACATACAGCATCACCACCATCTCTCCAAACCATATCTGATAGCACATGGGATGTGCTCATTCCAAACAAGCTTAGATATATTCACTTAAGAACCCTAGATGAATATTTCAGAAACATATGTTTGCTAATTGGGTACATTATTCCCCCATCCTTTCCAGCAACGTGAAAAAGGGGTGCCTTTTCTTTGGGAGCGTTTGTCTACTGAAGAAGCACTATTTCTTTTTGAGCACAAAACCATTTTCATGTTTAAATTCTTCTGACATTCTTCATGAAAGGAACAAAAAACACCACTCTCCATAGCAGAACAAAGTGTATTTGCCTCAGTGAAGGCGCACCTCCTTATGTATCCACATACACATGGTTCCACGGAGACAGGATTGTCACACCTTGCGTCTTGGTGTAAGGTGAACGAGTTTCCTCGGCCTTTTCTTCTAACAGTGGTAAGTCACAACAAATCGAGTTAGTGCCAAAAGGGCTCATTAAAGTGCCCAAGTACGTGAGAAACTAGAACTACATACAATATTTACAAAAGTCCACAAGGCTTCACATTTGCCATTAACAGCACAAACTATAAACACACCTCTTGCAAGGAAGCAAACTTAGCCCGTTAAATAGCCCCCTTTGTTCTTATTGGAAGGACTGAACCATTTTCACCAAAAAAGGGGTGTCAGTGAAACAGATACAAACTCAATGAAACTAATCTACAAATGTCCAGTTATGACGATGCACGAATACAATTTTCTCGTACGTTACCGTTCATAATTTTCATAAAATAAAATGATTAATTGATCCCGATTCATGATAAACTTTCCCAGCAACATGTTTTCCTATTTAAAAGAATATAGCCAATGTGTGCACCCACCAAGTTTGCTGAACTGTAGAATGAGAAATTTTCCTCGTGACCCCTCCTAATTAAAATATGTACTAACCTGGAAAAGGCAAATAGATTTCAAGAATTATAAGCAGTACAGAGTACTGACATATTGATAATATACAGCACTATTTTTTAGTTAAATTTTAAAAAAAAAAGATGAGAAAGGATATGTACTATTTTATTTCATTTCTTCAAGCTAGATTTCCAGTCATTGAAAGAGCTCCAAAACATGTGCTTAAAATTGGCCACCAAGGTCTTCTCAGAAAAAAATATAATTCAAGGCTAAAGCTCCTCACACAATGACAAGGGACTCCTATATTTCACATGGAAGTCATTATGGTAACAACATGTTTTGCTTTCATTCTGCACATCCCTTGCATTTTGGTGTGCCATACACATACACACACACACAAAAAATGTTAAAAATACAAAACAGAGTATTCGGACACACAAATGCAAAAAGAGGAGAGACAAGCTAGGTCAAGTGGAGCTGCAGCTAGACCTATTCATGAGGGCCATGGGGTTCAGCTCTGTGATGGTTGCAGGGAAAAGCGCCAACCAATAGCACTTCTCAGGAAGAAAGAAAGTCTGGCAGATGAGCACCTTCCAGGAAGGAGTAAGGAGGACTGGCAAATTTGAGGCAGGTGGTGCTCACAAGAGAGGTGAAAGGATTATGGAGGTGAAGTTCTTCAGGAACAACTGCCAACTGGACCGCCACCCCCCCCTTATTCTGTTTCTGTGCCATGGGTTTTCATGCAGCAAGGCTTTTTTTTTTTTTTTTAATCCCAGTTTCATTTCACAAGCAATATGGTGGTCAGGATTTCAGGCAAACAGCCATGGAATCAAAGCATGTGTCCACAGCACAAGGCAAGCCAGTGAGACAACAGGCTAACACAAGTCAATCAGATGGAGGAAAACTACAACTATATAACATTTGACTTTACATTTCTAAGTTTCAGCTTCCCATATGCAGCTAAATCAAAAAAATTTGTAATGCCCTATACCTGATGTATTCAGGGTGTATTTGAAAAGGGTGTGTCATAAAGGCAAAGTGCAGGTTTCATGAGAAATTGTCACAACTCGCAACTAAATTAAGGGTATAAATGGAGTGCTCAGTTCAATGATTTATAAAGTCTCTGGGAATACGACCCAAAATAAGTACTGGGGGGGGGGGGGAGTGACTGCTGGCTCTAACCTCTACTGTTGGATTAAAAAAAGAAAACTTTTCGTGAGTGCAGTCATTTTGCTAGTATTTATTTATTTTTTTTAATGCTGATGACCACAGAAGCTTGGTCATAAACTGAAGTGTTTGCAAGACACAAAAAGGAGGCAAGAGAAAAAGAGACATTCAAGAGATACCTACTGTAGGTCAGTATGTATTACCTTTATTAGGAACACATACAGTCATCATATAACTGGGTCAAATAAATGAAAAACCACTGTAACACTTTATGGAAATGTGTACCTGTGTTAGAAACAACACGCTTAGTATTTCTTTTACCAGTATTTTTTTCCTGTTGTGTGGTAATTTCCACAGATATTTTATTCTGTATAATGGCTTCTAGCTGATATTGTATCATGCATTCTGGAACATTTAAGAAGAAAAAAAGATTTGTCTAAACCCAAAAGGTTTTCCTTCAAACACTAGCACCAATCTGGGTATTTTCTGATGAAATTTTGAGTATTAAGATCTACTTTTTTTCTTTTTAGAGAGAATGCACAGTACAAGTACGGTTTTGTGGTGGACATAATATAACCACTTAATGGAGAGACATTGGTTCTACCGTCTTCTGCTACAACAGTCACACTTCTTAAAGAAATTATGTACTTCTTATCACACCAACAGCCTGTACCAAGCACATAAGTTATAAATAAATCACAACTGAAACACACTCAAAAGCTTACATTTCTAAAAAGGACTTACAATGTCAAACTAATTGAAATTACTTACCCATTGTTTACCCTGCTTAGTAAATTTGGCATTGGGTTATTTCAGGAGGAGGTGGCTCTAACCATGACAAATATGTAACTATTAACTAAATTTATATAATACAAGAATGCCCTTAAAACTAGCACAAATGAAATCTTATCCTTACAACTGAATGAAGCTCTTAATACTGACAATGAGTTAGTAACACTTTAGTGCCTCTAACAGCACAGAATAAGTATGTTTTCTAGAGTGAAAGACACAGGCAGTGATCTGGTCTGCTTTATTATTTATACTATAAATATTTCTGAAACATTCTCGAAATGTCTCCATCCGGGGTTACCTTTTCTCACACCACAGGCATGTGGGATATACACAGCTATAAAAAAATGAATGAAAACATAATATTACAAGAAAAACTAGAAATAATTGTCAAACATTAGAAAATGTTAGTGTTAACTGTCATTCCAAATTAGTTCTCCCCCCCCCCCCCCTTTCTCTCCCTCTCCAAATGATCACATTTCAGGTGACATTTTGTCCAGAAATCAACTTATTATCCTCATAAGCCACTGGGCACTTTCACTTAACAAGTTAACCCCATTAGGCAAGGAATCAGCAATTCCTCATGAGTTAAACTACAACTCCAAAACACAAAACTACAGAACAACAAAACTTACTGACAAAAATAGTTATGATTTTTCACTAATGCTTCATCATCTAATACAAGGCACATTATTAAAAACACAGCATCACATTCATAAATCATGTGATGCCCAAGTTTCAAAATGCACTCATCATAAACCACAAAATCAGTCTCTTCATGGGTGATGCCCTCAGCAGACATCACTGAAACACTTACACTGAGGGCAAACTGCAATGGTAACCTGAGTGACAGAGGAAAAACCACACCAGCTTTTGGTCCTGGGATGTCAGACACCTCAGCCACAGCCAGACACAATGCACATACAACCTATACAATCTGCCTATACGACTGCCTTTGGACCCAATGGTCGCAGGTTTGAGCCTCACCTCTAGCTGTAGTACGTCAGCTAAATGAATAAATGTAAATCTACACCGTTTTGTAGCACTCCCATAATTGACTTTCATGAACAATTACAAGTGTGTGGCTGCAAAAGAGCACATTTTATCAAGGTGAAATAAGCACTCAAGGTCTATATATCCAAATAATAATTTGGGTATATATGATAATGAATGAACTCAGTTATACTGAACGGATACAATTTTACTTTGTGTTTTTATAAAAATGTTCTACTATGCTGGTGACTAGGCGGACAAAATGTCAGTGTGCACAAAATAACCAATACATTTTTTTTTTCCTTCATTTACTAGAAATTTGTAGTGTTAAATGACAAATTTTATGCCAAGTTAACTGTTGGCTGTTAAATACAGAAATAATATGGATTTCTAAATGTTGCAGCATGGTTTATCTGATGATGGGAAGGAGTTTAGAAAACAAGTTAAGCTGTCTAAAATCTGGCTCAGTTGTAATCCTATTGGAATAAGGCTGTTAAAAAATTCAAAAGCGTACAGTGTTGACTTCTATGTACTTAAGTGAGCCATAATTAACTTTTAAATAATTTTGTAAGATTATTAATATTTAATGAATAGACTAAATGGAAACCTAATTTCCAAACAATGAAGAAACAATTCCTACACTTCTTAAACATCATCATAATGACAACTGCCACAATCAGCATGTCTTATTACTGAGCTCACCTTTCATTTCAGGAAGAAAGGCTCGTAATATCACTGCATGCATGGCAACAATAATCCAAGCAGTTGATACAAAGACATTAAGATATCACATTAGGTCATCTCAATAAAGGTCATCTTAGTGACTTGTATTACTATTCAGCTAGTTTGCTTAAGTGGGGGGGGGTGCAGTGGTGCAGCGGGTCCTGCTCTCCGGTTGGTCTGGGGTTCAAGTCCCACTTGGGGTGCCCTGGGACGAACTGGCGTCCTGTCCTGGGTGTGTCCCCTCCCCCTCCAGCCTTGCACGCTGTGTTGCCGGGTTAGGCTCCAGTTTGCCTTGACCCCGCTTGGGACAAGGTGCGTGCGTGCGTGCGTGCATAGTTTGCTTAGCACTACTAGTAAGAAGAATGATGTGCCAGAGCCACTTTAATACAGTAGGTACAAAATAGCCCAAAATGGAATCAAATATTCTCATGAAGTACATAACACTGAAATTATAATGCAGAATTATCAATCAGCATTTAACTCTCCGAGCGCTGATTAATAACGCTAAATGTCTTTTTCCCATGTATGAAATAAAGACAAAAATTAAGTTTATTTCCTTTAACAGGAACTTGAGCAACTAATGCAATGCTGCCAGATGTAAGAACTTTCAGCTTAATATATCAAGTTTAAAAATCTCAGGGTTCCATTGAATTTGCCACTGCAATTCCTTGGCAAATGTCAGCAGTACAGCACATTTCACTGCGCCAAATATCTTTTTAGGTCTACAATCATACTGTATTAGCTGCTGCTGAATGGCTGGGAATTTCAAATAAAGGGCAAATTTAACAGCATGCAGACTTAACTCTTTGCACTGAAATTATACAAGGACATCCTAAAACGGCTAATGGACCCAAATAAGGCAAATTTTGACCTATCAAGCACCTTTTCCATGCCTGCCTTCTGAAAAGCAGCTCATTTGGTTGTGACATAAGTGTATAAAGGTAAAATAAAAAACTATACAACAGCACAGGGCTCCAATCCTAGACTTGTGCATTATCTAGCTCATTTCAAGTGACACACTGAGGAGATAAAGTTAAGAGAAAAGAGTTAGAGCATTTTAAAATGCTGATTATTGAAGGAATATCTACACTATACATAAAATACCAATCAAAAGTCTGAACACGCTCAGCATTCAGTAAAGTTTGATCAGGAAATGAGCCACTACATCTTTCTAGAAAGGGTGCCTTCAATCTCTCCACTTTGTCCCATACAAGTATTTCACAAAGTCACTCGACCTTTTGACTGCTAAAGTATTCTTGAAGAAAGAAAAATCGAAGGCATAAATAAAAAGTGCACAATAATTTAATAATTCTCAAAAACATAGGATGGGAGAGAAATCTAGTTAATATACGTATATGTGGGAAATTTTTCTAGTGTAGAACAATGTACATCTTTTTCTGATGTACAACAAAAAGTCATGTCCTAAGTACAACACAGCTCACAGCAAATTCTAATTCTGCAGGAGAAAATCATGGGCAAAAAAATACAAATGTTAGTTTTTATGATTTATTCAACACTATAAATTATAAAAATGTCAAACTGAGTTTGGAGGTAAACATGAAAAGAACTATGAGTGGTATCCCAGCTATCCTAACGAAGCAGGAAAAATCCCTGTGCATGTGACCTACATCCCGGTCCCATTTGTGTTCCGCTCAGTGATCTTCACTCTGCTGCACATACTGTTTCTTATAAAAACAAATGCCACAGTTAAAGGAGGAAAACATGGATGGTTCAATATCGCAACCGCAATTAATGAAGCAATGAATTCAGATTTATTTTCCTTTACAAATTATATATACACTTAAACAAGGACAGTTTCGGTGCCATCACCACTCTTTAGGACATCAAAATGTAAAAACTGACACTGCTTAGTATTGCCCCAGTCTGGTAGAATAAACAGTCCCTCAGAGCTGCTGAATCCCTTTTAGCTATCATTTCTTTCGGATTCAAGCTCCTGGCATAGTAGGAGTTACAATGTACTATGAGCTGTACTTTTATTTATCTTGTACTTAACTGTACAGCTGGCAGCGTAAGTCTGAAAATCACCAATGAAACTATGAAAGCATTTCTAGGAAATGTTTTACAGTGTAAAATGGTATGCAATTTCAAGTGTTTTAAAATGTATATCATCTCACATTTGATATAGCACAAAAACTGTTCAGCAGACTTAATTGCAAAGCTTTTCTGTAGCAGAAGAGATGCTCTGACAGGTTCTCCACTTCTTAAATGTGTTAAAGAAACTATGTACAGGGCTGACTTTACTGAGCAACTCTGAATTAGAGCACAAGTAAAGAAATCCTGCCTTCAGGTCACTAAATAAGCCAGGACAGCCTGATATGTGGAGGGAAAAAACACTTCATGTTCACAGACATATCAATACAAATGAGTCACAGTTTTTATTTTTAAAAGTTATAACTTAATTACCCTCTACCTTTATCTTGTTTTTCTTGGGCCCTGCCAATTAGTCCTCTGAAAGGCGGTAAAATGAAAAGAGACTGAACAGTGCAGTCCGCATCCGGCCGGGCAGGACAGATATTAAGTAGGACAGGGCAGCAGCAACTTCCAGCAAGCGAAAATAAGCCTGCAGTTGATACAATTACACATAATTTTGAAGTGTGGAAGTGCATCTTAGTGCCAACAGCAAAAACACCACTGGAACACGAGTAGCCATCATGATATAAGGAGAAGATGGACCATAACATAAACTTACTTTCATCTCGCCATGGCTAGGAAACTTTTTTTTTTAAATATATTTATTTAAATACAGACTGATAAAGGGCAAATGGCAGAGATTTATCAATCCAGACTACATTTTTTAGGATTATGACAGTTAGAACTGATGTGACTGTAGGGACATTATTTATTTTTGTTTAGTGATACATATTGAAAACAATGTAGATACACTTAACACTAATGAACTGGGTGATTATTTTTGCATAAAACTACAATGTAAAAAAATTGAGAAAATGTATTAAATTGATTTTTTAAAATATGTTCAAGTGGAGTTAGCAAGTTAAAACACTGCTATGTATATCTTGAGACAGTTGCAAATTTCATTTTACAATCCAACAGATGGTGCTGAAAGTAAAATATAAAGTTTGTACATTCACACACGTTTACATAATTTAGCTGACGCCCTCCCCCAAAGTGGCTTAGAATGTTAAGCTACTGACAATTATTTACCCATTTATATAAAGGCAATTTCACTGGAGCAATTCTTAGGGTAAGTATTTTGCTCAAGGGTACTCCAGCTTTAGGTGGGAATCGAACCTGCAACTTTTGGATCCAAAGGCAGCAGGCAAATTCTATCTGGTCACTGCCCCCCTATTTCTGAAGAGTTAGAAATATTATTTATTGTTTTAGTGGGAGTTCTGTGACACTGTATGCCTAAAACACTTTGTGTATGTATTCTATCAAATAGAAAGTTCAAAACTGCACATTACACTGTATTACCACTGTTATTACTGTATTATAGAATGCATAAAAACCTGATTTGTAACTTTAATTATCATCATGATAATATATACATATAAATGTACATATTCAGCAGGGAAACACTAAAATGGTTAACTGGAGGTAGAAAAATAAGCAATGTCTTTGGAGCTTACTCAAGGCAGTGAAACCTCTAACAACCACAGGAAACAAAAAAAAAAAAAAAAAAAAAAAGAATGATGGCAAGCACAGTAAACGTGACCACTTGAGCAGCAGCAGCGGAGGAGGTGGGGAGAGACCAATTTCATTGTTCGTGCGCTGTTCATCTTGTCTCGCATGCCATTATGAGCTGCAAGGCTGTACGTGTTTATGCGGAGAGCTGCATGTTCTGAAGATGTCGACACATTCTTTTCCCCGTATCTTCTCAAAACTTCATTAAAAAGCTCAATTTTTCAACTAGCAAAAACCAGAAAAACACTTTCAAATAACGCACAGGAGCAAAATACAGATGTGATGGGACGATGAGCGGTAATTATTTGAGCGACTGGATCGTTCTGAAGAGCACGGCTTCATTAGCCATAGAGAGGAGGGGAAAGGAGGTGGGGCTGGGGGTGGGGATCGGACCGAGGGGGGGGGTGCTAAGCGCCAGTGACCCGGGAAGCTTTGAGGGCTGCTGCACCTCTCAGCAATGGATAAGAAAAGAGATTTGTGGCAGCGCGAGGACCTTGCGTGGCTGCAGGAGACACATTTTAATGAGGGTCTGCAATCCACCGATGACCCTTCAGGAATTTTGATGAGCTGTTTGTCAGACTGACTCAGGATCAGTGATTCATTGAGATTAATAGCGCCTGGTCTACAGTCTGAGTGCAGACACTGGTCTGAAGTGGAGAACACTGAAACAGGCGAACAAATGAGCAGCAGAGGCACTTTGAGCACTGTCAGCGCAGCCCTGGACAAGATGATGACATTCGCAATCATCTACACTGGAATCGCGTTACCACAACAGTGACACGAGAAAAATCCTAGTTAATTATCTAATTACCAAGAGAGGGAAATATAAAGGGATGTCTATGAAAAACATGTGAGTATATAACAGAAGAATTCAGGACTACTGCTGTGTTATCTCAGGAATTCATAAATATTAGCCTTTTGTTGTGTTCTTAAAAACACACACACACACACACACACACACACACACACACACCCTGTTCATAACATGATTTGCTCATAAAATATGCTGAAGCAAAGCTCAAGAATACTGTTGTCCCTCAGTGTATTTATGGGTTGGACACCATGACCATCTTGGATAGAACTATAATACAAACATTTTTCATTCTTTACTTTTTTCCAAGAAGGTGGAGGTGATAAAAGATCTTAGGAGACATTCTTTGACTAGTCATTTATACAAATATCCACAATGTTCCACACTGCATAACTTATAAAACTTAGACATGGAAAAACTGAGGGACTCAGTTTTCTGCTCCATTTAAGTGCATTTTGCCACCAACTAATGACAGGACATGGAAACAAAGGTTTCACTCCATAAGACGTTTTTAAAATGAATAAGTGGTATTTCGAAAAATTTGTAACTCTGAAGTTTGTAACGGGAGAAGGTAGTATATCGACTTCTTTCATAAAAGAAAAGCAGTTGAGCAGAATATCAACACTAATTTCCATGCAACATTCCTTGCTTGTTTTAAAAACTTTTAAGAAGCTGCTCAGAAGTAAACTCATTCTTAATGGATGAAGTCCACAAAAAACATTCTTTAAAATAATATGATATGGAATGCATTGAGCTTTCTATTATTTATTTATTTTTTTAATTTATTTTTTTACATACAGTACTGAGCAATGTGACTATGTGAATCACTGTTTCCAATTAGCCTGTAACGGACTGACCTCGTGTTCAGGGTCTACCCTGCCTCATACTTGATGCTTCCTGAATAAGCTCTAGACCACTGCCACCCTACAGAGGACAAGCGGTTAATTTCGAGATGGAACTGTGCAACTTTCTAAAAACAGTGACTTTGAAAGCTGTATATCTATCATCATTATTACCAGGAAACCAATGAAGCAACTTTTACAAGGAGTAGCCAGTAATGCTGCAAGAACGTGATTTCAGTGGCAGATCCCGAGTGGCACTCTGGGCATCTGTGAGGAGGAGAACAGATTTGACTATCCAGATGTTGACAATGCCGTAGGCTTCACCACATGTGTGCCGTCTCCCTTATTTGCAATTCAAGTCTTCATTAGTTCATCTCTCACCTTAATAACAAGGCTACTGTGGCTCATTCAGGTAAACTGACTGAATGAGAAGTTTCTTCATGAAAGTCAGTACAGGAACAAAAATCAGTTCATATTTTGGCATCTTAGTGTCTTAAGTTTAACAAAAGACTTCCTGCCACTGTCATGAGCATTAACTATTTTAACTTAGCTGGTATATGCAGCCAGAAAACAGCAATAGGTGCATTACTACAACAAATCAATTGATATTAATAAATACAAGATGACTGATTCTCAGGACTTTGCTACATTTAAGGAAAAATTGTTTCATACAGTGTTTGTATTACACAAAGGGCATCATCCTTAATTTCCAGTGGGGAGTCAAAGGTGTCAATTTGTTTTGAGATAGATGCTGATCTCTTCAGACATGATTGTACGATCAGTTCTTTGATGTACCCTGTCTACTTTCCAAGCCAATTTCTCCCTATAATTATATAGCACACCACCACAGTGAGTTCAAAACAGCAGTTCCTACCCTCTTCACTTCAGCATAGCACCAAAATCTTTATTATGCAAACACCATGCTGAAAAATCAATTAAGAATAAGCGCCCAAAAGAATTCAAAATGACTAAGGTGGCCAAAATGTAAAACCTTCTGTAGAGGAGGATATTCTGTAGGTTTTAAGTAAAATGTAGGTATAACACAGTAAGAGACAAAGAACAAATCCTGAAATAAAAATTTCAAAACAACAAACCGGGAGGGGGAAGCTACAGCAAAGTTTAAACTGGTCTGGCCACAAGTTTGAGGATTCTCCCCATCTCTGAACTCAGCAACGAGAATTTTTAGACAAACAGGAAACATGACCACGTCTAGAGGGAAGAAAATCCAGTTAGATGCAACCATAAATATTTCATTACAAAAAAAGACTCTGTTAAAGTTTAATGACAATCCAGATGTCCTTCCACTTAAGGGAAATGAGAATAATTTCTATGCTGATGTTAATGAGTGAAACATCAGTGAAGCACAACGTAGTGAGCATGAGAGCAGTAGTTCAAAGAGATGACAACAGTTTGACAAAGACCCTCCAAGGAATAGAAATTTTTGAAAATATTATGACTTTGCAAGACACACAGATATGTCACACCTGGATCTACAAAAATAGCCCATAAAGTGAACAGCAAATGTGCACAACCTTGCAATATGAGATGCAGGGTGTGTATTACGGGGCCTGAATACAAACTAGAGTGTTCTCCACTATAAAACATGATAAAAGCCATGCTGCAATAATGGATTACCATTTTAAGGGCACCTGCTGATTTAGTATGATACTTCAAATCAGTGTTTCAACTGCATGGTCTCAAAACAACAATCTGCAACACAGGAGCTGTCAGACTTTCAAATGGAGAAGAGAACCAACAAATATCCCATTTCCAAACCAACAACATTACCTTCTTAAACCAGCACCACAGCATGTTAAGACCAGGGCCATATACATATTTAAAAAGCAACAACTCTGTTGTAAAAGGTCAAATCCAGAAGTTCAACAGCAAGAGAGAACTGCAAGTTCTAAAAGATGAAGCTTCAGTATCAGTAAGTATTGATCTATTCCCTAGAGTTGGTAATGCAGAGATACCTAGATGCCTACATTTACAATTTATTTAAAATTACACCTATTCACTTTTTTTTTTTTTTTTTACACATATTAAGCAAGTTGATTTAATGCCTATAACATAAGCATTTTAACAATTAAATATTGTGATATAACTGCATAGCTATTTAAGTGTAAATGGTCATTCTAATCAGTTATACTTAGTTTTAATTTAAATAAAAAGAAAACCGCACAAAAGTCAGTGATTTGTAGACTTGCGCCTTAAGTTTCTCTTGCTAAATTAACATGTAACATTTGAACTACATAATTCAATGATGTTGTCTGAAGTCCTGAGACTATTAAATATCCTTTCATTGCACAGAGTAGAGACAGGTAAGTAATACCATACTGAATAATTTAAAAACAAGTAAGCCACAGAACTACACAACTAAAAACATGAGCAGCCTGAATAAATCATTATCGGAAGGCTAATAGAAGGGGGGGGGGCAGACATTACACCAGTTCCACTGTGTTTAACCTTAACGTTGTGGCAGTGAGAGCTTTTAAATGATTCATCACAACTTAATGTTGCCATCATGAGATGACTGCAGCATCACCAGAGACCCAATCTATTAAACTACCTGAACTTCGCAAAATATAAGAATGAGATGAATCTCGCTGTACCTTGACTACAAAGCCACATAAGCTATCGGCAACACACAGCTGCACAGCTGTTCTCCTGCTGGGTGTTTGTAATTGTGACAAAAAAAGCACAAAAGAAGAGCACAAGGTTGCCACGAGGCTATTGCCGCAAGCTGTGTCCGAGGTATAAGTGGCTGTGCTGGGGTAAAGCACAAACTGTCAAAGTTGACACTGGAGTCCAGCTGGGGTCACTCTCTCGTCCTTTGAGCTAAACGTGTCCTTAACTCCGAAAGCCGCAACTGCAACACTTTAGCATGGCTGTTAAACGTTAAAGGCCTGTGGTAAACATGTTTAATAAAAAATGCTACATGAAAAGAAAGTTCAGCTATTAATCTTGATCGAACAACAATAAGGTGATCCTTTAGCTCCTTCCATCTACAAAAGATTTCTTCAACTTATGCATTTTATGTAGTATTAGAAAACTTTAGTCAATTATAGTAAAACATCCATCAGGATCTATAAAACACTATCTGCATGTTGACAGACCTGAGTCACGGTCATTAATCAAAATGTGATTTTTTTTTTTTTTTTTTTTTTTTTTTAAAAAAAAAAAAGGTGGAAGACACCTCTCCTGCGGTTTCAGTGAGAGGAACACACCGGTACTGTTGTACAGAACTGTTAAATCAAAGAGAGGCCTCACCTAGTTTCTGGGAACCAAAGGTATCGGCGAGCTTTGCAAGCACATCCGGAATTTCATACTTTTCTTCGTTTGCCTTCACCCAAAAACAGTTCTCCGACATCTCCTGTGGTCGGATCTGCAAACACAAAAGAGGTAGAAAGGGAAGGATCAAAAAAGTGAACAAGATGAGTGCGAGGGACACACAAGAAAAACTGAAATAAGACCAGTGATTTGCTTAAAAGAACCAAATAAGCAGACACACTGGAGACCATAGTGCTGCTGAACAGGTGCAAGACGACAAACATTATATTGCAGGTACTTTTTTGGTTTATTTTGGTCCTCTTTGTACCACTCACCCCTTCACATGTTCAAATGAGGGTACAAACTGGGAAATCATACCTCGTACCTTGTATTTTAACTGGTACATCCCCACTTATTTGTAATTCATGTACTTAGAATTTCAGGTTTGTTTGAAGAACACAGCAGAGTAAATTCAGGAAAAAATACTAACACAAATATAACCACAATCTTCACATATCCAGACATAAAAAGGTACAATAGAACAACCTACACAAAACTGATGAAATGTAAGTTAAAGCATAGATCACATAATCGTGGCACCAGAAATCTTCCAGAATGGGGTTTTAGATTTATTGTATCTATTCCAGTGACAAGGGGGCGCAGTGGGTTGGACCGGGTCCTGCTATCCAGTGGGTCTGGGGTTCGAGTCCCGCTTTGGGCGCCTTGCGACGGACTGGCGTCCTGTCCTGGGTGTGCCCCCTCCCCCTCCGGCATTACGCCCTGTGTTGCCGGGTAGGCTCCGGTTCCCCGTGACCCCGTATGGGAGAAGCGGTTCAGAAAGTGTGTGTGTGTATTCCAGTGACTATTCAGATTTTTTCATTATCTGTGTTTCAGTAAGTTGAGCACAATATCACACGAATATTGGATTATCGCATACCTTTTCTCTACCTAAAAAATCTGATAGCATTTGACCTTACACACAACTTTCAGAAAACTGACTTTTTTTTTTTTGGGGGGGGGGGGGGGGGGGGTGTGTGTGTGTGTGTGCTTAGTAATTCAGATTCTAAATCAGTGTGTGATTTTGACATCTCCAGCACATGTAATACTTTTGTTACTCATTCATTTCTGCAAGAGTTAAAGAACAATGAATAACTGGTAGTGAATGCATTCTTTGAAATGTTTAACTTCTATTCTTCAATGGAAAAAACACTGGTCCATTATTTCTAACACTTTTTGTTACTGTAACTGTCAAAATTTGATGTAGGTTTTCTAAAGTGATAGAAAGCCTAAAATAGCAGGCTTTATAAGATCTTTATATTCTTTTTCCTCCTCCTGTTTGCTGGTGCACAATGTTCAGTTTGATCGTTAATTAGCTTGTTTTCAAAAACTACGTCCAAAGGCAGAGGCTCTAACTATTACACTGCAGAGTACCAATATGCCTTTATAATTTTGCCTAACTACATTGCAGCAGTACTACAGCAAACAAGAGAAAACTGATTATATTTAAAAAAAAAAAAAAAAAAAAAAAGAAAAAAGGTACAATAAATTTGAGATAAAACTGATAGGAACATTGAGAAATCAAGAATGTAAAATAAGGTTTAAAAAAAATCCACTGAGGTCTCCAACCCATATGTATTTTGTATGTTGGACCATGTTAAAATGTATATCGATTGTGTTTTTAACTGATATTAATGTTTATTCCTTACATGAAGGTGGGGAAACTAAATCTTACCTTTGACCAGTTGAAGCGCTTCATGGAGACTTCAGGCTTGAATTCTTTCTTTGCCCTCAAGCCAAAAGGCAGTAAATGGTGAGGTGGGGAAGACAGCATCCCTCCAAACCCAGGAGGGGGAGGAGGTATGCCGAAGGGGGGAGGCACCGTGGGTGGATGGAGGGACGAACTGGTGGGGTTGCACCCAGGGAGAGGAGGGGGTGGAGGGGGCGGAGGGGGCACAGCTCCGCCCATACCAGAGGGAAGGGGCGGGGGTGGCGGAGGAGCCGATGCGAAGGCCGAAACTGAATGGACAGCAGTGGTCCCAACAGGTATGGCTCCAAACTGCAAACAGCAAAGAGGAATTGCTGAGAGTACATCTGAGGGTACACCTACAAGCCCATCAATGAAGATAAGCCTCTTAAGGAGGAACTTTGCTGATCCTCATGAATTTCATTACCAAACAGCAGGAAAACAGCTGGTACACTGGCGGTTGGAGGTTAAATTGAAAGACCACATAAAGGCACAGTTGTAAGCATGTATTGAGCAGTCTACTTACATTAAGAGTTTCTGCTCTAGAGATCATGGGTAAAAATTCATTTTAGAGTTGTGCACAAGAAAGACCCCCATACAAAGCAGTCTTCACTCATGTTGCTTCGATAGAAGTGGTAACAGTCAGAATGCTGGAAGAGAAGGCTGCCTATTTTTCTCCACTCTTCCTCCCCAGAGGTCTGCATGGGAAGTTGCATGAAGTTAACAGCTGCATGAAGAAGTTAACTACTTTGAATTAATCAATCAAATGTGTTTGTCTGACAGAAGTGAACTAAGTTCAATATCTACTATAAAAATCCCCTTACAGAATACCTCGATCCTGTTCAAGAAAACAGCTTCACAAATGACTTCATTTTCCCAGCTGTATGGGATGATCAAGAACCAATGCAAATGATAAAGCAAAGTGGAACTGAAGGGAAGGAAAAACATTTCAGTGCCCAAGATATTCCACTGGCAAGTTGTTGACTTGAAGGGTGTGTGGAGTGTAACAACACATATAACAAGCGCCACAGTACAAACACACTGCTTCTATGAAGCAGAGCTCTGAGCGTTTGCAACGGAACTTGCTCATGCTGCATGTGGAGAGTGACAGACTGCAGCTGATAAGTCTGCCCTGTCACAAACAAGGATCCTGTGAGCGGAGGTGATGACGAATGGTCTCCGGTGGGACGCAAGCGGCGAGCCAGGTCACATCTTCTCAAAAAAAGAGTGCAAATCGGCAGGCGCACGGCCCACGTCGTCGATGGCAGCAACCCGCCCACTGCGTGGAGTGCTTTCAGGTCACGCATGGCGGAGACAGTCGGAGTCACAGGAGCCGTTGTCATAACTCATGTGTGATTTAACCTTGAGCTGTCGCTGTGCCCTGAGCGAGAGAGTGCACTCTCCAGAGCAGTCAGAAGGAAAAAGCCTGCCTCTTGTCACTTCACACGAATGTTTACTTCTGAAATCAAGCTGCTGGAGAATAAAGGCCGTATATTCATGCAAGACCTGGCAAAAGCTGGACACAGAACAAAATGCTTCTGCAGGGTGCTCATATCGTACACCAGCACTCAGACTGAACGGGTCACTTTTTCATTTCACCCCATAATTAATTGGAAATTAAACATGGGATATCCTTGTTCCTAGAAGCCTTCAAAACTGTTCAATGAACATTTTCCTTGTTGGCTGAAGCAAGGATACAATCACTGGATTAACACTTCTGTTGTGCAATGGCACTTCTCTAATAGCAGCTCAAAAAGACAGCTCACTATCCAGCCACTGGGCTCATGAAGACTCCTAATGGCAGTTTTGACTCGATTTTATTTTTTCAAAGGTAAAATCAAATGTTGTAACCAGGGCAACAAAGCTCCGTAAATTGTGTAGTACAAAGCAAATGGTTTATTGATCTGTGCAACAGTTTTAGATTAAAGACTCACAAAAGGTCAGTCATGGTCTCTTTGCAGCCACTGCCTCTTGAGGTATAAAACCTGCACTGAATTTACAACGGTGATGTTTGCAAGGCCAGTCCAGGAATGTAAAGCACTCTCATGTTCATAAGAAAGCTATGATATGCTCCTTATAGTTTCACTCATCATTCAACAAAGAAACACAAAGTATCTAACATATCTGCCAATAATATACTCTTTTTTATATTTAACAAACCAAAGACATATTATATCAGTGAAATCCACTCTGCATGAGTATGGCTACAGAGGATAATTCAAAATAATAAAGTCTGCAAGATTACCCCATCTGCTGTTTCAACCAGTGTATTTTCCACAGTTTTCAAAGTTTACAAAAAAGATGAGGCCAAATATACCGATGTAACAACAAACACCAGTAGGTAGGCAGCAAAGTGGTTCGAGAGCTGCTTTGGGGCTCAGAAGTTGCAGGTTTCAATCTCACCTGAAGAGTTTCATTTGCGACACCTACTTACCCTCAATCGCTTCAGCAAAAATTACACAGCTGTATAAATGACTAAATCTTAAGAAGTCAAACAAAAATCGTTTTTTGATTTGGAAAAAGGTGTCCGCTGAATAATTAAATTTAATAGAAATTCCATTCCATAATTAAGACCACTAAATACGGAACAGATGGATAATGTTGCCTTTCATAAAGCGCATTGTGGGACAGATAAGATGACTGTCAACTTAGAAACCACAGCGGCTACTGGACCCATCAGTGCTAAGGCAAGAATGCTTTACATGTCAGCTGTGGGGAAATATCTGGTAAAACACCATCATGTTATCACTTCAAATACTTTATTTATTGTTTGCAGTTAACTTGATCTTAGTGATTTTTAAAGAAGAAAAGCAAATACTATTATTAGCAGATACCAGAGGTAAAATACATGGTTCTAACTGGCTGCCATATCAACATAATTACTAGATCTGAAGTATCCCATCTTTTAATTAAAACATTTAAGTTTCCTAAAGTTAGTACTAACTTATTTAGAGGAAAAAAAATTTACCTGTGACCTAAAAGCCTGTAATTCAGCTTGCAGCTCACTGATTCTCTCATCCTTCTTCAGCAGTTGGGCTTGGGCCTCTTGTCTGCACAAGTACTCTTCATCAAACTGAAACGCAAAATCATTTTAGTGACCTTAAGGCAAAGAGAGAGAAAAACCAAAATTTGAAAATGCCCAACTGCAAATAGGCTCAAAAAAAGTTCTACAGCATTTATACTTGGGCACACCGACTAAACTGTGGAAAAATAACTGTTTTTACGATTATTAGTGTTACAACCTTGGGGGTCAGTGCAGTGGTTTGGACCAGCTCCTGCTCTCCGGTGGGTCTGGGGTTTGAGTTCTGCTTGGGGTGCCTTGTGGCGGACTGGCATCCCATCCTGGGTGTGTCCCCTCCCCCTCCAGCCTTTCGCCCTGTGTTGCCGGGATAGGATCCGGCTCCCCGCGACCCCGTATGGGACAATCGGTTTCAGATGACGTGTGTGTGTGTGTGTGTGTGTGTTACAAACTTTAATAGTAATGTAGACAAGATAGATGTAGAATCTCCATAACCTAACTCTGCTTAAGAGACCGTGTAAGACAGTGGTGTCCTCTGTTTAGCTCCCCACCTTAGAAATCTCATGCTCCGCTACCCCACATATACACATCAAGCATGTGTCCATCAGAAAAAATGTTAGGGAATTCTACATGGAATCCAGTTTTTAAATCCATTCAGAGAATTTTATGTTTGGCAACTTTGGTCTTCCCTTGCAGGCAAAAATGAATCACATTTTTCCCTCTATCACATTCACGGTAGAAATATTTTAAAAGCAAAGTAACATATACCAGGCAGTTACATGAAAGTTACATGTCTCTGATCATGGTTTTCAGTATCACAAAAGAATGTCTTCCATTGCTCAGCCAAGCATAAGAGAAAAGTAAATTTTTTGCATAAGAATTAGTTTTTACCTACAGCCATATTTTGTGAATTCTATTAATTACTAGTGTTAAGTGTATAGAAATCTCCTTTCAATGAACATCACTCAACAAGATTTTTTTTTTTTTTTAATTGATGCCTAGATAAGCCTTTACATAGCCACTATTCCTGCATTGTACGAAAATGTTTGTACACCTTAAATTTTTAAAAAATGTAGGAAGGTGATCAGGAATCGACTTCCAACAAACACTATCAGCCCACACACCTTATTCACCTAAGGTGACTTACACTGCTAGATACACTACTTACAATGGGTCACTCATCCAAACATCAGTGGAACACACTGCCACTCACACACACACCAAGGATGACAGAGTTACCAGTCTACCTGAACGGCATGTCTTTAGACTGTGGGAGGAAACCCACAGACACGGGGGGGATCATGCAAACTCAACATAGACTAAGTGGGGATTGAACCCATGTCCTCTCCCATCACACAGGTGCTGTGACAGAAGCACTATGTGCTGTGCCACCGAGTCGCCCATGAAGAAACAAAGGTGAAAGGCTAAGGTGGGGGCACCTGCCTTTTGTGTCAGTTCTGAGACCCTCTGCTCATATTCGTCTGCCCGTGATTTATCGACGCACGCATCTGCAAACAAATGTTAGACATGGTCAGTCTCTCCCAGGTCATCCAGCAAATACTCACATTCACGTGACCAAAATCATGGATTCACAGAGGAAGACATAGACCTCACCGATGAGGTGAGTGAAGTCCACATCGAGACGTTTGCGGTAGCTGAAGTCAGGATCTGTGCCACTGCGATGCAACACAATTTGAGAGACACACTCCTCTATAATCTTGAAGTACTGAGGCCTGAAAGAAATTAGTGACAAATTAACACAGCAGTCAATTAATCTAGTGTGTCACAGTGCTTTTCAAAACAGCTGACCTGGAAAGAAATGACTTTCCAGATTTTTCATTAGCAGAAAAGTAAGGAAAATGCTAATTAAATATGTTTAAATCTTTGAACAAGAAACCGTAAAGTTATACTTCACGACTGACAAATAGCTATAAAATAGCCAAATAGTGGAAATTTACCTCACATAACCAGACACTGAGATACAACAAACTGATATACAAATGACTTTACAGAACTGACCTCAGACTAATGTCAAGTAGATCCGGTAGCCACTTTGTGTATTATGTAAGTATTTATTCATTCATTTCAAAATATAGGTACTGAAAACAAGAGGGGGGTGCAGTGGCGCAGCGGGTTTGGCCTGTGCCTGCTCTGTGATGAGTGTAGGGTTTGAGTCCCGCTTGGGGTGCCCTGCGATGGACTGGCATCCCGACCTGGGTGGGTCTCCTCTCCTCCCCCTCTAGCCATATGCCCTGTGTTGCCAGGTTAGGCTCCAGCTCGCGGTGACCCCGTTCGGGACAAGTAGTTTCAGTCAATGTGTGTGTGTGGGTACTGAATACACAGAGCACTGCATGATTTAGTTATGTACATAAACTGGGACTGCTATTTTTCGGCAAACTCGGAGACTCAAATGATTTCAGACCGGTCTGTAATTCTGCTGATCATTTTGTGACTGATTTCACATTTAACTTGTACCCAACTGTGGAAGACTAAACTTAAAAAAGGTCTTTGAAAGCACCTCATCCAACAGTGTGCTACACAGTGGAAAGATTAAAGCAGCTGGATTCCCTTTGTTTCTCAATGTCACCAGGAGATTTTAAGGAGAGCCAAACAGTTAATTTCTGACACAGTATGGTTCAGAGTAGACAAGACAGACTGCATATAATAACTGCAATCTCAAAACAAATTAGGGAATACTCACTTGTGTCAATGCAATCTACAAGCTGATGCTCACACACCCATAGCAAAACCTCAAAAAGTCACGCACTTACCTAACAAAATAATCATTTCTGATGAGCATCAGATGTTGCAGAATGGAGAGAAAATAACCTTCTGAACTTGTGTCCTTCACCATACCGTGAACTATGTTAAAAACATCTCCAATATCAGTAAGTCATGTTAAGGAAGACAGAAGGGAATAGACAGAAGGTTACTAAATGTGAGCTGCAATCTTCATCACAATCAGTTAGTTTTCATATGTAATTAAAATGAGTGCTGATGACAGGACTATAAACTTATTCAAGTAGAAATCACAGAAATGTACTGAACTGAGAGAAACCTGTCAAATGCATAACTTCTGGCATTTATATTTTATATAAATGGTCTCCCAGCTGAAGCTGGAGTGGTTGGAGAGGTGGAGGGGAAGAAGGATATTCCAGTTCGGTCTTTATGTCCTCCAGCCGATGGGAAAACTCAATCATGTCTTCCTCTTTGTGCTCCTCAAACACCTTGAGCTGAATGTCCAGAGCTTCATTTCTGACATCATTCAGATGCTACAAGAGTGAAAATAAAATTGGATAGAGAGCATTCAAGACTTTGAATAGATTTTTTCTTTTTTTTTTTTTTTTTTAAAAAGCAGTCACTAAAGTCAAACGAATTTCCTTTTCCGTTCTGCACTTCTGTCTGGTTTTAAACCCAAAGGCCAGCTTCTGTTTTGAATAACAAATAATCAACCAGCCACAAATCACTCCATCCTCTTTGCCCTAAAACTCAGTAAAATATTTGAGTTATTTAATTATTCATTCTGTTGGTTGCATTCTATTTCTGTTTTCAGTGAACAGTTTTTCTTTGTTGTAAGTATTGATTCAGACATGTGACCTCTCCTCCTGGATTTATGAATCATTGTGAGAGGCATGTTAAAATATTTCTCTCAAGTGGAGGACTCATTTAAATATTAATAGAGAGAGTCTACAGGACACTTACCGGCAATATCTCTTTCAGACCACACCGCATAAATTCATTTCTGATGTGCAGCCTGAAGTCCAACTCGTCAGGCGATGTAACAAGGGCATTGATGAGCTGCATACAGGCAACCTAGGGCATATTACATTCAGAAAAATCAACTTCTGAGCAATACAAAGGAATGCAAGAAGACCCATACAATCAGTGTGTGTGTATAGTGTGAAAAATTTCAAAATTCAGAATTTGCAAGAGTGGTCACAAACATAGAAGTATAGCTGCCACATGGCAGGAAAAAGTAGCACTTCAATGTTGCACTAAAGTCTAAGGGGTGTTGTGTGTTTTCATAAGTAGGGAAATTAGGTGTATTAAAATAACCAGGCAGATAGCGACATATTCAAGCAATTATTTCAAAGTGTTGTTATAACTATTGCCACCGATTTTAAGTTTTCCCAACCTTTTCCGAAATTTGCAACACTGTGCTATTGATAAAATTATTAGGGAAAAAAAAAAAAAAAAAAAAAAAGAGGTCAAAACAAACAAAATACTTGTAGTCGTCTTTCAGGTAAAGTGAAAATTAAAGAGTCCTAATTACTGGCCAGCTCAAGTCAGCTCAGAATCTAAGTGGTTCACATCTAAAAATGATTTTACTTCAAACTACATTTCTGAAGGCCCCTGCAACAATTTTGATCCCTAGTGATATAAATTCACCTTTGAAGAATACTTTGCAGGTAGCCATGCAAATGGAACATAAGTGGCTTGGTGATCATCCCATAGCTCTCCTAAAGGTCTCCCTCATCTATCCCATTGGCTAAAACAATGAAATGACCATCACTAAGTCAATATCTTAGGCTGTGCACTCTGTCATGCAAGCTAAGACGACACAATTACACAACATACCAGTGACCTAACTCAATTTGTTCTAAAGGTATCATTTAGGGGAAACTGAAAGCAACACTGGAGAAATTTACACAAACACCCTAGAACACCCATCATATCGTACTGATGACATTAAAACTGCTGTACAATGATGAAGTGATAAGCAATAAAATAGTTTGATGATGCTGGGCCTCACAAGTCACAGTCTGAGGTATTTGTTCCAGCTGAGCTTTTCATTGCTCGGCCTTGACTGAGACTTCGATTGTAGACACTGCATGATTTATCGCAGTTCAAGCCATATTAAATCGAGCATGTTGGCGAGCACCTCTCCATCATGTTGGATCAAATTAGTGTTAATCAAACAATAACTAGCTCAGTGGTGAAAAGTTGTTTAAGAGTTTCATTTCCCCCCCTTATAATTAACAGCAATGTTAATGTCAAATAAATAATGACTGATCTGTCATGTGGGGGGCTGGGGCCTGCTCTGTGGTGGGTCTGGGGTTTGAGTCCTGCTTGGGGTGCCTTGCGATGGACTAGCGACCCCTGCTGGGTTTGTCCCTTCCCCCTCCAGCCTTGAGCCCTGCGTTGCCAGGTTAGGCTCTGGTTCGCCGCGACTCTGCTTGGGACAAGCGGTTTCAGACAGTGCGTTTGTGTGTTATTTAATGTATTTGAAAGTCATGAATTCAATTAGAAATTAAATGCATAAGATTTTTTTCTGATTTACTTTCACAAATGTGAACATAAAGCATATGATTACATTAAAAAAATGTCAAACATTTTTAAATGCCATTTTAAGAAGTTAAGGAAATTTATATTAATTTAATATGATTTAAATGAGCACTGGATGAAAATCACAATGCTAAGCAGTTAAGAACTCAGCTGGAACAGCGAGAATGAGGATTGCCATCATCTGGCATTGCAAAACACACAAACACATAACGGCTAAGACGTGTTCTTCAAATATGACATGAGTGATTCATATTGTTGTGTGTTCTGCAAGTACAAAAGATTGAGGCATGCACTCTTCAAATGACAGATTTGTAAAAACTGGGACTCCTTTCAAATCATGGTCAGTTATCCTAAAGCACCGGCATTGTGTGAGAGCTCGAGCTAGACTGCTTGGACATCATTACTGAACAAGATAAGTAAACACTGTTTCACTGACAACATTCAGACAAACTCAATGGTCAAACTCCTATTACTGTATGAAATCTTCAACTAAAAAAATTAAGTTCCATAGAATGTAGCGTAACCATATCTTCATAAGGAACAGCAAAATGGATATGGTAAAGGCACGTACAAACTGTCTTATGGACACAATGTGATTTCAGTGTCACGAAGGATTCAATAAATTGGGTCAACACTTTGCCCTTAAGAGTGGCGCAACATTCAGGGAAAACAGCCAAGACTTCCAAAAATGTGCCCATATTTCAAACAGGAATTAAACAGATACAGTGGATAACATCACATGTGTGTTCCGTTCATTGTTATAGAGAACCTGTGGGAGGAAACTGGAGACCCCGGAGGAAACCCATGCAGAATCAGAGAGAACATTTAAACCCCCAAACAGTGAACTTGATTGAAACGTTTACCCAAACAGCCCAGGTAGTCCCTCGCCCCCCGCCAAGGTCATGACTTCCAGGTCAACTGGAGATGCTAAATTGCCCAATGTGTGTGAATGTGCCCATGTGTGGCTACACCCCCATCAACCAGGGTGTCCCCCTCCAAGCCTAGAGCACTGTGATTCCAGACTAGGCTCTGGACTGCTGCAGCCCTGACAATAAGCAGTTAACCAAAGTGTGTGAGTATAAGTATACATAACACAATGCCATTTTACTTAAATACTGAAAGTCAGACCAAAATCCATTCATCACAGACTCTAGATGCTAAATGAAAAACTGCATTTGAAGCAAGGTACTGATCTGTAGGCAAAACAGGTTTTGCTGCCAATCACCTTAAAAGAACAGATAAACATGGAAATGACCACTGAGCAAAAAAAGGATACCCAGCTGAAAATGACCATGATGAGCTTAACTTGTCAAATGAGACTTTATTTTATTCATTTTTTTCTGCTCTGATAAGAATGGATCAAAAGAGGAGAAAAATCAATCATTAGTTTTAAATACTTTGAAAATGTGTCTCTAAATATCTCAGGGGAATAAACTGCCGTACTTTTACCATAATCTGCAAACATTTTCTGTGTATCGTGCCAAAGGTAATTTTCAAACACACACTACTCTCACACAAACCAAAGCGGAACATAAACAGGTTCTTCAGTCCAACTTGGCACACTGTTTTTGCATAAATCTAGACAGCCTTTAACACTTAAGTTAGTCTTACAGGCTGTAAGCCTCTCAGTTTCAAAAGTAATCTATCCCCTCCACTTATACCTCTTTAGAGCAAAAAAAATCTCCAGTTGGTGTGAAATTAATCTGACAAAGCTATACCTTTTCCTTTTTATTATTCTGTTGACAAAGTTCAATTTAAAGTAGCCACATTTGTATGAATCATTGACCCAATTTATACGTTTGAAAATGGAATCCCCACCCTGTTCCCGTACACAGTTCATTCCTCACACCTGCACAGAAGTCTTTATGATGGCAGGCTCAGACCTGGACAAACAATTCACCGTGCACCAGCCTTGTATCGAGCCTTAAGCACTAAGCGGCATTACTGTGAACTGAATTTATTTGAAGTATGTTACAAATAATATAAATCCTGCAACAGTTCACTATACTTTAGTTGTGTTCTATGGTGTGTTCCTACTGCAATACCACCCCCAAAAAACCTCAGAATCTTATTGCAAGATTAGGCACTTTTTAAGGCTGTTGAGCTTCATTTTCCAGTTGTCAACCCACATTAGGATTTGTTTTAAATTCATCTGAATGGTTTTGCTGACTGCATATCTCAATTTCATGATTTTTGCCATATGGAATTCTCTCTAAGCTTTGTGTTTTCTGCAAGGTTTGTAACATATCAAGTCTCCATATCTCCTCTAATTACTGTTATTTTGCATGTTTTATAAAACCTTAAATCTACCCTTTAAGTGCTCATAACAAATTGTGAAATGAAACTGACATTCGTGATTTCAAAGCTTCATTGCAAACAAATTTCATCAAAAAACTGAAAATCTGAGTATGCATCTCTACAAACAAGTACAGAGGTAAAAATGCAGGAGTAAAATATTTTATTACTTAACTGATGCTTTTATCCAGACACATTTACAATATTTCCCCCCCATTTTCAGAGCTGAGCATTTTGAAGGAAAATACAACAAATACAATTTGAAATTTACACACACTTGTAATGCCGTGTATTATTAATATTACACTCTCCCCTATCTAATATAATGTCTACACCACAATGACACACTGGAAAGCTTTCTTATTTCGACCAGGCCTGACTTTCTGTGGCTCAAACTTCTAAAGCCAATCTCTTTAAATTTAAATGTTCACAAAGAAGTGCATTTAATGTAATGTGAATTTGACTTTAGATATTCTGTTCCATATCTAGCAATAATTTCAGTGATTGGAAGAATAGCCATCTTCACATTTTAATTGAAATGCAACTTCGCAAACTAAACTACTTGTATTTGCTTTTTAACTCAGTATGAGCCAAAAAACAGGGGAACATGGTTACAGGTAAAACCTAGGCCCTTCCAGTGCAAAGGAGGAAACTAACCCCTACCCGTTACCTACATTATCTCTAAATACAACCAGCTCGGTCTTTTTCTATGACTGAACAAGGCCAGTCCAGGAAAGTGAACGTCTGTCTCGTGAGTGTTCGATTAACGTGGCTGTGGGGCTGAGAAAAAGCACAACACACTGAAACACCTCTCATACTTCAAATTTCACTGCTATCCAAAACCAAAACACAAATTTTCACCAGCAACAAGTCAGTCAGTACCAAAAAGCAAGTTACAGACTACCATGAATTCAGGCTCAAAATAAACTATTTATGCAGTGTTTGCCACATAATTTCATGGTCTTTCCTAAAAAAGTTCAAAGAGCTTCACCACTTTGCTTGCTTAAAAACAGACCAACTTGTTTAATAGAAGGGGACCATTTTACAAGCTGATAAGAAGAGGGGAACATTTTCAGAAAGTGTCTGTTTGACATTCTGTCCAGAAGGTGATAATTTTGCTTTGAAAATAAAATGCTGGAGTGCTCAATTTCAGAGGCAACCGCCACCCTCGCACTTACTTGTAATTGCACAGAGCGATCACGGAGACCTTCAACAATAGGACTGAACCTTTCCATGCTCCTCTGCTCCCCAGCAGTAGTCATGGCTTCAAGGACCTTTTCCAAACTAAATGGGAAAATGAAACGCATGAATGAACAAATGGCAAATATAAATGCAACACGTTCGCTGTGGGATTTTGTGCATTTTCCTACTTGCCCAAGAAAACATTCAGAACTTTTGATTTATTTTTTTCCACTTCTACGCAGCTTACACTACCATACTGGTGCAAGTTCTTTAATGGAAAATAACTGACTTCTGTGGTTAACACAGGTTTTTACGCAATACTGATTTTTCTTTTTTATGACTTTCACCTATTATGTAGTCTTACCCTGAAACTATAAGAATATGAGTTCATGAAGACTTTCATTTTATACCTCTACAAATGTACAAGGCATTTCCTCACATTCAAGAAAACCAAATTTGGATTTTGCATGCCTTCCAACAGCTATACAGTGCAAGGTATTTATATTTGCATAAGTTCATTTATCAGACATTTTTTTTCCCCCAAAGAAACTTGAAACAATTGTTAACTAGTACTTAGCTGACGCCTTAATCCAAGGTGACTTACGTTACACGAAATATGTCTGGGTTGAGGGAGGAAAGTAAAGACACTTAAACGAGCACTGCTACGAGACATTTGGTGCATTTACATGTACATTTAAGTAATTACTTGCAATAAAGATGTTTAGTATGTTTTCTTAATTTTGCTTAAGAGCAATATTATTGTAGCATATCTTAAAGTTAATGTGGTGAAACGGTTAGACATGGTTTTTGGTTTTATGTACGCTGTCAGCAGCAGAGCATATGCACACACGGAAATTAGAGTGACCATATGAAATATGTGTGTGGAGGAAACTGGGACATCTGGAGGAAACCAGCATTATACTAAACATACTGTAGGTAATAGTTAAGAGAGCTGGACAAGCACAGGTAGACAGCCATACAGTGTTTAACAGTAAGTAACGATGGGAAAGTGCCTTGTTATGCTGTGTGATAATAATCAATGTTTACCAATAAAGTAACTGAGTCCATTTTAGCAGAACTAAGTGGCATTTTAACAACTGGGTGTCACTTTTGGGACTTGGAAATGCATATGATTTTACCATTGAAACTAATATTAATCATGTTTTTATATATATACATTATATATGTGTCACCTTGCGAATGATTTCTCAGAAATGCATTACCTGCGTAAAGCAGGGGAAGACGGTATTTCAATTAGATACTTTCTCAGTTTATTTATAGATTCAAAGAGTTTGATTCTGAAAGATGCGTGTGTGTGTGTGTGTGTGTGTGTGTGTGTGTGTGTGTAGGGAAATGTCAAGAAAATCAAGACCAACAAAAACGAAGTCGCCATTGGTGAACATATTTCAGAAGCAGAGTTGGAGACATACGTATTTTCCTCGCCCACGATGCAGATGGCTGACAGTAGCTTGACAACATCGGTCATCATTGAAGGCTGAGATGGGTCGATGGCTTGAGCCAGTAGTGAAAGGCTCTTCTCCTCACCAAGGATCCGCTCCAAACCATACTACAATCAAACCATGACAGTGTCAATGTGCAGCCAGAGGACATGATTGTTGCACATTTCGTTCAAATGGTTCTTTTGATATTGGTATGGTCTGTGGTTAGTTGGCAGCTTTTGTTGACTTCAGATGTCTGTAATTTCAGTTTGGACTGAGGCAATGATATTATCAGATGCAACTCAGACATTCAAACTCAAGACAGATTTAAATAAAAGGTCTTTATAAAAAACTCCTCAAAGCCTTTACCACAACTGAAACCTTTTGTAACGGAAGGTTTAGCTTATAAGATGTATTTATATTTCTGACTCTTCACAGGGAGGGATAAAATTCCTGCAGCTGCCACATTCAAGGACAAATGTTAACTGAGCTTCAACAGCCTGTTGCTCTGTCCTTGGAATAATGAAGGCAGATAATTTGGGCCAATGAAAATAAGCAGCGAAGGTACACACAGGAATGAAAGGAGAGTGTAGCCTAGAGGGTAAAAACAATTGAAGAGTTGCCCTTCGGAGAGCCTTGTCCCCTTCTCCAACAAAACCATGTCTACAGCAGGAAAGTCATAACGAATGCTGCAAACCCAGAGTATCAACACACACCACAGAGGCAAAAAAATCCATCATCTGCACATCTGATTATCATATTTCAGCAGCATCTTGAAAAGCTTACATGCAATGTAAGTTCTCAGGAGCACTCAGGTTATGATTCAAGAGTGGTGCTTGTCCTAAAGTGCATATACATAGTTTCATGGATGGAAAAATATAAAATCAGACAACTAAGAATTATTCCATGAAAATTCATAACAGTTTCAACAATGATACATCTCTCAATTACCACATTACAGGTGTGTAAGCATGCTGATTGTGATGCTAAAAAGATGTAATTTCTCTGAGAAATTCAACCCAGCAAGCCGATTTTATGACAAACAGTTGTTGGCATTTCATAATTCTTTGTAAGGAAACAGCTGTTTTGGACCACCTGGGTTTCAGAGAGAACATGTTTCTCATTGCTGAGAGAGAACTGAATGGTTCAGGATTCACATATTCAGGAAAATAAATGAGTCACTAACCACAAGGAACTGAACACCTGCATAATGGTGGATAATACTTAAAAAAAAAAAAAAAAAAAAAAAAAAAGCTCATCACTGTTCATTGAAATGGCTTTCTCATTCCCTCTCTCTCACACACACTTCACTGCTACAGCCAGGAAAATATTAGAGTATTACAAAATAAGAAACAGTAACAATTAATTTTGAGGCATGTCATTTGAACCAATTTTTAAAGATGAGAACTCATTTGACAAGAAAATATTGACTGAATTAGTTGTCACTGAATGAACCATTTGTTTGACCTAAAAGTGTTACAACTTTTAGCACTTTGCTCTTCCCATGCAGTTACTCAGGTGAGAGTGGAAAGGATTCTTGTGTAAACTTCACCGATAATGACAAACTTTCATTTGGTTTTATTTAGCAACAGGACAGACAGGGCTCACAGATGAGCATTTGCCTGGGGAGGATTCTTGCATCAGAAAAACAGATCACACACCACACTTCCAACAGCCACTGTAACAGGCATGCAGCAGCAATGCATTAAAAACGACTGACCTCTCATTTGTCAAGGGGGCGGGGGAGAACCCTCCATGTTGAGAACATGCCTCATTGGTTAATATCACATTTCCTCTGATCATACCTCAACTTGGTTTTAAGAGATAGTACCAGCCTTAAGGTAAAATTATGAACAACCCGGGCACTTGTGTTGCATATAGCATGTGTGGCATGTTGCGCAACTTATTGGGGGGGGGGTGTTGATGGCTGCCAACGTTGATGCTTGAAAAAAGTTCTGAATGAATGTGATGATTTCAGTAATGTTAAATGCTAAAAACAATTACAAGTATTCTTTGTCAATTGAATAAAAATATGAGGAAAGAGGTCATGCATCTCATTGAATAAAGAAAGAATCAATACCTTGTTGTTCATGAAGGCTTTCAGGCACTGGATCACCTTATGCTGACTTTTTCTGTCAATCTTCTCTTGACTGAAATTTAAAAATAAAAAATGATTTAAAGCAACTAATTTACTGTGAACACTCAGAATGGTAAAATCAGGCAACACATTGTTATACAATAACTTCTTACTGTCTCCTGTACAGTAGCTTCTCCAAAGTGTCCAGAAGTAATCCCAGGCCTTCATGGCCAAAACTCTGCACCCAGCTGTCAGAAGAAAAGCATGACATTAAGAGTGCTTTATATTCATCATGTCAAGCTTCGTTGAGGCCGTATAAAAGTAATAAATTGTTGCCATGCACTACAAGGGAACATGTTAAAGCTTATTCATGAAACATAACTTCACTAAATCACCATAAGCCTCCATGGACAAATGTGACAGCATTACAAGGAATACAAATAATAAGCAGTAATAATAACAATAATATCAGCAATGAAGTGTGAACTCCATACTATATAAGCTGCTGTAGTTAACCATGTGCAGAGCAAAGCAACTAAACAACAAGTGAAAAAACTAAGCCAAACATTCAGAATGTTAAACCTCAAGGCCTGACCAATAAATAACTAAACAATATTAAAAAAATGGATTTTCACAATCTGGGGCACTGTTCAAATAATAAGAATGACTTAATTTACCACATGATGCAGAGTAAAAACACATCCAATATAAGTTTGAAAGGCAAAATGTGCATTATTCATTTCTATTCATCAATTTGAAGGAGAAAAATCACAATATTACTTCTTCGCAGTAATTAAGTAGCCACTGCACATTTAATGCCATTTTTAATCAGTGTATCTCTGTCTTTTGAGAGTACACGTATGGAAGTGAATTCATTGCCTGTTGGTAGTATAAATAATGATTAGCTTTGTGGGGGTGGGAGAGAGTAATACTGTGCAAGAACAAATATATCTTGGTAGATGGGGGAAGGTATGGGACTGGAAGCTTCCAGCTGACGTGGACAAATGATATCAGTTGCCAGAGGTTGTTGTGGTTACTTCATGGCATTCAGACATCATATTATATTCCAAGTGCGAGAGGACCGTGTACTTTTTAGAGTTAACAGGGCTGTTCGTTAAGAACGACGGTGAAGGACCTGTCTGAGGCTGCTGACAAGGCAAGCCAGTGGTTATGATTTAGAAGAGAGCAGGGTAGTTGGGGGTACAGGTCGAAGGGAGGTATGTAGCGGTTGTTAAAATCAGTGACAAGTGACTAGCAATGAAAGGCAGCTGTCGGTATGTAAGAAAGCACTGTATTAACTGGGATGGTCAGTTTGTAGTGTTGGCGTTTATAGAGAGGTTTTATTTGGTATTTAATTGGGGTGGTTGAGTTTGTGGAGTTGCTGCATTTGGCAAGGTGACGGGCATCTAACGTGTGTAGAGAGGGGTGAGTCTGGGATGCCAGATTCCACTGTTGAGCCTTCCTGAGGTGTTGGGGGGTCTAATTTAACAAAACACCGACAAAGGGAGGCGCCCAATTGACAACCTCAAAGAAATACACACGTTGACACCCAGTGGGTGATATAGTGGTTGGGGAAGAAAATCAAACTGCTTAGTCTTGAGTCATGGAGATGTATGATGAAAATGCCAAATGTCTTGTGGCTTCATGGTGAAGTCAGCTGGACTGGATCCTTGTGTACAGTCATAATATGCAGATGGGCTGTAACATCTAGTCTTGTGTATGTTCAATTCCCCTCACCCCACATTCAGTTAAAGAACAGATAAAGGACCAACTATTCTATTTACCCCGTCTTGGGTGTGTCCCCTCCCCCTTCAGCCTTACGCCCTGAGTTGCCGGGTTAGGCTCTGGTTCCCCGCAACCCCGTATGGGACAAGCGGTTCAGAAAGTGTGTGTGTGTGTGTATTCTATTTACGCCGGCAATTTACCATTATTTAGCATTGGACACTGTTTGTAAGCTGCATATAAACTGATGTTTTGAGACCAGAGAATTATATAAAGCGTTGAATATTAAAAGACTTAACATAAAGGCGGCATCATCAGGAATTGTACAAATCCAATTCCCACAGACGTCTCATGACCAAAAATCATTATGGCATTAATTTGACAACAGTGTTTGCTTACAAGCCTCTTACTCAATATTACTTGTGGAAAATACCAGTGCCCTCTATTCCTCTAGTTAACATTAAAACAAGCTTTATATGAAAATAAGGAAATATTCTTGTACGCCCTTTATTTCTTCTATTCTTGAGGGGTCACTGTCAAATGGTGTGGCCTGATTAATTCTGCATTCCATGGGCTGGTCTCCCTCAGGTGAAAATCAAATGCTACCCTATCTTGAGTGAGAGCGAAACAACCCCGATCATGTTAAGGAGAGCTGCACATCGGCAGCCATTAAAATTCGGCACTCGTGCAGGTCTAATCAACACGCCACATGCCTTCCAGCATCTAATAATCAAATACAAGGATGTATGTCACTGTGAATTTTCAAGGTGAAGAAAAGGGGTTCCATCTCAATTGAATTTGTCATGGGGGGGTACACACTGTACAGAGTTAATTTGTTGGCTATTTTTTCTAAATTAAAAAAGAACATTTACATTAAAAATTCAAACAATGTCAAAAACTGGCAGAGTAACACTAACAGCATCTTTTGCAGTAAACTAATTCACACAAAATGATACATAAGCAACAGCAGACTTCTACTATAGTATACAGTTGAACAGCACAAAATAATTATTGTACTATCCATTAATAACTGAAAACTTGCACATACCTGAGAATTTGGAAACCATTTAAATGAATTTTGACATTCAAAAATCAGGATATCATATGCTATCCAGTGAACATTTGCCAATAATTTAATTTTGTGTACTACAATGAAAACGCAAATGAAAATTAACGCACAGAGCTACAGACTGAAATTCACATTACTTAATTTAACAGATGCTTTTCTCAAAAGTGACTAACATTATTTATCCATTCACACAACTGGGTAATTTTACTGAAGCAACATGGTAAAGCAAGGGTATTACAGCTGGAGGTGGGATTCAAACCTGCAACTTGTATGCCCAAAGACAACAGCTCTGAATATCAACGAGGATTAAAAAAAAAACATAGGAATAAGGGATGCACAAAAAAAAAAAAAAAAAAAAAAGAAAAAAAAAGGTATTTTGTTGTTTGGGGGAATGACGCACAAAAAGATGCAATGTAGGCAACTCCAGAACTTGCAGCTCTGCATACTGTTTGTATTTGTCCCAACAGCAATGGGTATGGCAGAGTGTAACAATGAATTTATCAGATGACCTATGGAACACTGTTTTGCAGGAAACCAAAAGTCCTGTGTTATTTTGGTGAAAGCAACAGTTTCTTGTTGAAAAGCAGAGTACAGGAGGCTCTGAAGACCCACTGAGATGCTCTTTTCTTGGGGATATGAACTGAGACAAGGAAATGTCTACACATGTAAGGAAGGCAGGAGGGTTAAGTCACTGTTTTGTCCATTCTTTCAGGACTGGAAACAACCTTACTGGTAACAAGGTGTATCAAAATCCTATTAAGGTTTATTAGTATTTAACTCATTGGGACCCATTTGGGTATGGGTGACTAATCGGCAATTTGAGGCAGATATTTCTGCAAAATAGCACAGTAAAAACCTAGAAATGTTCCATGTTATGTCAGTTGACAGATGAAATAGTACAGAAAAAAAGTACAAGGAAAAAATAACTGTCATTGGTATGAATCAAGCAAAACAAAATATACCTTTTGGTATAATCTGACCACCGTTTTAGGTAAGGATGTTACATTTATACATGAAACTATTTTTTTCAACGTGTCCAAGCAATTAGTAAATTTTTTTAAAAGTCACTTTTATCTCTTGTAGATCAAAGTCAAGAACATGCTATACATTTTTTTCCATTTGCATGAATTCCATCTACATTAGAACCTCACTTTGTGACATCCCAAAGTTTCAGGTTTTTGAGGAATACTAACATGTAGTGATCTTGTTAGCCATTATGTCTGCTTGTAAGGCATTCAAAAATTAAACTACTATTAGTCATTTTACATACCTGGTCAATCTAAATTAGGCCATTTCAACATTATGAAATAGAGATTTAATGTTGTTTCATACCCAAGGGGAAGGATATAAAGATGACAGAAGTTACAAAATCAAACTGGTAGCACACAAAACATTTCCCCTCATAAATAGCTGAAGCTGTCAAAGGTCTAACATGTCTGGGTACCTATTGTTATCCTTCCTCCCCTTACACAGGTTCAGTACATGAATAATACAACATCTCACCGTGCCCACAGAGGCTCCTGAAAGAGAAGAACACTTGTTCCAAGAGTTCCTAACAACTCTGTGCAATTTAGGGGACGCAGCAAAGCTCTTGTCAAGCTTCCTGTTAAGCAGGACTAAATTAGTCCCTAATGAGGAAATCCTGGACAAGACCAGAGTCCTTCATGCTTTATCGCCTCCCAGTAGCAGCAGTGCATCAATAGCAACCCTGCAGATACATAAGAGGGGCACAAATATTTGGGCTAGACTGATCGTGTTTTGTTGCAAGCCTCTCTCGGTAAACTCTATGGTGGTCAAAGAAAGACTTTTGGTGTGTGTTCATGCAACCACTATTGTAAAATTTAGCAGATTCTCAATTTGTTGTGGTTTACAGGCAAATTTGCGATAATAATCTTTATCTGACATTTTCTCCAAAGCCATTGAAATAAGAAACAGCCATTGGGAAATTGTTCAAAAACTTTGAATAAACCTGTCTGAATACTGAATAATGCCATTTTAAAACTTAAATATAAAATTAAAAATGTACAAAAAAATCTATTTCTAGAAAAAGAAAAGATTGTATAAAATTACTTAAAATAGTTACCTAATGCAGCACAATTACTCAGATGCATAAACGTAACTGAAAGTAAAGAACAAACTGCATTTTGTACTCAGGACAACTGAAAGACATGACTGATAAGTCGCTGTAGTTTAAGAGATTAGATAAGATACGGCATTTAAAAGGCACTTGGTGGAATCTAAAATAAACAATTGTATACACTAGTTCTGCTTAGTACAGTGACTGAATGCCATTGCAGTACAATGAATGACTTTACACTTATGCCAGATGTACAGTGTGCTTTTTTTTATATATGACAAAATAACAAATCTGAAGCCTTAAACCTGAAGGTCAGTTTTAATATAATATCAAAAACCAATTTCCAGTTACTTGTCATATCCATTTATCACTTACATTTAATATAATTACAGCGTATATTCTGCCTTTCAGTTTCAGCAAACGTTGTGGTTTTTTTTGTTGGAGGGGTGAGCACAAGGTGATTAGCTCGATACAGGAGGAGGACAGGCCAGCAGGATCAGCAACAACACCTGACAAGAGAATTATACTTCCACAACTACCCACATGCTGCAGAGAAACTTAATGGATGTAGAGCTCAAACCTCACAGGGGAAAGACAATGGCTTGTCAAAGAGTGCAAGTGTTCTTATCTACAGCAAGACAAAAACCCAGGTAAAGAGGAAACATGCACAACCCATGACAAACTGACAACTACAGAGGATGATGCTTCAAAAGCTTCACTTACAGGGGAATGGCTTGGGCTGCCTGACTCTCTAGAGACCACCTGCTGACCACTCAAATTCGTCCTCATAATAATCCTGATTTAATTTTACTGGACAAAAATCTATGTAGCGGTACAATGGCGCAGTGTGTAGTGCTGCCACCTCACTATGCCTGGGTTGCTAGACTGCAGGTTTAAATTCATTTCTGTGTGTAGAGTTTGCATGTTCTCCCCATGCCTATGTGGGTTTCCTCCCACACTCTAAAGACATACAGTTCAGGTGAATTGGAATAGCTAAACTGCACAGTGAGCGAGTCAGTGAGTGAACTTGCGGCTACCCTGCGATGGTCTGGCGTCCCCTCCAGAGTGTATCACACAGTCTTGTGTGCAATGATTCCGGGATAAGTTCTAGACCTCCATGGTCCTGACCAGAATGAGTGATCAGTGAAATAGAAAAAAAATCCATGTAATAAATAGCCGCAGTGATTTTTGCGGGGTTATCATTACAACAGCAGCTAGTCTGAAAAATACAGATTCTAAACTCTATACTGAGTTTGAGACACATATACAATGATGAAGAAGTTAACGGACTTCATTTAATAAAATAAGTGCCCTATGGCTTCATATTTCCATTTCTATTTAAGGGAATAAATCAGGAGCCCTTGCCAATTTATATCAGTGATGAAAACTTAATACAGAGAGACAACATACTGTTATGGCAGCATCCTCACATGTAGCCATCCATAGTTTCCACCTCTGCATTATGGAAAGGGGGGAAAAGCAAGCTACTAGTTTGTATTTTTACAGATTTCATTCAATATAAGCTGCAAGCAAACTTGGAAAAGAGACTGCTCTGGCCCCCACAACAGCACTGCACATTAAGGCTACAAATCCATTATAGCTGATTTCTTTCATTCAGGTCAGATGTAGCTGTTCTCCAGGATGCGGGTCTTGCTGTACAACCTGTGTGTGACTGCACTATCATTTGTTTTCCCACACGTGACAGGAGTCTCGATCCCCAGAAGCTCCTGATTTATTGTGCAGTTAAGTGGGGTGTGATGCAGGCAGCCACATGTGAGACATCAAATGTAGCAAAGTATTTAGGGGCCTCGAGCTGTGTATTTCTCTCTGGTTTGTCCTCCTCTTCAGGCACACAAAGCAATCCCTATTCTGCACAGTAAGACCAGGTAAACCTTTGGTGCTACGCTAACACCACCTGAGGAAATTCACCAGCTGTTTCTACCATTCAAGTCCAAAGCTGCATGGTAAGAAGTTCCCCACCACCATGAGGAGCAGGGAAAAAAAAAATGATTGATTTTTATATTAAATAACAGTTTGTTCTCTGTACATTTCTTGTAATTAACTAAACTCAAGGGAAAAAATTAAACTATTCTATTTTTCAAGCCAAATTACTGTGATGCATATATTTTCATAATGCACATACATCTGACGTAAGTTTCCACGTTTCAGAATTTCATGAAATACCACACACATAGCTGACATGGAGAAGGACAAAATATTCAAAATACCACATAAAAAGGAACTTTGAAATCTCTCAATCATAATTACAAAAGCCAAAACTGAGTCAACTTGAAAAGGAGTGACAACAGTAACCTATATGCGACAGCTATAAAATACGAATGGCAACTATTTCAATATGAATTTCCATTAAAGTACAATACAACTAAGAGAGCTCTAAAGAGGACAAACAGTCAGTGCCCAAATTGCAGGTTCAAAACCAGAAAAATTACTATCTGTGGAAAAGGGGAAATCATGACAGCAAAATCCAGCATGGAAAAGAGACAATGGTTGCAAGTCGATGCTTATCGACAGGGACAGAGACACTTAACATGAAAATTGCTGAAACCAAAACAATAATGGCCTCGCAAATTAGAACTAAATCAATATGATGTATGCACCAGTCTCAAAAAAGCCAATGTCTTGAGCATCACAAAAGCAGTACATGCACACTCTCCTTTGAAAAGACAGTGGCACTCAACGGCTTTCCAAAAAGCAGGAGTTCGAAGTTACATTTTACCTTTCACATTTCTATATTTTGAAAAAGTCAAAAGAAGGCTTTGAAACCAAATTATCAGAGCTAAATGTACAGCATGTTGGTAGATCTGTCATGAAAAGTCAGCCATCTAGTCACAGGCACTACACCCAATACTCTGATCAAGCCAAACAATACAAAACCATAGTTTAGGCTACCAGGTTCACTCAGTGGCAAACACACTTTGCTCACCGTCTTTTTGTATCTACACAACAGGTTCCAGAGCATTTTCAAGGACACCATGATGGTTAAGCACCTTCCAGTGTTTTCATATAGTTTAATGTAAACATTATTAATCATTATTAAACATGACATTCAGAAGCACAGGTTGTGGAGTATATTTCAACCTGTTTAATTTTCAAACTGGAAGACTTAGTTTCCCTTTACTATCATTCCATACTTATACAAATGTACCAGAGAAAATGCAGTAAAGGTCTTCCTATGACATGGTGCAATAGAAAGTTGTACAACCCCATGCACACAGCCCAGAATATCAATGACCATTTCAAAAAGGACTTCAGTAAACCTGAAGGCCAAAGATTAACAACAGTACTTTTCAGTTACTTGATATTCATATATTCTTCAGCATTTGCCATATTTTTCCATATCTTATATGTAACTTTTTCAACAATTAAAACAGCAATTTTAAAAAAAATCACCTATGACATTTAAGGCACACAGCATGGCTGATAACACTGGTACCTCAGAGCTCCTAGACTGTGGTTCCAGATCTGGATTCAATCACCACTCAGTCTGTGTGGATTTCACATTTTCTCTGTGTGTTTGTGTGGGATTCACACAATTCAAAGACATTTGCAGAAGGTGGCAATGTAAACCTGCAATTCACATTAGATCTCGCAGCTAGCTGCGTTCTTCATCGATGCATGAGCCGAGTGATCCACCGCTAAGAGTCGTAAGCCGGTGCTATGTATACCTGGTGGCGGGAGGGGGCGGGGTGCATGGCGTCACGGTCCCTCGCGACGAAAACTGGCTCTTAGTACATGGAATGTCACCTCACTTGGGGGGAAGGAGCCGGAACTGGTGCGGGAGGTTGAGAAATACCAACTAGATGTAGCTGGGCTCACCTCCACTCACAGTGTTGGCTCTGGAACCAACCTCCTCGATAAGGGGTGGTCCCTCTCCTACTCAGGAGTTGCATGAGGTAAGAGGTGCTAGGTGGGTGGGGGGATACTCACAAGTCCCCGGCTGGCTGCCATACAGTTGGAGTTTGCTCCGGTGGACAAGAGGGTCGCCTCACTGCGACTTAGGGTCGCAGAGAGGAAAACTTTGACTGGTGTGTGCGTATGCACCAAACAGCAGTTCAGAGTATTCGGCCTTCTAGGAGAAGATGGGAGGGGTTCTGGACAGGGCCCCACCTACAGACTCCATAGTCCTGCTGGGGGACTTCAACGCTCACGTTGGCAATGACTGAGAAATCTGGCGGGGTGTGATTGGGAAGAACGGCCTTCCCAACCTGAACCCGAATGGTGAAATGTTATTGGACTTCTGTGCTAGTCATGGTTTGTCCATAACAAACACCATGTTTGAACACAAGGATGCCTATAAGTATACTTGGTACCAGAGCTCCTTAGGCCGAAGGTCAATCATCGACTTTGTAGTCGTTTCTTCTGACTTGAGGCCACATGTTTTGGACACTCGGGTGAAGAGAGGTGCTGAGCTGTCAACTGATCACCATCTGGTGGCGAGTTGGATCAGATGACGGGGAAAACTGATGGACAGACCCGGTAGACCCAGACGTTTAATGAGGGTGTGCTGGGAACGACTGTCAAGGGACCTTGTCCGGAATGATTTTACCTCACACCTCCGGGAGAGCTTCTCCCATGTCCCGGAGGAGGTAGGGGACATGGAGTCTGAATGGACCCTGTTCAAAACCTCCATTGTGGAAGCAGCCAGGCACAGCTGTGGCCAAAACCTTGTTGGTGCCAGGCAGGGCGGCAACCCCAGAACCCGCTGGTGGACACCAGTGGTGAGGGAAGCCATCAAGCCGAAGGAGGAGTCCATTAGGGCCTGGTTGGCTCTGGGGTCTCCTGACTCAGCAGACAGGTACTGGCAGGCGAAAAAGGCAGTAGCGGCTGTGATTGCAGAAGCAAAATCCCAAGCATGGGAGGAATTTGGAGAGGCTATAGAAGACGACTATCGGTCGGCTTCAAAGAGGTTCTGGAGAACCATCCGGGAGCTCAGAAGGGGTCGGAGGAGTTTCGCTCAGGCTGTGTTTAGCAGTGGAGTGGAGAAACTCTGACCTCTGATGAGGACATTTTCAGGAGGTGGAAGGAGCACTTTGAGGAACTCTTAAACCCGAGTGATATGCCGCCCTTACAGGAGTCAGGGCCAGAGGCTTTCGGGCTGTCAGAGTCTATTTCCCTGGTGGAAGTCACTGAGGTAGTTGGTAAGCTCCACAGTGGCAAAGCACCAGGGGTGGATGAGATCCGCCTGGAAATGCTTGAGGCCTGGATGTTACAGGGCTATCATGGTTGACACGCCTCTGCAATGTTGCATGGACCTTGGGGACAGTGCCCTTGGATTGGCAAACTGGGGTGGTGGTCCCTATCTTTAAGAAAGGGGACCGGAGAGTGTGTGCTAACTATAGGGGCATGCACTTCTCAGCCTCCCTGGGAAAGTCTATGCCGCGGTACTGGAGAGGGGGCTCCAGCCGATAGTTGAATCTCAGATTGAAGAGGAACAATGCAGATTCCACCCTGGCCGCGAAACAGTGGACTAGCTTTTTACCCTCACAGATCATTGAAGGTGTGTCCGCATACTCGGCATTAAGTCAGGCCTGTTTAGTGTGGGTGTTGGACTCCGCCAAGGTTGTGCCTTATCTCCACTCCTGTTTGTGGTTTTCATGGACAGGATATTAAGGCACAGTCGAGGTCAGGAGGACATTCTGTGTGGGAGTCGGAAGGTGACGTCTCTGCTTTTTGCAGATGATGTTGTCCTTTTGGCACTGTCACATGGCTGCCTCCAGCACGCACTGGAACGGTTTGCAGCAGAGTGTGAAGCGGTGGGGATGAGGATCAGCACCTCAAAGTCTGAGTCCATGGTTCTTTCACTTGCAGGGTGGCCAAGAATCAGCTTTGATTCAACAGCACATACATATGAAACACTGTGGTCAAACTCTGAAACAAAACCATTAGATAGCTGTTATAGACAACCTGAAGATTATGTCTCATTTAAATTGTCTATAAAATACTGTAATATTTTTAATTAGCCATCTGTGCATGTTGAAAATCAACCTAAAAGAGCATGGCAGTTCTAACTTTCCAATCAAAAAAATGAAAATTACCTCCATTTAAGCCACAGCATGCAACTACAAACATAGTAAACATATTAATTTGTGCATTCTGTTTGTTGCAAACAAAGCATTTTATGCAGTTTCAGGAGTTTAAAGATTGATTGTGAAATCCTAAATTTGAGAAAGCAAATAAATGCCCTACATCTTACCTCTATTTTAGAAATAAAACAATCCAGAATCTTTAGCATTAATGCCACATAGCACTGGCTATCATTAGAACTGAGAACTACAGTATACTACAATTAAATTCAAAATGTTCCTCTGAATGTCTTCATTAAGCTAATACCAAAAACCTAAAAACACACGATCCAAAACTGCTCAGCCTGAGTCCAGGACAGCAACTAATTCAGTAAGTGAACACATCAAGTCAAATAAATATTTGGAAATTAGAACAAAACTACTGAGAGAACCACACTTCACTTAAGAGAAAAATTGGGGAAATCAGCTCAATCATAATTCAAAGCCTCTTTTAAAAGCTGGAAAAAATAATCCTCAAAGACTGTCAAGAAGCCATTTTATTTTGCATTCTGTGGGTTTGATGTGGCGTGAAAAGCAAAGGGATACCCCTCCTCACCTCCAGAAAGCCAGACAGACCATTTCCAGCACCTCCCAGGAAACTGCAAGCACTGTGTTCACAATTCATGCAGATGGCTGTGTTACAAGATGTGCACATGCCTTCTGTTCAAAGGATACCATTTAAGTGAAAAACTTCTTAAGAATTCATTTTACTAATTTCAAGATCTTGGGCAGCCTATTTTCAATTTCAATTTTTCCCCTCCGTTTACCCACTTTGGATTCCCTTTCTATTAGTGATTTAATTTTAATGTCAGAGTTTCAAAAAGCTTTCAGATGTTATGTGCACATAATGAGATGTATTTCACTTCCCCCTACTAATTCTCAGCATTTCTCTTTATGTTAATGAGGAAAACTTTTAAACATAAATTACTTGTCTGTAGTGCAATTTCAAGTTCAGCACCCTCCACAACAAAATAAAAAGTCATGTAGTCCCTCATCTTTGTCTATACTGTACTTATAAGAGCAGGGCTAGTTCCATCGTTTCCCTCCATTTTTGCCACTTGTTTTCTGAAACTAATATTTTACTTTTCCCAGAAAAAAACACTTTTTTTTTTTTTTTTTTTTTTTTTAAGGGGGTGCAGGGGAATCCAAAACTGCATCTAACACTAAATTGTGGCATTTTAGTTTTTACCATTTTTTTTTAAAAAAAAAAAATTGTATTTGTGTGTTTTACCCCTTTACCTGCTTTCACAGATGCAACTTTTCTACATTACTAACAATGACAAAACATTGAGGAATGACATTTCCAATTTTGCATTCCTTAGCATTTTTTCTTAATGGAGTCAAGATTAGTAGCTACCTCCTTACTACTTAGGGAATAATAAATGAGTCTGAAATAAAGGTAATTTAGTTTGTGAACTATAACATATTTTTAGAGCACCAGAGAAAGAAGAATTTTACAGAAAGTGCAAAGCCTACTAGAAACTAGACAATGATTAGCAATAAAAAGCTAAAAACTAGAGCAACCTTACTGTCCCAACCAAAGTATGTGACTGTAGGGAAAAAACCCATCTTCAAGGAATCATAAGCTCAGATTGTTTTCCATTATGCTACCTATATGTCTTCTTTCAGGGAAGTGAAAAGTGAGATATGCCACCATGTGCAGCCATCTGTGACAGGAACCCCTTGTAAAACCAAACTGTGCTGTATCCAGTCTATCTTACTGTGGAAAAACTGACTATGCTACTTAGAGTTTTGTGTGCTCGTGATGTGTCTAACGTACAGTTACAATGCATTTGTTAATTTAGCAGCAGACATATAAAGACTAAGCAGTATTTAACAAACATTTTTTCAAAAGAGATTTACAATGCTAGATACACTACACTCCCAATGGTCATTCAACCATTGACAGTATACAACAGAGGAATGTAATGCACAAAGAAATTGCATTAAAGGCACTATTGTCACTAATCAAATTCATATTCCTTCATAACCTCATGCTCAAAACTATGCAATGCATTTAAGAATTAAAAAAATACTAGAAAATGCTACACTAATTTAAACAAAGGTTAATTTATGTATTACAAATACTTAAGCTATTATTACACTTCAGATCTGGTTTAATAAAAATATTCAAATGCGATCATTTAGCAGCAACTACATTTTTCATTCCAACTAAACTGAAAATAGACAAAGCCAAATGGTAGAGCATTGTAAACCTTGTCCATCTTGGAATATGTAACCAACTGCTATTTTCCATCATAAATTTCATTTAATATCATCAAGCATCAGACACCACTTCCTTGTCGCAAGAAAAACACCAATGTTTTAAGAGAATGGGAAAGAAAAAGTACCATATTCCAGTATCCTGGAATTTTGCATCCACAGACTTCTAAGCAATACTCCGGAGGGTCCTCCATGACAGAAATCTGGTTTTTATTAGACCCTTGGGAAATTATCAGCGTTACAATACACCCAGGTTTTGATGGGATACAGCAGATATAGGCTTATTTTATCTTATTTTGGCAGTAAGAAGAAAGAAAAGAAAGAAAAAAGGAAAGTGCTGCAGTATGCACTGCAACATACATCTACACAAACTGCAGTGATTTGAACATTGTTTCGGAAAGGAGAATACTGATTTAGAGGGCAGCAAGAGAAATGCGTTTGAATTATTCAAGTTCCAATAAATGCTAAGTATCTAACATTGTAAGACAAAAAAAATGCTGTGAGAAAGACAGAATATTCAGTATGATAATAGCCATATAAAACCAAACTATCATGCCTCCCTTTGGGAAATAAAATTTATACTTGTGCATACTGCTTCTTGAATTTAAAAAAAATAAATAAAAAATAAGGAAAAAAGAAAAAAGAAGCCTACGGTATTGTAACGACCAGCGTTACGGTGTTTGAGCAGGAAATGCGTTTATTGTAATTGGTTAGCGTTTGTGACGTACAGGGAATATAATATAAGCGGGGGGGACTGCGTCTGCCTGGCAGAAAAAGAGGAGAGAGCCCGGGGACGCCAAGTAGGCTGGGAAGACTGGCTAGAAGCGCAGGTCTTGGAGGAAACGGGGTCCTCGGACTGAGAGCGTTATTTCCCCGTGTGCTGGTGTTCTAATATGGTGTTCTAATAAAATGTTCGAAATGAACACTGCCTCTGCGTCTTTCTTCGCCCCATCCAAGCCCACGGCGCTGCGCGCCACAGTGGTGTGAGAAGTGGGATGGGGCTGGACCATGTCGTGAGAGGCTGGATTCGGGACAAGTTGAACACCGAAGACGAGGAAGGGGAAATTGGTGCGAGAACGAAAGCCAGCTGACCAGTGAAAGAAGAGGTCGCGACAGTGGAGGTCGAGGCGGACAAAGCGGGTGTCCAGGGGGACCCCGAGGAAGCGCACGCTGTGGTGAAGGTGGCGGAGAAGAGCTGCAAGGTGCCGCTTGAGACGGGCGAGCAGGTCGAGTGGGGTCGGACGACGTTCTGGACGACGCGGAGACGCGTGCTTCGTCTGTTGACTGGCGGGGCTCCGTGGCGGAGGAGCGCGAACTCGCCAACACGAATTCGCCCGCAGATGAAGATTTCGTCGCTTTTGTGGAGGAAGCGCCTAGCCTGCTTGGAGCCCCAACGAGCTTTTTAGAGTTAGCGCGGCACGGCGGAGCAAATGCCGCAAAAGCACGAGGGCTGCGCAAAAAAGAAGCAGCCGTTTTTAATTACGAGCGTCACGACGGGCTCGGCATGTGGCGAGGCGGCAGAGACACTAGCCGCAAGCAGGGCGTCTCTGCCGGGTCCTCCGCCGGAAGGTGACCGAGCTGCCAGGCTCGCGGCGAAACGACCGGGGGGGCAAGGCAAGAGGTGTTCGGAGATGGGGCGGCGCAGAGCGGCTGCGGAGACTCGACCCGACGGTCCGGCGAAAGACGGTCAGCTGCGGGGAGCGCAAGGCGGCCGGCAAAACCACGTGGGCGCCGCTATGTCCAGTACGTGCCACGTGCGAGTGAGGGACTCGTGCTGGGACCGACCCGTATTACCGTTTTGAGCGGGAAATGTGTTTATTGTAATTGGTTAGCTTGTTTTGGTGACAGAGAATATAAGGCGGTGTTTGCATCTGCCAGAGAGAAAGAGAAGCGAGCCTGGGGCGCTAAGCAGGCTGGGAAGGCTGGCGAGACGCGCAGGTCCAGAAGGTAGCAGGGTCGTCGGACCGAGAGAGCATTTCCCCCCCCCGCTGTGCGCCGGTGTTCGAATAAAACTTTCGGAATGAATGCTGCCCCCGCGTCCTTCTTCGCCCCATCCAAACCCATAGTATGAATATCATCCCCAAATCAAGTATACCCACAATCAATAGAATGCCTTATATTTATGAAGAATCACATTTTTTGCAGTATGCTGTTGTAGAACTGTACTCATGCAATCTACAGGTAGTCCTCAGCTTTTAACAGATGCAGCTTACAGCCCTCCAATTAACCTTATTATATTTTTTTTCCAAGTCCCAAAGTTTGGTCGTAATATCTAATGACGACTGACCCATCTGCTGTAGAACAACACTGCCTGCTGCAAAGAACATATTCATTAACAACTCGGTCGGTGTGTCTTTCAGTGACTGCATTTCTACTGAAGATGTTTTTATTCACAGAGCAGATCGTTTGAAACTTCATTCAAATGACTTTTTACTGAAACTTCTAGCAAGCAAAGGTATTCTGGTAGTGCAGAAAAGAAACCAGATTTAAACATGAAAGTTAATGAAAATATAGTACTGAATTCATATATTGTCATTCTATTTTGACATGAATAAAGTAAATTAGTTGAAAAACATAAAACTCTATTATATAAGGTATAAGGCATTGATGTATCTTAATTTTTTCTATATCCTTACAATTAATATAATAGTTTCTTTTGCAAAGCTGTCAGAATGGAAGCCTGTCAAGGCTAAGACTATCTGAATTTTTCTACAAAAATCCACTGCATGTTTTGTCAGGCTATTTCAAAATGCAGGGTACAAAAATCATTCAAATTAAATTTTAAAATCAGAACAGGTGTCCACCAAAGCTATTTGACATTCTGCTCTGCTGTGTGAAAATGAACTCAACTGCCAGAAGGATCAATGACATTCACAGCATCAAGTCAAGTAATGGAAACATCACTCACTACCTCAGATGACTGAGAGCAAAGGGTTCACAAATAAACTACATTCTTTTTAGCAGATGGAACCACTCTAGAAATAATTACAGCAAGAAAGACATGTCTGTTTTTCTATCACTCTACTAGAGGTAGCAAAAGGGGCAAACAAAAAGCAAGATTCAAAATTACAGGAAATAAGATTCCATCAGTTACTCAAACAATGAATTCAAATTATAGACCGAAAGGTACTTTATGATGAATTCAGATGAACCCCGAGTTTTTAGCTGACAATCTAAAATCTGATGTGGCTTAATCTGATTTGATTTGAATTGGATGGCTTGTATTAATTATGGAAGATGGACACCTTTGAAAATGTTAGCTTTAGCAATGAATGGAAATCCTTCACAACTTCGGCAAGAAATATGTCGACAAGATGCCTTTGATGAATAAATACACTGTCAAAATTAATCAGTAACAATGTAACACCAAACCACCTTTAAGCACTGAAACTGCCAAACATCAATTTCTCATAGTATGGAGGGACATGAGTTGACAACGTCACTTTGGCAAGAGAAATTTGAGACATCTGGATGATATCTATGCCATGCTGTCCTCACGAATATGAAAAGTGGGGTGGTCCCAGGACAACAAAGCCCCTACTAATGGCCGCCAAGGTAGCTTCCCGATTCATAGCTAGAGCACGTATACCGCAGGCCAACAACACAAACTCATTTTCCTCTACAACCCAAACCCACAAACAAAGCCAGACACCCACCAAAGACAAGCACATGCACACAAATCAGGAACCTGAGGGTAGCTTCCAACACAGTAAGACCACACCCTACACCACAGTAGTCACCTTTGTATAGGTGGAATGGATTTAAAAAAATAACCTTCTGGTTGAACTATGAAGGAAACCGTCAGTCTTGTGTATAAGTACAGCCTAAAGATCGATTATAATTTTGTTAAAACATACTCCAGGATGTTTTTACCTAATTCAACATAAATTAGAACAAGGACTTATTCTCACACGTTCTGATCGTTACTAGCAAGAAGTGCCAAGAATCTTAAATTTCACTCATTCACACTAAGGCAAATCTACATTTACATTTATTCATTTAGCAGAAGCTTTTCTCCAAAGTGATGTGCATCTCAGAAGAATACAATGTCCAAATGTACAAATTTAGCACCACCAGCTCACCTGAAACACAGCATTGTACCATGGGAGGAAACCAGAGCATCTGGGAAAAACTCATGCAAACTGAATCGGTTTTGAACCAATGTTCAAACACAGATATTAACAAGCACGAATATGAACATTTACATTTCAACTGTAAAAATAAGGTTAAACCTATACAACAGTATGAAACTTCTCTAACTCTGTACAGGTCCATATGGATGTACTTATTCAATATTTGTTGAAATAAATGTGGGCTTTTCACATTTCCACACATTTCATACAATGCCTTTGAAGAGGAGGGGGAAAAAAAAAGGCAGTTAATTACACGCTTGTTCATGTACTTGCCAAAGTCTTGAGCTCTTGACAACCACAGGGTTCTCACCCAGGGTCTGCCCCAATGGTGACATGCTGACAGCAACAGATGTTCTTCCCAATCCCTGTCTGGTCAGAATTCATTTTTTGGCAACCTTTTCGAAGAAGATATGCACTCCTGCTTTCTACTTTCTGCCCTTGATGACCTCAGCCAAGCCTGCCTGCAGGCTTCAGCACACATACCCCCATCAGAACATGTCACGTGGCTGATTCACAGCCTTGCTTTGTTTGTTTAGTGTATGAGAAAGGATCAAATCTGAGGGTAAAACAAGAAAAACATCTACATTTAAGAGTGTCAAGATTAAACCACCTTCTTTAACGTGGATAAATGGACAGTTTTCCCTATTTCCCAAATAACTGCATTGCTTTTGACAGTTCATTTGTTTCCTTGTAAAACATCTGTCTTTCTGCACTGACATATACAAATGGACACAGGTGAGCTTTAAAATGCAAATCTCACTAAAGCCAATAATGAGTTTAAAAAATAAATAAACCCATTTTAACACAGCAAAATTCAGGTGCATAAACCCTCAAAAGACTATCCTGAAAATCCCCTACGTGAGAAAAATGCCAAAAAAAGACATATGGAATATTGCACATATATTTTAGATGTTGCAAAAGCAGCATAATTAATAAACTGAGACCACATTTGAAAACTGCTCCAAGAAGCTCTCCAACTGAGATGCACAGCGCTTTAACTTTTGTTGTATTCATTTATTCAAATGTGACATATAGCCTTTGTCTTCAAGCTAGTCAATGCACGCCATTACAGTAAGTTGACATCATGAATTTTTTTTAAACCACATTTAATATCTTATATAAATTTCAGTGAATACCTTGCCGTTACCCTGTAATCCCAGTAAATTTTAAAGAAAGGACTATAAACACAGTGCTTTGCTATTGAATGAGCAATGCTGTCACATAGTGCCTGCAGCCCTGTCTCCTACATTTCAGTGCAGGGGGACGGTGTCACACCACTTCTGTGAGTGTGATTCTGGCTCTTGCCTCTTTGCTTCGATACCACGGTTTATCTCCACAGAGACCAAAACAAGCCCCTGTGCCCTTCTGCAGGTCTACTCTAATTTTAATCACATCAGCATTCAGACCTGCGGGTTCTTCTATTCTCTCCAGTCACTGTGCTGAGGGCATCCTGCCCACAGCAGGTTGCTCCTGCGCAAGGAGTTGGGAACAATGACAAATCTGTATTTATGTGAGCAGCAAAAGTTATTATCTACACCTCCCATTAAAAAAAAAAGGAAAAAAAGAAAAAAAAAAACACTCTTTAGACCAGAGGACCTTCACAGAATATGCACAATCTTCACTATTCAACAACTACGTACCTGGATCTTTGCTGTCTGACGTGGCCACAATTTGTAGTCTAGCACAACTGCAGTCAGAGAATGGACAATCTTTCAAGTACTAAGGTTTGTTGTGTGAAAACTGAATAAGTTTAGGGTATTAACTACAGAGAAGCCATGTGATACCACTTAAGATACAAAACACAAATACAATTCACTGTTTGTTTAGGTTAGGAACACTAATCAGTGAAAGCAGTACCTTTAAATCATTTATATCTCCATAATGGCATTTTTCCATTGCCCATGAAATTAAAAACAAATTCATAGCATTCACTCATTCAAATTCAAAACAAATAGATTTTTAAATTTTCCAAAAAAGGTTGCTCTATTAGAATTGAATGAGTGGAGATTACCTAGCCTTGGTTTATTCTACCTACATTTATTGTATTTGGTTAAATGTTACTATTGGTTTGAAATTTGAAATGCAGATTTATACAATTATTGGACTGCTAACAGGCATCTAATTTGTTTCACCTTTGTGTTTTGAGTAAGAAATATTTTCTGTGGACACTGGATAAAAAAATTTAAATATTCATTACTATTATACACTGTGGACATTTTCACAACTATTGACATTTTTTTTCCATTTACTCCAGTCTGTGGCTGATTGTGAAACTAATGCAACCACCTCAGCTTTAAATCACAGGCAATTCATGCCGTAGAATTGCTTTAACACCAATTAAAATAGTCAATGATTTCATAACGTCAAAAAAAACTGACCAAAAAAATAAGTTTTACACTACAATATTGCAGAAATTCCAGGGCAGGGGAGAAGGAGAAAAAAAAAAAAAAAAAAAAAAAAAAAACTTTAAAGGAATCCAAGAGCTGAAGGATTGTACGCATTTTTTTTTTCCTGTACATGGCTTGCTAACTATGCTTCTCAAAAAACTGCACTGGAGACATAAAACGTTAAATTAAGGTATCCACTGTAGCAAAAGATTTAATTATTCAAAAATTATTTATGGCTACCCCCTTCCAGTGTTTCATGTCATGTTTGTGATACAAATGCAAGAAAACAGCAGGCTAATTGTGAGGATAGACATCAAACAATTAAAAGGCGGGAGAAAGAACCACAGGCACTTGTGTATCAGTAATAAATATTAATGAGACCCAGCGTGCGGTTTGCTTTAGCCTGACACCAGGGGGCTGGTGGGGAGGGCTACGAGGTGGAACGCCACATCATCTATACAGGGCAGTACCATGTGCTTCTGGGAAGGTGAGCAGCTGAGGCAGGGCCAGCGCTGCACCACGTTGCTTACCTGACCGGGTTGCTGGTCAGCGAAACCCGAAGGGACTCCAGACAAGCGAAGAGCCTCTCATCGACAGCTCCGGTCTTGAGCTCGCAGAGGAACTCCTGCAGGGAGATCTGATGGCTGCTCTTCAGGCTGCCCTGAAAAGGAGGAGGAAAAGAGGCCTGATTAGCAAATCGAGCCAGTCAGAGCACATCTCTCTTGCTGTGGCATGGAGCACGATAGAGAACAATTACCAATGACAATTCAGAGCAAAACAAAACCGCGGTAATTACAGGGCTTCAGCAGGAGTGCCACACACTTCCACTAATAGAGCTTGTGAGAATTAGCAGAAACAATGAGCGTTTCACGATAGCAACAAAAAGGCACAGCTATCGAATGTGTACTGGGAAACTATTCGTTCTACAACAAATGTCAACTGCACACATACACATATATGTACCTATAATTACCCAGAGAGCATCTTCTACTGCAAACAAAAATGTAAGCCAGGTTAACACAAATACAAACCGATTCAAAACCTAACTATGGCAAAGACCAGTTTCATTTACTATGTACCACAACCCAAATGAATATGCGTTGTGTTACTGCATTCTGAATAAAAACACTTTTTCCAAGAGACAATGTTTACATTATTGACAAAACTTTACATATTACGCAAGAGGCTAGTAATAGCAAGAGTCGTATGCTGCATTACCTGTAGGAACTCACATTAACATCTGAATCAATTCAATATATTTTTATAGAGCGCTCTTCTCACGCAGTGACAGAGCACTTTAACACAGGCATAAGGCAAGAAAAACAAATACATCAGATAAGAAACAAAGAAGAGAGTTGCCTACTAACTATCATAATATAACAGTTTTATGGAGCTATAAATATGCCTACTAGCCACCGAGGAAAGGAACAAAAACTCCCAACTGAAAATCGAGGGAGCAAAAAAAAAACCCTTGGGGGTCCAAGGGCCAGTGGCTGCCCACCCCTCCTGGGCATTCTAGATTAAGTAACAATTTTAAGCCAGTTAACAAGTAATAATGATATTGTTGCTATATGGTATCTTGAATCCCCAGCTCAGCATGGTACATCTCATCCATCATGGGAGTTGGTCATCATCTTCAAATCAATCATTTAACATTCATTTTAAATCATTAGTGTCACTGGCTGATCTACTAGGAAATGTTTCATATTCAAAGTAAACTACAAGGTTATGGAAAACTTCCTGTTATCAATGTGGTGTTCTTCCAGGCAGCCAGTCTGAATCCCTTGCTATTTCAGTACATTTTCTTAAACAAGTATAACCATAATACACTTCATTAACAAGGTGGGATCTTTTAGAAATGGTCTATGTGAAAATAAGCTCATGGAAACAAACTTGCTACCCTTTCATACAAAAGAGATTCAAACAAACAAAAAACAAAGTGTCCACTACCACTGAACTGTACATAGTGCTATAGTTAAATCTGCCATGTCTCAATTCATCACAGGTGTTTAATGGAAAAGAGAAGAAAGATTATTTCTGCAGCATGCCTGTGGAAAACCTTGGGGCAAACTAAAAATATCTAGGGTGGAACAAACAAGTGTGAGATTGTTCTCTGGAGAGACTTCCTGGAGAATTACTTGTAATGAATATCTCCAGCAACACTCAAGATCCCTTCTTCAAAAAACTCCAGACTGCAGTGGTGTGCAAATCAGGGATTCAGACAGACGATGGGCACAGTGAAACATCAACACCCTCCACCTCTCAAGAAGAAAAAAAAAAAAAGAAAAAAAAAAAAAAAGCAGAAAGCTGTGAAATGAGGAGAAGGACAAGGAAGGGTTGGAGTTGGATAAGGAGACCACAACTGAGAAGTATACATTTAACGCAGATTAAAAACTTGTAAACCAAGCCTGGGAAGCTGTATTTTGACTGCTGTAATCCAGGATGACAAGTGGTCATAATACATACTGGTCAGCTGCATAAGTGTTTCATAAATATAGTTTAATAGCTTTTTTAATACAGTCAGCTGTAAACATAGTTGCACCTGGAGTGGGCCATTCCATCAACAGCAGCGCCTGTAGAGTTCTGCAGGCAGAACAGGCCTTTACCTTCACCTCCCATGGCAAGAAAGAAGATTAGAGTCTTAAGCACTTTGAAGGAAACCAGGAGGTCAACATGAGATCTCTCATATGGTGACTCCAGTTACAATAACCCCTTTCAAGCTGAGCAGCTACAGGTTTCTGCTAGAAGGAACCTTTCTTCACAAACCCACACAAATTCCACACTACCGCATTCCACTTGGTAAACCCAAGGACCCAATATACTGGACAATACTAAAAAATACCATTCCTAACTCTTGGAAACTGTCAGCACCAAATATTAGTTGATCTCTGAGTTAACATAAATGTAACAGAAGAGATCCATGCATTAACATAACAAAAATGTTCATGGAAAACTGAGGTGAAAGCTAGGGGATTTGGAAGTAACATGGTGCACATAGGTCATTAGTTAAAGCTTATTACAACAAATATGTACTCATTTTTTCAGCCTTTCAAATTATCAGAAAGCTTACACTAGCACAAATGCCAAATTACTGAATGAATATCAATCTAGTTTTATGAGACTGAAAAAATATTAGTTCTCTGTTCCACCTGGTATGGAACAATACAAGATTCCCTTACTGTTTCAATTAAACACTTGAGTGATAAACATCTTAAGATTTCAACATGACAGCTAAAGTCCAGTGGCTGGCTAGTCTGTCAATTGTATAGAGAATAGAGAAGTTCACCAATCCTAACTATACAATTATAGGGTAAAATATCAAGACAGCTAGTACTGCTTGGATAAAAGCCACATGACACTTTTGTAATTACATGATTAGCCATTAACTATTAAATCCTCAATTCTGTGTTTTAGACCCAAATTGATCATTTCTAGAAGCCATGATGGAAACCCATAAACCATTACACTCCTGGATTTTTACCCATTTTTCCATTAAGAAAATAATATTGGTTTGGCTGACTTTCGTTTCAAGTAGTGTCTGTGTCCTGCTGTAATACTTACAATACTAATTATGCCCCCCCCCACACACACACACACACACACACACACACACACACACACACACACACACACACACACACACACACACACAGTGTCTGAACCGCTTGTCCCATACAGGGTCACAGGGAGCCAGAGCCCAACCTGGCAACACAGGACATAAGGCTGGAAGGGGAGGGGACACACCCAGGACAGGACGCCAGTCCGCTGCAAGGCACCCCAAGCAGGACTCGAACCCCAGACCCACCAGAGAACAGGACGCGGTTCAACCCACTGCGCTACCGCACCCCCGTTAATAATTATCTGGTATATTTAAATATTGATTATAAATGTCAGTTCTGTTGAGTCTCTTTCAGTACGTCGTGTTAAAACAGTCTATAATTACACACAGCAGAGTAATAAGAAAATACCCAGAAAAGAATATAAAAGCCAGATGTCAGAAACACACTGTAGAGCCGATATAACACAGATGTCGGGGTCCGAACTTGCATGCCATGTTATGAGTCCATGTTATAACGGGTTTCCGCTTTTGACGAAGGTTGAACAAAGTTTAACTCCAACTTGCTACTGAGAGAAGATGAACGTAAGTAAAAGTAACCGCCCGAACACACCTGTGGGTGAAAATAAGTGATATGTCTCAGTGTAGATGCTTTGTCATTACTAACAATACTGAATAAAACACAATGCAAGAATTCTTGTTTTTACTGATGAACAACAATGTAATCAACCAGAGTTTCCACATGTGATCAGTTCTGTAGCAATAATAGAATTTAATGCTACAGGGTTAACAACAAAGACGTATTTGGCCGGCTTTGCAACTTATTCACCTCTGAAAAACATTGCGTTGTAGCAAGAGAGCAAAGCTGAATCAAAAGATGGGTGGAGACAAACAAAACAGGTTTAAAACTTTTTTTTTTTTTGTATCCCAATATCTGAGCAATTTAAATATGTACTGCCTTGGAGCAAGAGAGCAAAAGATTGCAGAAATAAAGGCTTTACAACATGAGTGACAAAAATGACAGCTCTACTAGCCATCATTCAAAAGGTTTTTCTCAAATTGCCAACTCCCCACTGTAGTTCGGTTGTACCAACTGCTATATAGCATAACTTTACCTTTCAACTTTGGGAAATGTGTTTGGGAACCACCCAGATTTAAAACACATGGAAGGTAATTGATTGAACAAAATGTGGGGTCCAAACTGATCGCGTTATATGCAATCCCGCATAGCACGAGTCGTGTTATACTGGTTCTACAGTGTACTTACAAGACACTGGGAGACAACTTTAGTCTTTGATGTGTTGTGCTTAAACTCCACATTTAGGGGGGGGGGGGGGGGGGGGAAGAAAGAAGAAAACTCATTGGGGGGGCGGTGCTCAATCAAAATGATTTGTTTCCAGAAATAACCCAGGACACTTACCATCAAGCAGTGGAATTCATCCATATATATTCCCCCCCCCCGCCCCTTCATTTAAAGTGCTTTTGTAAGCTCACGTTAACAAATGTGTTCCTCCAAACTAATACTGATGTAGTTACAATAATATTAAAGATGCTTAAATTTGTACAATGTAAGGTTTCAGACTGTAACATCACTATATATACACACAAAGACAAAATACATTAAAAGGCTACAAAAGAGACTTGTGTATCCTAGTTATAATTCCTTATGAAGCATATCTGTTACAAAACTCCATGTTAAGTACTACTGGTCTGGGACACACTATTATGACTTGCTGGGTTGTGGGAAGAGGTATTTTAGAATACAAAACAGAATACAGATGCTCCTCGACTTACGATGGAGAGCTTGTGATAGACATTTAGTAGAAACTGTACTTCAAATTTTGATGATTTTTCCTCTCCCCCCCCCCCCCCCCAGACAAGCGATATGTAGCGTGATGCTGGGTGGAAGCAGCGAGCCACATCCCGCAGTCTGTCACGCAGTTGCGTTTTGTGCATCCACAATGTCACATAAACATCCATCTGTGTCTCCTGCTACTGGCAAGAAGAGGAAGGCAATTACTCTTGAGAAACAAGATAGTTGTCCAGCATGAAGGCGACAAGCCCGTAATGGCCATCGCATGTATGCTAGGCTATGATGTTCGGTAGGTTAGGTGTATTAAATACATTTTCAACTTACAATGGGTTCTGCGGAAGATAACCCTATTGTAAGTTGGGGACCACCTGTAATAAGTATAGCTAAAGTACTGTGGCGCGCAGCGCTGTGGGTTTGGATGGGGCAAAGGACGTAGAGGCAACGTTCATCTCCAACAACTTATTTGAACACCAGCACACAGGGAATTAATGCTCTCGGTCCAATGACCCCGTTTCCTCCAGGACCTGCGCTTCTAGCCAGCCATCCCAGCCTGCTTAGCGCCCCCAGGCTCTCTTCTCCTTCTCTGGCAGACACAATCACTAATATTCCCTGTACGTCACCAAAAGCTAACCAATTACAATAAACACATTTCCCGCTCAAAACAGTGACGCGGGTCATTACAGTACCATTGCAAGGCAGATCCTGAAAGTCATGTGTCCCTAGAATTTGTTGTCTGAATGTAAAAAAGGGAAACAAAAGACAGAGCTGAGATCTCTTCTGTTAAAGGAAGCTCTGGTGGTAACTGAATTCCACAAAGTCCCTAAACAGGTATGGAACATAGGCTGATTGCTCTTACATCTGATTATCATTAATTATTATTTTTTTTTTTTTAAATTCCATTTAATCATCTTTGTTGCTACGTGTTTTACTTATTCACTGGACTCAGTATTGGCATTTATGTTTGGCAGAAAAAAGTTCTGTTTAAAACTGAAAGGACTGAAGTGATTTACAATTAGGAGGCACTTAACATTCATTGTTTGTTGTGTACCTTTGCTACTTGTTAGGTTTGTTTTACTCCGCTAATGATCAATTATGGTAATGATAAATTATTCTAAATGTGGCTTATGCTGTGATTGGAACCTGAAACCCATTCAGCCACAATTTATGTCCAAGAGTAACACTGCTTCAATGTCAGGATACTTTTGCTTCATCTAAATACCACACGCACAAAAACAAGCATCAAACAAATAAAATATTCTGGAACCGTTTTCTCATTTTCGGGGGCGCTCAATCCTAATTATGGACAATAAGCCAGGAGCAGAAGAGCACTTACGTCAAAAACTTTGTGGGGGTGGGGGGAAGGGGATGAGTGTTCAATATAGCCATCATGCCTTTTTGTGTCCTGTTGAAGAAATATTGCTGCTGTGCCTTTCCATGCATACCTTATTAGAATAAACCCTAGGAAGTTTGACAAATATAGAAGAGCATGCTGGGATTTGTCGTCACATTGTATTTAGCCCCCACTTATTAACGCTTAGCAGGGAGGCCCTTGCTACATCTTTGCATGCTGTCTCAAGGCTCACTTCCAAGTCAGACCCTGGGAATGGCTTCACCCAGCACCAGCTTTGAAGAAGGCCACATAGCTGGAGAAACTGAAGTCTTCTTGCTCTCATTACACTGTCACCTCCACGGATCACAAACTTCAGCAGCTCGGAAAACTTACAGCCACAGAGGAATGATTGAAAATTGCTCTCTGACATTTCAAACTGACCGCAGCGTTTACACACCTGCCATACACAATGAATAAAACGGACATTGTCTAAATCCAACTGAGGAGCTGACAGAAGCAATGTGGTTCTGGGAGCACTTAGCAAAACTGAGGTCAGAATCTCAAAGAACAATTTTAACCATTTTAACAAATGTTACTAAAAGTATGCAACGTAGGCTGATTATCCATAATACTTGGCAAGGCCAGGTATCTTAAAACTATGGTATACATCTAAAATTCCCCTCTGTAAATATGTGGACCACATATTTATATTCTTCCAAATGTAAAACTAAAATTTGATCATCATGACAATTTGAAATAATTCTGCAATGTCTGGATAACTGTCTGGAACTTATTAGACAGTGCTCTGATTACAGCTGTGATTTATTGCAACCTTTTGACCTTCTGCAGTTGATTTAGGTATCTGGATGTGTATGAAATTTCGTCATGATGCTGTGACCCAGTGCTGTTCATAAAACTAAAAGTAGTAATAGATTTATAAAAATCATTATTCATACAAAACACAATAAATGAAATTGCTAAGAGTAGAGGTAGGGAAACGGTATAATTTAATAAGCAGCCAAATAAAAGGCTAAAATTACACACAAGTTTACAGTAGCTGCATTGAAGTTTCTACGTACTGTATATTACCAGTGCTGATGAAAACGGAACTCAAACACACCAAACCAGAAATATCAAATTTGTGAAAGATGAGAAAAATTTTAATCAGCACCTTAATGTTTAACAACTTAAAAACACAAAGGAAATGAAACTGAACTCATCTAAACTGACTGGAGAAAGCCAGATGCGATTTCTTCTGAGATATTGTTGAATTTGTGGCTGCTGCCTAATCCAGAGTAACATTTGTTAAAAACTGCTCAGCTCAGCCCCAGCAGAATGGTACATCTGTTACAGTACAGCATTGAAAAACTAATTTAAGGTAGAGCATTTGCAATATGTACATCTGTAGATGTATAGTCTTGTCAGTCATTTTAAAGGGAACAAATACTGATGGTAATAGTTGACAGTCTATATATACAGTACATGAGAAGTAGTGAAGCTTTTCAAAAAGCTTAAAGTGGTAATGAATGAATGGTGAAAAATGATAGTGAACAATCTTATTTCTAGATTCCCCTTTAAAAAAAGAAAAAAAAAATCATTTCATTTGTGCAATAAGAATTCTTCACCTAAGATGTGCTGTAAAATGTTGCTATTGCCAACCCACAACCCAATTTAAATTTGCATAAGGGCACAGACCATTAAATAACAGCATTATTGTAAAAGACTGTTTTGTACTGACGCAAGCTAGCACACAATTATATGAATGTTCCTCCTGTATACAAAGGTAAAATTAAAATAAAAGTTGAAGTTTTCCACAGGGAAATGTCAATTGTGTCTTGGCACTTTCCATTGTCATTCAAAAGGTTCATTGTCATGCAAAATCCAGTTTATTAACACACATTCCATTATAACACCTGCTATGTAATTATGAGATAAAGAATTTATCACAGAAGTGCTGAAATGCAAAATTAAAAGGCAGACAGTTTTGTACTTTTTTTTGCCATTGAAGTAATTGGTTTGCAAACAGTGTTTTACCAACAGCATCGCACAACTGAAAGAGGATTGTAGGAGCTATCATAGTTCTGTGCATCTGGATACATTAGTCCTTATTTACATAAGAGGAAAACTGCACAAAAGAGAAAGGCTGCAGTTTCTAACAAAACAGAGCTAAACTGTACATGTATATCACTTAGATAAACAACCAACCTAAAAAATGAATTATGTCTGGTTGACTTTTTATGAAAACTCATTTTTATATATCTGTAGCTTTCAAATGGCAGTTTTAGAAACCTACAAATGTGCAGATCTGTTTACAAAACTATGCAAAAAAAAACTTAGTGGACTCCGAACAATTTTTCTGTACAGTTAATTGTAGTATATGTATATGAAGCTAAACTTTACTCATATAAAGAATATTGTCAAAATACCTTCAATAACATAACACAAAAAACTTCATCCACAAAAATGTCCATTTTAAGGTACTCAAATTTCTTCTGGTTTCAGGCACTGTTCTGGGAGAGCAAAATTACACTAAAAAGCATCACTAATAACCTTGTGAACCTTGAACAGAGGCAAACGTCTATTTACAAAGGAATATTAAAAGCAAGTGTATTGTATAGTGACTGCAGGAAGAGCTTACCTGATACTCCTAGATATTCTGCTTCACTGCCATTGCAATTTTTGCTATTATTTATCAATTCTAATTAGACTTGAAAACATGGCTGCGCACCCTTGGTAGCACCTGTCAGTTAAAACATGCACTGTGAAATCTGCCTGCAGGCACTCAACCAGATATTTACCTCCAAACTGGTGAAAATTGCAAACTGGTGAATTCTGCATGTATTAAAAAAAAAAAGTAAAACACTAAACGGAAATAATTACATTTAACAGGATACATTAAAAAAAAATAATGAAAGTCAGGCCATACTGACCAAATTTAAGTTCTGCAGGATAGTGTTAATGTTGTGGCTTAAAATTTAAAATGAATTCACCAAGAACACAAATTTATACAAGGCTATAATGTTCATGTGAGTTATGATACAAGTTATAATCAGAAAGTGGATTGAAGCAGACATAAGTTGATGGCTGTCAGCAAGGAAATTAATCTAGAGCCTTTAAAAATGTCTTTCATACATACATTGGGAAATTTGACAAAATGGTGCCCTTAACATTTTTTGATTTTCCTGTCCAAAAACTTTCTGTAATATACATACACCTCATCTCAAACTAAGCATGAACTACATTAATACATGAGTGGAGAAAGTTTTCATTATTCTACCATCTCGTTCATCACCTTTCACCTCCTGCTATACAGACCATCTGTTACCCAATTTTAACAGCACTGGATGTGACTCCACTTTTCTAGTACTTACTCCTCTGGCATGCCACCCTCAAAGTTTGCATGAAAACTCACTTTTTTAATGCCAAAAAGACACGACAACATAAAAGCCCAATATAAATGTTAGATGAATGACACTAAGGGCATTTTAATCAGGAGATGAAAACTTTCAGGGTTAAGAACCTCCAGCTATCTTTAAGGTATTAAGCTTAAGGACAACGAGACAGCAGACAGGTCATAGCTAGTTACTGGATTCTAATATCCCTCATTTAAATTACATTGTATTTTCCCAATGAATCCTCAATATATACCTGAATAACTAAGCAAGATTTTCTAGAGCTCACAGAGGGAACAAATTGCTGCTATGTGAACTTCAGGCAAACGGAAGATTTAAGCTACACTTCAAAAGACGGTGAAAAGCACTTTTAAAAAAAAAAAAAAAAAAAAGCATAAATGTCAATGGCTTTATAAAAATTTAAGTCACACTTTACCGTAGCACAGGCATATACATCTGGTAGTATTAAGAGATTACGTTGAGATTTCAACTTAGTTTTAGGGGTCATGGGATAATAGATTGCGTTTAGTACCTTTATGGAATCTCTTCAGGTTAAATGCAGACAAATCAGGAGGTGAAATCTTGCAGATACTGACACAGAACACGTAATGGGCCTGGCATTTGAGATAAGACTTAATGATGGTGTTTCATGAGAACAGGAATGAAACTTTAATATATTCCCCAGTGCGTCATAGATGTCCTGTGTGATCGAAGTTTCTACTCGAGGTAATACTCAGATAATTAGAAAGAAGTTTTTGTGTCAAATTTCATAAGACATTAAATGAGAATTATAAGGCCAAAACAAAAACATTAACGTGTCCCTGTTCCTTTTAAAAAGCAAAAGCACCATGATGACAGCAGTCCACTCAATTTTAGCAGCAGAGGAAAGCATTGTGTGTGTAGACATAGCTATTTAAGGATTAATGCACTTATTCCACAAAACTTAATAGCTTCATCTGCAACTCTGCACTGCTTGAAAGGTAGATCTCACACAATACCATTATGTACTTCCTTGTGTCACAGTTATAATTATACAACATTGTGAATGTAGCAAAGATTTAAATGGAGAAAGAAGTGAGTTTTTATACAAATCACTGACACCGTGAGGGGGAGGGATAAAAGCTACTAGTAGAAACACCTTGACAAGGATGGGCAGGATGATGGCACAGTGAGTAGTGCTGCCATCTCACAGCGCCCGGGTGGTTTGAGAGGACATGGGTTCGATCCCTACTCAGTCTGTGTGGGTTTCCTCCCACAGTCCAAAAACATGCTACTGAAGGTTCACCCATAGTGAGTGAGTGACAGAGAGTGTTTCACTGATGTATGGATGAGTGACCCATAGTAAGAGTATCTAGCAAAGTCATTTTGGTGAATAAGGCATGTGTGGGCTGATAGTAACACTACATAGAGTTCATTGAAAGTCACTTTGAAAAAAGTCTACTAAAATGTAATGTAAAGTGGATGTAAACGCACACTGCACCAACACTGCAAAGCTGTGATGAAGTATGCCTCTCATTTAGCAACATATCAGTTACTTGGATACCACTGAGTGGAGGTGGAAAGAATAAGATAAGAACTGAACAAGTTTGTCTGATGAGCTGGGACATTTCTTTGTTATAGTACCTCTACTGCTCTCCGGTGGGTCTGGGGTTCGAGTCCCGCTTGGGGTGCCTTGCGACAGACTGGCGTCCCGTCCTGGGTGTCCCCCCTCTGGCCTTGCGCCCTGTGTTACTGGGTAGGCTCCGGTTCCCCGCGACCCCGTATGGGACAAGCAGTTCTGAAAATGTGTGTGTGTGTGTGTAGTACCTCTACCTAAGGTTGAAACTAACAGAGGGGGCATTGAATACAAAAAGCCTCAAATCAGAAATGATAATCCTTCGATAATCCTACACTATAGCTTTAAATCATTCTCATAAAAAAGGTCAGACATTCTCCATTTAAAAAAAATGCAATTTCTTCAGGAAGTTACAAAATAATTGACAACTAGTGATATAAAATCAATATAGTTACTTAAAACATCACATCACTGGCCAGTGTCAAAGATTCTTGTTAGAAAAATTACTTCAACCAATCAGATACTAGACACAATTAAGCATACTTCAACACATTAAAAAGATGTTAAAATCACTCAATTTAAAACAAAAGAATAAAATTAGTGAAATTACACTTGCTTAAAAGAAATTTTGAATATACACCTTCAGGTTATTACACATGATGAGCTTTCAAAAAGTGTGGGATTAGAGTCAGGGAACCTCACACATGCAATGCAATAAAAACGTGGAGGGCTTTCGGTCGGTACAAACACTGAACTCCAGAGTGATTTTACTGGTCATTTCAGATCTCCAGCTGTCTTGGCTTACCCTTTTTCAAAGCTAATTAGTTTGGGGGACACCTTCTAGCATTTAGGGTGAGAGGGTTTAGACAAGTAAATGCGTTTTTGATTACTTGGTGCAATCCAGCTGTGACCCCTCAATATCCAACTGCTCATGGAGAATTAAAGTGGAGAATGGCCTCTCTCCTAAGGTTCTGAATGAATCAGGCTTTTCTTGGTTAACAGCTTGGCCCGCCATTAAAAGTTCAGATTTTTGTTCCAAAAAATAAGAAGCAAATACAGAACCACAAGCACACTAGAGTTTAAAAAAGGCTTTTAAAAAAAAAAAAAATCTGGATTAAAATCAAGCATGGGTAAGAAACTGAGGTAGAAGAAGCAGCTTTGTCCTCTAGATTCCACTGCAGACTACAACATTCCAGCCCTCCTGAACTGACCCATACATTATAAATGAACTGATTTAAACAGATCCATAAAGGAGTCATCAAAAATTGACTGTAAAAATAGGCAGTATACCACAAACCATCCAAAGACAATCCCTTGCTTTCAAAAACATTTGAACCTTTATAGAACTGGATGAAGAACTAATGTTCTACTAAAGAAGAATCTGAACCTAATTATTTTTTACTTTTAAAAACATTAACCTTACCTTGTGTACAGAAAGTACAGCAAAGAAAAATTCATAACGAAATACATGGGGAAATCATTTTAGTTAAGTTTTTTCCTGATCTACCTCAACTGTATTTAATGAAATTTTAAGAAAAAAACACATTCTTATGAAATCCACAGGCTGTCCGATGTACATGTTTTTCCTTCAGTTAGACTGAGAAAAAAATGGGGTTCAATATTCTGTAGTTCTGTACATTTGCAGACACTTCCTAAAAAGTCAACTGATCAGGCAACAGGGAGGGGATCTATAGCATCCCTGCATAATAGTCAGTGTCAGGCTCTCTACTAGTAGCCCAAAAACTTATTGTTCACAGTCACCCTGTTACTGACATGCAAAGATTACTGAACTGTTCCATTAGAGTTATGAAATATTTATGAATTATTAAGCCATCACTTCTACATCTCACTAACCTACATGGTTTGTCAAGAAGTCTGAAGAAGTTCACAAAAGGTAAATGTTGACACGGTGGCACAGCGAGTAGCGCTGCTGTCTCACAGCGCCTGGGTGGTGTTTGAGGATGTGGGTTCAATCCCTACTCGGTCTGTGTGGAGTTTGCATGTTCTCTCCGTGTCTGCGAAGGGTTCCTCCGGGTGCGCTGGTTTCCTCCCACGGTCCAAAGACATGCTGTTCAGGTTCACCCGTAGTGTGTGAGTATCAGAGAGAGTGTGTTCCCCTGATGTATGGATGAGTGACCCTCTAAGTAGTGTACCTAGTTTCAAGTTTGTCATAGGTACAAATATCATGAAATTCTTCTGGAATGCTTCTTCACAGACTATGAACAAAAACAATAGAAATACTGCACAAAAAAAAACAACAAATAATAACAATGAGTAATGGTAATAATAAATAACTGTAGCAATAATAACAATAAATAACAGTCAGCCAGAGAACTCTAAATCTAGCAGTGTAAGTCACCTTGGTGAATAAGGTGTGGGCCGATAACACTAGAGTTCATTGGAAGTTGCTTTGGAGAAAAGCTAAATAAATTTAATGTAAATGTAGCAAAGGCAATTAGACAATGAATGGGGAAGATCTATACGCATGTCATCACTAAAGCTATGAGTAATGGCCTCTTTGACCCTCTTCCAATATGGTAAGAGAAGCAAGAGAGCTTAGTGAAATGCCAGATTACTGAACCCTGACACCTGAGCCTGATCCTGCGATGCCTCCACACCAATGGTCACCACAAATGCTTGGAGTATTTTTGCACAACAATACAGGTGGTCCCCAACTTACGATGGTTTGACTTATGATTTTTTGGACTTTACAATGGTGAGCTGGTGACAGACATTGAGTAGAATCTGTACCGATCAATATCCGGTGCAATACTCTCTCGCAATGCTGGACTTCATTCTGTGCTATCAAAATGGTAAATTCATTGATTAGCAAATCATTGAAATTAATATTACAAGGCTAATTTCTAAAGTTATAAGTTTATGTCTCACTGTGAAATCAGTGCCTCTTAGGAGTTCACCAGATACCTCAGAGCTGCTCAGTATTGCCTGCAGCTATTAGCAAGGTAAACAACAGCCAACGGCTGACAAGACTGGAAATCATACAGTACAAGCAAGCACACCCGTCAGCTGCTTCCTTACAGACAGGTAAACATTACCTCCATGCAAAATAACACTGCAGAAACCTTACACACCACCTGAGGAATGAAAGGATTTTTTCCTTGGAGGGAGGGGAAGGAAAAAAAAAAAAAAAAAAAAAAAAAAAAAAAAGATGCTACACTTCTCCTGACTTTACTGCCCAACCACCACTACTTCTGGTCAATCAGACTGCTAGACCTGCCCGATGAGTACCCCAATTGCAATATTGTTACTGTCAAAGGAAAGTACGGTTTTCACTTTCAATGAATATATTTCACAAAAAAAATTGCAACTACAATCGAAATTCACCATCATGAAGTAGTTGTCAAATTACACAAAAGGCAAACCTTCCACATGTAATCCTTATAGTTACAACTTTACAAACTTCCTGCATCAATACAGCAATGAAATCTTAATTCTGGGAAAAAAGGAAAAAAAAAAAAAATCCACAGGCCAGAACAGCCAAATCGTTGGTTTAAAATTAAGTGTAGGCTAAATGAAAAGCCTGGAAGGACTAAAGATTATCTTTTATGAATCAGAGGTGGTTCATATATCCCCTAAAGCAACCTTAAGGCCATTACAAAGCAACATACACTAAAGCTGAACCAGATCCAGTAGGAATGTTTTCACCCTTAATGCAAAAGAGATATAAAAATAAGCCAATGTTTCAGAAGATAACTGGAGCATTATCTTCAAAACTGCAAGTTCTCTAAATAACTGACAACGAGAAATAACATTTGGAACAGACTTCAAAACTCAACTAAGCACACAAACAATCCTTAAGGTGGCAAAAAAAGGCATACTACCCTAATGCTCTGAGGCAGTCCACAAGTCCACTCCTGGACATGATTGATCATACTGACCCACTTAGACTTCCAGTCACCACTGCAAAGACATTTCAAAGACCAAGCATTGTCCTGCTGACTGAAGCTTCTAGACATGTCTCGTTGAAGCTTACAGTCCCATGGTATGAACACATGGAAAACACCAATGAGACGAACAAGATAGAGTACAAGGGAACTGGTGGATGTGTCACTCAAAAGGCTGCAGGGCAAGGTGTGTGGCCACTGAAGTAGACAGCAGGGCCTTTGCTGTACAGTTTCAGGACAGGGCTTAGAGTGGTTATCACAGGCAGTCAGAGGAAAAAGGCCATGAAAGTTGTTACTGAGGCTGGTGAGGAAGGCATCTGAATGGTCTTAGTTCAAGAAAGGTGAACCATGAGTTAACGGTATCACTACCAGGAGTCTAATCACCCCTGGTTTGGTCACCTGAATGACAGGATCTGATGTTAACTAACTCAAAACACCCAGTTAACCCAATATTGCATTATGATGAAGTGACTAGATCGTAATTACTGATGAACTAGATAGGATGCATACTTTCAGATGTTTTCAAAAAATACATTTAGCACCAAATGCATTGATGAGCTTACAGTAATTATCTCCCCAGTCATTGAAACATGACCATGATGCTATGAATAATTGGGGTTTGGAAAACCATATTTCCATTCAGCACTTCTCAAAGTCATTTAGAAATGGAAAGGCTGAGGCATTTTGGTATTAAAGTAATGCAAATACAGTGGATTCCCTACTTTGTCCCTGCATTAACATTTTTAACAAGTATTTAGTATTAATTTTTCACAAACAGAGCAAGCATATCATTGAAAGCATCATCCCATTTGGCAACATATAGCAATTGCAAATAGTAAGCAATGCCTTAAGTTTAACACCCTGCACTAGCTATGACCACAATTCTTCATTACACCTTCATAAAACCCACTCGCAGAGACCTCAGAACGCATAGGCATGTGCGCAAGGGTGTCTGCTAGCCTGGTCTCCTTCAGCTGCTCAGTGGGAGAAAGAAAAGCGAGAACGGAGAGTCAGTCTACAGGCGTTTCCTGCTGAAATGCAGAGATGTCATGTTGCTGACATTTACATTATATTTGTCAGATGCTTTTCTCTAAAATGACATACAACTCAAATAAACAATGCACACTTCAACAGACAGAGTGCAGAAAATTCCCTAAGTGCAGTTTCAAAGTACACTGTTTTTGCTGGCACACATTACACAAGTAGCTGTGTATAGAATTAGAATAGAATTGTAGAATTGATGACAAGTGCCTGGCTCACTCTGTGTCACATTCGACTAACAGCCTTGGAGTAACAAACCACCTCTTGGTTCCAATTAATTTCATAAGGAGGGGACCCACTGTATAAGAATATAGCCATTAGTACTTTTTCAGAAATCCAGCCTTTTAAGCAACAACGAAAAAAAACGAATCTGAAAGGGTTTAAAGTCAACTACCATGTTTAAACCTAAAAGTACACACAGCATCTCAAGTATACACATTAAATTGTAAAAAGCATTTTCATTAATACCTTGAATAAATTTTTTCTCAGTGCAGGATTCAAGAGTAGTTTCTTACAATGGGCCAAACTCTGTCTCGACAATCAAAACATTGTTAACGACAGTGACACTAAAGGAAGGTTTAAGAGAAAATGCCATAGCATCTGGAAATGATCTCTTTCAGACAGTTACAGATTCTTTAAGATACAGGAAATAAAAAGACAAGATTGTGGCACTGAGAAACAATGACCTTTCCATGTAATCAATCTGGAATCCAGCTCTGTTGTGTCAGAAGTCAAACCATTTTAAGACACACTAATCAAACCCCAGTCTGCAAGAGCTGCTTCACACACAAACAGTTAACCGAACACTTGTACTGAAGTCAGGCTAAGTACATATAGTATGCAAATCACATCTGAAATTATATGGTATGCAAAAACGAAGAAGGTGAAGAAAATGTTCCTTAAAATCCAAGACCTACACAAGAAGCCAATAATTACAGCTGCCAATATACATCTATCCCTTCACATAATACAATACTCTATCCAATGAACTTATTCAATACAGCAACATTTATAAATGTTTTGTAGTCATTTCACTTCACCATATGATCCTGATGAACATTACAGAAATCACGCACACATGTAATAAACTTCACACAAATGGACAAGACTGAACTCATAAACGGGGATAAGAACAGAGCAATAAGTCACCACAACAAAGGGAACACTGAAGAAAATTACAGAACACAAATAAATTTAGCCATGTAGAGAAACCTAATAATGCTTAGCGCAAGTTAGCACAGGAAAGCATTCCATCACGGTAACATTCCAAACCAATCACAACCATTGATTCATGTCAGCCCAAAGTCACAACTGAACCTATTAGTATTATATTGTTGATGCTTTTTTGGGTCCTTTGAGTCCTTATAGATACAAACCATAAAGCTTAACTCTATGAAATCAGATATTTAAATTGGGAAAATGTGTTCTTTTAAAGAGAAAGGCTGAGGACATGTGAAATGTGCTTTTATTGGTGGTATCCACAAAAACTGAGTGGTGAGGAAAAACAGTGAAGGATTTTAATATGGGGACTGGATGGATTCTGCCCAGGAAGGTGTAAGTAATGCACAATTGGGACATTCTCTCTCTTTGCTCCTCCTCTCATGAGGCTGTGTGGACAGCTTTAACAACACAAACACCCCTAAAAAAAAAAGCTTAAACAAAGCCTTAATCTTTAATTATCTTAACTTAATCAAATGTTTCTCAGTGTCAAACATTTGTGAGCCAAGTTAACAGAAAGACTGTCCATTGTGTTGTATACCATGTCTAACACCACACTGGAAAATACATTGGTATCATTGCTGCGTATAAAATGGCTTCTGTCTTGGTCAATTTGTCCATGAACCGAATATATACTTCAGCCATACGAAAAGAAAAGAAAAAAAGATGCAATTTCCTCAAAATGGGAATTCACCTAACAAGGTGAATTTAAGAAAGAAATTAACACCATTAGATGAGAAATGAGAGTACATATATCAAAATTGAAGCAGAAGCACCACAAAGATGACCCACAGAACAACTGAAGAAAAATCACCATCTTCTTCACCTCAGCTCTGAATGGTTGACTTAAAAGCTGTTCCTTTGCTTTGAAACAATACATGAAAATGGAAGAGGCACAGCATATTATGCACAGTTCCTAAGTACTTACGGCAGTGATATCCAACTGTATGATTTACAATAATCCAGTTTTCAGTCATTACATGCTTGCTATGAACTTTATGGTATCATGGGCATATTTCCAGATAAACCACAGCTATATTTAGGTCTTTAAATATTCATTAAGTTAATTATTATTTTATTCAGATACTGGCTACACAAGCACAACAAAAATGTAGTATATACCATATCTCACTTGCAAATGTGCATAACGTAGAAACTTCAGTAAAAGGATGTGTTTGGTTTCCTTACCTGGTCTTCCTTAATGAATTCTGCTTGAATCATACATCATGTTATGGGAAAAACAAAAGACCATTCTGTTTTCAGCTTGGAAATACACTGCAAGATGTAAAAGCTGATACAATTGCCAAACAAAAGGAACTGTTGCAATCAATAAAATCAGTGTGAAGAATGAAATGCTCACTTTCATAAAACAATCAGAAGAGATAGCTATCTGGCTGGAAGCAGCGATTCACTGCATTCACTTGGAGCCCTCAGACTTCGGTCAACACTTAGCATAAGTGTAAGAAGGGGTGCCCTTTCTGACTCTGTGGACTGCAAGAAGGTCTTGTCAGAAGGATCGTCTGTCCGAGGTGGTACCTCACTAGGAAACAGCATGAATGCAGTGTAACAACGGGTATTGTCACTAAACGTCTTATAGTCCACTGGTAATAAAACACAAACTTTACAAGATGTTTTGATAGAAAAAAGTTAAAAAGGAGAAGATATGTCACTAAATAAACACTTTTTAAAAGGATATGCATCGGGGGGGGGGGGCACAAGGAAGCCTGTTTGTATCTGCTCGTGGTTGTGACTGTCAATAGCGTTGTGAAAGATTAATAAAGCAGGAGACACTCCACTGGCCAGTGGAGCCAAGGCTCCAGCCATCTCTGTCACTTAAGTTTCCCTCGAACCAGGGACAGTGGCACAAAGGGCACCTTATCAGGGGATACCAAAAGTAATGATCTGTGAAACAACAAACAGATATGTGCTTACTTGCTATATGGAGAGAAGAGCATTTCAACAAGTCTCATGACTGAGCGTCGACTCACTCACTCGCTGTACGACGGTAGGCTACTAAGAGAGCACTGCCCTCTACTGTTCCTGCTCAGACTCACTTTGCTTGCTAAACAGAGTATATACTGCAGCAAAACAAATGGAATCTTATGAATTTTACCTCAAATTTTAAATGGACTGACAATCTGAAATTCAAACAACATATTTCAATTACGCCAGGCCTTGCTGAGGTTTGAATTATTCCCCTCATGAGGTGCCCCGCTGTTTGAAGGTGGCACGATCTAGCTCACAAATCAGTGAGAAATAAAGTTCCAGGATTTCAGACAAGAACAGGGGTGTGCTCAAACTCTGCATGGCCATTACATTTCATTTGCATTGAAGGGTGAGCACACAGCACTTGCCACTGTTGTTCACTGTAGTATATTGTGTGTGTTTAATCCACCCTCACGAAAAGAAAGGACTCAAGGATTTGCACCTTTTTATAAGGACTTTGATTCATATCTTTTAGAGAATGCAGAACAGAGGAATCCATCAACCTGTCATGTTGTCTTTATCCTCTACTTACCTGAGTTTTGTAATATTAAAGTTTATGTACAGTTGAGATCATCTTGGTAAATAAAAATGAAAAGAACCAGCATAATCCTTGATAAATGTGTCAGAACAGAAGTGACAGATTACACATCTAGAAATTCAAGATATTCATATATTGCACATATAAATGGGAGGAAAAGCCTGTGGCAATTTAAGTGGTTAGAATATTGCAAGACCACTCATATGGTTAAACAGAACATGGCTACTGAAGACAAATCTTGCCTTTAGGCACTCTGCCTACCAGTTAGAGAACACACCAGATGTTACTCTTGTAACCAGAAAGTCAAGACAAGGTGGAACATTCAAACTCTGGTGTTGCCTCTAAAACAAAGCGGTTAAGAAGATGCTCTACTATTAGTAAACGTGATTGATTTGGTTGCAAATAAAATGAATTGAGCAAACCTGAGAATATTAAACACACCTGCCTTTAATGTGGCCATCATTCACAGGAGTCTCATGTGGTATCAGATGCACTGCAGTGGCAAAAAGACTTTGCATTTCAAGTTTTTTGCACAACTGGGGCAACTGAGCACAGACATGCGTACAGCACCAACTCCACCTCTCCAACTAGTTGGCACTGCACAGGACGCATCTCAGGCAGTTTGATTCCTTGACAGTTGCATACTGAGCCGTCACAAACTACCAGCTTTTCTTTTATTTACATTCATTACATAAAAACTTACTGATCACAAGCATGCAATTTGTCACAAATGTTTAACAGTTCTTAAATAGCTTGCTTTATTACTTCTATTTTTGTTTTGTAAAGGCAGATTCCCTCAGGGTAAATGAAACATGTATCTTGATCAGTTTTACTGCATATTATTTATTAAAGTGGGGGGTGCGGTGGCGCAGTGGGTTGGACCGTGGTCCTGCTCTCCGGTGGGTCTGGGGTTCAAGTCCCGCTTGGGGTGCCTTGCGGCGGACTGGCGTCCCGTCCTGGGTGTGTCCCCTCCCCCTCTGGCCTTACGCCCTGTGTTGCCAGGTTAGGCTCCGGTTCCCCGCGACCCCGTATGGGACAAGCGGTTCTGAAAGTGTGTGTGTATTTATTAAAGTCAAATTCCTGTGTAATATCCATTTCTGAGATCCAAGTTTCCTACATTGAAAAGTTATAGATTGCATTTTAGATACGCTGAAGTTCAATCGTGTTACACTGAAGACAACCAAATTTAGGAAGCTTGGTAACATACCACATAACCAGTACCCCATTGGAAGGTTAAGCAAAAAGAAAATACAATTTGACAAACATCAAAGAACATTGAAATATCTTATTTAATGGTGTGACTTAATTGTGCTCCATAAGAGCTATACTGAGCATTTATCCCATATGACATCCCAGCATACATGAAGGACAGCTGGTAACGTAGTGGTTACAGCTACTTCCTTTAGATCCAAAAGTCGCAGGTTTGAGCCTCACCTCCAGCTGTAGTACTCTTAAGCAAAGGACTTACCCTAAAACTGCTCCAGTACAATTACCCAGCTGTATAAATGGGTAAATAACTGTAACCTTAACAATCTAAGTCGCTTTGGATGAAAAGCATCAGCTAAATGAATAAATATGACAAACTGTAAAAGTTTTGGTGGGAGCTACAACTATGCTTGCTTGTGCATTTCCTATACTGACACAAGGGGGAAACACCTATTTTTGCCAAACTCAGACTTTCGCTAAATACTTACCAAAATTTTGCTTCAAGGCCATGTATTAACAGACACACACAACATAGATCCCAATATACAGAAATTGACAAGCATTTAAACCAAAAATGTTTTTTTTTTCTTCAATGTTTCAAATGAAAAAAAGTCACTTACAGGTTTAGATGCTGTGATTATATATTGAATGACCATCTCTTTCTTCATGTTGAGGTCCTTTTCTCTGAGTGGAGCTTTTTTGTCCTCATTTAAGTTCATATCCTCCTGAAAACAAGTGTTGAATTGTTAGTAATAAAATAGACTAGTGACATAAAATTCAGATAGTAAATATGTGAGATATTTGTATCATGCATAAACAACTAGTACAAACCACTTAAACCTTGTACTTCCTGTAACTCTGGATTTTAAGGGGAAATTGAAAGTGGAAATGTCTTAGCAAGAAACAAAGTATGTTAACAGAAAGTTGTTTCACATCATAGTCTGCTGAATCTCAGGTAGCATGCAGTGTGTGGTTTTTTTTTTTTTTTTTAAAGTAGAACATTATTAATCAGGAGAACATGCTATTCTGTGTAACATCACTCCATTGAAACCTCATGGATTTGTGTCATACTTTTTTGTCCTTTGCAATGTTAAGTGCTATCAAACAACATTTAGAGAAGTGTTCTACAAAAGTAAAGTTTATTTTACAGTATTTTAAATACTCTAAGCCTTAATGGTTTGAGGATTCAGCAGTATTTTGGGCATGCTGGGGTGCAAATAAGAACAAAGAAAAAGCATCCGTTTCTTTAAAAGAACAAGATGCAAAACCAAAAATAGTAATCAAATTAACTGCATTACATTAACATGGTTAGACCCTTCTGTGTAAGTGGCAAAACTGGGTTATAATACAAGATCTTATGCCACAGCAGAGAAGCACATCAGAAATTATGTACTCATACCACCCAAGAACAACTCTGGTAGGGAAACTAGCAGAGGCAGGGCAAAACTACAAAACATATAAACAATTTTTACAAAAATCAAACAAGGGATGATTAAAAACAGAACGCTGTCTCAAAGAAGCAAGGATCAAACAAAATCACAGATATTCCTGTGTCTTAAGAAGATGTGTTACCAGTACTAGTTACCATCAGTCCATAACCATTAACAATTATTCAGTTCAAAAACAACCTGCAGAAATTCAATTTAATAACTTTGTACAAGGCCGAAACACCATTTTTCCCCTTGAAACATGATGAACTTGATTCATGTTAAAAGAAAAAGAAAATAAGTTGTATCTGACATGAATAATATGAATTGGATTTGTCTTTTAGGCATTTGGAATGAACTACAGAATGATTTAGGAAAACTGAAGGTTGTATGAAGGGTATTATATTCTGGGTACAAAGAACACAGTCAGTTTATTAGCAAAACAAGCCATTGCAGAAGCTTACATATTAAACACGTTTTGCCTGAAGTCCTCATCATTGTCAATTTATGAATGAATGAAACTGACAAAATCTCTCATGGGATTTATCGTATTTATCTTATGGTAAAAAGTACATACCATCATTTTTTCAAATAAGGCCAGTATCTCCTTTTCTGATGTGATTTTACAGGATAGGTCCTCCAGTTCAGAGGCTGCAGACCAATCACTGGACCAGGAGTTCTTGACATTGGGAAGATATGGTCGATCCTTCTTGGTGCCAGGAATCCGGATACTAGCAAATCTGTCCAACTAGAAAATGAAGAATACTCAAGCACTGTATCAACAGAGCTTGTCACATGATGCATGATGGGATGAATTGCCAAACAATCCTTACAACTCCAGCCTTTTCGCAATTTCAGTAAATATTACACCGAAATACTCAAGGATGAATTAAATCTGTATTTGGGTTCAACAGATATCAGACCTTGGCATCATGCATTTCTGATGCATCTGAAGATAGTATCACATGTGAAAATTCTTTTGTGTCATTTACTATGCTTGTTTTCAACAATATGATGAAAGATACTGATAGAGTGATCTGTTGATTGCTTCCTTCTGGGTTAGGGCCAACTTGACAACAAGTACATCTCAGTATGAATACTGTGGATGTATTTAACAGTTTTAAAAATTAAAGGATAACAATGACATTTGATTAACTCAAAATTTCATTTTATGGTAATAAAACATCTACTTTAGCATTATAGGTCCTTGACCCAAAGTTTTTCAATTTAAAATAAAAAGCCATAGCGTTTCTAAGTAAGGAATTTGGTGTAATGTGATTTGAATGATGCAATGACTTCCATCAAAATCAAAGCTAAGAGCTTCTTAAAATTACACTGGCATGTTAAAGTAATATTTATGTTTCTGGGTGCTCATACAACCCCTAAATTCTATCATGTTGGCATGGGACATTTAAAAGCCCCTTAAACTACAACTTTGTTATTGAGGTAATGCCTGCAAAAAGGCTGCTGCTCAGTCACATTAAAATCAGTTACAATGGCTCAGGGGTGGAGGAAACATGACTGAACACCATGGCTTTATACGTCACTTTCCAAGCAAGTACAGAATCAATCACACCTCTTATTTCCAAGTTTAATATAAATTAGTAATATTATACTGCAATGCAAGAAAAACTAAACTAATCAATGTGGAAATGTGACTTCCTACTTAAATTGATTAAACAGATGCTGAACAGAGGAGTTGAGATCTGATTTTGGTTATAGTACAGCTCTCACTACCACTCTGTTAAAACTTCAAAGTCTTAATTACGAGGAAATGAACATGAACCATCCATCGATTTTAACCAAATACACTTAGTCGGGAGCTAAATGTATTAATGCACCCCAAAGGACAATGACTCATGGCATAACAGAGAAAGTCAGAAATTAACAGATTGCATATCATGCAATATGCAGCAAGGAGTTTTCGGTAATGTCATCAAATAGATAGCAGTAGTAATGTAGACAGCATATCCACAGTACAAAAAAAAAAAAAGTACCACTTCCACCATGCCATTGTCAAGCAACATAGTTCAATGAGTTTTATGCAACACACCACTAAGAGAAAGGCTGACTTTAATGGTGAAAAACCCATCATTATCCAATTACTTGCGACTCACCAGTTAAACTAAAGCCCCTATTCATGACAGAAATGTCAGTAGTAAAGCGGTTTTCTCAAAGGATTGTTAGTAAACAGAGGGAAAACAAATCTTACCATATCATCTGTAAATGTTCTAATATTTAGGTGCTACAAAAAAAGAAAATATGATTTGAGCGTTTTGATATTTGATCATAACAATACTTCAACACGAATAAAGTGAAATTTTACATGCACCAAGTTACCTGACAATCATGATGTATTAAAGGCATTTCTCAGAACAACTTGGACCTCAATCCGCAAAACAATAAGACATACAACTATGAAATGATGTCATGTAAAACTTTACAGGTTAAATAAAGATGGTGAATAAATAATAAAGCACTTGAACTTTCCAAAAAATTATTGCAGCAATACTGAACATATGAAATTAGTCATGCTGTTCATGACTCGTGACTTACCCACATGCATCATACACAAACACTCCTCTAGGAAATAACTTGACATTTTTACTTCAAGAAATAGAATGAATGACTTTTTAATGGACACATCTGAACAAAGTATAAAGTTCTAGCTTCAAAAAAAAAAAAAAACATTTTAATGGGGGGGGGAAATAGAAAAGCTGGGTTTTTCCATTAAGACTTTCCATAGCTTGGCGCATCAGCGCTGTACTACATTACTTTCAATGAGAGTCTTGGTGTAGCTTTTGACCGTACACAAAGCATGTTTTTTCTATTTAGATGTACCACTGAAGTTTCAACTTCAGAGATAAGTACAGATGGTACCTGACTTACAAACTTAGGTAACTTTTTGTTTGCAAATAGAGTTGCCTTAAGAGTCGAGAAGGTGTAAATGAAGCAAACAGAAGGTGAAGAAGCTATAGATGACAATGGTTTGTACGTCCACCAGTTTTGAGCCATCGGCAAAATGCCACCTTTGTCATCCTCCGCTTGAAGCAATACATACGGCTCTGAGTAGATGGACAGCTGTCGTCTACTTCTACTTCAAAAGACCATCTTAAAAAAAATCAGCATAGCTTCCCATACAGTGGTATAGACATGGTCCAATTGTACTTGATCAATTGTATATTGGGTACTTTATATTTTTAAATATTTTTTATCCCTTGCTCACATACTCTATCTTCTCACCTGTCTTGTCACTGTCATTCTGTCTGTGCTGTGGGAGTTCCTGTCACCAAGACAAATTCCTTGTATGTGCGAACATACTTGGCAATAAAGCTCGTTCTGATTCTGATTCTTTTGCATACTACCGGTATTTTCTGTTACATTCCCAAAAATATGTATTTCTATACTACAAGGATTTTTGCTTGCATGTCCATGTAAATGGTAATCAATATATGTGTTGTAGCTAAATGCATATTAAATATGATTCCAAGAATAAATTAAAGCAAAAAAAATTCCAGAACCTAATATTACACAACGAAAATAAAATGCAGGATGTATGGCAAAAATCTGTTCTAAAGCAAATTAATCTGTCAATTGAAAATAAGCAGTTATGCCAGACTACAATACTAATATCAATAAAGCAAACAGGAAAACCATACAAACTAAGAAAAAAGTTAGAACAATAATATACAGTAAATGTGAGTAGCTAGCGGGGTTTTCAAAACTTTCATTGCATTGCTGATCACACAGACTGTCTGAAACCCCTCACTAAGTGGGGTCGCAGCAAATCGGATCCTAACCCGGCAACACAGGGTCCAAGGCTGGAGGGGGTGGGGACAAACCCCAGATGGGATGCCAGTCCATTGCAAGGCACCTCAAGCAGGACTTGAACCTCAGACCCGCCAGAGAACAGAACCCAGCCAAGCCCACTGCACCACCACACCCCCCACATTTCTAATCATTATTGGCCAAATGACAATCATGCCAGTTACACTGGACCAACTTGTCTTTTTTTCCCCAGAGAGAGTGGGTTGCAGAGTCATACTATTCGATTGTAAACTTTGTCAGCTGAAGAAATACACATCTTCTCAACATGCAAGTGGGTCCTCTGCAAAACCAAGATGTTAAGAAATCACACTTGCCAATACTTTCACTTTCAACACAAGCTCTAGAGTTTACATGAATGGGTCCAAATTACAAGGACAAAATAATCTGAAGGATTCATGAGCTATAGGGACAATTGTGATTCATTTTGCCATTAAGCTGTCAGTTTGAGATTTATACTGAAATGCAGATAGGCACCCATTAACAAGCATGAGCTTTAACAACATTAAATGCAGCAATTGAAGTAAATGTAGTACAATTATAAATACCAAAGAAAACATTAAAGGATAAGTTCTAACTAAGTAGACTTACTGCAGCATTGCCCCTGTAGGAAGCAGTTGATAACTGGCACATCAAATATTTTTTATATCAGATGTGATCCCACAAGAAATATAGGCAGATGCTCATTTTTAAACTTGGTTAAACTGCAGTTTAGATAAACTACCTAACATCGTATCCATTCCACACTCAACTCTGCACACCAGATTTCACAAGAACTGTTTTAAAAAAAAATGCATGTTCAGAGACAGAATAGTGGCTACTAAGAGTTAAAAGTATCCATTATATGATTTATTGCCCACTGATAAAACAACAAAGAGTCCCTATACAAGACAAGGGGGTATCAACTCTGGTAAACACATTTTCCTCTTCAAAGAGGCATGTGTTTTAGGTTGTTCTCACATGTCTGAAGATGCTAATAGCTGTAATAAATATCAATGAAAATGAATGAAAGGATTGAATAAAAACAATATTTTTCCTTAAAAAAGATGGTTCAGCTTCTTTTCTACCTACTTACTATATTATGAAGATAAGCTCACCCACTAAGTCTTAAGTTTTTAAATATACAGTTTGGTTAATAAAAAAATTCAAAATGTGGTCTTCTGTACAAAAAAAAAAAAAAAAAAACATTGTAAACCTGATAGTAAAAAGCAAGACACTAAGCCGCATGCAACCCAAGATCATTCTAAGCATTCGGGTCACATACAACAGGTCCCTCATTAAAAAGCCTCTCTATAACAGAACGTTTCTGGGCTTCAATACAATGGCTCCTGACTATATTAATGCCTATTAAAAGCACCTTTCTTTCAGCAGACGTCTCGTTAAAGCATGCAGACGGCTCCTCTCAAAAGACTGGGAGTAAATCATATACTACCTCATTAGAACAAGACCAAGAAAGTCTGACAAGAGCTCAGGAAAAACAAACAGCGAGTGAGGTAAAAGCAGATAATAAAGGCCTTGTTATAAAATGTGAGCTAAGCAGTGCAAAAGAACATTCTAAAAATAAGGACAATTTTTTTTTGCCTCACAGAAGGCATATAAAAAGTAGACAGCAAATTAAAATTCTAAGTGACTGCTGGTTAACACATGGCTCCATTATCTCTGGTATGATGTGCAGTTGAAACACTGAGCACTGACATGTGAGGAAAGTATTTAATATACAACAGAAGTATAAACATTTTATATGTAACAAATTCATATATTCTTCTTTTCAAGACTTCATGCTGGACAAATATCAAAAATATTTCCTAAAAGTCAGCATTCCACTGGCATCCACACCATTCTTCACTAGAGGCTTTTTTTTTTTTTGGGGGGGGGGGGGGGGTCAGAAATGCTCAGTGCAGATTCTAGAAAGCAATAAGAAAAGAACAATTTATGACACTGTAGGGCTTCTTTTTAATTAAATATTGAATATGTAATATTTAAATAATTAAACATGTCTCCATTATATAAAATTACAGTTTACAGAAACATGTTCAAGATTAACTACAAGCTGTTTGAGCTGATACCTGTTTTGTTGTGTCAATGTACATATATCCAAACAAAGCCATTTATTTTATTTAAAAAAAAAAAAAAAAAAAAAAGCTCCTTCGTCCTTACTGAAACCAATCATCTAAATGATATGCCTTTAGTCTCCTAATCTTCATTTGTCTTAACCACTAAAGTGACAACTGAGTGATCAAGAGGAAGGTCAGCAACACTACTCTCCGGTTCAAATCTCTACTGCAGTTTAGGAAGACCAGGTACCACAGGACACAGTATGAGCGACATATATAACAAAGATAGTTACAGTGGTACTAACTTAGCACACAGCTGACTGAAAAATAAGGCAGGCCTCACAATCTACAATAGAAAGCAGCATATCATCATCTTGGGCGGGGGGACCCATTTAACGTACTGAAAACTGCCTCATATTTTAAAAAATTCCAATAAAATTACAATGCATTTTTAAAAATACATAAATTGCATCAGTTTGCTGAAGTGGTGCTAACAGTTTATGCACCAATGATACAAGTGAAAGCTAGCATGTTCAAATTACAGTGTTTCATGCATTGTGCATTTCTGGTACTACCATGACACAGGAGGAGGAAAAAAAATAAATATGGAATGGAATACTTTGACCAAGGCAGCTGTTCAGCAAACTCCATGTCTTCCACAGAATGAGGCTGCATACTGTATCCATTACCATCATCTTCCTGACAGCTGCATGAATGCATAAGAGTGTCCAAACTCAGCCACTACGCTGTTGCCTCAAAAACCAACTCTAACTTTTTTTTTAGTGTTTAAAAAATTGAGATATTTCCACCGTACATTCAGTCCCCTTCTGGCTACTGCCATTGCCAACTCCTATAGTATAATTTGAGATATGAGATTGACAGAAAAGATATCCTTAAAAGCGAAATTGTGCATAATGCTATATATCACCATTAAATATCACAATAGCCCATTCTGGCTGTAAGATTCACTTTTTATTTCCAAAAAAAAAAAAAAAAAAAAATAATAATCAACAACCCAAAGGTGCACTTGCTTGATCAGTTTAAGACTAACGTGACGTTGAGACTTGGCTGTCAATTTGGTACACTCAGCCACCTTACGCTTTCTCTTGAAATCAGTGACCTCCATTACCAGCCATCGAATTTCTGCTGTGAAACCCACGAAACGGCACAAAGAACCCAGCACCGAAACTTGGAAATTGTCTGAATATGTTTATTATTCATAACAGCATAATTCAATGCTCAAATATTCTCTGAAATGTCATTGCAGGTTTACACTGACATGTTTTCATCCAATTCCATATCAACACTGACAAGGGCCAGGTCCACAAATTGCCACCGTTTGACTGCAGAACTTAGATCCAGTGGATGATTTTTCAGGAATTTAATATCAACTGATAAGTTGATTGGAACCTTTAACCTTTTTCAAAATGTCCCCTGGTTCAGAGGGCTTTCTGTCAATCTAAGAGAAAGAGAAATTGACTTGCCCGACAGCCAACTCTGCACGCCTCTGACTGTCACCTTGACCTCAGCAGCTATGGAGGATCAAAGGCAATCTGGACAGAATAGCAGTCATTACACAGGAAAGAAGCAAGGGAAAAATAATATCTCCTGTCATTAGAAAATGGCAAAGGCAAAGTGGTCATCACAGTTTTAAAAAAAAAAAATGTATAAAATTCTGGACCAACACTAAAACAAAAGAAATCTGTTGACCAAGAAAACCATGGCACATTTGAAAGTAATCTTTCTAAAGAGAAGGGCAAAGATAAGAATCTAGGGGAAACAATGCAAGAATCCCACTCAGTGCCACTGCAAATCCAGCAACTTGAAACACTGCTGCTGCGTCCTGTTACCATAGATACGGGAAACAATCTGTATGCAGTCCTGTTTCTTCGTGATAGTCGCATACCGAAGGAAAGAATGTTTGAACTAGTGTGTATACAGTGGCCTTGTAAAACACTGCTATAGCTGACTGATGTGAATGACACACAAACTACTGAAAAACTTAATGAATTAACTCACAAATCTACATTGTTTGCCCATTTCAAATTTAGATTAACTGATATGAAAGGTCTTTATGATCAGTTTATAGACAGGTTTTTACATAACTGTACAGTGGAAATTTCAGTTTTCCTCTATGCTTCACTTACAATAAAGACAAAGATTAAACTGAAATCATGTTGCTTTCATTACCTACACAGTATATGAAAAATTCTAAAAACCAAGACTTGTCATTCTAATTTTACTAAGTTATCCACAATATTTGAAGCACACCCAAAATCTAAATTTACTTTCATCTCACTGGTCCTATTAGTTCAAGGCCAGATATCAGCTCATAAAATATTAGAAAAAGAATTTAATTGATATAAACTCATTTGCTCAGAGACCATGGGAGCACTTCAAATCATCCCCACGCCTAACGTTCTTCAAAAACAGTGACTACTCTGTGTCAGCACTGTAAGACTCAGAATGAATATGCTTCAGTGAAAATGGTATACATGTAAGAAGCAAAATCTAATTTAAGTCATTTTAGATTTCAGCATTCATATTCTTGCAATTTCATTCTATGGACTTACACCTGGCACGAGGAGGACCAGCACTCATTGCTCTGACTAGAGCTCTGAATTCCTTCTTCCGGTCACCTCTCCATAATGTTTAAGCAACTGCATTAAAAAATATGGGTTAAAGAATACTGAAAATGATTTGCCCATTATGACAATATCCACCATATTCAATTTCTTACGAAAATAAGTTTTGCATTTTCGCATGGTGGAGAAACGTATGTTTTAACCATTGCGGGTGTTCTTTGATCAGTGCTCAATGAAATCATTCAAGCTAGATATAATTGTCATTCATTCAATGAAGAGCTGAAAAAATGTTGTGCAATTTAGTTTAAATTACACTTAGCTGAAAGAAAAACCAGCATACACAGTGGGTTACCAATAGCAGGACTTAAAATCCTTAACTGAAGCACACATTATGAAATGTCTTATAGTGCAGTGAATCTTTTGAATACAAAATACCCACATCCAATAAACAGACAAGGCACAACAAAGCAGCTGGTTTTATACAGGGTATGTCAATCATTAAAAGCTGTGAGAACAAGGTCCATGGGTCAATTCTACAGCAGGAGTGGAAAAACTGCAATTTTACTTAGTACAATACTGAGGAGGTTGACATTTAAAAAAAATAAATAAATTAAAAAAAAGTCTTTCAAGGTCTTTTATTTAGTGAATGTCCAAATGTTAAAGGTACTGTTAAGGCAGTTCAAAATGTTGAGATAAACCAAAAGGACTGTTGGCAGATTCATTTTTTTGAAACAATTACAGAATCTGTACAATAAGCACATTGACATGTTGCTCACTGATGAGGTGAATGCCATTTCAATTTAGCCACTCGGATGAACATCACGTGCCTGGAAAGGGTAAAATATGGCATTTCACAACTTTCTTTTACGGGACAGAATCTCATCATACACTGGGAAACTATGGAATACTTCTTTCGTTATGTCATAACGCTTTCAGCAAAAGAAAATTACTCATTGAAGTTATTAAAGCTTACTATTAGACACCATAAAGCATCCAATCAAATGGAATGGAAATGTTCTACAGTCATGGAAACAAGTACTTGTCACAGTCATACCATCTCATTTGGTCAGTTGGTTTTATTTTGCACAAAAAAAAAAAGCAGCCTCACTTTCAGGCTGAGAACTCATTACAGTCTTTGCTAGGACTAGTCACTTCCACTGGAACTGATCATCTAAAAATTAATGGGGCAGCCTGAACAAAAACTGTTTCTTCACACTCAGCAACTAGCACAGTCCTTTCACAAATTAAAATTCCTTATGTTAAAAGAAACTGTTGCTTTGAAAACTTTTAGCAACTGTCAAACGCACACAGAACCTTTGCTGCCAAACTGTGGTTGACATACCTGTTTGTTCAGGTTGAATTGTTGGCACAAGATGAATTCTGCAATTTGAAGAATTGCTCACAGATCAGTTTTACTTCTCTCCACTGAAATGCCCCCAACAGGGAAAGCAGTAAATCAGATGGTTTACCACAACCTTCCTTTATTGAGACCAGATGGGAAAGGTGATCGCTTTACTTGGGACAATTCATTCTGAAGGGTAGACTGGAATGTCAAGAACCATTTGAACACCTGCTCTTGTAATTTCAATTTATGTGATGTTCTGATTTTGTAGCACAGCCCAGTTAAGTTTGATCTTGATCACTTTACAATGGGAAATGTTTTACTGAAGCAGCAATCATAAAACGGCACACTAAAAAGACAATTACATGCAAGTGCACACTGTACAAACAAAACTAGCTATTCAAAGCAAAACAAGAACTTACCCACTCATAAAGCAGCACTTTCCACATTGATTCTCCACAGAAGAATTGTTGTTTTAAGTACTTCATTGACAGTGTGGTTAATTATTGCAGTTTCTTTTGATTAGTTAAAAACACACAAATTACCTTTGGTTTCAAACAAATTACAGTATACTTGTTTTTCAACTTAAGAACATAACGGACCAGGAAGAGAAGGACGGGGGGAAAAAAATGCTTAAGGCTTTACTCAGCTTTCATCAGCCTCTCATACTATACCGAGTCACTATGTTCCATAGGTTATTTACTGTATATATTTAAAAAACCAAGCATGAGGTATGAAACACTGCAGATGGGATGCCAGCCCATCACAGGACTTCTATCGTATTACCTTTCATTAACATAATCACAATTCTTCAACATCAGGCCACTTTACTGGATGCTACAGTGTCTCTACAATCAGTAAAAGCATAACTATGTAAACAGTTTATTCTGAATGTCTCAGTTAAATGCACATGCAATGTTACTATTTACACTAGTTCACAGTTCAATACCTGGTAGAGGAGCAGAGTTCCCCTCACCATCGGTGTCCCCCTCCTCTCCATATAGGAAATCTACCATATACGGTGCATCCACAAAGCCCTCAGCATCACATCTGACCCCACCCACCCCTCCCAGTCTTTGTCCCCCTGTGATGAAGCAGAAGATACCAAAGTATCTGTACCACCTCCTCTAGACTGTGAAACGGCTTCTTCCCTCAGGCTGTGAAAACCCCCCAACCATCCACACATTACGTATACTAAAGAAAAGACTGCACAAGTTACTTGAACATGGCACTTTGTACAAAAAGCACAACACGATACACAATAACTGAATCCTCCACACCAAAGTTGGGCACACCCTCCCAAAATCTACTTGGACTGTTAAATTCTTACCACATATTGTCCCCCTATTTATTTATTGCTGTCCTATGGCTTACGCCACTGTCCTGCCTCTACTGTTTTGTCTCTGGTGTTAGTGTAATTTACACTGATCAGCCAAAACATTAAAATCACCTGCCTAATATTGTGTAGGCCCACCTCGTGCCACCAAAACAGCTCTAACCCATCAAGGCATGGACTCCACAAGACCTCTGAAGGTGTCCTGTGGTACCTGGCACCAAGATGTTAGCAGCAGATCCTTTAAGTCCTGTAAGTTGCAAGGTGGGGTCTTCATGGATCGGACTTGTTTTTCCAGCACATCCCATAGATGCGCCATCAGATTGAGATCTGGGGAATTTGAAGGCTAAGTCATCACCTTGAACTCTTTGTCATGTTCCTCAAACCATTCCTGAACAATGTTTGTAGTGTGGCAGGGCCACTGCCATCAGAGAATACCAATGCCATGAGGGAGTATACATGGTCTGCAACAATCTTTAGGGTGGTACATGTCAAAGTAACATCCACATGAATGCCAGTACACAAGGTTTCCCAGCAGAACATTGGCCAGAGCATCACACCGTCTCCGCTGGCTTGCCTTCTTCCCATAGTGCATCCTGCTGCCATCTCTTCCCCAGGTAAACTATGCACATGCACCCGGCCATGCACATGATCTAAAAGAAAATGTGATTCATCAGACCAGGCCACCTTCTTCCATTGCTCCATGGTGTGGGTCGATGCTCACGTGCCCATTGTAGGTGCTTTCAGCACTGGACAGCGGTCAGCATGAGCACTCTGATTTGTCTGCGGTCATGCAGCCCCATACGCAGCAAGCTGCGATGCACTGTGTGTTCTGACACCTTTCTATCATGGCCAGCATTAATGTTTTCAGCAATTTGTGCTACAGTAGCTCCTCTGTGGGATTGGACCAGACGGGCTAGCCTTCGCTCCCCACACACATCAAGGAGCCTCGGGGGCCCATGACCCTGCCACTGGTTGTCCTTCCTTGTACCACTTTTGGTAGGTACTAACCACTGTATACCAGGAACAGCCCACAACACCTGCCATTTTGGAGATGCTCTGACCCAGTTGTATAGCCATCACAATTTGGCCCTTGCCAAAGTCGCTCAGATCCTTACGTTTGCCCATTTTTCCTGCTTCAAACACATCAAATTCAAGAACTGACTGCTCAGTTGCTGCCTAAAATATCCCACCCTTGACAGGTGCCATCGTAACAAGAATTAATGTTATTCTCTATCTGTCAGTGGTTTTAATGTTGCGGCTGATCGGTGAATATGAATTGTATAGTTGTCTTTGTACTGTAACTCTTCAGTATTTATGTCTGTATATTGTATATCGACACTAGACTCTGGCCTGTGTACTGCACTGTCATGTATTTGCATTGTCTTCTGTTATACTGTATGTCTTATATAGGTCAAAAGAGGAGGAAAAAAATTTGTTCCCCTGTGTGTAACTCACCTACAGGTGGAATGACAAAGTGGGCTTTGATTTGAGTTCAGTTCGAATATAGTCTGAAAATGTAACAAAACTATTTTGCCTGATAGCCAGTCAACAAGTCAGACTCTGTATGACTGTATTCCCATCATTTATGATAGCTCATTTTATTTAAAAAAAAAAAAAAAAACAAGTACCACAAGTGGCATGTATACCGGAGGAAGCCAATTTAAAACTTCTTAAGCCAGTCTGCAGGTGATTTACTGAAAGTGTCTTCCGGGCTTAATTTTCTTTTGCACAATCTGATCAAAAATCTTCAAAAGTCAATTACCCTACTCACTTATTCCTACATCCCTCATTTTTTTTCCCTTGTTTATTTCAGTGTAGGCTGGACCCCTCTTGATGCTAGGTTTAGTGTTTAAACATATCCATCAATTCAAAAATCTGACCATTTGTCAAACCATTCAAACAATAAAGCCATGGAGTCTTGAACCCAGAGATCTAAAACAGGTATGTTCTGGATGGGAGAATCTGTTAATGGTAAATTACAGTATATCGAACCATGTGAGGCACGCAGGCAACAGACTATTGGAAAGGTCTTTCCATCATTCTTTAATCTTAAGAAGGTGCAACCTAGGAAACAATACTGACTTTCTCTTGCTTTGGTCAGTTTAAACAGACATTCCAACCACCGCAGTACACACTTGCAGAAAACATAGGCAGGATGCCTTGTCTCAATGGTATTGCTGTTCCAAAAATGCTACTCCATGGATCAAAAACAGTTTGGTGATTTTCAGTACAAAAAATTTTCTGCATTTTATAACAGTAATAAATGCATTTGCAAAGTATGGTCATTTCAGTTTACATATAAATAGGTAGTTCTCTGGTCCTTTTTATATTAATTAAAACTTCAATTCAGTAGAAAACACTTGTCACTGAACGTATGCTGAAAACTGTCAACTCATCCTTAAAACAACAAAAATCGGCTATTCAAAAAAAGGCAAAAATAAAGCAATAAGAAATTAATTGTAAAGAAAATGAACTAATGGTATGAACACACATATTACCAGCAGCAACTGAACCCCTAATGTGTGTAACCACCTAAAGGACAGAAATACCCATATGGGCAAAAAGACAACGATTCTGAACGCAGAGGGACTTTAATAACATACAAACAAAAACAAGTCTTATTCCTTTATGAACTGAACTGAAAATGAGGTATGCACCCTGCTGGTCCCATTTATCCTTAAAAGGATGACTTACTTCAAATCAGGGCCAGCTGGGCTTCATTAACTCAGGCGATCTTCGCATAAGGCTGGCAATTAATCACCCTGGCAACCCAAAATGTACCCTCATACTTCTGTTCATCCTCCTACTCAATTACATTTTCAAAACTTACTTTACCTTAAGACCTATGATTACCATCTTACAGAGGGCCTAAACCCCAAGTACAAACCCCTGTCTTAGGATATCCCACAGAATGCATTAAGAAGCTATATAGCATCCAGTTGAAAAACAGTAACTAACCAGCAATAACTTCTGCCTGTGAAACATCCTGCTGGTACCGCTGACGGATGTTCTGCCTACTAGCTATAATTCCTTACATGTGTAACTCTGAAGTTTATTTAATTTACTGAGCCCTTGTACAATTCAGCTGATGTTTCCACAGGACACCTAGCTCCGAAAAGGACATCTCATCAACTGTGCCCCATTAGTTGGCTATTTGTAAGATAACCTACCAACAGATGTAACACTAACTTATGAAACTCTAGTGACAAGTTGGGTCAATACAAACTGAATTGTTCCCAGTTTCATTTTTTAAGTACTTGCTGAAGTATTAAGAGAATTAAAGTCAGAAGAGTGAACCATCACATCATTAATAGAACATAGCCACACTAGACAGAAATCTAGTTTAAGGTAGATTGATTTAGTAAACATTAATTTGATACAGCTAATAATATTAAGTTAACTCAGCCATGGACCGTCCCAAGCCCAGCTGAGAGAGGAAGAGGATTGGGCATGGGCTAGATAGCCCACACCATTAAAAAACGTTGCCAGCTACAGAAACACCAGCAAGGAAACTTCATGATATCTCAGCTCTTAGGGACACTTGGAGTACCCTTGTTGGCAGCCAATGCCCCAGGAGGGGTGGAAGGCATAAGAATAATAATCTTAATTTCTATACACAAATGCATTTGAATTTCTAAATAAAAAAATGGGGGTTGCAAAATGTGTGTCCAATAGAGACTAATGGCTCTGAAACTGGAAACACCCTAACAGATATAACAGCAAAATCAGCTTTAAGATAACTGCTTTTTATTTCTGAATGGTGTACATTGTAAGGTTTGTTAAAGTATCTGATTCACAGACAGCCATGATCCCTCCCATATCCCCAAATCCTCCAGCACCAAGGTCCATACTACCACAACTGGGGGAAAAACTGGAAACGGAGTCAATGCTTTCATAAGTTGTTCCGATATATTTCTAATTGAAAAATGAAACTGTAACAAGAACCACATAAGCACAATCATTTAAACACCAACATTACAGTAAATGTTACTGTATTTTTACCTGAGTATTAGAAAACTACTGCAAAACAGAACATATATAACAACAAATGTATGTGTGTCACCTTGATAGTGTTTAAGCACCATCTGCTGGAGAAACTCTGAAACTACAGTTAGAGTCTAGAAAACTTCAAACCCCACAAGCAACAAGTGATCTTATTTTTTAGTGATCCTCTGCAAACCTCATCATTCTATCAGACTATTCAAAATTGCAATTTCAATGGCTTTTTGAACGGAAAAGACTTTGTGCCACTTATTTAGCAATGTGACATAAAATTGCATTACCAATATAACATTTAAAAAATAAATTGTTCACAACAAAACACTGAATAGTAGATGCATCTATTCTGTGCCATTAAACATGATAATTACAGAAAAAATCAATGTACATAAAAAAAACCATAGATAGAAAGTTACTACCACTAGTCACTAAGCTCTGGCCCCTGTCACATCACATTCTTATAAATTAAGAAAACAGCTGCTTTTTTCAGCATGTTAGCAGTAATGTCATTTCTTTTTATAAATTGCCAATTTCCACAAACACACAACTTAGAAAGTATCAGTTGGCTAGTGTAATAGCAAGAAGTATAAAAAAAGGATTGAGCTAATCACATAAGCCACCAATTTTATTTTCCTTTCAGTTAACTTCTTTACGATATGGATATGAAATTAGAATGTGGAAGAAGCAGGATAGCAAAAACATAGCCAGGAAAACAAACAGATGGGTGTTAGAGGAAATCAAGGCAAAACTCTCACTGGAAGCACAAATAAAGAGACTTGGGTTTATCATACTTTGGATGCGTGACACAAGATTGGCTTCTCTCCAGAAAACCTTAATACTACAAAAGCCGTAGGAAGAGGACAAGAAGGAACCAGACAGATTGACACAACAACAGGGACAAAGGACACACCTTTCAAGGCTAAAAACAAAGAAAACTGAACATTCTAGAAGCATTACGTGGTCAAAAAGTTGGCACCAACTCGAAGACTCTTAAAACATTCATATGGAACTCAGTGGAGTTTTTTAAAAAAAAAAAAAAAAATTAATTTAAGCTTTATAATTTCTGATGGTCAGAAAGTAAAATTTAACAGCAAAATAAAAGTTATAGTAAACCCATAGACACTATCAATCTATACCTTTGCGATACTTTGTGCTACTTGCACAAAGTACTATGCATACAAGGATGCAGATGAAAGACAATGCACCTTAGCAGTGAAAAGTGTAAAATAATTAGCATTTTCTCTCTGAAGAGTGTACATTATTTTAGGTACAATTCAATAGTGTCAAAATTTGAAAGGTAAAGCACGAAGGTTCTCGGTTCTGCCTCCATTGTGGTGGAACGACCTCCCCCTCTCACTCAGAACTGCTGAAACTCAGTCCACATTTAAAAAGGGTCTGAAAACTCACCTCTTCCAGACTCACTTCACCCATGACCTCTCAAGCTCATGCACGGTGTAAATGTTCATGCATCATAACTTTATGATCATGCCCTGATAAAACTTTACACAGGTGCTACTCCTGAATTGTACGTAAATGTGTATCTCAATTTTAAAAAAGTATGAAGGTGATCAGGATTCATCTATTCTGAGTTTTATGCAGCTACTCTTATGATGAGCATTTATTTATATGGTGAAAAACTATACTCAGTCACATGTCTGGAACTATGTCTCTTTCTCGTAATGGAATGCACAAATCGTATGCGCACATGTTTGTTGCTTTGGAAAAAAGCATCTGCTAAATGAATAAATGAAAATTAAGTTGTATTGTCTGCCACATAGAACTTTCATACATGTTCAAAGGGTTAGCTGCATAACTCCATGAGACAGGTTACAGGTTGACAAGCGACCAAATCGATGCTGAGATGCACCTTACATTTAGAACAACTTCTCAAAAAAACACCTATAAAAAAATGAAACTGCAACCTCTACTGAAAAACTGGTCACACTTCCTCTCAAAAATGGTCTCAAATCTTTTTTGTTTTTTTTTTTTTTTTTAAAGGGGAAAAAAAAAAAACAATGCTAAATCATTAAATGACAGTAGCTATGGAGGCAAATCTGCTTTCTTGTTCTTCAAGTGCTTTCCTGAACAGTCAGCTGCTCCCACCAATCACAGTCTAAAAATATTCAGTGATGTTAGGATTTGCGGGAAAACCAATCTTTGGGGTAAATTCTGTTAGTGTAATGACACAAAAAGTATAAGTTCACAAGCTACTGCATTAAATCAGAAACAACAAGCACATAAGTCAGGACATAAAATCTGTGTATAAATACGGCCTGTAAACTAGCAGCAACAGTGCTGCACCACTTCATGAGTTTTGAGCTGGTTTAAATGTTGCACTTTATAAGGCACAGTTTAATTAAAGAAAAAAAAAATCCTATATTTGATGCAATGGAATTTTACTTTTTCCCTGATCTAATAATTTAGCCACCATGCAAAAGCACAGAAGTAGAACAGAGACGAACCTCCCTGACAGAAGAAATTCACCTGCGTGCACACATGTTTTCAAGACTTCGTAAACTCAGAGGAAATTAAAGAACATTTAAATCAGTATTTCCCTTGCAATTTAACTCTGTGCAGCCCCTAAGCAGATTTAGCAGGTTTCAGATAATGCTCTTCGAAGGCCAAGGATCTCTTCACAGGATTGGAATGAATCGTGAATGTAGAAAAGCTGTACTGCAAACAGGGCAGCTGTCAGTTCACAAAATGCATCACAGTGGGCCAGATTAAGGAAACCTGAATGCAAACCGAGTCAGCAAACTCAGGAGCAATCCAGCTGAACTTAAGTCTTCCAAATTTTTGGGTAAAATCCAAGAACAACTCAAACAGAACTAACAGGGGATGAGACAGATGACTATTTTCCTCTGTTGGTTATTTCATTCAAACATGAAATTATCTACATCCACTACACAACTATTTAAATGACAAACAATTGCCCCTCCAAAGCAAAGTTTTAAATGAACAGAAAATTTCGAACATCATTTAAACTTTTTTTTTTTTAAACATATAGGTCCCATCCCAATAAGTTGTTCTAGGATGCATAAAAATATACAAATACATAAACACAACACAATGAATCAAGTAACAAAGGTGATGCATTTTGATGGACATCTAAAGACGAGCATGACTGACAAGAGGAAACAAAATTCTTAAAGTTTCGGGGGGGCGCAACTTATGGAGGTCCAAAGCCATTGACTGCTGACCCCATGAGGACGTGTTACCACTGTAACAGTGAGAAATTCTAATAATGTATTAATGTTTTCAAATAGCAGTATTTCATATGCTCAGGTGGTCTGTAGACTTCTCTTCAATCCCTGATCTGGTTATTCGGTGACTGATAATCCACAAGTGTTCAATAATGTACAGACAACTCAGAGATGACTTATGCACCTGACCCTAGAGAAGGACTTCCACTAAAATAATTTGTATTGTAAAATGCATTTACCATAGACATCTTCTCAGAAGGAAAATTTTGTACGTACACACACACACACACACACACACACACACACACAGAGCAAAAGCAAGTCATGTCTAGAGCAGAAAACAACACTACACTAAAATGTTATGAAGCTGGTTATCGCCACCCCGTCCTGGGTGTGTCTCCTTCCCCCTTTGGCCTTACGCCCTGTGTTACCGGGTAGGCTCCGGTTCCCCGTGACCCCATATGGGACAAGCGGTTCTGAAAATGTGTGTGTGTGGGGTTATCGCCACCTCGTGAATTTTGGATGCAACTGCATGGTTGGTGGAGAGGGCTGAAATAAAGGCGAAGCCAGTCCAGGTACATGTCCTCTGTGGGGGGTTCTTGCGATTACCCATTATTTATCTTTATTTGGCCACAATTAAGAGTGCTACATTCATTCTGGCCCTAGGTGCTATTTCTAACTGGGTTGCATTGCAAGCTAACTAAATGAGAATGGTGATTTGTCTCAATTCAGTAGGGTAAGCTTACATTAGTATCTCCACTGCTATATGCAAGGAAGTAGACTTTCAATTATGTATAAAGATAATGGGTGCTGTTCAGCCCAGTTTCCTTATGATAGCACAAGCTAAACATTAAACCTATATGAAAACTAAGAAATAATAAATCTAGCTTAGTTCAGGCATGGCGACCAAACATTTTAATTTGAATTGCTTTACATAACTGACAACGCATAAATGGACCATCTTAGCAACCAAAGAACAACAAAACCAGTAACATTTTCATGTCGTTTCACACAAAACAAACTTGAGTTTGAAAAGCTCTGAAACAATGCAACAAACTTAGCAGAATATTACTAGTTGCATGAAAAATCATGTTTCACTTAGAACGAGAGTATGAAATACAGAGCACTGGATTGAGAGCCATTTTGTTGTATCCTTTCGACTCAACTAAAATATCAAATAAAGCTTGGACAAAATATTCTGACAAACAATATGACAGTGTATAAAAAGCCAGTTTTTTTTTTTTTTTTTTAAAGGGTCCTTCAGTACACATACCCATGAAGTCCAAAGGCTTAAAGACACTGCAAAGCCACTGTTAAAACTGACAAAGTATTGCATTCAATCTTACAGCTTTCCATTGTTCAAGAGAACAAACTTCAGTCACCCACCGATACATTACTCAATGCTGATTCTTTTTTTTTTTTTTTGAAAATTTTAAATTCTAAGCACTTACAAAATAAAAGCCCCAAGACTACGTGTAACCACAATGTGACAGACAGACCATCACCCCAACTTAACATAGCCACAATATTGTGTGCTGTCCCTATCCAAGTTAGAAAAAAGGGAGGGAAACAAATTTTAAAAGTGACTAAAGTCTAAATCCATTTTTGTTCAAATAGACATTTAACACATACCATGAGACTACTGGAAAAACAATAAAAGCTGCTGAAAAGTTCTAGTGGAATCGATCAGATTCCATGCAATAATTAAATTGCTATTTGCTCCATTTTAATTCATACTGTGTGTATAACATTCATAAACCATGGTCCATTAAGGTTTAGGCAGTTTGGCCCAAAATGTTGCCTAAATTCAGTAGATGCTGAAATGTTTGAAGCGGGAACAGGCACTATAAGAACAAAAAATGAATTTGGTGTCGATTTTACGAGCAGTTGAGTGATGTATGCTAGCAAAACAATCATATCACACAAAAAGTGCTTCGATAAACGCATGCCTATATCCAAAGCTCTTCTACTGAAGGCACTAGTGGATCCTTACAATGCAGTTTACAATGTTAAAAATAGTTGTCATAATGACATCCATTTATACAGAAGGGTAGTCTTACTGGAGCAATTCAGGGTAAGTACCTCGCTCCAGGATACTACCGCACGGGTATCGCAACCTCGGAGCTACACGCTGCCCCCAACAAATTCATTTTTAACAGGAAATACCACAACGAAAAAGGTCACTTGTTTGTGTTTTCGGGACTGATGTCAAGAGAGAGGATCCTGAATCGGGGTTGTGCCCTGTGATGTTCAGACACTCAGGACGAAAGTGTCACCTGTGTGGTGCATCTGCAGGCCATGCTGAGCTGAGCTCAGTCAAAGGGTAAAATTAGAACAGGGATTACCTTGTCTAATCCTCCTTCCCTTGCTGACCTCAGCAGTGCAACATTACTGTCTCTGGCCTCTTGTGGCCCACACCAGACCCTCATGGCAGCTGGTAGTAGTTAGAGCTCCCGCCTTTAGACCCAAAGGTAGCAGGTTGGAGCCTCCCCTTGAGTAAAGCACTTACCCTAAATTGCACCAGTAAAATTACCCAGCTCTAGAAATGGGTGATAACTGTAAGCCTCTACTTGCAACCTTAACTGAAAGTGAATTTGGAGAAAAGCAGCTACATGAATAAATGTACACACTACACATTCTCAAAGCTCCTGTTCTGGATCACATTGGCCCTTAATAACTCGTCTCGGCACATATTTTCTCCTGTCACTGCAGTATTTTTTTTTTATTCCCCCCCTCTCCAACATCCTCAGAAAACACTCCTGAGACCCCACACACAGCTAATCAGTGACTGTGTGTGTATTTTCTAGCGCACCGACCGTAAGTTACGGTTCTTTCAGCAGGAAACGCCTTCGTATAGCACTTTTATTTACCTTTTTTTATTTTTATTTCACATGCTCCACATACATATTGCATTTTTGTGCCATTAAGAAACATGCTGGTTTCCAGACCAAAGCAGGTATCGTGTGTACCTTTTTTTTTTTTTTTAAACGGCAACACTGAATGTTTGCCTAGCTCGTTTGAAGCTGGCAGAAACTACCTACGTGATACTTACAAATTTGAGTTTTTTATTATCTCCTTCGTCGCTGCCCGAGAATGTTCCAGCGGCTGCTGCAGTAAAAACCTTCTTTCTCTGGAACTTGTTCTCCCTGCCCGACTTGCCGCAAGAGTCGTGACGTTGATGGTAGTAATTCTCCATAATCAGGCAGTACTCGGCTATGTATGATTATTAGAAAACTAGCAGTGAGTGAATATTTAATGCTACAGCGCCGCGCCCCCGCGTCACTTTAACACATTTTTCTCCGGCTCAGTCGGTGATGGAGAAACAGCTCCGTCCCTGTTAACCCCGTCCGAGTCGCTGCGCTGGGCTGGAGGGATTCTCCGAAACGCCGCCGAGCTCGTTAGCTAATAATAGCGATAATCCAATCTTGTATTGCAAACGCTACCAATTGTTCTGCTTGAATCGCTAGAAAACATTAAATCCGATTTATAACCATAACTTGAAGCGACACCACAAGCTGTCAAACGGCTAGCTGCCGCGCGTGCACAACTATAAGGAATCTCTACCAGGATTTCAGAAAACTGAAAAACCCGCCACAATTCGGCCAACAAGACCTCGGCCAAAAACAATCCGATTGGATTATAGGGTCGCGTTTGACAAAAACTATTGGTTAAAAAATATGTCATTCACATATTTCGCAACCTCCAGATGTCCAACCCACTCTGCCGTGGCCGTTGGTTTTGAGGAATGTTTGTCCGCCAGGGAGCCCTGGGCACAAACCAATTACAATCCGCCCTCAACTAGAAACCCTAATATGATTGGTTAGAAAATATGTCAATAATATATTTGACAGCTCAAGGGCCCAATTAATTCTGTGCTGGTAGTTTGTAATGACGAAATTTGGTCCATCCTTGCAGAGTCGTTCAGGAATTTTTAGGCGTTTATATGGTCATGTGACATTTTTAAATACAGTACAGGAAATGCAATGCTCCAGGATATGTCCTTTGTAAAATCCTTTTTTTTTGTAGCATCTTCATTTTATTCACTTTGCAAAATAAAGTCCCCCATTACTGGAACACCCAAACCATGATCAATTACACCACCTAAAATACACAACTAATACTTAGGTGGATGACCAGAACACGTTGCTAATCCGATCCTGTTTCATACTACACTATGTTAACCTTTATTGAATTTTAGCACATAATCTGGTAAAAATAACAATAGTGTAAAGGCATACAGATATTTTCTTCTTGGAGGGTCCCACAGATAAACAAGTTTTGTGCATATTTAAAAGACTATTTCAGTGTAAACCTTAGAAATGCATGCAGCTTAGTGTTATGTCCCTACTCTTGGCTGTAACTATGTAATGCAACGCATTACTTTTGGAGACACACTAACAATATATAGGCTCCTTTTGTCAACATTTGTCGCATTTTACTTGCCATCTTGCTTCATCCCAAACCAGTCTTATACTATCAGTCACAGCGTTCCTGTTGAACAAGCTACATTACAGATGAACAAATCATTCCTTGCCATATTAGCTATTATCAAAGGGTTTTACTCTTCAGATTGCTACATGATTCTGTCATAGGAACACTAGCCAGACTTTTTACTCCATCTCCAGATCATGTCACTAAAGCTCATTAAAATCCCAAATAAAAATAAATGCTGATTAGCTTTCTTGAAAAACATTCTGAATTTGCATTAAGTGTAATCAAACTCCTCTTTACACAATAAATCACATCCATACTACTGATTATACTCATTATAGTTTAGTATCTTATCTAGTGTAGTGTCTACTGTATATTTATTACAAAGGTGAGCTATACAAAATAAACCACCATGGTGCTGGTGTGGCAAAGTCTGAGCTTCACTTCTGACTCTTAACGCTGATTAAAGAATAATAAAGACCTGGAGGTTCCAGTGGGTTTAGCTACAGGGTTGAACTCATCATCTGCCGATGATGCTACAGTTCAACAAGTTCTCAGCCCTCAAATCCTGAACCGGTCTTTTCTCCATTGTGTGACCAAAATCTTGTTCAGTAGACCTGCCATCTGTGACTTCTCAGATGGTCTTAAAGAAGGATCTTGTTCCATAGGGTGAATGGGTTGGGCAGTATTCCTCCTCATCAAACTTCAAAGTGTTCCAATACAACTCTTCCTCTGACATGCCATCTTGCTTAAAACAGGCATGGCATTCTGAGAATGCAAACCATTTCTTCTCTTTAGCCCTCTCAGTCTTTTGTGGCCAATCATCCCACTTCTCACACCATCTGTCACACTTCACATGTTTGTGAGGGGTGAAAGTGCTAATGGAGATTTTCTGTATTTGAAGGTAAGACAAGCCCTGCAGTACAAAAGTATGTATTAGATCACAAAAATAAGCAGAAAAAGGAACAGATATTATATAAAATATATACAAATATACATCATACTTCACACTTACAATATACCTAAAAGTAACCCTTTAAAAACCTTCCCTTCTGCATTTAAGAAGAGAAAAGCAAAGCATTATCAGAGGTATCTCAGTAATGCATATATCCAATAAATATTGATTCCATTTCCATATTAGTTTCTTCTCTTGATATTTCACTCATGAAAATCATTGTCATTTTTGTTAGAATCCACAATTAAAGAACAATGATTATTCCAACCAAAAAAATACAAACTTTGAAGATTTCATGCTGCCATCATGGCTCAATGGCAAGCAGCCTGACATTCCAGTAGCTACTCTAAGGAGAATAACGGCTAGTGAGTGTTGCCACATTTGAGACGACAATCTGAGAGTTACTGAGGAAGAAAAGAGGGCCATTGTTACAATGAATGTAGCAATTCTTAATGCTCTGGCGCAGTATTTTATGACAGCAAAGAATGTCATCAAAGGGTGCATACTGCCTTGTATAAAAAAGAGGTGAACATTGACACTTTTGTCACACAACTGAGAAGGCAGTGACCTGTGAATATTGGCTATTGAAAGATGAGCTAATAGAACAAAGTAGTTTTGGGTTTTACAACTGCACATACCCAGCATCTTCTTCTACAGGAATACGATCTCAACCTTTTCAATTTCAGTGCCATAGGAATCTGCTGAACTACAGAACTGCGTACACAGTGGGTAAAATTTGTAAATTGGCTATCCAGAAACTGTAAGCATAGCAGAGAAATTGACAGAGAAATTTTAGAGGAAGCCACAACTGGAACACTGTGAGATAAGTTAGTCTGCCTTGCTGTAAGAACTGTGGAAATGAACAGAATCGATGAAAAGACTAGTTTGTAAAAAGTATCATGTGTTAATGGGAAGATATAGGATTTTTGAACGGGGATGTTATACTTGAAAAGGCCTTTTGGCTGCTGATTGCATATGATATCTAGTGGTATCGGTATTTTTTCAAATTAACGGAGGGGCAGCACAGCGAGTAGCACTGCTGTCTCATAGCACCTGGGTGGTGCGAGAGGATGCGAGTTCCATCCCTGCCCAGTGTGGGTTTCCTCCCACAGTCCAAAGACATGCTGTTCAGGTTCCCCTGTAGTGTGTGAGTGACAGAGAGACCGTGTGTTCCATTGATGCATGAGTGACCCAGTGTAAGTAAAATAGTTACTTTGGTGAATGTGTGCGGGCTGATAGCGATAAGAGTTTACTGGAAGTCGCTCTTGAGAAAAGCGTCTGCTAAATAAACAAATGTAAATGTAACTGGTGTCGGATTACTATAACCAATTTCTGCATCCCTGCTACATCAGCATCAACCCAGCAAACTTTCGACATCTTCTAGACTAGTAGTAGCAGACCTGGCACCTGTGTGTGTACTGCATTTTTCATTTTATGATTAACTACAACATGTCAGTTACCTGATGCTTTAAGGACAAAGAAATAAGTTGAAAATGATCATAAGACACCTTAATATTTATGCTTAGGAATTGTCCAGAACATAACTTAGTACAACACATCACAATAACTGTGAGGTACAAACCGTTAGGCAACACCTATGCTGACATCCGTCAACATTTATTGTACTTCCGTTTCCGGGGACATCGTGACGTTCCACCAAATGACCTTTTAACCATGACCTGTTCGCACGTGACAATCTTCGGTCGGTGATTGGTTATCAGGGAAGTCTCGTGGCCCGTGTTGTTTCGGTGGACGTGGGAAATGAGTCAATATTTGTTTTTTTTCTTCAGTACGGGGATGGATGGCCGTGGTAATGAGTAATAGGGTGCGGTGTGGTGTTCAGTATGTTAACGTTTATCTGAAATTCGTTTCTGAATAAAAAATGACGGTGGTGAAGTGAGCCTCGGCCTGCAGTGCTTCATAGCTCAACTTTCCCTAACAGGAGAAACACTCGAGGAACTCATTATTCAGCCGGTTTTCAACAGCCAGCTGCACTGTTCGATGCATTTTTATTAATTAATTACGTCAAACGAAATAATTAAAAACACGAACAGTATTAAAACCAAAAACAGCAATGAAAAAAATCAAGATTCCGTGTAAATTCCACCGCTGAATGAATCTCACTCCCAGGCAGGCACAGCAGGATCTCATTGGAAGGGAGCAGAAAAACGCTAAAGCAGCGTTTATTTTAAATGTCATATTCGAACACCAGTATTACAAGAAATTGATTCACTCGCTCCAAAGACCCCGTTTCTTCTAAGACCTACACGTCAAGCCAGGCTTCCCACTCTGCTTAAGACCCTCAGATATGCTGGCCTTAATACGCTGGCAAACGGTCGCCCAATCATTTCCCCTAGAAGTGCCCCCACTGCTTGCACACATTATTTACAAGTTACCCATAATGCAACTATTTACATTAACCAAATCTTCCCGCCTAAACACAATAACAAGTAAGGTCGTTAATAGGTGCGTTTAGAACCGTTACACCAAAAAAAATCTGTCATTCTAAACAAGTTTGTTGCACGTGTACAATATCCAGATCTATGTGTAGCCTACATGTGTACATCCTGTAGTGTCACAATCCTGACACAAACGCCTCAGCAGCAATTCCATCATTGGCTTCAAAGATGTGCCCACTGAGCACACACTACATCCTCCACTCGCAAGAGCTGTAAAACCCTGTCATTGACATTGAACATTTTCAACTCACATACATTCAACAATAGAGATGAATGAAGAAAAAGCAATAGACACTAGAGAATACAAACAGATGAGAGCAATTTCTGTTATTTTTTGATAATTACTTTACTGAATACCTCTCCGTGAACCGCCACCTTACCGTGGTGGAGGGGTTTGAGTGCCTGAATGAGTCCGGGAGCTATGTTGCCTGGGGCTATATGCCCCTGGTAGGGTCTCCCATGGCAAACAGGTCCTGGATGACAGACGAGACAAAGTGCGGTTCAAAAACCCCTTATGAAGAAAATAAAATCGAGGCTTTCGTTTACCCCGCCCGGTATGGGGTCACCGGGGCCCCACCCTGGAGCCAGGCCTGGGGGGGGGCTCGCATGCGAGTGCCTGGTGGCCAGGTCTATGCCCACGGGGCCTGGCCGGGCTCAACCCGAAGCCATGACGTGGAGTTGCTCTTCGGTGGGCTCACCACCTGCTGGAGAGACCGTAAGGGGCCAGTGCATTGTGATTTGGGCAGTGGTCGGGGCCGAGTGCCCGGCCGACCCAAACCTTGGGCGCCAACTCTGGTTTTTGGGACTTGGAATGTCACCTCACTGGCGGGGAAGGAGCCTGAGCTGGTGCGGAAAGTTGAGAGATACCGTCTAGATATAGTCGGGCTCACTTCCATTCACAGCTTGGGTTCTGGAACCACTCTTCTCGACCAAGGGTGGGCTCTCCACTATTCTGGTGTTGCCCAGGGTGAGAGGCAGCGGGCGGGTGTGGGCTTATTAATAGCCCCCCAGTTTAGCCGCCATGTGTTGGAGTCTACCCCGGTGAATGAGAGGGTCATCTCCCTGCGCCTTCGGGTCAGGGAACGGTCTCTCACTGTTGTTTTTTGCTTATGCGCCTAGTGGCAGTGTAGAGTACCCGGCCTTCTTGGAGTCCCTGAAGGGCGTGCTGGAAAGCGCTCCCACTGGGGACTCTGTCGTTCTACTGGGGGACTTTAACGCCCATGTGGGTAGCGACAGTGACACCTGGAGGGGCGTGATTGGGAGGAACGGCCTCCCTGATCTAAACCCGAGCGGTGAGTTGTTATTGGATTTCTGTGCTAATCACGGTTTATCCATAACGAACACCATGTTCATGCATAAGGGTGCCCATCAGTGCACTTGGCACCAGGACACCCTAGGTCGGAGGTTGATGATCGACTTTGTAGTCGTTTCTTCTGACCTTCAGCCATATGTCTTGGACACTCGGGTGAAGAGAGGGGCTGAGCTGTCAACTGATCACCACCTGGTGGTGAGTTGGATTCGATGGCAGGGGAAAAAGCTGGACAGACCTGGCAGGCCCAAACGCATAGTGAGGGTCTGTTGGGAACGTTTGGCGGAGGCCCCTGTCAGAGAGGTCTTCAACTCCCACCTCCGACAGAGTTTCAACCAGGTCCCGAGGGAGACTGGGGACATCGAGTCTGAATGGACTATGTTTCATGCCTCCATTGTCGGGGCGGCGGTTCAGAGCTGCAGCCATAAGGTCTCTGGCGCCTGTCGCGGCGGCAATCCCCGAACACGGTGGTGGACACCGGAGGTAAGCGATGCCGTCAAGCTGAAGAAGGAGTTCTATTGGGCCTGGCTGGCTCATGGGACTCCTGAAGCAGCTGACAGGTACCGACAGGCCAAACGGAGCGCGGCTCTGGCAGTCGCCGCGGCAAAAACTCGGGCTTGGGAGGAGTTTGGTGAGGCCATGGAGGAAGACTTTCGGTCGGCCTCAAAGAGATTCTGGCAAACCGTCCGGCGACTCAGAGGGGGTAAGCGGTGTTCCACGAACACTGTTTACAGTGGAAGTGGTGCGCTGCTGACCTCAGCTGAGGATGTCCTTGGGCGGTGGAAGGAGTACTTTGAGGATCTCCTTAATCCCTCCGACACGCCTTCCGTAGAGGAAGCTGAGGCTGGGGACTTGGAGGGGGACTCGTCCATTACCCTGGCTGAAGTTGCTGAGGTAGTAAAAAAACTCCTCGGTGGCAAGGCTCCGGGGGTGGATGAGATCCACCCCGAGTTTCTCAAGTCTCTGGATGTTGTGGGGCTGTCTTGGCTGACACGCCTCTGCAGCATCGCGTGGAGTTCGAGAACGGTGCCTCTGGACTGGCAGACCGGGGTGGTGGTTCCTCTTTTTAAGAAGGGGGACCGGAGATTGTGTTCCAACTATAGGGGGATCACACTCCTTAGCCTCCCTGGGAAAGTCTATGCCAGGGTACTGGAAAGGAGAATCCGACCGATAGTCGAACCTCGGATTCAGGAGGAACAATGCGGTTTTCGCCCTGGCCGTGGAACACTGGACCAGCTCTATACCCTCACTAGGGTGCTGGAGGGTTCGTGGGAGTTTGCCCAACCAGTCCATATGTGTTTTGTGGACCTGGAGAAGGCATTCGACCGTGTCCCTCATGGCATCCTGTGGAAGTTGCTTCGGGATTATGGGGTTCGGGGCTCGCTGTTACGGGCTGTTCGTTCCCTGCATGACCGGAGCAGGAGCTTGGTTCGCATTGCCGGCAGTAAGTCAGACCTGTTCCCGGTGCATGTTGGACTCCGCCAGGGCTGCCCTTTGTCACCGATTCTATTCATTATCTTCATGGACAGAATTTCTAGGCGCAGCCAGGGAACGGAGGGTGTCTGTTTTGGTGGCAGCGAGATCTCGTCTCTGCTTTTTGCGGACGATGTGGTCCTGCTGGCTTCATCAAGTCAAGACTTGCAGCGTGCACTGGGGAGGTTTGCAGCCAAGTGCGAAGTGGCGGTGATGAGAATCAGCACCTCCAAATCCGAGGCCATGGTTCTCAGTCGGAAAAAGGTGGATTGCCCCCTCCGGGTTAGTGGGGAGTTGCTCCCTCAAGTGGAGGAGTTCAAGTATCTCAGGGTCTTGTTCACAAGTGAGGGAAAAATGGAGCGGCAGGTTGACAGACGGATCAGTGCGGCGTCCGCAGTAATGCGGTCATTGTACCGGTCTGTTGTGGTGAAGAGGGAGCTGAGTCGTAAGGCGAAGCTCTCAATTTACCGGTCGATCTACGTTCCTACCCTCACCTATGGTCATGAACTCTGGATCATGACCGAAAGAATGAGATCGCGGATACAAGTGGCAGAAATGAGTTTCCTCCGCAGAGTGGCTGGGCGCACCCTTAGGGATAGGGTGAGGAGCTCAGTCACCCGGGAGGAGCTTGGAGTAGAGCCGCTGCTCCTCCGCATCGAGAGGAGCCAGTTGAGGTGGCTCGGGCATCTGTTCCGGATGCCTCCTGGACGTCTCCCTGGGGAGGTGTTTCGGGCTTGTCCCACTGGGAGGAGGCCTCGGGGCAGACCCAGGACACGTTGGAGAGACTATGTCTCCCGGCTGGCCTGGGAACGCTTTGGGGTTTCCCCAGAGGAACTGGAGGAGGTGTGCTGGGAGAGGGAAGTCTGGAGGACTCTGCTCGGACTGCGACCCGGCCCCGGATAGCGGAGGAAGATGATGATGATGATGATGACTTTACTGAATGGGGGGGCGCAGTGGCGCAGTGGGTTGGACCGGGTCCTGCTCTCGGGTGGGTCTGGGGTTCAAGTCCCGCTTGGGGTGCCTTGCGGCGGACTGGCGTCCCGTCCTGGGTGTGTCCCCTCCCCTTCTGGCCTTACGCCCTGTGTTGCCGAGTAGGCTCCGGTTCCCCGCGACCCTGTATGGGACAAGCGGTTCTGAAAATGTGTGTGTGTGTGTGTGTGTATATATATAATATTTATATATAATATATATAAGCATTCTCTGACTGTATTCACATTTATTAACATTTTTTATTATTATTATTTAGCAGATGCTTTTCTTCAAAGCGACTTCCAATGAACTCTATGTAGTGTTACCAGCCCACACACCTTAGTAACCAAGGTGACTTACGCTGCGAGATACACTACTTACAATGGGTCACTCATCCATACGTCAGTGGAACACACACACTCTCTCTGTCACTCACACACTATGGGGGAACCTGAACAGCATGTCTTTTGACTGTGGGAGGAAACCAGAGCACCCGGAGGAAACCTACACAGACACGGAGAACATGCAAACTCCACACAGTATAGTACTGTCTTTATTATTGTATTTAGTTATTATTATTGTATTTATTTAGAGGGGACATAGCGGGCTTTGGCAAGGTTCTGCTCTCTAGCAGTTCAGGGGTTTGAGTCCTGCTTGGGGTGCCTTGCGATAGACTGGTATCCCGTCCTGGGTGTGTCCCCTCCCCCTCCAGCCTTGTGCCCCAATTGGGACAAGCGGTTTCAGATAGTGTGTGTGTGTGTGTTATGTTGTCTTTATTATTATTATTATTATTATTAGTTGTAGTAGTAGTATTGACTAATACTAAAAATCTTTAAACAGATTCAAAAGTCACATTATATTCAATAACACACACAGAAAACAACAAATTAAACACTACACAATGCAGACTGATTTGATTAATTTCTCTTCTTTTTCCAAAATAAATGTATTGAATAAAGATTCACATTAGAACTACCATATATATCACAAAGTCATAAAAGCCAAAACCACTTATTATCAAACAGATCTGCAAAACCAGCTCTTGCTTCAAACTCACAGCATCAGCTGTAATTCCACATATCAGCTCTAAAACACCAAACATCAATTTAAAATATCCTGACTAATCTGGTCCATTTATGCAGCAGGATATTCTTACTTTTTTCATTCAGGATACGTGTCTTCATCAAGAGGTACATTATACAAAGTGACCATCAAACCCTCTTCTAACCCCCTGACCTGTGGTCAAAAGGATGAGTGTCTAAAGTTAAAGTGTCTACCTTTCCAAGCATTGAAATAGGTAACTGGAGAACTTTGAATGTAGAGTCCTTATATTTGACTTAAAGAATGTAAAAGTCCTTTCTGATCTGTCTTGGCTTATAAGTACCTTCCTCATAACTGTTAAAAGCCATTTGCACTGCAGTGCACACCACACACACCACATCACTAGATAGCTTTTGCTGATGCTGCATTTGGTGTCATCTGCAGTATTCATGGAGTTTACATCTGACAAAAGCCTTGAAATGAATGATTCAGGACAGACCATAGGTTTAAATAATGCATCATAAACAGGGGGCAGCAATGAGTGTGGGTTGCTGTGGCTTTCACCTTATAATCTGAAAATGTGTTCTCATGCAGCCCAAATGATCACCGTTTCCTCGGAAGCACCTCTGTGCCTTGCAGTGTGTCTCGGTTCCGCAATCTCAACTCTTCACTTCTCTTTTCCAAGCACAGCACTTTTGAAGTAAGTGACCACACTTAGTGATTCAGGTCTAATTCAGGAGAACGTACACGCGCGCGCACGCACGCACGCACACACGCACGCACGCACACACATACACACACACACACACACACACACACACACACACATAGAGAATGACTACAACCGCTTGTCCTGAACAGGATCACGGTGAGCTGGAGCCTAACCCGGCAACTGGGGGCAGAGGGCTCAGGGGGGGAGGGTGCACACCCAGCACAGGACACCAGTCCGTTGCAGGGCACCCACATCGAACCCCAGACCCACCACACTGCGGGCCTCAGCCAAATCTTCTGCGCTACCACACCCCCATATTTGAGGAGTGAATTCTCCATAATTCAGGAGTAAAATACAATACATAATTCTAGACCCCTCACATCCAGGCCACTTCCTCTTCGAACCCTTGCCATCTGGCCGGCACTACAGAGCACTGAGCACCAGGACAGCGAGGCACAAAAAAGTTTCTTTCCTCAGGCCATCTACCTCGTGAACAGCTAAATCCCCCCATAGAGAGTAAACCAGTGCAATACACAATGCTATTTATATTTATATTTATAACTATTTATCACATCATATCTCTTACTCACACTCCCTTGCATTTGTAACTAGTCACTATTTTTGTATATAATATTGGGTACTGTATATTTTTATATATTTTTCATCCCTTATTCACTTACCCTATCTTCTCATCTATCTTGCCACTGTCATTCTGTCTGTGCTGTGGAAGTTCCTGTCACCAAGACAAATTCCTTGTATGTGTGAACATACTCGGCAATAAAGCTCGTTCTGATTCTGATTCTGAAAATGAAGCACACATGATGCCAATGTTACTCATTCTTTGTTTGATTTCTCACCACTAGGTGATGCTATTTTCTCAACCATTATTTACATATCCAATGATTCCAACACTTGCAGTGTTTTAAGCATAACAGAGCACTTGAGTGCACCAGGGTGCACTACTGTCATATTACACATTCTGCTCCTTTTTTTGGGGTAATTTTACAATCACAATTTTCTACCCATTATGGAAGTGGTTGCAAATTAAATTCTGTTAAATATGTGATTTCATCTGTGCAGTTTATATGAAAATATTCCCTCTATCATTATTAAACATGTTGTCTACCATAATGATATTACAATTTTTTAATCATGACTAGTTTTTTTTATTTTTTTTCTGTTAAGGTACCTTACAGAAAAAGGAGTACTGTCTTGTCAAAGCTCCTTGAAAGATGTTTTTGTGACAGTACCCAGAGGAAATTTTAATACTTCTGATATTTCGGAATCTGAACCGCAAATATCAAACCTGGCGTGTTTATTTCCTGTGTGAGTACACATAATAATAATGGCCTTTTTTGGAAAATTCTATGTAATAATTATATCAGCGATGTTTTATCAATTTTATTTAGATTTTAGGGGGGTGCGGTGGCGCAGTGGGTTGGACCGGGTCCTGCTTTCCGGTGGGTCTGGGGTTCGAGTCCTGATTGGGGTACCTTGCGACAGACTGGTGTCCTGTCCTGGGTGTGTCCTCTCCCCCTCCAGCCTTATGCCCTGAGTTGCCAGGTTAGGCTCCGTGACCCCGTACAGGACAAGTGGTTCAGGAAGTGTGTGTATTTAGATTTTCTCATGATCTTTTGCTACTTTCTGGATGTGAGGAAGATGTAACAAGTATAATCTTTAAACAGGTTCCATTCTTCCATTACTTATTAAATCCTTAATAATGGGAAGTTTTACAGATTCCATTTTCTTCTTATGATACAGATTCATTTTCAAGAGTGAAAGAGGCTCTTTTTTGTGAAAAACTTTCGTAATGAGCACAGCTAGGATTGTAAGATTGTTCTGTAATTGTAACATTTTTTTTGTGACTCTCAAGTCACTTTCATGCCTAAATCACAGTCAGAAATAGCTTAATAATACTGATCATCTGTTTGCTGCATAGTTTCTTTAAAATCTCTGTTTAAGTAAAGCTCAACTTAATTAAAACAAAAAAAAGCTATATAAGACTTTAATGTTATTAATACTGTCAAGCTTTGACATTAAAATTAAATCTAAAGTGACTGAAAATAAAAATAAGGTTTAGTGTTCACATCTCCTAACAAAGTTCAGTGTTCACGATGTTCCCACTGTCAACTTTCTTTATTATCTCCGTGTTGTTTCACCATGGTAATAGCACGCCCCTTCTTAGTGGCTCAATCAAAATTACCAGCGCTCACATGTACCGTACACAAGTTGTCAATGAGGTGGAAGCAAACTGATAAAAGCATTTCCTTCTTCCATTGATCCAATTTCAATACGCATTTGTCCGGAGCTGGGTCGTGGTGAACTGGAGCCTATCCCAGAAGCACTGGGTTCAAGGCTGGAGGGGTTCACTTCGGGTGGGATGTCAGTCCACTGCAGATAAGGCGTTCCCACACGTCTCTTATGTTTGAGTGTGTGCTTTACTGCCATCCTTTGGCTCAGTAGGTAAACACAGGTCATGTTTTTTGCTCCAAACTGAAATTTTAGAATACAAATAAGTGAGGAAAAATGACATTTTTTGAAAAAAATAAATGATAAACACTTGGCAAAGGTCTGTTTAGAAATTTATAAGCCCCCTTCTCAACAGGAACAGGCAGTGTGGCTGTATCAATGTTATCAACAGTTTTTTTGTCCAAGTGCAGTGAATGAACTGACCACAAGATGTCTGTAATGGCAAAGATATACAAGGATTTACAAATTTGGACATAAAATTTAGCCTCTGTGAGAAGTGAAAATGGATGGCAAAATGTGATTGCAAGAAAAAAATAACGATCGGGGGGCACTTAATTTACAGGCTGCCCTGGGTTCCAGAGCTGAGAACATCTCCCATTAACATCGGGTTGACAAATTGTGGATTCTGTGGCAGCTGGTGATTTAATTTACCTTGGAGTATATTCAGCGAGAGCCTGTTAATTTCCCATCACATTAGAGAGCTGCACCTGATTCCTACAGAAATGGCCCCGAAACACACGCGCCGTGCACACCTTCGGTAATTGTCCGAAGGATTTCGGTGCCTGGGCTTCAACTCAAGGGCCCGCTTCCCTCCTCCAGGTGGGAGGTCCCCGTGTTCTCCAAGGTACACAAAATGTGTCAAGCGGCAGCTCTGAAAGACGCCGAGGATTCCCAGGCAGCTCCCGGGGTCCTGCGGGTACAGCTGACAGATGGACACACCACCTGCGTGGGCCTCGAACTGAGGCACCTGTCAAAGCTCAGGTGGGCCCAGTCGGTACCCGGCTCCAACATCTGCTGCCTGAACACAATAGCACCACTGGGTGATCGCACATGAAATTAGGGAAATGACTTCCTACTTAAATCCTTGCATAATTACACATGTCCTACTTGCTAATCTTTTACCACGTCCAATTTTATGACTCGCAGATTAAGTACATAATAAGGAAATAATTTGTTTTGTCTTTGACAGATCTCACCACAGCCTTAAGTTTCAGTAAATGCATGAAGGATGAGGACAAAGATAACTGGCACTTCTCCGATTCCATGTACTATAGAACATAAAGCAGTCAAGTAAATTTTATATGTAAATCAGCCATTCCTTGTCAGATAACTCAGTATGGCAACTACATCCATAATAATGATGATAATAATGTTCAGCTCAGTGACAAAGGGTGTTTTGGTTCAGCAATTCTGTGCAAATAATTAGGGAACTGAGGTTACTTTATGTGTCTCCGTCACTGGTAATTATCATCTTTGTCACTGTCATTTCGAAAAAGGAAAAAATGTGAAGATTCCTTTTTCAAGTTCAAATATGTGAAATTTTTTGCATTTAACAAAAGAACTGCTAACTGAAAAAGAGGATGCTTTCCAGCAGATCTCTGTTTAAATGTTGAAACGGGAAGTTTGTATCATTTTTAAATTTCCATACAATATGAAACATTGACTGGAAAATTTATTTGCTCATTCTGCAAAATGTTAAATGGAGCCAATAAAGCATTGTTATTACTAATGTTAGTGTTGTTGGTGGTGGTGGTTTTGTAGACTTGTTCCTGCTGCTGTCATTATTAGTTTTTTTTTGTAGCTGTTGTGGAAGGGTGGTGCAGCAGGTAGAATTGGTGCTTCATGCTGAGAGTGAATCCAGCTCAGTCTGTATGGAGTTTGAATTGATTCCCATGTTAACATGAGTTTCCTCTGCGTGCTTCTCTTTTCTCCCACTGTCCAAAGACCTGTTTCAGATGAACTGCTGTGTGTGTGTGTGTGTGTGTGTGTGTGTGTCTGTGTGTGTCTGTGTGTCTGTGTGAGACCACCCTGTGACAGATCTTTGTTCTGTCCAGGTTGTACCCTGCCTCACACCTGACACACCCCCACAGGATAGGCTCTGGACCACCATGACCCTGCACTGGACAAGCAGTTATTCAAAGAAGATAAAAGAAGGACGGATTTTTTTTTTTTTTTTCCCCAGACCATGTTAGGATGACTTATTGCATGTAATATATGATGTCTAAATGAGATGCCCGCGTAGTGTTCATTAAAGTCACAATGGACAACTTGTGCTCTCATAGCTACGTGGTTTCGTTTTACTACTACTGTGCCTGTTTGCATATAAAGTAAAAGGAGGCAAAAGCAAATTCATCTTCCGTTGTTCAGATGACACTGTACTGATTTGTGCTGACAGGTCTGGAGGAGGAGGATCTACAATGACAGTCGTTCTCTATGCCAGAATGACCTTCCTGAGCCTCTTACTTTCAGCAAATTGCACGGTGAGGCAATGAAGAATCAGAGAGGAATGTTTTTTTGGACTTACATGAACTGTATCATTCTGGAGAACTGTCCATTCCACCACAGATGGTTATAGAAATAACTAAACACATTTCATATCAAGTTAGAGGAAAAAAGGTTCACAATTTTCTGCATTGATAGCGTCACCTCTGGAACTTGCCAAAAATTTCACAATGAAGTGCTTTTATATTTTTTGTTGAGCTGGATTTTTTTTTTTCAAGCTTGGTGGCAAATGAGGTGTCTTTCAGCTCCATTTGGAAAAACAATGGAATAATATTCTCTTTAAAAATACCAGGTGTTGAAATAACCTGTATTTATTAAATTTATTTATTTTTCATTAAGGAAAACTTTTTTCTTTGGCTTCTTGACGTTGTACTCATGTTATTATCTACAAATGACCTTTCCATTCGTTACATCAGACTTTTTCTGAAGAAATATAAGTATATGAAAGTATATTTTGAGTTATGTCGGTTTGCTCATATTCATTCCTTTCTAAATATTTGCAATGACTAAAACATTTAGGGGGAACTAAATATTTTTTATGTTGTAGATTTTGTAGGATTACTTCTTGAGTCCCTTTGGCTGAAAGTGACAATGTCCCAAGCAGCAATAACTATCATTTTGTCAGTTTTGTGCCTATTTTCCACTACAGTGCGATTAAATTTATTTTTGTAGAGGGCTTCTACAAGGGATGTAACAATAACAAGCATAGAAAGTTAGCATGACATTAAACAGCTGTAAGAACTGTTTTTGTGCTGCTGGGAACTTTCGAAATGTCTTTCGAGTTTCTCGGTTTAAACTGGAAGCCCAAATGGCAGGCAGTTTTCTCTCTACTTCAGTTTGCCTCCGCCGATCCCTCGATCCTCAATGTTAATGTCACTCGAGCGAAGCAGCAGCAGTGGTGGCCACACGCCAGTTTCTACAGGTGGGCGAGTCCAATCGCTCTCCTGTCATCCTGCTCTGTGAAGAGCACATAAAGTTCCCTCTATGTGCCGCGCCAATGAATAAAACTAACCGTTGTTGATAGCGGCTCCCTACACATTAGAGCCTTTACCACAACTAGAGGGGGATGGAAAAAAAGACCAGTTTGTTCAAGCTGTATTTAGCTGTCGCTCTATTTCAAAGCGGCATCCTTAGAAGACCCTGTGTGGTGCACTGGGGTAAAGTGAAATCCCTAATTGCTCTTGTACAATTATGCTTCAGTAGCTTGAATCCCTCTAAGTCCCTGTGCTTTTTAATGAAAGGCCTGAAGAGTGATAGACTTTATCAGAGCAGAGTGAGGGATTATTTTCAGTCACACCACGCCATGCTGAATTTAGTCAAAGACAGAGACGCGGAACAGCATCGGCGTTCAACAAATTTGTTGCTGTTTTTATATTTTTTTTGGTCTTTTTTGGAAGGTGTGCTCTGTATCAAGAAAGAATGAGTACTACTGGTGCCAAGGGTCCTCCTTCTCCATTGTCCCTTTCCCACACGTGTTTTTTTCCTGCAATGTTTCTGTTCTGACTCAAATTCATTCTCTATTTCAAGTGACTAGGTGGTCTGGCCAGCAGAAAGCAGCCTACTAAGTGGTGTACCAGATTCAGGGCTGGGAATCAATAGCCAAATCCAAGGATATTTTACAGGCTTCTGGTTGATGCATGAAACACCAGGCAGGGTGATACACTTCATAACTCTTAAGTATAGCAATTATTAGCAATGGCTAGTTTTAACATAGCAAAGACTGAACAAAAAATATTACACACAGTGGAGTCCTGGTTCATAACTTGAACCCCAAAACAGCCACAGATCTTTCACCTCACTCTCTTGCACCGTATTGTGCTTCGTATTACTCTTACTATTGGGAGAAATGTGTTGGAAAATAGTGTGTGGACTGTAAAGATCCTTATGAAAGAATGACACTGCCGCCACCATCACCCTGAAAAAGCTCATAAGGATCAGTTTAGATTGTGACGATGTATGATGGCATATCTTTTAAGAAGAATTCAAAAAAAGAGTTACTTAAAGTCCAAACCCTTGCAGGCTAACAGCATGACTGACTTCAGTTCCCAGTTTGGTAACGAACTTGAGCAAAGTAATAAGCGGAAGGCGAAGTTTGACCAGTCAATCTCAGATTTTTTTGACAGAAGTTGCTCTAAAATAAAGACTTTATTAGGATAGGAACGCAAGCACTCTGCTGTAAGGCAGGGCTGTTGTGCACCTCCAATAGTTGAGAATACACACATGCACACACATACAGATAGAACGGGTATTCAGTGCACCGACCGGCCGACCCTATTAAACCGTATTCTGGCATTACCTCTGGGGATGAAGTGCTGAACAGGAACATTGGATTGAATAAAGGTCAGGACACATCAAATGTCAAAAAGGCTTAGAATCAGTCCATTTAGACCTTAGCCATTATGGGGGAATATTTGGAAACTAGGAGACGAGTGACTGGGAGCCTTGACTGGAAAGACTTTAAGATGTGTAGGCAATCCAAGGTTTTGTTAGTAGAGAATTTCTTAATGAAATAGTTAGATGTAAGTGAAGTCTTTTGCATACATTTTGTTTTTGTTCTCTTCCCCTACTGTTTTAAGTTTTATTGGGTTTTAGATCAATGTTCTTGTCTGATTTGGATCAACAACTGCTGTCATGTTCAGTGACTATACAAACTGTGAAGAGTTTCTTCTACATAATATGAAACCTCTTCACATGGACTCTGCTAAGAATGCATTTCCCCCATGGCTCCTCTTCAATTTTTTCCCCTTCATTCATAGTATTGATGAAAAATTTCTGGAATGAAAGTGCTATATGTTATGTATAGGGCTTAAGTCAACCTATTTAATGTACGTGTGATTTCAACATCAGAATACACAGCTTTAGTCATTCAATCCAGAGTTGTACAGTGGCACAGACAATAAGTTTTAAGACTGCTCACTGTAAGGAGGTGCTGTAGTTGCAGTCCATTGGAAAGAGCAGCATCACATGGTGGCCAGTCTTAGAATTTATTGAGCGCAACAGTGAAAAATTGTATTGAAAAATGAAAGAATCCCCATAAATGATAAATTTGGAACTCATTCACTCTTTTTCAAAATAACAGAAATTTTGTGTCATTATGGAGACCTTGAGATTGAAAAGGTTTTCTGTTGATTGTAATGTAACACTTTTTTTTGTCACAGTCTAAGCAAATACCACCAAATATCTGCACAGCACTAAAATCAATTATTAATTGAGTGAAAAATTTCAGTTTGGCTGTTTGGAAGAAACTGCCCTCTGAAACATCTGAAGCCATGTCTTTTTGAACAGGATGAAGATGTTTGTTATGAAGACTTGATAGAGTATGAGGAGGAGACAGGCAACCTCTGACAATAATACAGCAGTATTATGAACCGCCTAGACCTATGCAGAGATTAACAAAGAACTGAAAGAGGAGAAGGTTCACAGTATCATGTCTAAAAACCCATTTATCATTCGTGAAAGACCTCTAATACTAATACTGTCCTTAGAGAACAAAATTAAGCCTGGAAGGATTTATCACATTTATATCATTAAGTAGGCAGAATCTCCGCTTTTGAGGTTAATTCCTGGAGAAGATACAAGAAAACCTGTGAAGTGGTGTCATTGTCCTTGCTCTGTGACAATCTAGCAGCACACACACTTTGCACATGTCTTTTTCAGCTTTATGTTGTTTAGCTGAGGACATTTGACATTGATACAAACTGTATTTTCTTAACGTATTGTCACAAAAATACAGTTAAATGTGCTTTACTTAAGGGTTCACCAGCCGCTTAGTTAGTATCATCGTGAATAGTATGTATCATACAGAGTGATGAGCATTACTAACTGAGGACCTGTCTCTACTCTCATAATTACAATAATTACAGTATGGCTATATCTTGATATCACTTCACCTTCAGAAATGAATTTTTCCAGGATTCTTGAATTTGTCAGTTCCTTTAATTGTTGGAAACACACCTGTAAGAGGCACACAAAATAAATATTAAGTGATATCTTTTACAATTCATATAAAAGAAACTTTTTTGCCTTGACCCAGTAATTTGCCTGGAGGCCAGTAATGTTAGTCTCCATCAATGTGCAGTCATCTCGATAGGTTCATCACTTCAATTTGGTCATTTTGCTCTTCATGATGACATACCAGTGTGTTCAGTGTGACACATGGGGCAGGAGCAGCCAGTCAATCTTTGTTAATTTCACAATTAAGCCCCCACCCCTTTTCCCCTCAGGCCACCTGTCAGTCGGGATGTCTCACTTGCCCAGTTTCATATCTTTATCTGTTTTCTGCCACAGTGAAAATTGGAAATTACAAAATCCTTGATAGATGGACCAGACAAATTGCTTTAATTTCCTATTTTTTGATTTCTGTGCTGCAGCAATTATAACAATTTGGCTTTTTAGGCATTCAAAGGCACCGCTGATGGTTCACAAATGTAAATTATTATGTCTTGCTTCAAGATGCTTGTCCGACACAACTACCTATTAGACACAAATTAGTTATATAGAGATCGGCTACTTACAGTAATTGTTTTCTTAATTTCTTTCTTTCCTTAATGGACATCTCAGTTTCATAATGTGCATTGTTTTTGTTCTTACATGAATCTCATCAGAATATTTGCTTGTAAGTTTAATAAGCTTCATTAGAGGCTTGATTTCATTAAAATCTTAAATTACATGGTTGAGTATTACAACATTATATGTCATTTTTTCAGAGCTGTAACAGTAATACAATAAGCCATTTTTTAAATTCGTGTAACAGGGTATTATTTTAGCTTTTAGTCAGACATCCTGCTAAAGTATCTGAAACCACGTCACATTCTTATTATTTTCCAAAGCCCTCCTGTGTTGATTTTTTTTAGTTAACTCTCTGCTGATTTCAGTTACACAGTATTATGAAATTTATCTTTCATATTAACTATTTGTGGGCAGCATAGTGGCACAGCAAGCACTGTTCCACTGATGTATGGATGAGTGACCTACTGTAAGTAATGTATCTAGCAGTGTAAGTCACCTGGTAAATAGAATGTGTGGGCTGATAGTAACACTACATAGTGTTCATTGAAAGTCACTTTGGAGAAAAGTGTCTGCTAAAAAAGTAATAAAGTAAACTGCCATCAAAATCACGTGTGAATAGTATGTAATTACAGGTATTGCATCTTACACGTGTCCTCACTGAGCTATGAGTGGTGAGAAGCTTAACTATCAACAGGATTTGAACAAATTTACCAGAGGCAAGGCCTCCTACATGAGTGTGTCCCAAATCCAGCAGCTGAAGCCGACCAGCAGTTGTGCTAAAGTGCTGTCCTACGCTGCTTACGCTGGTGTGGGTGACTGGATTATCCTTATGAAAATATGTACTGCTCAGGACTTAACATCTCCTCCCGAGGACTGAGAATTTCACAGCTATAAAAGCATCAGTTTCTCAAGCTCCAAGTAAAGTGCATGGAATTAGGAGAGTTGGTTCCATCCCTGTAGAAACAGAGTTCTTAGACTGTTTCCAGAAAGCTGTGCAAACTAAAATGTCTGTAACGAAATGAACACGGACATGTTTTGCTATAAAGTCCAGACACGGATGTACAGCGCAATGATCTCAACAGCAGGGCGTAAATACAAGTGCGCAGAGCGAACCCAGAAATGAAGTGCATGAGTGATACTATAGACACAGAGTAAAAAGAGACACATGGGGTGTTGACCAATACGTGAAACAGTACAAGTGAACAGAGCCAATACAATGAGATGTGGACAATACAGGGTGAGACACAGGACCTGGACAGGACCACTAAGGACTAGTGTGGACAGGACAGGAGCTCGGGACCAGAGCAGAAACACACTGGAACGGTAACTGGAGGAACGGGTCAGTGAACAGGAATTGGTAGACAAGCACTGTAAAAGCAGGAAAGTACAGATCAAGGATCCACAAAGCAGTAGTGTACTGTATCTTTTCCCTTTTTACGGGGCCGGGGACTGGCGATGGGGTTAATTGAAAACAGGTGCATTGGGTCAGTTATGGATCACAGGTAGTGCTTCTGGTGAACACCAGCAATTTCACCCCCTGGGGTCATGACAAGGACAACAGCATGTTTCTCTTTAACATTAACTTAATACTTTTCTCCAAAGCAATGTAAAGTGTTAGGCTACTTACTATTGTATTCTGTATGAGAGATTCATAGAACTTGGTAAGTTTTCCTGGAACAGCTCAGGGTATGCACCTTCCTCTACAGCCAAAGATGGGGAACAAACCTGTGACCTTCAGATCTAAAGGTAGTAGTTGTACCCACTACACTACCTGTTGTCCCGGGTGTTTTCAGTACTTTGCTTAAGGGTACAAGACAAGGACATGGGATTCAAACCTGGGTACTCTGAGTGGAAGGTAGCAGCGCTAAGTACTATTCTAGTTGCTTTCCCAGGAATACACTATGTTGTTCATATTTCTACAATTCTGGTATCCATACAAAAAATAAAAAAATAAATATTTCAAACAGAGTAAAGTAGATGAGGGCCAAAGTGAGCCTTTGACCAAAGTTTACCCGAGCTTCCTCTTCAGTTGTTGGAAGGTAAAATATAGCCAGGGTCCCCACAGCAACAGGAGCTGCAAGCTCTGCTTTGTAAGGAATTGCTCTAAGTCCAGTAGAAGCTCTATTATTAGAATGAAACTCTGACTCTGACCATTCATGCATTCCAACTTGACTATTGAATTTTCCCTCTCTGGAAGATTTAAGGCTTATATGTGATGACAGTGACTCGCAGATGAACCAAAACAGACACATGGGCCAATGTGACTTGTGACATGAAGATAAATATAGGACAAGCTGAAGAAAAACAAGGCTCTAAGGGCAGCAAAACAATCTCCCTGTGTCTTCAGGACATGTGGTTTTGTTAACTAATTTACAAGCTTTAGTTCTGGTTATTTTCTTATTTTAAAATTGATGCAAAGCAGCACTTACTATTCACAATCACTATCTGTCAGCGCTTTGGGTGAAGCCTTGGCATGCAATTCAAAAAAATATGCTTGCTTTTGAATATCTTGGCTAAACATGACTGCAGTGCTATCTATAGCTAACATGAGCAGGAAGCTCTGTATGCAGCAAATTCCTGTTTACACAGACATTATCACATCTTTTTATTTTTGGCTTTGGCTTACAGCACTGCTTGTAACATTATCACATGTTTCTACATTCCTGATGTAATATACCACCCTGAAAAATGCTAGGAAAGACTAAATCCTGCCCATAACTGGGTTTTGTAAAAGTAAAATTCTGATTTGACTCCAGTACTGGATTTAGATGCATCTTTCGCATAGCTCGGCCATTAAAGATGCTTGACCCTGTACCCCAGCCTGTGGTCTGGATTATTTCATCAACCAGCTGTTTCTAGATCTTCCTGGGAACTGAACATTATCGGCATCATGCCACAGGTGGATGGATAGGATGGCTTACATTGTCTAAGGTTTTTCTCAGCTGACCTGTGCCGTCATTACCCCGTGTGTCTGAGTATGGAGGTTTTTGGAAATGAAGTTGCAGAATATATGTCCAGTACCCTTAAGACAATGGAGTAACAACCAATCCTATTAACACATTTGTAATGTATTAAACATTTTTGTTCACAGCATCACAACCAAGTATGAAAATAAATATCTGAAAGTTATACCACTTCATTAGATTTTTGATTGATTCAGAATGAGGGATTTGCCAATACAGTATTATCATTTTAAAAAACTACTGCCAACTACTGTAAGAGGATTTTTGACTTTCAAAGGATAATCCTGGACTTTCATAGAGCCCTGGATTTTTAGAATGACCTTTAGATTCTGAAATTTGCGAAGTAGATTTATTTAAGTAGATTTCATTTAAAGCATTATCATAAATATTTCAGGGAAAAAAACCCATAGCTGACAAAGTGAAAATTAGTATTGATATAATCATACAATTCAATTACTTGGCACATTTGCAGAAATGAAAATTTGAAGCATCTGTTAATGAAAAGCGCACTGAAAGACACCTTTTATAAGGTGTCTTTCAGTGCGCTTTTCATTACAAAGTAGAATGCTCTCACAGGCAAGCAAACAGGAGGCATAACAATAGCAATCAGCTGGCAAAATTTAATTTTTTTTTTTTTTTTTTTACTTTTTAATGAATACAACAAATTTTTCAGGAGAGGGATTATGAGCAGAAACAGTAATTGCTAATGTTCCAACTGTATTGCCTTTCTGATAAGGAAAACAGTGGCTTACATGATCCTTTGCCATATGGCATGAGTGCACTTGTCCTCAAGGTAATACCACAGACTGGCTGAAAGCGTACATTAGGGCAAATGATAAGTCACCGATGAGTTGGCAAAATGCCTCTTCTGTACACTAAATGGATTAGATGGGCACAGTGCCAGTTGTCCACCTTTCAACAGAGGATCAGTCCTGCTTCATGGAAATCTTACTGCAAAAAATGGACTCTTCTCGTTGTTGTTTAATCATCCTGGGGTATTTGTTAATTAATGGCATACTTCATTTTACTCAGATTATTGACTAACATTGAATTCTCATAACTACATTTATAAAATGGGGGGCAGGGTGGTGTGGCAGTGCAGTGGCGCGGCAGGTTTAACAGGGTCCTGCTTTCTGGTGGGTCTGGGGGTTGAGTCCTGCCTGGGGTGCTTTGCGAAGGGCTGGTGTCCCGTCCTGGGGGTGTCCCTTGCGCCCTGTGTTGTACTTGGTTAGGCTCCGGTTTGCTGCGACCCTTCTTGGGAGAAGCGGTCTCAGACAGACATTTATAAAACATTAACATTGAAAAGCAGACATTTCTAAGACCATTCCTTGTCTAAGGATACCTGTGATATCTGAAACTGTCACAAATCAGTTACTAGCTCAGTAATTTAACCATTATTAAGTGTATGGATCATGCAGAAATTGCGTGAAGAATGAAACACCTACTAGACAGAAAGATAAATAGACCATTACTACTTGGACAATAAGAGGTCGGTACCACTCTGTCAGTATGAGGACACATTGTAGTGCCTTATAGATGCTCCTTGGAACAGCAGAACTGCACCAGTCCATTGCTGAAAGTGATGCTCTGTTGTGCCACGGTGTCATGCAAGGATTGAGAAACACTGTCCATGATGGATAGGAGTTTGTATAGAGTTCTTCTGCCACATTAGTTTGGGGGATGCCTCTAGCGTGTTACCTCCTTTTGAATTCCTTGAAGGAGAGATCCTTTAAAAAAGTTCATCATTTCAAATGTGCATCCCATTTTACAACTAATTGCTGTCTCGGCTGTATGTCAGGGATAGACAGCTCAAGTCCTTGTGTGCTACAGGGTATGCTGGGTTGTGCTCAAGTAAAGCTTTTGTCACAACCTGTCAATTGTGTTGAATTAAATTAGTATAAATAAATCACACACAATTTCTACAACTGCTTGTCCCGAGGGGGGTTGCAGCAAACTGGATGCTGGTCTGGCAACACAGGGCACAAGGCTGGAGGGAGAGGGGATACATGCCAGACAGGACACCAGTCCACAGTCCACCAGAAGGCACCTCCAGCAGGACTCAAACCCCAGACCCACCACACAACAAGCCCCAGCCAAGCCCCCTGCACCACCATGCCCCACAGTATTAGTCAATGAATATACTAAATTGAAAACATAAGAAAAACCATTGGTAACCATTTTTATTTTTGCCATCATTAAATGTAATTTTGACATTACTGGTAATGATTGACATTCCGGTGAGACCAACAAACCATTCCACTGTTGCATTTTACCATAGTACTTAGTTTCACTCCCATATGAAACCAATATGATGATTTTGTACCCAGAGGGATAGATTACAGATCCCAGAAACAGTTTGGGTTGCTCCTGATTGGAGATCATTTTTTGGTTCTGTGTATTTTCGACCCTGTTTTAGCTTCACAAAGTATGAATAAATGAAAGCGTATTTCATTAATGCATATGTAACCACACACACTGTCTGAAGCCACTTGTCCAAGACAGGGTTGTGGCAAGCGGGGGCCTGGCCCAGCAGCGCAAGGCATGGAGCACACACCTAGGACAGAGCACCAGTCTGTTGCAGGGCACCCCAAGTGGGACTTGAACCCCAGACACACCAGATAGTAGGACCCAGCCAAACCTGCTGTATGTAAGAGTTTTGTAAAATTTAGTTTTATAATTATAGGAAGTTCTTAACTAGCAAATTATTTAATGTGGCTTGGATTTTGGTATGCATTTGTTCAAAACACCCAGTCAAGTGAGATTAATTATCTGACTAGCTGTAACATAAACCAGGATATGCTGTGGTATGTCATTTCAACCAAAATTTTTATGCTCTTAAACCTTTCAGTTGGAACACAAGTGTGTGCCAAGTAAATCAATATAAAATGCAAATAGATGGTCATTTTCATTTAGGCCGTCTATCTAAAATGTGTTATTTGGCTTAAAAAGGAATAGATTAAAACACATTTTTCACTTTATCATGTTAGTTTTCAAAAGAGTGGAAAATCACTCAGTTACCTTAAAACGAATTCTAGCCAATGACCTTTTCAGTGCTGAAAACATGACTTTATTTATTTTCCCTCATAGCATCGTCACCGAATTGGTCTAATCATCATGAGTATACATGTAGATTGTTTTTATGCCTTACACCTGCAAAAAGGCATTTGGTGCATGCTGTTGGAACGTATTTTGATATGGTTAAGTATTACAACAAATTATGCTGGCTGTAATGTACACCATGGCAAGAAAAAGAAAATGTATTTGCAGAACAACTGATGGCATAAATGTGTGTACCAAAAAGACTAAAGGATGTAGAACAGAAAGAATGTGCTGTACTGGTTTTGCTTTTGTTTTTGCTTTCCAAGTGGGGTGGCATGGTGGCACAGCAAGTAGCACTGCTCTCTTGCAATATGTGTGTGGTATGAGAGGGTGTGGGTTTGTTCCTCATCCGGTCTGTGTGGAGTTTGCATGTTCTTGTTGTGTCTGTGTGGGTTTTCTCCAGGTGCTCTGGTTTTCTCCCACAGACATGCTGTTGAAGTTCACCCATAGCGTATGAGTGACACAGAGATAGTGTGTTTCACTGATGTACAGGATGAGCGACCCATTGTAAGTAGTGTATCTAGCAGTGTAAGTCACCTTGGTGAATAAGGTGTGTGGGCTGATAACACTAGACAGAGTTCATTATAAGATGCTTGGGAGAAAAGCGTCTGCTAAATAAATAAATGTAAATGACAAGCTGCCTGTCTCAGTGGTCATATCTGCAATCAGACTTAAAAGTAGACATTTGGAGATCTCACTGTTCTGCTACACAGAGTAAGGCAATATCAGCATGGAGAACAAATACTGATATTGTAAAGAACTAAGCCAATTACTATGTTATAGCCCATTATCTGAGTTTAACTAAACGTCTTACAGTTATAGCCCCTCAGAGTCCCAGAGCGGCTGTAAAGGCTGAACCTAATGACATCACTGATGAAAGAGAAATGATTAAAATCAGAAATATAAAAAAAACAGGTTTTTTTAAAATACGTTGACAGCAGATTAGTTAAGAAAGAAAAATTTTAAAATAACATGGGCCAAATAGCAATACATGACAGGGACTGGCAGTGGGTTTGACTTTCTGTTTTACTATATGACATTATGTAAATTTTGCAGCAAGAAAGCACACTGTCCTGCAAAACCATTTCTAAGCTGATAGTTGACAAAGAAAGGAAAAAAGAATGTAGTAATATAATCCACAAGGGATCAAAGCCCGGGATGGAATTATTTTTGTTGCCTCATGGCCCTGTGCAACTTATTAAATCAAAGAAGGTTGTGGAGAGAAATAACATCAAAATGCATTATTGATGCACAAGACAAGGAAGGGGATGAAGGAGATTTGTCTGATAACCGGGGCAACGAGTTAATAGAAATTTCAAACCCATGTAACCCAACCCAGACTGTTATTGTGCCTGTATTCGTTGGAATTCAAGGCATGGACAGAACAATAAAGGCAATCTAGAAATGTGATCCATGGCCGATTGTAATTACTTACTGTGAGAACAATTAATAATTTAATGTAGTTTCAGATACTGCCTTTTCCATCAGTCTTGGAAGAGCTTTCTGATAGCAGCTATATACACAGCAAAATAATGTTATAAAAATGAAATGCACTAATGGTTTACAGGGTCCTTGGTTGATAACAAATTGACACCAGACAGCTTTTCAAGGATTCTGCAAAACATACAGCGGGAAAAAGTAGAAAGCGGAGAAGATCTAAAATATATGATCTTAAACACAATGTCTTTGGCTGAGGACAGTTTTCAAAAAATTAAGATTGAATAAAATAATCAAATTGATAACATTTATTGTCATTTATTTTCTAACTCTTTTGATCAATGCAACTTAGAGTGTAAAATAATTAGCTTTGCAATGATTTATTTGTGCATGCAGTACTGTGTTCGTATTGTGTAATTTTGGGTAATAACCTTCCTCAAGGGTATTACAGCAAATGTGGGGATTGACGCAGGAACCTTCAGACTGCACAGTGACAGCACTAACCAGAACACTACCTGCTGCCCCTTTTACTTACATGAATAATCTTCTGTATGCACTTTATCAGCACTTCTTCCAACTAACCCAGACTAGTCTATATTGATATACTTTTAACTGATAGTCTATCCATGTCTGTGGAGTTTTGCTGAAGAAAAATTAACATAGCTGTGATTAAATTTTTTTTTTTTTCCTTTTGTGAACATACCTACATATTCATTGCATATTATTTTACAGGCTGATGTCTTCTGTTCTTTTTAATTTAGTTAGAAGTCACAGGATGTGTGCTAGTAAAAGTATTTTATTTTTTAGAGAGCAATATACAAGTTTCTTTTTTTTTTCTTTTTTCTTTCTAAACCGGACTCAGTTTGTTATTATGTGCCAGCAAGACACTCCATCACTATAACAGCTGTAATTAGGTTTTATTGCCAAAGGGTAAAGTTACTATTTGTGTTGGTCAGTGATGAACGGTTGCATATTACAGCTAAATGCATACATTTTAAGTAAAAATCAGCACGTGGGCATTCAAATAAATTAATCTGTTAAGAACCTCATACTTTGTTTAAAACAATAGGTTTTTGCTGCAGATTATGATAAATATCACAATACAAAAATAGCAGAATAGCAGAAAGGCTCAGAATTCTGTAATTAAAAAATAAATTAAATCACTTTTTCTAATCGAAGAAACAAGGGAATGAGATGTGGGAAGTAGTAGTAGCAATAATAATAATAATAATAATAATAATAATTTTTTGCTCAGTGCCACCAAGGTGCACACTGTTAAGTAACAAAGCCATAGAATATTTCAATCTACCACATACCAGTTTATCACAATTTTTTAAGGCGATTACTACACTGCACTTCCATCAAAATATTTGTAACATACAGCATAAATCAGAACTGGAAAAACTTCCACACTTAAATAAGGTGAATTTGTTTATTTGATCATTTTAGAGTTTTCAGTGAGGCCTTTAACTCTACTGGGAGAAACTACAGTTAAACTAATGAGGCCCATTACTCTGAGCTCCCTATGAGATTACAAGTGAAGGCCAGTGTTCAAGGTACACACCAAACCTGCACCCTGGATGAGGTTTTTAATTTATCCCATATGACCGAGGTTGGCGATTCATTATTAGGCTGTTGTTAACACCATCAGCACCTTTTCTATTTACCACAGCTAAAAATGGATATTGCTAATACCACAAAATGTTGCTGCTGCTGTTATTGTTAAGAGCTCTCAAGTGAATATGTGCTCTTAGAAACCATGTACAGCATTATAGAAAGACTGCTTCCAGAATGTTCTGTCCCTCATGTATGTCTTTGGTGCTGAGAGGGGTGTGTCCACTGTCATCGTGACAATTTCCGTCTTGTTGATGGCCACCTTTTTTTCCTTGCTTTTCTGAGCATCACTGATTTTTAAGAGAATCCAACCTGTCCAGGATATCCAAAACAGCACAGGAGATTAAATTAGTTTTTTGTATTTCAACAGAGATGTTGTTCAGTATTAGAAGTGTATGAATAATGGAGTTTAAAGGATGTGAAAATGATGCACATATTGTTGCACACTTCGAAATGTCTCAAAAAAGAAAGAAATCTGTTGTTTATTTTATGACGCACTGTTTTTATTCAGGGGGTGCGGTGGCGCAGTGGGTTGGACCACAGTCCTGCTGTCCGGTGGGTCTGGGGTTCGAGTCCCGCTTGGGGTGTCTTGCGACAGACTGGCGTCCTGTCCTGGGTGTGTCCCCTCCCCCTCCGGCCTTACGCCCTGTGTTGCCGGGTAGGCTCCGGTTCCCCGTGACCCCGTATGGGACAAGCGGTTCTGAAGATGTGTGTGTGTGTGTGTTTTTATTCATGCAGATGGGTTTTTACTGCTCTAATTCAAGCAAAAAACTTTAAATACCTTTAAACACCTAAAAAAAAAAAAAAACTAGTGTCATCTGCAAAAGCGAAGATTTAGACTCATCCATCCATAATACTCTTTTCCAGTCATCCCCTGTGCAATGCTTGTGTTCTTTTGCCCATTTTAACTTTTTCTTTTTACTTTCCAGTTTCAGACATGGCTTGTTCTTCGAAAGCCTGCTTCTAAGCTCAGTGTCCTGCAGTCATATTTTCACTGCAGATGAGTGGTATTTGGCACATACGATTTAAGGAAGTAGCCAAATGGGGAACTGTAAGGCATCTTTTGTCAAACCACAGACTGATACCACAAACTACAGTACTTATCCTCTTGTGACCTTGTGTATCTGGGTCATCTGCTTCTTTTTTATTCTAGTTACATATAGCTTTCCTTCTTCTTTCAAGACAGAATTAGACACCTTTCAGTTTCTTGGCAATCTGATGAAATCTGACGGCATGGAAGAACCTTCATTTCGCAAAAAAAAAAAAAAAAAAGACTGACAAAGCTACTTTGTTTGGGCTTTTTTTGAGCCCAGATGTGAACTTTACTAATTTACTTTACTACCTTGCAAGCAAACGAATGACAATTTACTTCCTTTCTTCAGCAGAACAGCCGATTTCAGCTGTACTTACAGAATTACAAAGGTTTGCCATTAGGACACTGGAGATATGTCTGCTCAAAATGGAGCTTTGCGGTCTTAAGTGAAGACACACACACTTTCCGAACCGCTTGTCCCATACGGGGTCCCGGAGCCTAACCCAGCAACTCAGGACATAAGGCCGGAGGGGGAGGGGACACACCCAGGACAGGACGCCAGTCTGTCGCAAGGCACTCCAAGCAGGAGTCGAACCCCAGACCCACCGGAGAGCAGGACCTGGTCCAACCCACTGCGCCACTACACCCCCTATCTTAAGTGAATAATAAATTATAAATCAGTCATTTCAAGTAGTAATTTCATTTGCAACATTAGTGATGATGTCTTGGCTATATTTTTAAATCAATTTAAATAAATTAATAAGTAAAATTTTTGAAAAATATCTACATTTCTGGGTGATCCCACATATTTGAACACTAGCGTACATGATAAAATTCTACTCTACCTGTTCTCTTGTGATTATTGTTCTACTGAATGCTTTTGCTGTGAGGCTTTTTAACTGAGCAACAGCAACAATGATGAAGAGAATTTATAAACTTCATCTAAGTTGTGCAGAGGTTAACTGCTCCACGCAACATGTGGAGTGAAATTAAGGAGTTTCTAAAGGTTAGCCTTTTACGCTGTTTTTAATGTGTCTGGTTGGAATTACCTTTAACATGTCAGTGATGAAACTGTCCTCCGTATTTAATATTTGCCTTTTCTCAATATTAAATTTTAAAGCAATTTGTGAGCTGTTACAATGGGTATCTGCTATTATAATCTGGTAACTAAAATTTTGCTGTGTAATGACATAATAACCTACAAAACTCATAACAATGTTAACTTGACTGTTTATACACACTGAAAATGTATACACATTGAGTATAGTAAAAGTTCTTAGTACAATTAATGCATAAAAAGTTCCTCAGTACTGATTTGTTGTGTGTATACAGTACATATAGCAAAACAAAATATTAGTATGAAAATAAATAACCTTTATTCATATTTTGTTTTTACATCATAGTAATTTAAACCCACATTTAAAGTACTGTGTTATACCAGAATTACAAAATACAGTTTTAAGAAAGGAACCTCAGGAACAAAACAAGAATCTGTTGAGGGGTTTAAGAATACATGTGTCAATTCAGATTCTGCACTTACTCTAGCAATTTTGAAATCATTTCATGTAGTGCTTTAATTCCCCAAACTTTTAATTTATACTGTATATCACAGGTATTTTGTAATTTTACATTTTTACTATTTATGATAGAAAAGTGAAGATCTTTCTTTTCTTCTACTGGAATGAAAAAAACTGAAAATTTCCAAGAACAGTGTAAATGCAAAAATATCCTCAAAAACACATTACTGCATATAAAATTACATTAAATAGAAATTTACAATTATAACCGAGAAGTACGACAATTGTTATACTGAAAAGCAAGGAATGTATAAACAGTATTCTATGAAACTGTCAGTGTTACTCCCTCAGTCCTAATTCAGGGACTTACAATTTTCATTAATGTCTATAATGTATTTAATTGGTCAGTTTGTTCAGTTACATGTAACAACAAAATATATTTGAATAATCACTACATATTCAAATAACTTTGTTGTTATAAATTGTCAAATGTTGCAATATGTTCAAAATACAAAAATATTCAGAAAAAATGCCATTGGAGGGGAGTGTAACAGATTTTAAATCTCCATAAAGTGAAAGCTACTGCTTGCTCTTAAATGACATATCTGTTTCAAGTCTCCTCACTCTCTTGTCATTCTTTTCTAGCTTCTTGGAAAATATATAGGTAGTCAGCGTCAACACTGTAAATAAAAGTCCCAGGCATGCTGAAGAGAGTGCAATCAAAGCAGACTGACAAGGAGAAAAATCACTTTTCTTTGAACGTTCTATTAGTCTGCTGAGAAAATGTTCATCTACTTCAATCTCCTCCTCCCTTGCCAGTAGACTCTGTACATAGCTTTCATTGCTCACCGTTTCGTTGACAAAGAGGTTGACCATTACGGTCGCATAAAGAGGCTCGGGCTGGCCATGGTCACTGACTTTGACCAGAAGACTATACAGGCCTCGGTCGCTCAATGCCTTTTTCAAAGTGATGTTTCCTGTTTCGGGGTCTATGTCGAATGACCCTGGCTCCCCTCCCTTTCTCTGGATGATACTGTAAGCGATTACAGCATTCATGCCTGTGTCATTGTCAACAGCATACACCTCTGTTATGGAAGTTCCTGGTAGAGTACTCGGCAGTACAAGCATGTATGACTGGTTGGACTGTGGAAACAGAACCACAGGTGGGTTGTCGTTAACGTCAAGGAGCAGAATTGTGACCATGATGATGCAGGAGAGTGAGGGCTCCCCTCCGTCAACTGCTTCGATCCACAGAAAATAGGTACCCTGCTGCTCCCGATCCAGGGAAGTTTTTGCCCTCAAGGCCCCTTTACCAGCATCTATGACAAAGATGTCACTACCATTAACAAGTGACAGAGCAACCCAGCCATTTTTTCCAGAATCAGCATCGGTCACAGAAAGAACTCCTATTTCCCCGAATCCTGGAAAGTTTTCTGGGACAAAAAACGTGAAGTCCTTGTTGATGAAACGTGGACTGTTATCGTTTCGGTCCAACACAGTAATGACCACAGTGGCAATGGTTTCCCTCCGTGGGTTTCCGCAGTCCACTGCCCTTACTGTGAACCTGTACTTTTCCTTCTGTTCACGGTCAAGCGACGTCGACACCACAAGTACTCCGGTCAACCTGTCCAATGCAAAAATCAGTGGTGCGTCAGATCCCAGGAGATACACAACTTCCCCACGGACATCACTGTCAGCATCTGTCGCATGCAGTTTGGCCAGAAAGGTGTTTGGGGGATTGTTTTCCTCAAGAAACAAATCTAACAGAGGTTGCTGAAACACTGGCCCATTATCATTCTCATCAATTACCTGCAGTTTAAGAAACATTTTCATCACCAGGCCGTAGGAGTCCTTGGCCATCACTGTAAGTTCATACTCCTGTTTCTGCTCATAGTCCAGTGAGTCTGTGGTTTCCAGTAGGTACTCATTCTCAAACATCTTGTAGGGTGATAGTCGAAAGGGGCCTTCAGCTTCCAGCTGGCAGTCTACCTTTCCATTTTGACCTGTGCTTTTCACTGTGAAAAATGCAATTGGAGTGAACGGTGGCTCAGACTCTTTCAAAGAAACCACACCCCCTTTCTCAGCAGCGATATATCGCAGAATGATAACTGGCGGCCCAGAAAAATCCTGCACGATATGCAGTGTCACTGTGGCCACAGCAGGTATGCAACCTGGTCCATTAGCAAGAACCGTCAGTTTATACAATTTTGCAAGGGCTGAGCTTACATGACCTCCCAGTTTAATGACCCCAGTGGCTTTATCCAAATGAAAGAGCGTTCTCACATCCCTAGGCACTCTTTCACTGTAGACATATGTTATCTGGGCATTAGCTCCTTGATCAGGATCAAAGGCATGTAGACCTGCCAAGTGCTGCCCTTTCGTAGCGTTCCCATGAACTGTGACATTGATGTGGGATACCGTAAACTGTGGACAGTTGTCGTTCACATCTGCTATGAAGATTTTTAGGGTGGCCATTCCCAGAAGGGGTGGGTTCCCACCATCCTCAGCAATGATGCTTGTCACGTATTCGCTCTTGGTTTCCCTATCCAGAGGGCCCGTCACAATCAAGATGGGTGTTAGCTCTCGGCTCTCGTTTTCTTCCACATCCAGAGTGAAGACCCCATAATCGTTGACCAGCCAGTAGATCTGCACTCCGTTAACTCCAGCATCGGGGTCACTGGCTGACTGCTCCAGTGCAAACCTGGAGTTCACCTGAGCGTTCTCAGGAATGACCAGCTGGATTTCGCTTGAGGGGAAACAGGGCTTATTGTCATTGATGTCCTCAACAAGGATTTTGACTTTTACCAGTTGGAAGTACTGCTGGGGCAAAATGAACACATCTAAGTATAAGAAGCAGCTTTGACCGTCTGCATTTTCCAAACAGACTGCCTCTCGGTCTATTTCATAGGCAGATGTGTACAATTCCCCTGTTGTGGTATTTAGGTTTACATACTGATCGCTGATCTTCTTTAATGCCAGACTGAACAAAAAAGGGGGATGAACAGAGAAATCCAACTTTAAATCAGCACCGATGGACCCTATTAGAGTTCCCTTGGGTAATCCTTCCTTTATTTTATAGATGATTTCTTTTGCTTGGCTGAAATTTGAAAAGCAGGAGAAAGGGCTGATGAAATTCAGGAGAATGCACAATCCCTGGAATGAATAATAATAATGGCACATTTTAAAAAAATAAGTAAATCATTTCACAGACATGCAGGCCTCATTTTCAGCTAAAAAAGTATTGGTACCCAAAACTTGCAGTGAGTAAGAGTCTGAATTCAGCTGAATTCAACTGTAGCTATAAAATATTCTAACAAACACATCCTCTGACATGCAAAGATTGTGACTTCATAAATGATTAAAGTGAAACAAGCCAAGTCAATGAGATTTAATTTCAGTTGAAAGTAGTGAATTACCTAGAAATTATTTTTGAAAGAGATACTGGAAAAATTGTAACAAACTGCTTTCATAGATGTATAAATGTAAAAAAAAAAAAAAAAAATTCTCTTACCCATAACTTTCCTGTGCCGATGTAATGTTGGCCAAACATGTTTCTGTACAGCTGCCCTAGAAATGAGTTACAGAAGTGACAATTGCAAATTCATCTTCCTGCGTCATTAGGACAGAGCTTCTCTCATTGCTTTGCTTTGCTCTGTGTGAGCCGGAGGAGGTATTGAATGTGCTCTGAGGAGCTGGACACGCCCCCTATGCAAATCACTTCACAGCCACAGCTGATTGGCTCAAACAGTTTCAGACTGGCTGCTCTGATTTGGACCCAGTAAGGTATCTAAGTGTTCAGTGTTTCAAAGGGACTTGAGGCATTTTTACTGCTCAATATCCATATCCATATCCATACAATTGTTTCCCAAAACATACATTACCCTACAGAGAGAAATGTTTTTAGGTGTGAACACCATTTTTTCAGTATGGTTTCCTGTAAAATATGATGAAAGCTTGTTAGAAAGGAAGAAATATATTTTAGTGTGGGTGCAAATTTTTAAAAAAATTTCTTGCCATTTAAAGTAATTACAAAAAGCAACATTCCGCATGTGATAGGTGATGTTTTAACCAGAAATAGCAATAATGAATCTTTTGTAACAGAACATACAAGGTACCTTATAAATTCTGCTATTTAAAGTCTAACCTTGTAAAAGTCAGTTGAAATGCAGGGAAAATTAAAGGGCTAAATTGTCTTTTTCCATAAATCCAGTTAGCACATCCATACCTTCAAGCAGAAGAGACAAATGCTTGATGGATTTAAAGGCATATGACTTTAGTTTCACAATTTGTATTGTATATCAATTTATTAAATTTCCTCAATCAAAGTAATAGTTACTGCGTAAAATGGTAAAATCCATCACATACTGATGTTTTGCTCTCTCTTTGTAGTACTATATAAAAGCAGGATTGAGCACTCCTTTGGTTACACAATAAATCAGATCTTGATTAAGTTCAGCTTAAACCATGATGTCATTTGGATGCAGCTGCACAAATCTGTGTGCGTGGCTACCGTGTTTTCAAAGCCATGTTTTCTGATGACGCCCATGTAAGAAGCACTTCTCATGAGGGATTTATGTGGTGCTTTTGAAGATTCTCTTTTACGTCAAGAATTTCAGCTTCAGAAAATTGAAATATTTCATTAAAATATGAAACAATGAACCAGATACATAATGACTATTTGCTAAAATTCGATGTCTTGTGATGATTGCATAATTCCAGTATTTTTGAACATGTTGAATAAGTTATACAGTGAAACATGACCCCTGAGTGTTTAATAAGTGTTTTTACATTTTTAAACCGTACTAGAAATTGGTGAAATTAGAACTAGTAACAGAATCTTAAACCCACAAATTTTGTGAAAGTATACATATTGTTAAATGAGCATGTATGAAAGCCAGCACAATTAAATGCATATATGGAATGTTAAACATTTATGAAACCGAACACATTCAAGTGCAAAGATACAGCGGGAAAGCTTCCTCCGTGTGCACCTGTCCATGGTGGACACAAAATGTTTCCTGGAAAGTCCTACTGGAAAAGAGTTAGTAACAGCATCCCAGCACTCGAACCTTCCATCTCTCCTTTTCAAACAAAGTGTCTCCACATGAGGATACAACTGTGAGCACTTTCCAGCACTTTCAAATAAAATACAACAGTCTGCTGTGTCTGAGGGGTTTCTGTCTTTTTATGTCCTATTTCATGAGTCCACAGCTAATATTTAGATTTTCCCATGACTACGAATGAGTAGTTGGTCTCCCAACTCAGACTTATCCCTCTCTTTGACATACCAACTTCAAAATGACTGTTGAAAGTTGGATATGTGATGTTCTATACATTATGAGTTACACAGAATATGTAAGGTAAGTGAAAAGTCCAATTTTTTATGTATATTTTTATTATTTGAACTGTACACTGGTGATAGCTGGAAAAGACTTAATATTTAATCTGTATAATGTTTTTACAGTTCCTGACTCTAGTTCCTAAGTCTTTTTTGCATGTTAATCAACAGAGGATGTAAGTGAGATGAGCATTGGGGTTATTGCAGAATGACTGGAAAAAGAACAGCAAAAAACTAGGGCAAATCAGTATTCACTAAAACAGTATATATCTTGGAGGCCAAATCCATGTGGGATAATACGCAGGCATCCGGTACGACTGGTATGAAAGTTGTACAGCAAGTATTACGCTGAAAGGTACCAACTTTGACATGCATTTGCAAAAGATATAATTTCTCAGAATGAGAAGACTTATTATCATCTTTAAAATGTTACAATTTTAATGATCCTTCTGTAATAAATGAATGTTCATGCATAAATATGACTCTTTGACTTCCTGTCTAATGTAAAGCACTTAGTAGTAGATTTTCTCTTGCATGGCTTTAATGAGCCCTCTGTGAGAGATGAAGCGCAGGGTAAGTCCTGAAATAACAGCCTGAAGCCATCTGTGAAGTTTCATTAGGGTCAAGCACACAGGAAAGAGGAGGTGCAGGAAGGGTTTAAAAACACGATTGTTGGAGCGTCCGACCGTCCAGCTTTGCAGCGTTCCACCTCGACAGGAAATACTTTTCACCAGTTTCACTATACTTGCCTAACATACTGGAACACAATTCAACTAGGATACGTAAGTCGCCATCTGGGGGGAAACTTCTTCTGTGGGCTGTGGGATCGATTCCGATTCGGTCCTCATAGAGTTTATCTTCCCCGTGTTTGTGTGAGTTTCCTCCCATAGTCCACATACATGGGCTTCAGGTGAAGTGGCAAGTTACCGCAGACAGCGGGAATCTGTACCTTTCTCATATCAGAGACCTGACTATCTGCATATTGACATAGTAGCGCGGTGAGCTCTGGGTTCCGATGAGGTAAAGGAGGACATGCGGATGCTGTTCATTACGAAGGCTTCATGGACCACCAGCGAGAGGTTTTGGAGGAAATTACTGAAAATAATGTTCTGGACCAAGGACCCCTTTCCTCAAGGACCTACACCTCAAGCAGACCTCCACTGCTTAGCCCTTCCCAAGCTTTCCTTCCCCTTCCTAACTCTCCAAGAGACACTCACACCCTCATAATCCCCGTGAGTCCCCGCAGTGGTTGGACAACTATTTCACAGTTTACCCACAATTCTCCTCTATTTACAATAAACATTTATTCCTGCTCGAACATGAGACCCCTCAGTAAAGCAGGTTGTTACATTTATCAATAAACACAAATGTAAATGTCAACACAAAGCAGGGACATGAAGACCCTCATTAGGGTGTAAGAAAAGTCTGGAAGCTGCGATTTTTGCCGAGGAAGGTGTCACTAAGTACACCACTGACAGCATGCCCAAATGTTTGCTCATGCCAAATGGACTGTCTAATTTTCTCAATGGTTAAATGCAGGAAATAGCTCTTGAAACATGCCTGTTTCAGATTGTATGCTGTAGACACTGTTAATTTCTCCTCGCTAAGGATTCGGCGAAATGTGGCGCTAGAGCAGCGTCGCCCTCCTGCTCTGGGAGGCCGTTCCCTCAGATGCACACAGCGGCACACTGTCCTCCCGAAGAACAAGTGACAGCTGCTGCCCAAAGGCACGCTGTGCTGGTGTCAGCCATCATGACTCCGAACCATTGGGCTTCACAGGTGTGTCAGCTGCCTCTGTCTTGTCCACATCCTCTGGTGACAGGAAAGGCAATATCTGGAGTTGTCTTAGTGTTGCTATGGAAACTATATTGAAGCCACATTAATGAGAGTACAGGGACACAAAATCTCCAGTTGAATTCGGTTGTGCCGCGTTCACCACAGGTGCTGCACTGCAGTGGTTTGAGCTACTGCCTTACACCCAAAGTGCCCAGGTTTGAATCCACTCTCCTGCTCTAGCACATTTAATCAAGGTACTTACCTTCAACTGAGATAATTATCCTGATGTAGTAATAAGTAAATCACTGTAAGTACATTTTTTCATTTATGTGAATCTTTTCTCCGAAGCGACTTACAATGTTAAGTTTCTCACCCTCTCCATCTCAGCACGATGAGGTGCACCTGCGAACTTCAGAGGACGCGCTTATAAAAGGAAAGCGCAGAGCGCACACGAGTGCGGAACCTTGTTCGCCCTCATCATTCACTCGCGCTTCTAGACGTCCTGCTCCTCGTCCTGCTCCTCACCTCTGACTTCCTGGTTTGACCTGAACACTCGCACATCTTCCGGATTACAGTTCTAGGATTTGCCCTTTTGATTCCGTTCGTTTATCAGTGACCGTTTTGCCTGCTTTCTGGCTATGTCTTCTGGATTGCCCCATGAACAGTCTGCTTGTGCGCCGCACTTGGGTCCGACGCTTCCGCGCCAGGGAAACTCCATGACAAAGTTACCAACAATTATTTCTTTAGTTACAGTGCGGTGGTCAGAGCATCTGCCGTTGGACCTATAAATTGCAGGTTCAAATCCCACTTCCAGCTATAGTAGCTTTAAGCAAGGTACTCACCCTGACATTGCTCCAGTAAAATTACCCAGCTGTAGAAATAGGTAAATAATTGTAAGTAACTTAACATTGAGGCAACACAGTGGTGCAGTGGGTTTGGTGGGGTCCTGCTCTTCGGTGTGTCTGGAGTTTGAGTCCTGCTTGGGGTGTCTTGTGATGGACTGGCATCCCGTCCTGGGTGTGTCCACTCCCCCTCCAGCCTTACACCCTCTGTTGCTGTGTTAGGCTCCGGCTCGCCGCAACCCCGCTTGGGACAAGTGGCTTTAGACAATGTGTGCGTGCGTGCGTGCGTGTGTGTGTGTGTGTGTGTGTATTTGTGAGCTTAACATTGTAAGTTACACTTTGGAGAAAAGTGTCAATTAAATGAATAAACGTAAATGGATACAGCTGGATAATTGGGAAAGTGTCAAATAAGAAGAAGGAAAAATGCATCGCTATAACTTAAGAAGGTAAGCAAATTTACATGATTACAGTTTAGCATATAAAATGACTGTATCACAAAAGTAACTGATATGGAAATAATGAAAAAAGGAGAGAACTTCTTTTGAGGTACTTTATTTAAGCATTGGATGAAACAGGAATTAATCATTATGGTCCTGTTTTGAATTCATTAAACACGAATTTCAGGAGCACTTTTCCAACTTACAATGAAAAAGAAAAAGAAGAGATGTTAAACTGAAACCCTGAATGTCGTAAATAAAAATCAGGATTTTATATTTACATTACATTTACAATTATTCATTTAGCAGATGCTTTTCCCCAAAGCGATGTACATCTTAGAGAAAATACAATGTGTGCATTACTTTAGGAGAAAGCGAGACAGAGTTGCAGACATGTGATTCTTAAATAAAATTAATCTGTTTCTTTCCACTTCATGCACCCATGTTCATCGCACAAGTAGGCGCACAAAACTCAGAATAGACGAGTCCTGATCACCTTCCTCCAATTTTTTAAAAAAGGTACACAAATATTTACATACAATACAGGAGTAGCAGCTGTGCAAAAGCTTATCTGGGCATGATCGTGAAGTTACAGTGCATGAACATTTACACCATACATGAGCTTGAGAGATCATGGGCAAAGTGAGTCTGGAAAATATGGGTTTTCAGACCCTTCTTGAATGTAGACAGAGGTTCAGCAGTTCTGAGTGAGAGGGGAGGTCATTCCATCACAATGGAGCCAGAACTGAGAATGCTTTACCTTCCGTGCGCGGGACCATCAAGCGAGCAGAAGTAGACAAGTGAAGCGGATTGGTTGGGGTGTAGTGGTTGATCAAGTCTTGTAAATAGCTGGGAGCAGTTCAATTGATCTATTTGTAGGCAATAAGCAGGGTCTTGAATTTCATCCGGGCAGCTATAAGAAGCCAGAGCAGAGAAATGAGTAGTGGAGATACATGGGAATGCTTTAGCACGTCAAACAAAACTCAAGCAGCAGCATTCTGTATCATCTGCAAGAGGTTTGATGGCAGTAGTGGAAAGGCCACACAGGAGACAGTTGAAGTAGTCCAGAGGGGATGTCACCATGGTTTGAACAAGTAGTCGGGCAGAGTCAGTTGTGAGGTAAAGATGGATCCTGCGGATATTATGCAGGATGTATCTGTAGGTCCGGGTTGTGGCTTCGATGTGCTGAGAGAAAGATAAACTTGAGTCAAACGTCACTCCCAGTCTCTTAGCCGAGGAGGCAGGCAAAATGAGTGAGTTGTCTAGTTTGAGTGATAGATCGTGACAGGGGGGACAGGCCAGCTGGGAGGTGAAGAATCTCTGTTTTGAAGACGATGAGTTGGAGTTGGTGATCAGACATCCCTGCAGTGATGTCTGATGGGCAGGCAGCAATGCTTGCAGAAGTGTCTGACGCTCCAGGTGGAAAGAAGAGGAAGAGCTGGGTATCATCAGCACAGCAGTGGAATTTGAATCCATGGGAGGCTATGACCAGGCAGAGGGAGGAGGTGTAGATCGAGAAGAGGACCGAGTACCAAGCCCTGCGGGACACCGGTTGAGAGAGGCAGAGGAGGAGAAGAGGAACTCTGCTAGACCACTTGATAGGATCTGTGAGATAGGTAGGACTCAAACCATCTTAGTCCTGCTGCTTTCATCCCAAGATGACTAAAAGAGGAAAGTAGAATCCAGTGGTTGACAGTGTCGAATGCTGCAGACAGATTGAGGAGGATGAGGACCATGGAGAGGGAGGCGGCTCTAGCCGACTGGAGAGCATCAGACACTGCCTGAAGCGTCATCTCAGCGGAGTGACCAACTTTGGAACCAGACTTGTATCCATCGAGGAGATGGTTCCGAGTGAGGAATTCAGATAGTTGATCATAGGCCGCCCGCTCTAGAGTTTTAGACGGGAAGGAGAGGAGGGAGAATGGCCTGTAGTTTTGGACTGAATTAGGATCCAGTAAGGGTTTCTTTAACAGAGGTGAAATGAGAGCAGTTTTGAAGGCAGCTGGGAAACAGCCAGAGGAGAGCGAGGAGTTGATGATTTGGAGATGAAGGTGAAGATATTCTGTAGGAGTGACGATAGGGTTGGATCAAGCGAGCAGGTGGTGGGTCTGTGTCATATCAGGAGGTTAGAGGTTTCAGATTAGGAGAGCAGCTTTTCTATCAGAAATACGTTTTTAAAAATGTTTTTAAAAGAATTGAGTTTATTAGAACTCATTTGAGCATTGAGTGCCACCTCGTGGCCAACTGCAGAACGTCTCATGAAGCTCATAAATAATGACAAATAATGCTATTGATCATTTCCTCATTTCAGCAGTCTTAGCAAATGCATCATTTACATAGTGATTTTTTTTTATTCAGAAAGCAATTTCTGTCTGGCATATTTCTCTCCTCTGATGGTGGCATTCAGAGTTTCTCCACACAGTGATTTCTGTCCTCTGTCTCTCTCACACACACACACACACACACACACACACACAGCCCAAGCAGGCCAGCTTCTCACAAACAGACATTCCAAGCTGAATGACAAACTTCTATGAGAAACAAGAGAGGAAAACAAGCTGCTGTGAAATGAAGCAATGACAGACTTTTCCAGGCTCACTGGTAATGAAATATATAAGGAATAATAATCATAAATAATTACGTTGCAAGAATGTTGATTATTTTCAGTTACTCTTTCTCTTCCTGTGAAGTATTGCAGTGGAAGGAGAATATTAAAGCAACACATTCCAAAATGTTTTGTAAAATCCGAGTGTCATGAACCAGTAAGTGTTGCTTTTACCCCACTGTTTAGGAAAACCATCTCTTCTAGGTGCAGCACTAAATCACCTTCCCCAGGTATGCAGAATGCACGTCATTCGTGATCTTGAACCACAACACAGCAGCACAAGAGAAGTGCGCTCAAGGGCTCGGCCTTCCCCGACAAAGAATTTGCACCCTCTCTCATGGCTCTTCATCAGCTGAAATACACTTGATTTTAAGTGCAATTTTCAATTGCATTTAGAAATGAAATCATTATTGACACAATACCTGGAACATGGAGACAAATGAAACTGAATTAACAAACAAAATACTGTGAAGTTTTCTATAAAGTGAAAAAAGAGAAAGAAATTTAATGTTTTTTTTTGTCGTCATATAAGCATTATTATCATTATTATTATTATTATTCTTGTTGTTGTTGTTGTTGTTGTTCTTCTTCTTCTTCTTCTTTTTCTTCTTCTTCTTCTTCTTCTTCTTCTTCTTCTTCTTCTTCTTCAACTGACACTTTTGTCCAAGTTACATAACTTATGTTAGGTTTCTCAGTTATTTGTTAAATAACTAATATTAAATAACTGACAAACCTAACATTATAAATTATGTAACTTGGACAAGAGTGTCAGTTAAACAACAACAACAAGTATTTACCCATTCGTACAGCTGGGCAATTCTTACTGTATCATTTCAGGGTAAGTACAATTATCAATGGTACTACAGCAGGAACAGACAGTTTTCAATATATTTTAGAACACATGAGAACAAATTTTTCGTGCCATCACAATTCTTTCACTGGTAGGAACCGCGGTAAACACATTTTCACAAACTGACTGAATCCACAACTAGTGCAGATGGCCAGCGGAGCACTTTCAGTGAAACTGACAGACACCGAGAGTCAGAAAAAGTTTTTAATGTAACACACCAAATGAGTTCAAGAGACACGTAATCTGCATGTTCTCAGGAGGGTATGTAAAGCAATCACTAAGCGCACAAGCATTCAGCCCTGGCTTTTTGGTCTTCACCTTGGGTACAATAGGCCCCTCCCCCGGAGACAGTGATTTGGGGCCACGAGTTCTGACAGAGGATGGATTTTTGCCGATGTGAGATCTGCAGCCTGAGGGTGCCCGTGCAGACAAAGTTAGAGAGGTGTAATGACTCACCCGCCAGATGGGCCGACTCGGAACCTACCATGCATCATTCTGACAGGCCGGCCTGTTGCCGGCGGCAACTAAGGCGCCCACAGGCTGGCGCAGGGACGCGCCGTGGGGCTTTCGAGGACAACCCTAGGGTTCGCGCCGGTCGGCCTGGGCCGCCCACTGGGCGGCCCCTTCCTGCTGAGGACGGCTGCTAGTAGGCAGGCCCCGGTGGCATTGGCGGCTGTGGATCTGAAGGTCAGCGGCAGATTGGCATTTTGATTGTCTGCAACAGATGGACAGGTTTACTTGAAGCTCAGGCCGTGGGTCCCGTATGCATTCGTTTGGCCTCTGCATCTCAAGGTTATTCCTTAACATGTGCATGCTGAGAATTACTAGCAGGGCAAAAGAGCTCATCTATATTAAAAAAAAAAAAAAAAAAAAAAGAAAAGTCGAAAGTGCGTATGAATGGCGAACATCTCTCAGGCTGGAGTACATCGTTTCAAAGCATGACGAATGAAGCGCAGGTTATTTCGACTTCATCATTTTGCGAGGTGGAGAGGTTTTCCCGCCTTGCCCAAGTCTTTCTGGCACAAAGTGCTTAATCAAATGTGAGCGTAATCAATAAAATTTGGAACGATTTTTGACATCGTGTTGAGCTCAAGCAATAGTCATGAGTGCTGAGACGGCGAGGGCTCAGGCTTCCCTTCAGTGCAACACGGATCTTAATAATAGGGACCAAGAATTATATGCACTGGGCCCACAACTGGAGCGAGGAAAAACGGATTATCACTTTCACGCTTCTTATAATAACAGATGCGCACTGGTCTTGACAGTGTATCTGTAATGCAGAGATGGGCAAATTTTGTTTTATGGTGCTGCAACCATCGGTGACATGTTGATTTCTCGCCATGGAAGAAGCCGTGTTTATTCTGGCATTAACATACAGATAATACCCAATACAGGCAACTGGCACGGGCCCAAGTGCCAGCCATCTCGTCATTCTCCTCGGCGTTCCGCAACAAGATCCACTCCAGCGCTACGGCAATCGGCCGCCTGCATCCGCAGATTACATCGGGCAGGGTGAACCCACACTGCCTTTTCAATGATTTACCGCACTGTTATCAGCGGTTGCCATACATTGAGCCAAACAGAATTACATGGGCAGTTTCTCAAATTGTGAGCAATGCCTGCTGTCTCCTCAAATAATTCCCCGCTAGTTACCATGAGAGGAAGCATTAGTGGAATGCTGACACTCTTTCTCAGATTTTTGTCGATAAAATGAGATGAATCAGCCTGCTGGGAACTCTATGCCCTCGCATGTCATACAGTGCACTCTAAATACTTACCTGTGATTGGAATACACAGTTAGGGCAATATATAACACTGAATTAGTTGTACAATGTTCTTGGTATATGTTATTAAAACAGGGTAAACAGTTTTTCTACACATAACATTTAACTTGGTCAACTTTTATTTGTTTTTTTTCTTTTCAATCACTGCATTTGTTTCCTCTTGCATTCACTGCCACCTGTTGGTGGAGTTTTCTGTGTGTCAATGAAAAAACTGCAGTATGAGTCCCCAGTGCTCCTCCACTTTTCTCCAAAGCAACTTATAATTGTGTACTGCCTTACTTATAATCATTTACCCGTTTACACAGCAGGGTAATATTTACTGGAGCATGTCACATCGTGATCAAGGGTACTACAGCGAGAGTAGGCGTTCACGTCCACGTCCTTTGTTTGCGAGGCAACAGCTCTAACTGCTATGACACCTGTCGCCCCCATTTATTTATGTATTGTGAGGTGTCTGGGCAGTGTGTGGCTTGAATTAAAAACAGCGAACTGCTGCTTCGGCTCAGCTATTGTCTACGTCTGAGTGTGGAACTAATTTAACCTCATATTATTATTAAAAAGCCCTTTCAAGTGGACCTTTGTGAAGCTCTTATAAGAGCAGATCTGGAAAATCCTTGTAGGTCCAGTATTTGTTTAAAAATACAGAGACTAGTATTTAGCGCATGTAAAGGCTGCACACCGCCTTTACAGATGTGCACAATATCTCTGCATATGCGTTGCATTAGTGACCGAGATTAAATTTGCCTTGGTAAGTCATCTTTCGGAAAGGGACACTCTTATTATAATAATATCTCATTAAAACAGGCAGTTGTCACATTATGCGTGCGTAAAGAGGCAAAAATCAAGTAGATGTTAGCGTGGAAACTTCAATACAATCCCATGTCAGGAAATACACACACTGATTAGACGAGCAAGTCAGTCGAGCTCTGATGCTGGTGAATATATGTGGTCATTTTCTGTGTCTGTATTTGAGTGGGAGAATAGCGATATCACACACATCAGCTGCCTACTATGGTGAACTTAATGAACCTGCATCATATTCTTTTAAAGTCTCAGGACTTGCAAACATGCTGTGTGTTTTCAGAAATTATGAAATTTGTGATGAGGTTACTGAACTGCCCATAATATGTGAATAAAGATGTGTGAGGGAATGAGTGTGTTACATTGCTGTAGTGCATAGGTGGGTGAATGACTATGGGGAGTTTACTGTAGTGTATCTAGTACCTTAAACTCGGCTGGTTTTATAATTAGGCAAACCTAGGCAATCTGCTGGCTTTTGAAAATTGGGGGTACCAAATTTTACTACAAAAATCAAAGAATAAATTGAAATTGATAAATTTTTATGTGGTAACTGGTGTGATGTAAATGTTTGTTCAATAATTCTGTGCTTAGGGTTGTTTAAAGATTAACATACAATGATTCCTAATAACAAACGGTCACTTTACTTTGCAATGCGCATCAAAACATTGCACATCTACAGCGGTTCATAGGCTCGTGAGTGGGGCGTGTGATCCCAACTTAGGACTTCCTTCTTTTCAGGCGGACCACGTTACTGTTAACAGTGTCTTGTGTGTTACTGTATTTGGGTTTTATTTATTTTTTTTTGTTTTTACCCTCCGAACCATAGGGTTTGCGCTCACTAGCGTGGGCCACCGTATGATGCAAGTAATGGTGATACATCAAAGAAAAGGAAAATGATCACGATTGAAATTACAGTGGAAATAATAAAGTGAAAGGTGAAACGCCAATGAACATTGGAAAAGCGAATATTAAAGTTTCTTATACCTACAGACACACACTATCTCTCTATTATCAATACACACATTGTCTAAAGCCGCTTGTCCCGAGTGGGGGCACGGCAAACTGGAGCCTAACCCAGCAACACAGGGCGCAAGACTGGAGGGGGAGAGGACATACCCAGGATGGGACGCCAGTCCATCACAAGACACCCCAAGCAGGACTCCAACCCCAGACCCACTAGAGAGTGCGACCTGGCCAAGCCTGCTGCGCCACCGCGCCCCATTATTATGCTTATATAATTATTATTACAACATTTACATTTACATTTGCATGTATTCATGTAGCAGATGTTTTTTGCCAAAGCAACGTATATCTCCTTTAAAATACACTTTGTGCATTACATTAGGAGAAAGAGACATAGCTGCAGATGTGTGATTCTTAAGTACAGTTTGTTTCCTTCACCATATGTGCTGGCATTCATATATTATTATTATTATTATTATGTTAAAGATATTTTAGTGTATGCGAAAGTGTTTCTTTAATGTTTTTAATGCACAGAAAGGTATACAATATACTATATATTAAGACAAACATTTGACTAACTGATGTTAGACATGGGCCATACCTAACTGTTTTGACTTACATACAAATTCGACTTGAAGACAGACTTTGGAACGGAACTTGTTCATAATCCCGGGATGTGTACCTTTATTAATTTAGAGACAGAAGTCTAAGGGGTATGTCATATTGATTCTTGCCCAGGCGTGTCAAAAATCTTAGTGCTGCGCTCATTGTAAGTCATCTTGGATAGTAGTACAAGGTAAATACTACACAGTAATCAATGTACATCTCTTTAGAGGAAAGAGTCTGCAGATAAATAACTGAAAATTTAAAATGGATACATGATGCTTGGAGCTCTTAACTGTCTGACTCCTCTTTATTTGTTGACAAAGATTCACTCGGCGCCACACTGGACGTGGTTCCAGCTGTGTGATCCAGAGAAACAGAGATGTGTAGGTAGAGTTGTGAAGAGGTACTGGGCAGTGAGGGAAGTCATGAGTGCGGTTCCTGCTAATACACTTTCTATTGATTGTGCTGGTGTTGGAGTCGTTTTTCCCGAGCACTGCAGGTGTGCTAACGGCGCCGGCCGCTGTTGTTGACATGCCGTGGGGGCAATTTGCTGTAGTCTGGCGCTCTGACAAAGCGGTCCCTGTCTGGGCCCATTCTGTTGTTCTGTGGATCAGTCAGCGGTTGTTGGAAATATGGGCAAAATAAAGACAATTTGTCCATTTAATGCAGGGTAAGGGAACCCTGGTCCTCGTGAGCCGCAGGGTATGTTGGTTTTTTCAACTGAGCCCTTAATTAGTCAACCTTGACTAATTAACAGCTTGTGTGATTTGACTCACATTAAAACAGGAGGTCAGAATCAGAATCATTTAGTCTGGTTAGGTTGCCTGCCTGCTGCTTCATTTCATATAAGTAGCTTACTGGTTCAGAAAAAGTCATGTGACATTCCCCAAAAATAGAAAATTTGTTGAGTGCCTATTTTAGTAGTTATACTAAATATATATATAATATAAGTAAGGAGTATATAATATATATACTCCTTACTTATAAAGGAGCAGCAGATGTTACAAACAGTGCTGCTGTTCACGTGCCTGCTACTGCTTCGGTGGTCTTGCCAAACCCAGGACAAAGAAATCATTACGAATACCTGTCATGTGTGCATGCCGATTTTGTACGTTATGGTATCTGCAGCACAGGGCCCTCTGCCATCAGTCCTTTCCTCAGACGGCAGGTGCTGCTACCGCAGCTCTGTCTCTCGCACTAAATGTCATCGGTTAGAGGTTCGTCTCTGATGGTGTGCTTTGCTTTGCCACTTGAGGAGTCCCAGTTCGCGCTGAACGTACCCGAGAACACCCGTCTGGGACAAAATCCAATCTGCCTTCACAAGCAACTTGCTACAGACTCAGCTGAGTTGAGGAAGCCATCCTTAAATAGAGGCGGACTGCTCATGTGAGAAGTGGAGGGTGGAGCACGTTTCATGGCGCACTCATGTTTGGCTAGGCTATCTATCCTATGGTAATCTCCATCCCATGGGAATACATCAGCCAGTTTTTCAAAATTACAGTCCTTCAAAAATTTATTTTGGATGCAGAACAGGTAGTTCTCAGCTGACATGGGGATCCTGTTCCAATTATTCTGTTGAAAGTTGACTTTGTCAGAAGTTGAAAATCGCCTAATATTATATGAACCATAAAGATACACAAAGACGGAACATGGATGAACGCTGTTAGGCTTTGTTATACTGTTTCACTTTTTTCACATAATATTCATGTTAAAATAATACTAACATGGAAACATGATATTAACTTTTAATTTCACTTTCATTTCTAAAACTATTCTTAGTATCGTTGTCATAACCCGAGGACAACCTATGTAGATAGCCAGTTTTTCATTCTGCTTATTTATCTGATAAAACTTCTTGCTTGAATATGTGACAAATTAAATAAAATAACACTGATACTTTGTCTGTGGTTTGTTAGCTACTGAATTGCTATGTTTTAACATATCATTTCCCAGAAGTGAGAAGAAGCCTCCTCCTGAAGCAGCGGCTTAGAAGATGGGCTTGTAAGATGCTTTAGGTAAAAGTATCAGCTATGGAACAGACTAATGATAATTTGGTATATATTTGTGTATAAAGTGTTATTAACACACAGTGCAGAAGCTCTTCAGACTCCATTTGCTGCTTCAGCTTTCGGTTCTAGAATCTTTGCGATAATGTATTTATGATTATTGCTGTCTGGCTCTTTCACCATTTATATGGTTGAATATACAGTTATATGTCTTGTGGAGTAATTCACGTTAAGTAGGCTGCTCAAGGGAACTGTAGATACACTCCTTTTGGGATGTGAACCACTCAGCAGGAGGTGACGTTAAGCACTGTGCTGCAGTACCTTAATTCAGTGTTTTACATGAAATAATTGTGCTCTGAGAGGGATGCCAGCACTGCAATTTTAAACTCTTTGTATAGCAGAAGTGTGAACCTTAGTCATAAAAGCTTGTCCACTTGTTTGGAGTTAAGTATTGCTGAAGAGCTTCAAAAATTATCGATGCCTTTTTTGGCTTTGTTTGGTGGGTGACAGCTCTTTGAGGGAAAGGAATTGTTTTGTGATCATTTGATTAATATGAGATTTGCAGTTATGCTGCACCCGCTTTGTACGGTATTTAATTAACACTTACACTGAGCTATGCTTCATTAACGCCCAATATATGCACAATGCGCTTTGTGGAACAGCTGGCATCCTGAAACTCCTGTGTATAAGTGCAAACACTTTTTGAAGTACACAGCTTGGAAAGTGAAGTCTAAAAAAAGTAGGCAATGCTGTAGCACAAGAGCACCACAAGATTAGTAAAATCCATCCATCATCAACAACCACTTGTGCTGAGTGGGGTCGCAGTGAGTCGGAGCCTTACCCAGCAACACAGGGTGCAAGTCCGAAGGGGGAGGGGTGACACCCAGGACAGGACATCAGTCTGTTGCAAGGCACCCCAAGTGGGGCTCGACCACCACTACCACCACACCCTGCTTGATCAGTAAGATATAATAAGTAATTCTGAGTTACACAGTGGATGTGCTTCTGATGTGCTGCAGTGCCGTTTGCAGTCACAAGATGTGTATCTTGGAGTTATGGGTTCTTTGGGAGCTCTGTTTTCATAATTTCATAAGTTATTTTTCAAAATAATTTTATGACCTGTACTGTGCGATTTTGGTGAATCGAGGGTGAGGAAGCTGTTATGAGAAACTTTGGGAAAATTCAGTGGTCGTAAGGTTTTCTGTCAAGTTCATTTTTAAATCAATATTTTCTGATAAAGTGACAGTATTTCCGTTTCACATCATCAATGTGTTAAATGTATATGTGTTTTATTCTGGTCATTTTCTGCATTGTTTCCAATCATTTCCATAAATGAAGAGGAAAAATTAACAGTTTTTTTCTTTGTCTCCCATGCAAACAGCAGTGGCTTTAACAATCTTATCAAGAGCACTACCAATGGCTCCATTCGCATTGCCATGCTAGCTCTCCCATGTGGAACTGAAGCAGGCTCTAGCATTTTGGTATCCAAGTGGTGAATACCTGATTCAAGACTGATGGAACCCAGGGAACCAGCTGGGTCTGATCTAGATGGGTTGAATTTTTACTATCACCCTGTGCTGGACAAGTGGCGATTAATAATGAATGGCTGGGTGCTCAATGGCTGGAGTGACTTCATATGAACAACAGTTGGTCATAGCAGCGCACAGCACCCGACACCATCTCACGGGAAACACATGTACAGTGTGGAATGACCGTGAGAGAATAAACATCAGCACTTGAAAATGGGATATTCACAAAAAATGCGGATCACATCTGACATTTAATAGCATGACAGAATACCCGGTGGTTATTAATGCCGACTGCTGACCTCTTGTTTCCTTAATCTGCCTGAAAGTCTCCACCTGCAAATCACTCTGTACAAGATGTTAGCTATAATAGATAGAATATTTGAGGTTCAGAAGTCTCCCATGCCGCACACTCCATTTAAGAGTGCGAGTGCAAGGGCAGTGGGTCTGATTATACTACACTTGCCTGAAATTGAAATGGAACAACCTTCTGGGGTGTTGACACATGCTGGGCTCAGCAGGGATTTCCTTGAGTGGACTCCATTTAAGAGTGAAAGTGCGAGGGCCAGCGGGTGTGATTATAACTGCATTTGCCCTTAAAATACCTCAGGTTCAGTCATCAATGGCGCTACAGTGACAGCATATTCTTAGGTTCTAAATGGAAAAGAAAAGTTGTCAGCAGGGAGCGGGGTCAGCAAGCCGGGGGATGGATCTCGGCCTCTCTGGGCTTTCTTTCCCCAAGTACAAGTTGCCAGGCTTCAGCCCTTTGCGTGCACCTCTGACATCACTCTGCACCGAGGACAGTTGCGGTGAGAATCGAACCCCCTTCTCTAACGCTTTTGCCTTCCCCGATGATCATAAGACAAGGTAACACACTTGGCAAGAAGGCTCTCTGTTTCACCTTAATGGAATTAATCTTGACCACACTGAAGAAAATCCAGGGCCTCCTTGGAGTTCTTACAGCAGAAGTGTGATTCTTGTGACTGACCGAGTTTCTTTAAAGCTTTTTCCAGTCATTTTCCTCAGTCATTATCAATAATTGGCCCATGCAGGGTGTTGGTGGCCCAGGGCAGGGCTCTAGTCCTTTACATAGCAATCACACATATTCATTCAGAAAATAAGGGCAACGTCTTTCATCTGTGGGAGGAAACTTACATAAAGATAATGCGAAGATGTAAGTGCTGCGTGGACTGTGTTGGATGCAAACCCATGTTGAAACTTTCAGCTCATAAGCTGTGAGGCATCAGCATAAATGGCCACCGAGCCGCCTGTGTGCCATTCTTGTGTTAGTTTATTATTGTGTTTCTTTATTAAGAAAAATGCTACATTTTATAGAATGAAGTCAGTTATTGAGCTAATATTGAACAAAACCATTCATATTATAATGCAAATCAATATGAGGCCTTCCATCTGAGCACAAACTCCTTTCCCTTGACAGCTCTCAGAACTACAATAACCAAGTGAACAAAATTATCCAGAGAAAGTGTGGGTTTAATAATATACACTGCAGACGACATTTCAGCTCCTTGCCAATAACCTGAACTCTTTGCTTATTTTCTCAGTCTTTGTTTTATCAGCCTCCTCGTGTGTCTTTGTTTTTTCTTTTCTTTTTTTTTTTTTTAAATAGCTAATCACCACTGCATCTAAGTAATTTCCCCATTTATTAAAAATAGTAAAAGTTTTTTCCTTCCTTGGGAAATTAAAATGCGGATCAAAGGTTGGTTCTTTAATCCAGGAGAGTCTTGTAGGAAGTGTCACTTTGCAGGAGATAATTAGAGGAGCACCTCTGGGGTAATGTTACTAATATCAGCACAGACGGTAATAACAAGCAGGAAATTCGTTTGTACTCATTTTCGTCTGGAGTCCTGGTCTTGCCGCTGATAATAAACTCGGAGAATGGAAAGGGAGAATATGTTGCTGCTTAATGACTGCAGAGGGACTGGAAGAAAAAAAAAATACTGGAGGAAGAGGAAAGTTTCTGTACCTTCCTGAGGGGGAAATTGCTTCTGAAACCTGTCTGTCTAATGGTTTCTGATGGACCGGATCACATAAATACATGCTCCCTTTCCTTCTTCGGCATGACAGCGAGAAAAAGTAAGAAACCATTTAGAAATAATTGCTTCAGAGCAAACAAACATATTGGTTTTGGTACTTTGTACACGTTTTAAGAAGGTATTTGCTTTGCAAATTTAGTATAAATTGGAAAAGAAAAAACAAACAAAAAATCCATAATAAGATCACTTGAGATGCAGTTACAATATGAAAATGCCTGCTTGCTTTTAATAATGCTGATCCTCAAATTATATATTTTTGTGGTGTATATATTTGAAAAAATAAATCCATTCAGGAATATTCATGAGACACAGACTGACCCAGAATACAAATACATGGACATGGGCTCTGTGAGAAATCACAACAGCTCTGACCTCGGGTCCAGGGGCCCCGCATCAGCGGATGTCAGTTGTTTGTTTTCCAAGAGCTGGAACATGGATTACTGAGACTCACATGGGCAATTTGGGACAGACACCTGCAAGCTAGAGAAGGGGCTGAGGGGCTGAAAGATGGAGAAAATGATCAAAACAACAGTATGGAAAGAAGACACCTGGGAACTGTTATAAAAACTGATTTTGCTGGATGTTTATTTGCTGTTTTTTTCATGTTGAGATTTTGCTTTTCTTCAAACCTTACCATGGTGAAAGAGCTCTCTCATTCTAATATGATTTTAGTGGAGCATAAAGCATAAAGGGTGGGGCTGGTGCCTTCCAGCTGAAATCAGCTTTTGCCAGCTACTCACAGAGGTGTTTGCAGTAGGATTACTGCTGAAAAATGGTAAGACTCCTTGAGCCACATTCGAACCCAGATACAAACCCACAACCCAGGAACTGTAGGGCAGTAACACTACCTGCTGTTCCACCATGCGACTATATAAATCATCTAAAGTAAATCAACATATCAGTGTGCTAATGCACAAAGTCTGCAGATTCGACAAAGCTAACCGTAGCATAAGGCACAAAAAAGGGACTTAACGTAGAGTCACTTTTTTTGCAGACTTTGTGTAGTTTGCTGCTGCAGGACAGTGGGAATGGAGAAAGTGGGAACCTAGATAAACAAAGCTAATAGGCAATGTGCTGTACAGTGAGCAGAGCAGCATTGGGGCTCCCAGCAGGAGGTCCATCTCACCTGTTCACAATAAGCAGGTGGGAAAGAAGAGCCTGGAAGAAGGTCAGATGGACCTGCCCCAGTTACAAACTGTGTTTCTCAGCAGAAAAAGAGAAAAAAGAGACCATTTTCAAAGTCCATATTACTAATTGCAACTGGGCCTAACCCAAAAAGTATTGGTGTCAAATGAAATGAATGACAATGGACAAAAACAGAGATCACCCACCAACACATGGCTATTATATTATATTTATTGTGTATATATATGTATATTGTGTATACATATATATATATATACGTATATTTAATTTTTACAGTTACTTTACTTTTATTGCAGTCTCCCAAATCAAAGTTCTGTTTATGTTAAAAAACCATAGTTCTACATCAGTCTCCACTGTGTGTATTTTGCTATTTCATTTATTAGACAGGTTGTGGCCTGCAGTGTCTTCAGAGCAAATGATCCTACAAATAATAAGTAACAATTAACCTTGTCTACATGGCTGAGTGCATGTGCATCCTCAGTCCCAAGGTTCGTCCACACGTGAAAGAAAACCAAGAGTGTGATGAAATTAAACTGCTGGAGGACAAATAGAAAATGTTATGTCCTCTTGACCTAACATGCTGTAAAATGTGCCATAAAAGATATGGATTGCAACACTAAATGATGATTGAAATATGGCTTTGAGACTATGAGGAAAGTGCTTTTATTGTGTGCCTGTACTGTTATTTTTTAGTGCAGGCTTAACCTTTTCAAAGTGTTCCAAAAACCGAAGGACACATTAGATCGGGTTCTCCCGGAAACAAAATGACCAATGGAGTAGTTGCCTTGTATGGATGAATAAATTAAAAACACAATGTTCTCATGGTCATTGTGCGCAGCGCATATCAAACAGGGCGGCATATTTTAAAATGCAGTGGAGGACCTGCACTCTGCATCTTTTGTATTCAGGTGACTTCTATCCGTGGTGACCTACCGTTGCTTTTGACTCCTCACTCCTCCTTCTATGTGGGGGGATGAGGGGGTGCCAGTATGTGCTCCCTGAACGCCTTAATATAAGCCTTAACTCTGTCCTGAATCTGCCTCGGGGTCTCCTCTGCCACCACCGTGTGTCACGGCCGCTGTGCGTCTTGGCCAATGTGTGTCACGCCAGCCCCAGAGACAGTCACAACTGGGACAGGTGGCACGTGAATTCGACCTGTCTTCCCGACAGCATCTTCATCACCTGTTTGTGACATTTAAGCCTTGGACCAAGGACACAGAATGAGAGGGTGTGGGGGGAATGGGAGGAGGGTGTTAAGCAGTACGTGCCGTGTTGCTATTCAGCTTTGGCCGAATGACCCGACCTGCTGGCACTCACAAAAACAACTGTCAAAAGAGGTCATGGGCTTTGTGGTTTACATTTTTAATAAATGCAGCATTGCACAGGCCACACTCCTGTTACAATGTTCTTTGTCTAGCCAAATTAGGCTTCTAATCACCATTAATGGGTAAACAACAGCCAACACAGTGCTGGCATTATCCCATGCCTCTATAAATCTGCAGATGAACGGATCCATCAGAACCCCCCCATTTAGGTCATGAGTAGCCTTTAAATAACTTTTAAACAATTTACGGGCGCTTGTCCAGCTGTCGCTCTTCTTATTAATGCAATAATAAAAAGCTGGGGATGAATGTGTCCTTGGTGCCTTCCACGGTGCCACTGTCACCATCGTTTACACCACCCATCTTTTCTCACGTTGCTAATTTACCCGCAAGGTGAACGCGAAGCGCTGGAAATGGCAACGAACCTCCTCTTTCCAGATGCTAGGACCACCTGTCCTATGGTTTCTGGGACAGACAGACCTCTTTTTCCCTCCTTCTAATCCTTGCTGGTTTGAATCTGTGACAGAAATAATTATGCTTTGAAAATAAACAGATGAATAAATGGTTAATGGTAATCTTTTTGGCATGTGGGACTAGGTGGGAGGGAGCGCGGTGGTGCAGCGGGTTTGGCCGGGTCCTGCTCCCTGGCGGGTCTGGCGTTCGAGTCCTGCTTGGTGTGCTTTGTAACGGACTAGCATCCACTCCTGGGTGCGTCCCCTCCCCCTCCAGCCTTGCGCCCTGTGTTGCCGGGTTAGGCTCCGGCTCCCCGTGACCCTGCTCAGGACAAGCGGCTTCAGTCAGTGTGTGTGTGTGTGTGTGTGTGTGTGTGTGTGTGTGTCGACTAGGTGGTTGAGTTTAAAAGAAGAGGACAATGTTACACAGAGCACTAACATCTGCATTAATGTGGGCTATACTATCCAATAACATTTCAGATGAGAGAACTCTGGTTATTCTAATATCCCATTCATTCACAATGACCAGTTTCAGACATCTGGCCAAACTTATGATGATATGCTGATGTGCGATGACATGATTTACACTCGATTTTATAGTTCATTGTCCAGAACTGCTATAAAAATAGAGATGACTACATGCAGAAGGTGAGTTTTGGGCATCCTTCTGTAGCACTAGATGGCACTGATGCTCTTTCCAGTGTTTGAGAGGCACACTTCCGCTGCCTGGTCATTACTGTTGGATTTCTCTCCTCTTCGTATTTTCCTTCATATTGCATAGCAGGCCATTTCAGAATTGCCAGCCGACACATTAAAGGAATCGCCACAGTGATTTTACCTTTGTCATGGATGATTCTGAGAGGCCATTCCCATTGTGCTGATTGACATGCAAATAGCTGCAGCCCCCCAACCTCACGTTTCCTCCATCTCTTTGTTCTCATTTTGCTGATACTACACGAGCTGACAAAATTGATAAATGTGCACTTTAATCATGTCGGCGGAGGATGTGGAACTCTCAAAAGCATTCTCTGATATCTGTACCTCCTACAGTTTCCTAGTTTTCAGGGCTACTGGGCAAAATCATATAACCTTTGATTATGAAATCCTTAGAGGGAGGCTCTGAAGTTCAAAAGTCTTTTCCCACAAAAACAGTTATGGTTTTGCCCGGAAATGCAGCAGCTCTAGTTCGGCACCCCAACCGATGTCCCCAGCATGGCTGCTGTTCTTTTTTGTTCTGGTGTGTGACAGATGAATCGTCTTAAAGGTCTCCATTAGCATCAGTTAATTAAAAAGAAGAAAGAAAGGGAGAAAAACTATGAACACAGAATGTGGGGAATAAAATAATCATCTCTAGGTGGGGGAGAATTACCTTGGCTTCCCATCCAAGCCCAGCCATTACAGTGCCCTTCCCTTTGGTTTACCATTTCCCTTGGTCCGGAAACTCGGGGTAATACATTTGTTTGTAGATTACACGTTAAATCAATAACCTTCGGACTGTGAGCACTGCGCACATAATGGAAACCGACAGTTCTTGAATTAGATTTTCGTAATGACAATTCAGAATTCTCCAGTCGGGCTGAAAGCCCTCTCTGGTGGGCTTCTGTCCACCCTAATGGTCCTGAGCAGCTTCAGGGTCCCCCAGTGGAAGGTGATCATTGCCATGCAGTCCTTAATTCAAACATAACGTTAAAATTAAAAGCAAATCAAATGACAAATACCAAATGCAGTACAAAGTCACAGAATTTACCCTTTGCAGACTGCACTGGATCTTTGAATATATTTCTTTTGATCTTTGACCTCTACTTAGAGAGATTGCTGAGTGAACAGCTTCAGTTGCCGTTGCATAAAATGGCACAAATAAACACTATGTGAAAAATTAAAATCCCCAAAGGGGGAAAAAGTGTGTCTAAATCACTGTAAACTTTTACACTTTAAGACAGGCACGTTTTCTTTTCCCCACATTCTGCTTCAGGCAATACTAGGGTGAAATGGAAGCCTTTCATTGTGCTTTACCGTCCCGAAGGCCTGGCAGCCGAGAAGCCGTAAACACGCTTGGCTGTGTCGTAGTCTAATGGCAGAAGTGATTTAATGGCAGATCCTTGTGCCTCCACATTGATCACTATTACTGGACTGGCGAATAAACCACCTGGATGGTGCCCAAGCATCTCTCCCCCCCCCCCCCCCCCCCGCTCTATCAGAGCTATTTGAAAACACTCCCAGGACCAAATAACATTTCCATCACCCACACGGCCTTCCCGTGGAAAAGTGTGGGTTTTCCCCAGGGGTACCTCCGCAGCAGTAGCCCCTCGCTCGATGGTCCTGGGATTGTCACAGCGCTGCAGAAGAAGAGGAAGCCATTTACTACAATAATGAGTCCATTAAATGGAATGGGGACGAGTGACGCGAGAGTCTTACGCATAGGTTTTGGAATCGGATAATTGTTGCTGCCAACTGCGTGTGGAAGAGGAAGGAGAAGAAAGAGAGCGGTGGAAATGCACACTGTGCAAAGCAATTACATAAAAACAAGTGGTGTAGGCACCACTGGCTATATTTGCAGCTCTTGTGTCCTGGGGAGTGGGGGACTGAAGGGGAATGTACTCCCCATTCTGCTGTGTGCACACACTCGTGGACCCCCCTTGTTTGTTTGCCATCTCATGGTACACCAATTCCCTCACGCTGTGATGTTATTTATACCCCACCTGCTGCACCACGGCCCACCACCTGCTGTTGATAGAAAGGGGCTGTTGACCACTCGCACCCCGTCTCTCAAGGTAGTAACCTGTTCCTGAACAACTGACCCAGTGCAGAACTGTGCGCTGAATTTTCCCCTCCTCTGCCTTTAAGACTAGAAACGGAGATTAGTAAGGGATAAAGACTTCAAGTTGTGTTTCCTTCGCAATGTCAGTATTAAACTAATTTTTATTCCTGTTAGATTAATGTCACTGGCAGTTTATATCTTGGTAATGTGATTTCTGTGTCAGTGGTTAAACTTTCTCTCAATTTGTAAATGCATTTACTTAGGAATAACGCCTTAACTGTGTTAATTCCAGAAGTTACAAAAACCCCTGAATGAAGAAAAGCTTCAAACCTGATGTAATTTGCCTGCTGATTCGGCAATTGCCACATATGTGTCAGTCATTAAATATAAGTAAATATGAGCAAACAAATATATGAAAAATAAAACATCTAACACATAAGACAGTGAGTTCCCTACATTTTACTGCACTAATAAAATTAAATCATAGTGTCATGGATGGAATACCACCTGGATTCCAGATTCTGGCAGGGAGAGAATGACAACTCTGAGACACACGACCCTCTCCAAATAACAGATACAAACTTTTTTTTTAGGAAGGGTCAACAGGGGCCTCTTGTCCCACGTGTAAAGGTACATGACGACTGAACACATCAGTAAGGAATCATTCAGCAAGGCAATGAAGGAGGAGGATCTTGGATATAATGTCCTGGAAGAGGCTGGGATGAAACAGGATCCTGAAAGCGTTTATAAGCTTAGACATGCAAGTAGAGGTCAGTGTCCATGGACCAGGAACTGGTCACACAGGAGGCGATATTACCGTTGAATCCCCTTGTCCCTGCTCCTCAGAGGTAGGTCCAGCTGCTCCGAGGTTTGGAGTGAAAGATGATGGCAGCATAAACAATTCTGAACAAGGAGGAAAGAATCAACACAGTGGAAGTAGAAGGAAAGGTGAAGGCTGAAGGAATAATTGACGATGAGGCGAAATTCAAAGGATTAATGTTAATTTTTCAGTTAAAACTCATTAAAACAGCATGTAATTGTACAGTACTAGAAAGAGAAGAAAACTATTAAAGTGTACCATTAAAAAAGAATAAAGACTTTAATAAGGAAATATGGAAATGGGTAACTTTTAGAAGAATAAGGCTAATCATAAACTACAATGTTGCTTCTCTGTGTTCATGAAAATTCAAATACACATGCTAGGACTTTACAACATATCGACTGTTTTTACAGTTACTATTTGTATCTCAGCATTATACTTGTTTATAAATGTTGGTCTTTTCAAACGTAAAATTCTTTTACTGAAATATAACTGCAGTTATGGACAGTTTATTTTTATTTATTAAATTTAATTACCTTATCTAGGACCACGTGTATGTTACATTTTCTATTAAAAATCCTAAAAAAAAATTACCCTGTCTAACTCAGATATTCAAGAAAACATTATGTTTCAGTGTTTCAAAGTGTTTTTTCTTTTTTTTTTTCTAGAAATTAAGTGTAAGATGAAGGTTGATGGAAGCTTTTCTTTAGTATTTTTAAAGTTTTATTAACTCCTGGTCTTGCAGTGACTGCTAATTTTTCAACCCAGAATTCTGATGAACCAAGTCACATGGTGCCTTCTGGGGGTTCATCCCATCAGACATGTCCAGAATGTGCTTAGCAATCTAGTGGCAGCTATGATCAGGTCTGTGATCACCCCAGAGAAAGGACAGAAATCATACTGTCCGTTCTCAGAACTGGTACAGTATAAGAGTCTTAAGTTAATTGGTGATTATATCAGTGTTGATACAAGGATCATATGAGGAACATGGTTCAGTTCAGTTCGGATTGTTGACCATAAATGGACAACCATGTAGCGGCCCTTCATAATTTCTTTAACCAATGTGTACCATGCATATGTGCCAAGACCTGCATAAACCACTGGGATCACCTGACACTACCAGAAAACATCTGGGCTGAATCATTGGGGAGACTGGAGGTGACTCAGCTGCCACTACAGTGGAGCACTATGATACTGTCACATATGATGGAACCCAGCTGGTGGGGAAACTCAGTCTGACATGTGTCATAGAGTCTTGTCCTGTGCACTTGAGCACAACGTCCTCTACTCCTGCTCCAATGGGTCAACAGTTTTGTTGCCTCCACCCAGCAGCAAAAGGTATTCAGTCTTAATCAAGAATCTGTATTTGTCATCAGCAGAGTATAATTCTTTTTTTCAATAAATTAAATAAACAGCATACCCTGAAAACCTACCCATGGTCCCTTCTCCATCCTCTGCTGCCTTAAAACACCCATTTCATATCTTTATACCCTTTTCACTGACTGGGGAAAAAGGGAGTTTTGCCATAAGCTGTTATGAAATATTATGAAATTGCTTAGCGGACACTTTTATCAAAAGAGACCTGCAAAGCGTCCAGTTTGACACTTTCACCTTTTTATACAGCTGGGTATTTTTACGCAGCCATTCAAGTTAAGTACCTTGTGTGAGAGTGCTGCTGTAAGGCACCTCTTGGGACCTGAGCTAGCAACCTTTCGGTCACAAGTCGAGGTCCTTAACCGCTAGACAAAGTGCTGCCCCATATATGGATTCATTATAGTGACTGTGAAGTCTACGTTGTACAGTTAAAGCAAATGCATTCAACAGCTAAAAGTGTGAATATAAGATTTCACAAATACATAAATAATAATAGTTAATAATAATGATAGCTGGAGATGTTAAAATATTTCCTACTTTTGTGTAAATGATTTTGTCAAATATGAAGTGTAAATACAAAAATTATTAGAACTAATGATTTCCTTTGCTTTTTCACAGAATTTTAACTCATATTCTCTGTGTCAAAATATTTACTAAATAAACCTGGCAATAGAGGGGCTATGGTGGTGCAGTGGGTTGGACCACGGTCCTGCTCTCCCGTGGGTCTGGAGTTCGAGTCCCACTTGGGGTGCCTTGTGACGGACTGGTGTCCTGTCCTGGGTGTGTCCCCTCCCCCTCTGGCCTTATGCCCTGTGTTACCGGGTAGGCTCCGGTTCCCCGTGACCCTGTATGGGACAAGCGGTTCTGAAAATGTATGTATGTAAACCTGGAAATACACACAGTATCATTTCATATTTTGTGTAATTAGCAAAATCTTCACTCTGATCACTACTTCCAAGAATTTTACTATAATTTGTACTGAAATATGAGAATGCGCATGAGACTGGCTGGCTATAAGCTAAATTTAAACTCAACACAGGGCTCTGAATTCTTTATGTTCCAGTGAGCTCAATATCCATTCTTCTAAAGTACACACACACACACACACACACACACACATTTTCAGAACCGCTTGTCCCATACGGGGTCACAGGGAACCGGAGCCTAACCCGGCAACACAGGGCGTAAGGCCGGAGGGGGAGGGGACACACCCAGGACAGGACGCCAGTCCGTCGCAAGGCACCCCAAGCGGGACAAGAACCCCAGACCCACCGGAGAGCAGGACTGTGGTTCAACCCACTGCGCCACCGCACCCCCAGTCTTCTAAAGTATGTGTGCTCTAATTCATACACATTATGGATAATTACAAGGTTACATGCATGATTAACATAAACAAAACATTTAAATCTGTCAGTGAAAAAGGGCAGGAGACGATGGAGTCTGTGTGGACACACGTGGGATTTTTATTACAGACACAATGGAACAGACAAGAGTCATGGTCGGGGACAGGCGTGGGTGGGTCGATATGTAGATGTGGTTCTCGGGGCAAATCCAGAATCAAGGTCAAGGAAGCAATGCTGGAGTTGGGAGCCGTGGATGTTGAAAACAAGAGACAATGGATGGAGGAAAATGGGGGTTGGGGAAGGACGGGTAAGTAGACTCTGATTCTTGCACAGGAGACATGTGTTTCCCAGATGAGATTCCATACCCTGAGGAGCAGGAACGGTTTCTTTATACCCTGCTCCTCTGATTTGGGGCAGGTGCGGTCGATTAGGGCAAGGTCGTGGGTGTGACAGTTCCCCCCTCCCCCCACAGGCGACCCTCGTCGTCATATGACCTCTGGAAGGAGGGCGCACCCACAGCCAGGGTGCTGAATGGTCCCTGTTGAAATCAGAGATCCGGAAAGGATTGTGAATATCCCGCGCAGGAACCCAACACCACTCCTCTGGGTTGTGCCCCTCCCAGTCTACCAGGTATTGTAACCCCTCAAGCCAGCACCTAGAATCAAGGACTGCTGGGACCGTGTATGCCGGGGCCCCATCTACCTGTTGTGACAGGGATGGCGTAGCATCCCAAGAGGCATGTAACAGGGAGGTCCGATAGGGCTTGAGAAAAGACACATGGAATGTGGGACACACGTGCAGCTGTGGGGGCAGTTGCAGTCTGTAGGTTACTGGGTTGAGTTGCTGGAGGATCTTGAAGGGACCTGTGTAATGGGGACTGAGCTTCTTGGAAGCAAGCTGTGGCTTGAGATCCCTAGTGGACAACTATGCCCTCTGTCTTGGCAGGAAGGAGAGAGTACGGTGGTGTTGGTTGGCCCGCATCTTTTACCAGAGGGCACTTTAATGGAAATAGTCTTTCACTGCATGCCGGGTCTGCGCTGTCCTGGAACTATGCGTCAATAACAGGCATGTTGCTAGGACCTGGATGCCACGGGAACAAGGGAGGTTGATATCCCAAAACACACTGAAAGGGGATAAACCAGTGGATGCATTCAAAACAGAGTTACAAGCATATTTTGCCCAGGGCAAAAAATGCGACCACAGGTGTTGCTTCTGGGAATGGTAACTGTGGAGGAATCGGATGACGTCTTGGTTAAGCCTTTCTACCTGGTCATTCGCCAGGGGGTGGTACCCTGATGACAGACTTACTGACATCCCCAGTTTGTGTCAGAATGTTTTCCACACTTGAGAGGTGAACTGGGGTCCCTGATCCGATATGATATCTTCTGGTAGGCTATAAAGTTAAAGGATATGATGGAACAGTGCCTCCGTAGTTGCAAGAGCAGTGGGGAGTCAAGGCAGGGAAATCAGGCAACACGCCTTTGATAAGCAGTTGATGATAACCAGGATGACAGTGTTACCTTCTGATGAGGGCAGATCTACCAGGAAGGTGATCGCCACATTGGACCAGGGTCTGAAAGGCACCGGCAGAGGTTCTGGCAATCTTGCAGGTTTCTGTCTTGTGGTCTTGGACTGTGCACAGACCTCACAAGCCTCCACGTACTCCTGGATGTCTTCTCTGATAGAGGGTCACCAAAATCTCCCTTGCAGTAGGAAGAGAGTCTGTCGGTGGAGGGGTGCCTGGCAGCTGGGGAGTCATGTGCCCACTGGAGCAGAGGAGGCCACATACTTACTGGGATCTATTCCTTTCCGGCTGGCTTGCCTGCTGAGCCAGGTTCTTCCTCCTGGGCTGACTGGAGGTCCTGTAAGAATTGTCATTTGTCGGGAGCAACAACACATATTTTGGGCACGATAGGCTCTGGTGAGGCAGGAACCGGGTCATTGTTGTACACGTGGGACAAGGCATCTATCTTAGTGTTCATCGTGCCTGGCCGGTATGACACAGTAAACCAAAAGTGGGTGAAGAACAAAACCCATTGTGCTTGGCGGGGGTTCTGGCCACAAGCGGTTTGCAGGTACTCTAGATTTCGGTGTTCAGTGAGAAGGAGGAACAGATGGGTGGCCACTCCAAAACTGTTTGGACGTTCTGGGGGTCCATAGCCACTCCCTCTGCACTCAGGATAAAGTCAAGGAAGGAAACTTATTGCTGGCAGAAGAGACACTTTTCCTCTTTTACAAAAAGGTTGTTTACTAATAACCGCTGTAGCACCTGGCACACCTGCTAGTCATGCTGATCCATCGACACAAAGTAAATCAAGATGTCGTCCAGAAAAATGAGCACACACTTGTTCATTAGATCTGCCAACAAGTGGTTCACAAAGGCCTAGAAGATTGAGGACATGTTCGAAAGACTGAAAGGCATAACGGTGTACTCATAATGATCTAGGGATGTACTAAATGCGGTCTTCCACTCATCACCTTCCCTGATCCGGATAACGTTATATGCACTCCGCAAGTCCAGCTTAGTAAACACCAGCTCTCCATTGACCTGTTCCAGAGTTGCGGTGATGAGGGTAGGGGATGAGGGTATTTCATAGTTATGGCATTGAGACCCTGATAGTCAATCCACAAGCGCAGCACTCTGTCCTTCTGTTCAATAAAGAAAAACCCTGCTGAGGCCAGTGAGGTTGAGGGCCAAATGATCCCGGAGGCCAATGCCTCAGCCACGAATTCCTCCATGGCCTTCTGCTCTGGCAGAGACAAGGGGTACACTCTGCCCCAGGGAAAGGTGCCCGGCAGGAGATCAACTGCGCAATCCAAGGGCCGGTGTTAGGGCAGGGCAGAGGCCTTACTTTTGCTGAAGACCTCCGCAAGGTCCTGGTATTCCCTTGGAATCACCAAGGGCTCAGCTACTTCAAGTTCAAGTTCAAGTTTAATTTATTGTCATAGGTACAAGTATGATGAAATTCTTCCTGAATGCTTCTCCACAGACTATGGACAAAGACAGAAACAATACAAAATATTGCACAAACAAAACAAAGACAATGACAGTGAGTAGTGCAACAGCAATAGCAATAAATAATGGTAACAGTAATAACAATAATACCAGCTGACAGCCAGAGAACTAAGAACAAGAGAATGAGAATGCTTAAAGTAGCAGTATAATTTACCAATGTGCTTGGGAGGAGCAGTCCAACTCTAGTTACTAAAGGTGGCACATTGTTTAGTGTTGTATACTCTTACAGCAGTGGGGTAAAAGCTGTTCCTGTACCTAGCAGTGCGAGTTCGAATAGACCTGAGCTGTTTTGCAGATGGCAGAGAAAAGTGCCCATGCGGGGTGACTACGATCTTTCATGATGCGCATCATCTTTCTGAAGCAGCGTGTGGTGTAGGTGTCCTGGACTGCTGGTAGCTGTGTGCTGATGATTCCCTGAGCTGTTTTGACCACCCTCTGTAGGGCTTTCTTGTCCTGTATGGAGCACCTGCCATCCCAGGATGTAATACTCCCTGTGAGGATGGACTCCGCAGCCCACCTGTAGAAAGTGGTGAGGACTGTAGTGGACATCCGGGCTTTCTTCAGACGCCTGAGGAAGTGGAGACGTTGATGGGCCTTTTTGATGGTTGATGCTGTGTGCTCAGTCCATGTGAGTTTGGCAGTAAGGGTGACCCCAAGGAATCTGAAGCTGTTGACCCTTTCTACAATGTCCCTTCCTATGTAGATGGGTGCATGAGCCGTATCCTGTTTTCTGAGGTCAATCACCAGCTCCTTAGTTTTACTGACATTGAGAGACAGGTTGCTGTCCTGGCACCACTCTCCCAGGAGCCTCACCTCCTCTCTGTAGGCCATCTCATCATTGTTGGTGATCAGACCCACAATGGTGGTATCGTCAGCAAACTTTATGATGGTGTTGGAGCTGTGACTGGCCACACAGTCATGTATGAACAAGGAATATAGCACCGGGCTCAGGACGCTTCCCTGTGGAGTGCCAGTGTTGAGGGTCAGTGGGGAGGAAGTATTACTGACAATCTGCACACACTGGGGTCTGCTGGTGAGGAAATCCAGGATCCAATTGCACAATGTGGCACTCAGTCCCAGCCCTAGTAGTTTGTGGATCAGCTTGGTTGGGATGACAGTGTTAATGCTGAGCTATAGTCCACAAATAATAGACTTGCATAGCAGTTTTTATTATCCAGGTGAAACAGAATGGTGTGAAGTGTGTGTGATATTGCGTCTTCAGTGGATCTTTTGTGGCGGTAGGCAAACTGCAGTGGGTCCAAAGTGTCTGGGATGGTGTCCTTAATGAATCCCAGCACCAGCCTCTCAAAGCATTTCATTGCAATGGGGGTCAGTGCCACTGGGCGATAGTTGTTTAGGCAGCTCACTTTATTTTTCTTAGGAACGGGGATAATGGTGGTGTTTTTGAAACAAGTGGGTACAGCTGAGCATTTTAAGGAGGTGTTAAATATGTCCGTGAACACAACAGGAAGTTGTTCACTGCATGTTTTTAAAACTCATCCTGAAATTCCGTCCGGACCAGCAGCTTTGCGGATCTTGACACGGCTAAAGGTTTTTCTCACTTGTGGTACAGAGACGGTGAGACTGGCGTTATCATGCAGCGCAGTGGGGATCTGTACCGGGGAGTCTTTGTTCTCAAACTCGAAGTGGCTATAAAACGTGTTCAGTTCGTCAGGGAGAGATGGAGCGGCACCTGTCAATGTCTGCATCTGTGGTTTATAATCTGTTAATGTTTGGATTCCCTGCCACAGCCTACGTGCATCTTGAGTGCAGTTAAACTCTGATTCCACCTTCCTGCTGTATTCCTGTTTCATGCTGGCGATGGCTTTGTGAAGCTTGTACTTGCTCTTCTTGTATGCATCCGTGTCTCTGGACTGAAATGCACAAGTTTGCGCACAGATCTTATTTCGGATTTTGACGGTTATCCATGGTTTTTGGTTGGGAAATGAGCGGACTGTTTTATGTGGTATGCAGACATTTACACAGTACCCGATGAAGTCTGTGACCGCTGTGGCATACTCGTCCAGATTGGAGGATGAGTTTCTGAACATGTCAGGGCTGTCTATGGAAGTGGTCCAACATGAGAGTGACAAGCAGGCCTTCGCGCATAGGGGAACTCATGCAACAAACTCCTTGGTGCTCCACGAGAACACCGGCCCATGTCGAGTGAGCTAGGTATGACCCAAGATGATGGGAGTACTGGGGGATTTAATCATCAAGAATACCAGGTCTTCCATGTGGCACGCCCTGACTTGTAACCCCAGAGTTTCGGTTTGGGACTCCACCACCCCTGAACCCAGTGGTTGCCCATTGAGCACAGTGACCCTTAACTTGATGTCACACCCTTGTGTTGGAATGCCCTGTTCCCTGGGGAAGGCTAGATCCATAAAACAACTGGGTACCCCGGAGTCCATCAATGCGGGGGCAGCCACTTGATTCTCTCCCCAGGACAACACCATCGGTACTGACAACTGGTTTTCCGGTTGGTGTACGTTACTCACCTTTGGTGCCTGGCTGAGATCTCCTGGAGGTGGTCAGACAGGGCAGGCGGCATGGAATTGTCCAGGATCCCCACAGAACAGGCACAACCATCCTTGGAGCCAGCATTGCCTCTCCTGGGTGGTCAAGCGCTCCTGCACAATCTGCATGGGCTCTGGAGCCTTGAGGTGGGGACTGAACACGGATGGGGCCGGCCAAGGACGATGTGTGTGTTCCTTAGACAGATTGTCAATCATAATGACGTTTTCAGTGAATCAATCAAAAGTTCAATCCTCCCTCGGTCTGGATCCTGGAGTTCAGGCTGTTTCTGAAGCTTGTCCAGAATTCCAGGGAATACGCTACTCCTTACCGGTTGTCCTGTTGGATTTTCATGAAGCGGTCGCTATCGGTGCGGCCTGAGACGGGATGGTCAAACACTGCCTCAAATTGTTTCTTGAAGCTCTTATAGGTGATTGGTATACATTTCTTCGAAACGCCCTTGGCCCATTGAAGTGTGGCTGTGGTCAGCAGAGAAATCAAATAAGTGATCTCGGTGTCATCCATGTGATATACATGCAGCAGGCTGAAGAAAATGAGCTCATATTGGACAAGAAACATCTAGCATTTTTCTGGGGAGCCGACATACCGTTCAGGCTTGGCCAGCCGTGAGTCCATCGCAGAGGCGATTGGGGTGGCAGTGGATGACGTTGGATGCGGCTCGGAGGCGGCAGCTACTTTGTCTGATACGACGGTTCCCTTATCTGGATTGTCTGCACCAGACCCTGCAGTGTCTCCGAAATCTGCCACAGGCTCTAGTTGTGGGAACTGAGCAGTGCCCCTTGTCTGGACACTGCATTCTGAAGGCGTTCAGTCTTTGCTGGGTCAATCATGTAGGCGGAATCTTCTTTTAATGATGAAGGTAGTAGAGCGAGGAGTGTGTGGACACAAGTGCGGGATTTTTATTACTGATACAGAGGAACAGGCAAGAGTCGTGATCAGGGACAGGCGTGGGTCAGTCAATTTGCAGACTTGGTTCTTGGGGTGATTATAGAGTGGAGGTCAAGCAAGCGATGCTTAAGTCGGGATTCGTGGATGTTGAAAACAAGGGCGAGGGATGGAGGAAAATAAGGGTTAGAGAAGAACGGGTAAATAGACAGTGATTCTTTCAGAGCACAGGAGATGCTGTTTCCTTGATGAGATTCTGCACCTAGGGGAGCAGGAACAGCTTCTTTATACCCTGCTGCTCTGGTTTGGGGCAGGTGTGGTCTATTAGGGAGTGGTCATGGGCATGACAAAAGCCATAAGAAATTGTCACACTACAATATTTTTACACCACTGGTTTTTAAAACGGGGCACGGTGGCACAGCGGGAATGGCCGTGTCCCACTCTCTGGCTGGTCTAGAGTTCGAGTCCTGTTTGGGGTGCCTTGTGGCGGACTGACGTCCTGTCCTGGGTGTGTCCCCTCCCACTCCAGAGTTGTGCCCTGTGTTGCCAGGTTAGGCTCTTGTTCGCCACGACTCTGCTTGGGACAAGCGGTTTCAGCCTGTGCGTGTGTGTGATTTTTAAAACATGTAAAAATTATAACACACACACAGTCTGAATGTATTAACAAATCATGACAATTCTAGAGTTTTTTTAATGTAATTTTTCTCAAAATAGGCTTCTTGTTGTCAAGCCATGGATTTTGATAATTTAATATGAAGATGTCCTGCTTTGAAAGCCAAGGCACAAGACTAAAAATAGTACAACAGAAGCAGATGGAACCCTTCTGCAAACTGGACACTAACCTCCGGAAACCCTTTATCCCTGCTTAACATAGTGTGCGGTCATAAACAACATCAATCTGTCAAGTGGTCATAATCTTGTTCAACTAAAATCATCGTCAAGATTGCTTATTATTACTTGCCTCATGTTTATGATAAGGAAGATGGCTGAAACTAGTGGAGTTGTTCTGAAGTAGCAGATATGATGAGCAAGTGGAAATATGACACAATTTTTTTCAAACTTATTACCATAGAAGATCTCTTAATATTTCAAATTAATCAGAAACAAAATACTCGGCAACGGGTGCTATTTATGTAGGTATACTGCATAATGAATGTAAAAAGTGCACACGAGCATAAAAATAACACAAAAAGGCTGAACTAATTAAAAGTAACATAAATCATAAATCTATTGAATGTACAGTCAGAATATATCAAAGATGTACTACACCGATCAAAATCACACCTCTTTGGTTAATTCAATAAGACAAGGAACATGAATATCTGATTATTACAAATGAGTTATATTGACTCCATCCGGGCAGATTGTGAAGTAGATTGATTACACTGAATTATAAATGTGGCTGGAGGATCGAGCGACTGGTCTGGGTGTTGGGTACCACAGGTGACATATGAAGAGAAACAGAGACAGAGGGGCAGATAAATCTGGACCCAGGCCCCAGGTCCATTTTGCCAGGAGGTGCTAATGGCAGGTAATGAGGACTAAAGCTCAACCCTCTGTGAGTGGGTGGAACTGGAAAGCGTGGAATGTGAGGTATCGCAGTGGGTGGGTGCAAGGCATGAACTGTGCCTTGATATACATCTGAGTGCAGCTTGAGATGAAATGCTGAGCGAGGCCGAGAGCTGACAGGGGGGAAACAAGCGAGCTGTGGTGTCAAAAAGCAACACAGAGATCAAGGAGGATTAAGACAAGAGGGGGGTAAGCTGTTAAGGACGTCAGCGAGGAGAGAGGAGAGCCGTCTCGTTTGAGCGAACTGAGTCGGAGCCAGATTGGAGAGGATCAAGTAGTGCCATGAGAAAAAAAAAAAAAAAAACAGGGGATAGCAGACAGCGGGTTGGTGGGCTCAAGATTTTGAGGGAGGTGGTAACACAGCAGGACAGAGCAGTAGATCTTCTGGGAGAAGAGATCATAGCAGAGTTGCAATCATCTCCTGCTAAAGAACCTAATGAGAGCAGCCAGTGCTGAGAGAGGGATGTGAGAAGGGAGATTAAAATAAGTGAAGTATTTACCCTGAGAAGACAAGAGAGTAGCAGGCCTTGATCACATGCCCTTGGTTTGCTAACCTACAGTTATTATGTGCAGCCTTGGTTTAGAGATGAGTGGGGTTACTTAGTGCATGTGTTCAGTCCTTTTACACTCTAGCACCCAACATGCACTTTCAAGTAACAAATTTTTTTCCCTTACAAACTTTTCTGAGAACCACACACACACACTTTCAGAACCGCTTGTCCCATACAGGGAACCGGAGCCTACCCGGTCACACAGGGCGTAAGGCCGGAGGGGGAGGGGACACACCCAGGACGGGATGCCAGTCCATCACAAGGCACCCCAAGCGGGACTCAAACCCCAGACCCACTGGAGAGCAGGACCCGGTTCAACCCACTGCGCCACTGCGCCACCATGCCCCCAGCTTGAGAACAACATATTTTTCATTAATAGAGTGAGCATAGAGTTTAAATTGTTTGTCACCTGATTCATCAACAGATAGTGATTGTGAATCGTAAACACTGTGTTAAATTTTTCAACACCCTGGTCTAGCTCTGGCCAGGTGTTTTTACTGAGCATTGCTATTTATAATAGGCCATAACAGGCCAAAACAGACTGCCTGCCAACCAGTTCTCTTCGAGCTGCTCAGTGGGAGAGAGAGACAGTGTCCGCTGCTCTGTTTCCATCTGAAATGTGGGATCTGTCATATATTCATTTAGTTGAGACTTTTCTCCAAAAAAAAAAAAAAACAAATAATTCTGTCAACAATAGTTCATTTCACTAACAGAGGGAGGGGACACAGATGCGGAGATGCAACTCTTGAAATACAGTCACTTAGTCCAAAACCACCTACTACATTACAGATACAGTACAGCTAGAATAACAATATAGAATTGATGATGAACCCCTGGCCCACTCTGCATCACATTCACCTAACAAATTTTACGAGGAGCAAACCAACTCTTGGTCCTAGTAAAATTAGGAAATAGGGGACCCTCTCTTTGTATGAGGAACCGTCAAAAGTTTAAACACACTTGTAAGCAGACTTCTCTTTTGCCAAAAAACACAGGAACTGGATGCTGGAAGAGTGGAAGTTGGTACAATGACTTAAAATTTTAAATATTTTATCAGGTCACAGAATACAGTATTTCTAAGATGGAGAGATGATGAGCACATGAGTCCAGTTTGTGTGGTCTGACTTCCTAACATGGAGGACGAGTCAGTGCGAGGGTCTGGGGTTGCTTTACTGGTCAAACATTTGGTGATCTTTGTCATGTCCATGGTAATGTTAACCAGCATGGCTGTCATAGCATATAATCAGAGATTCCATCAAAGCTTCAGCTAGCTAGGCAGTCCTTCATTTTTCATGAGGATAACAGTCTGAAATCGACTCCAAGGTTGTGCAAGTACTGTCTGGCCAAGGAAAATAAAGGTCAATACAGACCACTGACCTGGATTAATTACGACAAAAACTAAATCCCAGCAAGCGTACTCAAACGTTTGACTGGTATTTTATAAAACAGCTTTGAGGCTGCTCAGTCTGGCTGGGACTGAACATGGAAATCCCTGCATATGACTGGGATGGGAGGCACAATTACACATTATATTAGTTTGGACATTTGACATTTGCCTCATCATGGAAAGATGCATTGGTGGAGTTCTTACATTATTAGTGTGCTAGTATATTAGTACGTTATAAAAACTTCATTTGGATTTATATGATTATATTAACATTTAAAAAATGAATAACATCCACCCTCCTATAATTTCAATTGCTAGAGAGCTTCACTGTTGATAAATAGCACCACAATAGTGCCTCACAGCACTTTCTACCCAGGTCCTGGTCCAGGCTATGGTAATATCCTGCCTGGACTCCTGTAGTGCACCCCTGTCTGGTCTTATAGCCTTTGCCATCAAACCTCTACAGTTGTTACAGAACATTGCAACACAAGTTTTGTTTCACCTGGCAAAGTGTTGCCATGCATGTCCCCTCCTCATCTCTTTCCATTGGTGTCCCTTTTGGTGTCTGCACCAAGTGCAGAGCTCTGGTTATGGTCAAATGGCAGTCACATATATATCTACAGAACCTGATCCATTCCTACACCCCAGCAGGAATGCTATGCTCCTTTACCTCTGGCTGCCTGCTTGCTCATAAAGAGTCTAGAATTTAAAGCCCATTGGTTCTCAGTTTTGATCTCAACATTCTGCAATTAACCTTATCCCTCAGAACTGCTGATTCCTTTCCACCATTCAAACAAGGTCTCAAAACTCATTTCGCTTGGATCCATTTTCCTACTGAGCTCCTTAATCCTTTGTAAGTGAGTTCCTTTCCTCTTCACTTCCTGCTTTTTTCTATCTATTTTCCTATTTGTACAGTATGTCACTACTGCAGGTAATTGCTGGAATATGTTCTCTATGAAGAAGGTGGTATCAAATAAACAAGCAATGCTTCAGTAATTATTTGTAATCATTTAAACCCTCTGTGTGTTGTGGGATGCATTTTTGTTTACTCTGAGCTGTATGATACTTTAGAAAAAATGGTCTGCCAAACACATAAGCATAAATAAATATAAATCACTTCGATTATGAATTTCTGAAAGGAAACTAGCTGGACAAGTAACTTAACGGCTGGAAGGGGTTGAACAGAATATTAGCATGCGGACATTGTACTGAGAATAGAAAACTGAATGGGATGACCCATATTTATTATAATTCTTTCAAAAAGTGATATGCCCACAGTATTGTCTGAAGGAATAGAGAATGAGGCATGTTATTGTTACTTCGAACTTGTGAAAAATTACCTCATTACAGATAAAATTAATACTGATATTAGACCCCAGTTTACTGCAATACTTCCATTATGTACTTTCCTTCATATTATACAACATTGCATCATACTAAATGATTTAACATTTTTGATTTTGCTTAAACCCAGAACTGTGTGAACGGGCACATTTTAGCATTTCTGTTATACACTGCAGGCTATTTTCACGTTTTTTCCTGTCAAAGAGGCTCAGTCTCTTATCACACTTTTTGAATGTATTTTTTATTTGAGCCATTATGGGGTGGCCGTTGGCTTCAGAACTATTCATGTATCCTTTAATGGCGCTGCAGGAAGGTGGGACGCAGCACAGAGGGAGGCATTTACTACAAAACCATACTTCTCTCTGATCCTTTAACAAGTTAGAAAAAACTAATGTACATATGACACAGTAAAAACTGATCTTATTAAAGCCTCTATTAAAAAGGCTTTCTAGAAAAAGCCACAATGTTGCTTATTCCTTAATTGGAATAATTTACGTAGCCCTTGATGAATGTTAAAAGTTGATAAAATATGTGAAAGTCAAGAGAAAGTGTGATAATTTATTTTATTTTAAAGATGGTATGCTCTTTGCTTTTTATAGTTATATTTATTTGTGCTTGTTGGAATGCGTTTTTGTTTTCGATGATGACATGCAAATCATCAATATTTTTACGATTTGGAAAAAAAAAAAGTAAAGATATATGTAACTGTTTTGGGTTTGGAAAGATTTATTTGCCTTTAAAGTTAAAGACACTTTGTTTTCTGCTCATGATAGAATCACGAGTTCTTGTTTGTGATGTTCGTTTGTTCTTCATGATGCCATGTATCCACACATCATTATTGTCTTTATAATTTTAGTTGCTCTATTCACGATCGCTGCAACGGAGGAAAAAAAAAGCGAGAGAAAGGCGGAATACAGCGAACTCGCAGCTGCAGAGGAGTGCCATTATCATTTTGAAGTGGAGGTCATACCTCTGCGTCTCGTGGCCCTGCCTGTGATTTCTCCTTGGTATCCTGCTCAAGCGAAGGCATTTGCAGGGCGGCCAGCAGGATGCTTATTTGGTGCCTCACAGTTATATCCTGGGGATCTTGTTAGATGTTTCCCATCGAGTGAGACGGGGAGTAGGGGAATAGGATGGAATCAGAAAATTATTAAAGGACCTTTAGTTGCCAGCTGCGAAGGCAGGCATAGAAGGCAACTGGTATTTCACAGCACTTGTTTTCAGAGGGCCTGAGGCTACTCCAAAGATAGGAGGTCCCTACTGGGGGAGCAATCTTACCTTGGCAAGAGAAATGGCCGACCTGCGTAAAACGCAGAGCGCAGATGTCATTTCTGCACGATGCTGATGCTGCTGCATGCCTTTACCGAAAGGGGTGAGGTAAAGAAAACTACACCGAGCTCATGCAGCACGAACGGAGCGCATTCTCGTAACGATTTGTTTGTTTGCTGCTTTTCTTTCCCTATGACCTGAAAGTTTTGACTTTGCTAACAAAAACAGGTATACAGGGAAGTGCTTTCAGCCTTCGGAAAGCGAGGGTTTTTCTTCTTTTCTTTCCTTTAGTCAGTGTGCTCCATTTCCAGACACAGAGAGCAATGCATCTGACACAGCCTGGTGAGCCTACCAATATCTGCACTGTAGGACTAAATAGCTTACAATAAAAAGAATTGAAATAATCTTCATGTCTACTCTGTTATCCGTATTTTTACATCGGTAAATTACCACAGTGTTCTACGAGTAGCTAAATCACCTCATTAAATGATTAATTAATTGCATTATCTTTCCATTTTTGTTGCTTTTGGTCCTCTACAATTGATTATGTAAAGGATGAATCCCTCAGTTTAAGGATTTGTGCAATCAGGCAATTTGAGCTCGAGGCTGAGTTTCAGACTTCCTCAATTAATGAAATTATTTGGATTAATTATAAAAAAAAGCTAAGAAGAAAAATGCAAAAATTACCAGATTCTGCAGCTGCCTGAAAGTGTAATATACGATGGAAGTGAAACAGAATTAAAAAAACAGAATGTGTTTGCGAATGTAAGTAGTCTCAAAATAATTCTTCATTATAAGAAAAGGAAGATACAAATTTCTATTGTAGATTGTTTAACTAAACAGTAGTAGTATCCAGGATTCAAGCCATATAATTTCATGGGGCCTCCAAGACTAGGGGAGCCCCTTCATGATAGCAGTGGTATAATATGTGATATATTGTTGCTGTATTCCATTTCACCTTGTTTATTCCCAGAAATTTATCCTCCTCACTACATGGTGAAAACCAGCAGTATTCAGTTCTTTTTTGACAGCTCACTGTGTGATATATTAAAGTTTGAGATATGAGTTGAACCTTCAACTTTTTAAAACAGCAATATTCTAAGTGCAGGGGAAAAAAAGAGTATTTCAGATGATATAATAATTTTAACAAGGAACTTTAAAATTTTCTCATAAGGAGCTAAAGCACCAGATAAAGCAAAAATGCAGCATTTAACACATTTCTCAGCTATATATATATATATATCATAGTATCAGAAAATGTAATTTCTTTACTAATTTAGTTGTTAACTGAACATCTGCCCTAATAAAAAAGTAAGAACTGCTCAGAGACATTACAAAGTAATAATTAATACCTAGGGGTTTTTTTCTTTTTTATATTTTTTTTTTGGAAATTAATGGACAAGAGATACCACTTGTTCCTTACCTGAATTCCTCATATGAAGACAGAAGGTGGAAAATGAGATGTCACAACAAAGTTGAAATGTCATTTGCAAATGCAACAGGTGAAATTAAACAGTTATAAAATCAAGTTCATGAAGATGTTTGTGTATGGTGAAAAAATCATACTCTAGGGACATTTTGGGACTTTTTGGGGTCTTTCAGTAATTGTAGCCATTATGTTTTGGATGTGTTTGCCCTTGTGCAGTCTCCATATATACCCCGTTGTATGCCTTTGGTGTATTCACTTCCATGTAAATGAAGCTGAACAGATAATATTTCGTAGATGTAGTGAATGGCTTGTATATGCTGTATATCTCCAGAGAACTTGAAGAATTAATGCATTTTGACCCATGTTGCAATTGATAACCCTCTCCAGGTAAACAATAAAAACAGTATATAGAATTAAGGAGAAAGAGACTTCATCGATAGGGGACAGGGTACTTCCGTACTGCCCCCTGTCTCAGGCTTCCCTATCGCTAAATGCCCCCCTGCCTCTGAGAGAAATAAAATAAAAACCAGCTCTCTGTTGCACTGCCAGTTGCCACTTGATTTGTCATAACCGCCATAATTTGTCACTTGATAAGTCAAAAAACATAGCCATTGCTTCATGTTGTGCCTTTACAACGTCTAAATAAATGAGTGATAATCATTGTCCTTGACAGCAGGGGAACTGTTTGATTTTATTTCAGCTTATATACGTTTTTTTTGCAGTAATGTTATGAACAGCAGCTCATTTCCCTTTGTTTAAGCTGTGCTGCAAGCTTGTAAATCTTTAACTGAGATGTAGGTCAAAACTTGCAAGGTAATGGCCTTTAAAGGACTGCTGCACATTCTTGATGTAAACAGAGATCCTTGATCCAAATGTCTTCCCCTTTTTATAGTTGACAGCTGTCAAAAGGACATTGATTTTATATCATTTTTCTCTTGAAGCCTGGCATTCATAAGGTAAAGAGAGTGGCTGAATCACTCTTATAAAAATTACATAGCTGGGTTCAGACCTTGAGGCCCCGGCAATTAGACATCATACCTGTTTTCTTGAGCACCAACGGGAGAACAAGATGCTTATAGAACCAAGTTTATAATTAGTAATTAGTGGGTGGGTGCAGATCTTGATAAATGCAATTCAGGTAAGTTGGGCAACTGCTGATTGTCACCGTGCCGAGGGAATGAAATTATGTCCAGAAAGAGGGGAAAATGAAAACTTGCATCTGGCACAGAATCGTTTATCGAACGTGAGACTTTGATGTTCCAAAGCCTCATCTGCTAGACGCAGCTGGGGTAGATGGGCTGCTTTTTTTCTATTTCTGTTTTTGTCTGAAAGTAATTGGCTTCTTATGGTACTTGGAAATCTATTACCATTTCAGCTGAACTGGCGGCAAGCGGAGGCAGCCGTGGAGGAAGGGGACAGGAGGCCGCATGCATCGCGAGTGCAGGCGAGTAATTAAGAACCACAACAACTGGGCACAAATCTGCTGAAGCCTCTGGTTTTTCTTTTGAAAACTGGGCCTTTTATATGCACGGTGCACCCCTCTTATTATCGTTTTGTTTGGTGGCAATTAATGAAGAGGCTGCCAGATCGAGCCTCTGAGGCGCTTACTGGCTGCAGCTTTTCCATTGATTTAGTTTTATTTGAAATGAAAAGTACGTTCTGAAGTTTCGACTCGGCTGCTTTCCCCCATGCGGCTCCTCTTTGCGGAGAGGAAAGGCGGTCATCTTGTGCAAAGACACAATTCTGGAAAGCAGCGTGTGCCGGATTCTGGACGGGAAACAGAGCGGCGACAGTTTCCCCTTTTCAAGGTTCCTCAATTTACACCGGTAAAACAAGACAGGGGACACGGTTCGCTCCTGCCATTAGTCATGCAGTCTGCTGCAGTCCTGAGGTTATTTCAATACCTTTCAGTTGAACACAGCCTTTAAAATGATTGATGTTCTATTTGTTTCTGCTTACATGTAGATTGTCAGTCAATACTATAACTATCTAAAGGCAAAAAAGCTTTATTTTATGAAGTTTGTTGCTGAGTATAATTATTTTTTTTTGGATCCACTGTGATAACTCATAGGTTACTTCGCAATTATTCATTCTGCACACACTTTTATTGAAAGTGACATACAACAAATATTAGTTAATATTTAGCTGACAGTTTTGTTCAGTGCTACATACCAGAGCACGCAGGTAAAACCTGTCCGAACATGGGAGGAACACAAAAACATTGCACAGACTCCGCCAGACTCCAACCCATATAATGGTCCTACTACACCATTGAGAGACACCAGCTCATCCTGCCACAACATCATGCTTTTAGCTGAAGCTGTAGAGGTCCTAACAAGGCTGGAAGAGAGTGCCTGATTCCGTATACAGTCCTGCAGACCCCTGGCTTGCTGGAGTTGTCACTGTGAGCAATGCAAACGAAAATGCAAATAGTTTTTACAAGCTCATTCCCTACAAACCGTCATTCCGGTCGCCTACTGTAAACAAATCTTTTCTTGTGGAATAAAACTGAAGCTAACTAACGTGACCTATCTCATTATCACTCTTGTATTGCTTTACACCCCTTTCTCCTTTTTATTCTTCTATTCCATGTTCCATAAGACACTTCTTTGCTTCAGTTTGTGACCATATGCGGCTTTAACTAATATTTTCTTGGCATCATATGAATAATATTGCATATAAGAATGCATATTTTTAACTGGCAATTATCTTTAAGAAGCAAAAAAAAAAGCTAATTGTTATCCAAGTAATTGTTATGCAAATATTGATGGGCAAAGAAAAAACTCATCAAAAATATTAGTCTAACTAAGTATATAAATAATTAGGAATAGTGTACATGATTATCATAAATGGTAACATGGACCTATGCAATATGCTAGTTTTCAGGACATTACTACATTTGCAAGCTGATATTTTCTGTATTTAACTTATTAAATTATTTGCCAACTTGGGGAGGGGGCCAAGGGCACCGAGGTGGCTGCGAGGGCCCCAGGAACCAAGGGGGCTATAGGAGCTGTGATGGTGCAGCGGGTTTGTCCAGGGCTTGCTCTCTGCTAGATGTGAGGTTCACGTCCTGCTTGGGGTGCCTTGTGATGGACTGGCATCCTGTCCTAGGTGTTTCCCCTCCCCCTCCAGCCTTGCACCCTGTGTTGCCAGGCCAGGCTCTGGCTTGCTGTGGCTCCAGCCAATATGTGTGTGTGCCATCTTGGGGTGAGTTTTAAAACCTTTGGTCTGGCATAATTACTGTCTCAAAGTGAAAGCAGTGATTGCCTGCTATGTGTTGATTACAGTTGATTTCAGCCTAAACTTTCAGGACAGTAGTATAATTCATCTATTTGGACCAGCATTTGCTGTGCTGTCAAGGATTTAAGTTGCGGTTATATGTTTATGACCTATGTGAAGTGCTTAGGGATTCTTAGTGTAATATTTGTACTTAAGCTGTCAACGCATTGCCCTAACCACAGCATAACAAGCAGTGGTCTCTAAGACACTAAGCTGCTCTAACTTCTTTACCGTATCAACGACGGAGCATCAGATAAAAAGGTTATTTCAAGCACAGCATCGTCGTCTTCTCCTTTAGCATGCTTATGCATTTATTCCGAATAACTGTAAAAGTGATGACTACTTGCATGGTCAAGGCAATTGTAGGAAATGCCGATGTTGTGACGTTGTGTGGAGATTAAAACAGTAATGACGTGTCTTGCAGCAGTGTGGATGGCGGAGCACCATCTGCACGACAGATTCGCACACAGCATCCTGTTCCCGCATCCTCCTGCGTCCTTCCAGGGGATTCGGCCAGATGTGCTCAGCAGCCTAGGCCCCACGGACAGGATGTATAAATATTCGTCTACCTATCCTGCTGCATTTGGAGCCCCATATAGAAGCCCAAGGGAGTGATGCTCAGCTTGTCTGCGCCTGTTTTGATGAAGGTGGTAATTCCTGGGGGTTGGTATTTGGATACGTATAATGTAAGATTCAGGTCCTGGCACCCAAGCTCAAATCTGCCCGCTGTTAATTTCCCTTGTTGACAGTTTTCTTCTGGGATAATCCACCAGTGGTTTGTGTCTAATTTAAAATTAATTTACAGCCCCCGGTTCCATTGCGGGGCATTCTCCCCATCCCCCAGTGCACCACAGAGTCGAGGGTCATGAAACCCAACCCAGGCGCCCTGGGAGTCGGGCTGCTGGAATGTCTGCCCCAATCGGCCTCGATCGGCCTCAAGTCCTGCGTCCTCGGTCAGATTAGGTGGAGACGACATAGGGAGGGGTGTAATCAGATTATGCCCCGAACGAGAGAAATGTCTGGCCAGAACTCTGCCGTGCCTCTCCCCTTGCCCGCTCTGTGTGTGGCGGAGTGCTCCGGCAGCTGCTGTGTTAACTGTGCGGGAAAAGGAGGATTTTAGGAACCATATGGTCTGCGCCACATCTGTATGCCCCTGGGAGACAGGGCCCTGACAGAATCACATTATTCCACAGGAAAATACATCAGTGTGATTGAATAAATAAATATAGAGACAAGACGTTTAAAGTCAGCTGCTTCACTGACATTCTTTAGGATGCTTTTTCATGAGTGATAGGCTCTTACGTGCATGCTATATTTGGCATGACACACGGGAAGGGGGCAGTTCAGATTTTTGTCTATAACAACACCTGAATGTGTAAAACACTTCATCGGCTTCACTTTTCGCATGCATATGTGTAACATTTTTGTCTCACTGTACTTCACTGATCTGTGCTAAATTATCTATTGAATTTTTGACCGAGGGTAATGCATGGTAAACACTGTGCTATTTTCCCTGGTGTGCCTTGCATTGTCACCCAGTGCATTTATTAACATAACTTTCTGTTTGACCTTGACCTGACACTCAGTAGATGTGAGAACTGCGGGTGTCTTGTGCCTCCACAAATAAAAAAAAGTTGTCTGCACAAATCTGTATTCTGAACAAAACAAGCAATTATAGGCTCGCTCGGCGTGTTCACTGTTCAGGCTCCGTAGTGAAGCTGTGCTAGTGATGTGCAAATCGTTCAGAGGGAAGCAATAGTGTGTGCTGTGTTCAAATGGGATTTCTTGCTCACACAATTAAGAATGGTGTTCGGCTCATGCAGTCTGAAACTGAAAATGGGGGGGCACAATGTCGGTTCGGTTTGCACTTGGTTAAACGTGCGATGTTGGCAGGATGTCACTGATCATTCGGCATCCTTGAAAACACCGTGCCAATGACTAGCTGTGAGTACAGTTCAGAAAATGTAGAATAATGGAGCTTGAGGTAATAATGTATCAGCTGAGTAGGATCTCATGCCATTATTTAACTAAAACAACACTAAGCTCCATGTGGTTCACTGATTAAATTAAATTCCTTGAAGAGAAAACAGATGTCTACTATGGCATTTTTTGTGCAAAATGGTACATTTGAAAGAAATGGGAATAAAAAAAAAAAAAAGAACAAAACACATCTTTTGCCTAAATATGTATATGCTTTCATTTGCAGTTATAGCTGAATTAAAAACATTTGCTGACAGACTCCAGTGGTAGGATTGGTCATTTGCTTAGATGGGTCAGAAAATTTCAGAGAAATGGTGAGGAGTTCAATGTCCCCCTACATCTATCTATCTATCTATCTATCTATCTATCTATCTATCTATCTATTTATCTATCTCCTTTTACTTTTCACAAAATTGTTAACCCTCTTGTGCAATGCAGGCTTGTGGACACGACCCTGCTAAAAGACAGGACACACCCAAGATGGGTGCAGAGCAATCGCGGACACTCGTTCACACTTACACACAGATGCGATGCAGATAATTTAAAGTCACCGCCTTGTTGTTGTTGCTACACTTTAAATCCATGTGCTGAATCCATTTTTTAAAATTGATTAGATTGTCTTATTTGTTATACTTTGTCAGATACTCCAAGCGACAATTGAATGACTGTTGTTGTCTCGATGTTCATGAGAGTTTTAATAAAGCAGCTGATTGAGAAAGACTCAGATTACAGAGAGCAGGTCTGCAAGAAAAGCTTTGTAAGTGAATCAGTCATCTGAACAGACTCACAGAGTCTTATGTATTGGCAGCATAACATGTCAACAGGAAATTGAGGTAGTGATGGGAAGGAGGGTATTATGTTGTATTACAGTCCTAGGCTTATAGTAATCAGTCCAGAAGGGTCTTGACAATAGAAAAGCAAACCATACATGACTTCTGATTACTGTCAGCAAATTAGTAGTATTTTTGGACAAACTACAGTTTGTAGAGACCCATGAATTTAGGAATAAGACTGTGCAGTTAATCTTAGATAATTCACTGGATAATTTATTTATATGAAAGGCAAGGAAAGGAGATAAATTAATTAGATATACCCTGAAAAATTATAAATCATTAAGGCCTATGAAGGTTTTGATTTTCCATAATATATGTTCTTAGTTTAGTGGTGATTCTTGTCTGTGTCCTTGCATACCTACACAATATATTCCACGTTTGCTTTTAGATTTATCTTTATGGCTCACACTTTTCTCCAAAGCAAGTTACGGCTGAGTTTAAAATATTCCATTTCACTACAGGCACACAATCATCAAGGCACTGCTTGTTAAGCCGATAACATTTCTCTGCTGGTACACATTTACATTACATTAATTTATTTAGTAGACACTTTTGTCCAAATCAACTTCCAATGAACTCCATGTAGTGTTATCAGCCCACACACCTTATTCACCAAGGTGACTAACACTGCTAGATACACTACTTAAAATGGGTCACTTATCTATCATCAGTGGAACACACTCCCTCTGTCACTCACACACTATGAGTGAACCTCAACAGCATGTCTTTGGATTGTGGGAGGGAACCAGAGCACCCAGAGTAAACTCACAGCAACACAGGGAGAACATGCAAACTTCACACAGACTGAGCAGAGATTGAACCCATGTCCTCTTGCACCACCCAGGCGCTCTGAGACAGCAGCACTACTTGCTGTGCCACCCTACCACCTACACATTACTGAAACACCTATAACAGAACAAAGAGAAAGAAATGTTAATGGGCCCATTCTGAGTTATCAAACGGCAAATTTGACAATGTCAAGGGACAAATAACAAGCTTAGGTGCTGGGATCCCAAAAGCATACATTTAATTTGAGAAAATACAGTTTGGAAAGCATGCAGCGGCTTAGTGAAATTAATACATTAGTACAATATTGTTAAGTATTCATTTCACTAAGGTGTTGTGTGCCCTCCAAACTGTATTTTCTTTGAATGACTAATTTATAAAGTTGTCAGGAGGTTGGGAGATAAATTGATTTGAAGATAGTTTTTGAAACCCCTTGTGAGTGTTGGAGGGGATTCAGCAGTTCTGAGAGACAGAAGGAGTTCATTCCACTATGTCAGGGCCAACACTGAGAACAGTGGGTTTTTCAGTTTTGGACCCGCTGTGGACATCTCCAGTTGGCCAGAGGTAGAGGAGCACAATGCTCTCCCTATAGAGTGGAGAGTGATTGGGCCCTGTAGTTATTTGAGTCCTAATGCTGTAACAGTCTACAAGTCCTGAACTTGGTACAGACAGCAAATACAGCTCAATGGAAAGCGCCAAGTTGAGATGCATGGGCAAGTCTAACACAACTCATGCCATGGTACTTTGTATTTCTTTCAAAATATGAACTTACTATGATCATGGTAAATCAGAAACATGGAAATAATATATATATATATATATTTCGGTTTTCTTAAGGCCAGAAAAATGATTAAAACCAGTCAAAATTTCCATTAACTTTGAACTTTTAAGAACCATTATATAACTAGTATAACAGCTGTAACAATACTATAATGACATGAACTGAATTGTAGGAAAAAAAAAAAAAAAAACAAGTTTTCTTGTTTGTTTCAATGAAATTATACAAAAAAGGTCAAGCAACAGAGATAACATTTTTTTATGAACTGCAACAGCAAAGACAAAATCGCTCAGTATTACATTTTTTGTACTTTAACTGAAGAGAAACAATGAAAGCTATTTAAAGCGTGATTGTAGTGCTACAACTGTTACAGCTGCCCATGCATGATGTAGTGACAGAGCAAACATAATGAATAGTCCCCTTTAATTAGGTTGCATTAGCAAATCTTACTTATGTCCAAAGTGTGACACAAAAACAACTGTAATAATTATTTCTGCAAAGTCTAGATTTACCATTTTTTTCTGAGCAATTCAGTGAATTGTGTTAACTGTATTCTATACATATGTATAGATGTAAATCATTAGAATTTTTTAATATGTTTATTTCTATATATATTTAAAAAAAAAAACCCACTAATCATATGTTGTGTTATTCATATGTAGATCTTCTTGATGTTAGAAATCATAATGAGATTTATGTTTCTAGGACACCACTGGAAATGAAGCCTTGGTCTCAGTGGGATATTCCAAGTGTTTTTTCCCTTCAATTTCATTTTGTTAATGAAGCCAGAAATGACAGAAAAGAGATAGGAAGACAAAGTTTACTTTACAATGTGACTAGAAAAGCAGCTACAGTGTAAAGACACACAAACATATTTTATATATATGACACACGAACACACACAGACACACACAACCATAAGACCCTTTCATGAATATCGCATCAGTCTAGTCCTGATATTTCTATTCTTGATGTAAGAGCTGTGCTGTGTTTTCTTCAATTTAACTAATATTCCCTTCTTAAATTAAACATATTTTGTTGTCACACTCCTTATTAAGAAAATTAGCATGAGCCTTTTTTTACTGATGTATTTTCATGGACATACCGCTCTTGTGGTCATGGTGATGATATCAGCAACTAATAACAAAAGGTCTTTTACTGATCCTAATACATCTGAGCAGAATAGTAATGTGCTTTATGCCATAATTTCAGTTGGCATACAGAACATGCAGCACTGTGTAAATTTAAATGTATTCTTGTCGTTGGGTGAAATACCATCAAGGGACATGACCATGAAATTCCACAACGAAAGCATTGCCATTTCATTCCTGTAGCATCATAACCCGTTACTGCAGTTAAACGGAAAATTGAAAGTATTTACATCAGCGCCATTGTGGAAAAAGAATATGTTGACGTTTGATTTCTGTCATTGTACACTTTGGTTCAGACAATAAAGAACATTGACTTTGCTCAGGTGTTGGTTCAAGATGACTGGGCAACTTCAGCTTTTAGGACAATGAGTTTTCTATAGGTTAAACCAAGGCACTTTTCAAACACCATTTGTGGCACCTTTAATTATCGTCGGTAGGAACTGGATCCCTGCGAGGAGAATTGATCTAATAGGAAGAGGCAGTCGGTGGATCTTGGTGCAGCGCAGATGTGTCTTGGCGGCACTGGCAGCGTTAAGTGAGGGTGATGCAAAGCATGGTGGTGGAGGTGACTTCAGGCTTCCTCTTCCTGGGCCGCAGCCACCTGTCACCAGTTAGACTGTTAGTGTACCGGTGGCCGGAGGCAGGTAGAAGCAGCTGGAGACTAAATAGCATGCTTCACCACACTCAAGAAGTTGGAGCATGAGAAGCTCAAGAAGAGGAGGTGAGCAGAAAGTGATATCAGCTGAGTGAAAGGAGAAGAGGAAGGCTGTACTGGAAGAAAACTGACCTTAACTGCCTACTTTAAGATGTTCCTGCAGTAAAAGTATGTGGTCCCAACCTGGCTCTTACATTCACATAAAAAGAAACTGTAACAGACAGCAGTTACCTTTACTCATGTTCAGCTACTTACAATGATTTACCCACTTACACAGCTGAGCAACTTTTACTGTGTCTGTTCAGGATAAGTACCTTGATCCAGGGTACTACGATAGAAGCCGGGATTTGAACCTGAGTCCTTCAGGTAAACGGCAGCAGAGCCACCCAATGGAAAAATAGCTGCCTGCTCATTACTATAGTGGTTAAGGTTCTGGACTTGATATGCACTTCTGAAAGCAGAAGTTTTCCAGTTCAAGCTCGACTTCTGGCTTCTTCTTCAATATCCTCAAGTGAGATATTCATTCTTTAACGATCCAGTAAAATTTTACAGCTGAATAAACAGGCCAAATACTGTAAGTTTCTTTGGATAAAAGTATTAGCTAAGCAATAATCCACTAATAACAATCATGCCAGCTTTTAAAATTATGCCCTTGCATAACTATAGTACAATGTAAAGAACGTTTAAGGAAAATTTGTTTGCGTTATTTTCTGCTCTGCTGAGAGGAAAAGGCTAGAAATATTCAACTGCTTGGCACACTGAGCAAGGCGCTTGGTATTATCATTTTTTCATACAGTAATGTGTTCTAATTTTTCAAATATATGCACACAGAACGTACCTGGGGAATGTGATTTCCTGTTTCATCTGATCTCGCCTATAAAAAGAAAACACCAAGGTGAGCGGAACACAAGTGACTTTCAAGGCGTAAGAACATGACGCCTCACTGTTACAGGCATCGATAAACAAAGGGCTCGTGATGTACCTTTCTGTGCAGATGTTGGGTTTTCGTGGATTGAGTCATCAGTGCTGCTCAAGTCTTAAATGTCTCACACACTTTTATTTTTTGACCACCGCCGTGTCTGACAGGATCAGTGTGGATTGGCTGTCTATGGGAAAGCTCACCAAGCTACGTGCTGACATAAGGCAGCCTGGTTATTTAACACATGTATTTACCTACTGTAGTGTAATTGAGCTGTTCCTCTGGATTTCAGGCCCAAAGCTCCAGACTATTTACTTGGGCCACATAAGCACTTGGCTCGCCGAATGAGGGGTCACCTAATGAAGCTTGCACCCTGAGTAGCACTTGCAGCTTAGCTCTTGTTCTTAAAAGCTTTTATAAATATACCTACCCTATCTTCTCTTCATGATCTCGCTTTTCACACGACGCTGCCCCTTCAGTGCTTTACATGCACCGCATTAGGCTATTATTAGCACAGATTAATTAAATGTGCACTTCTAACAGTGCCTTACTACATGGGATACTCGTGCTGGAAAGAGGAGTGTTGAGTGTTCATGAATCGCTGAACAATCCCGAACTGCGTGTCTTGTTCCCCAGCAACGTTGGTGCATGTTTAAAGAGACACAGCTATTTTCAGACGGTGCAATTAATACTTTTTGATTGTCTGTTTCAGAAAACAAGACTGTATTAAGTCCTCACCTCTTTTTAGGGTGCTTTAAATGATGGACAGCCACTGTGCATGAAAGTCCTGTCACGTCAGGCATCTGGATCCATCACATAAAGCCGTGGCCGCATGAAAACCTCAGAGCACAGTCCATTACTGCAGCAAAAGGGATGCGGCGGTAATGGAAATCACGCGGGAAGGAGAAGGATGAGAAAACATAATGACCACAAAAGAACGGAAATCTCAATAAACCAGACGGGAAAATCTACGTCACAACGCGATGGGAGACGCGCTGACGGTAATGGGCATTGGTGGCGATGCCTTTTGTGTGTTAATGTTACAATTTCATAGAGTGTCCAATGATTGGCAGATTAGGAAGAAATGGGGGCTAAGATGCACTCATCATACCTCCTCTGAGCTGCTCTGTCAGAATCACTCCATTCGCTGTCAATCAAGCGTGAGTGCAGCCAGCTATCTAGTTTAAACAAACCTCTTTACCGGCTATTTTAATACATTTAAATCAAGAAAATGCTAGCCAGAGATGAGTTATCTCCTATTCTACACTGCTGTATTGATAAGAACAGGCTTAATTTCCATGGTCTGTACAACAGCCTGACATGCACTGCATTTGATAGCCTTGAACACACACACTTTCTGAACCGCTTGTCCCAACACAGGGAACACAAGGCGTAAGGCCAGAGGAGATACACCCAGGACTGGACGCCAGTCCGCCGCAAAGCCCTCCCAGCGGGACTCGAACCCCAGACCCATTAGAGAGCAGGACCCGGTCCAACCCACTGTTCCACCACGCCCCCCATAGCCTTGAACATCTCTTGTAAATAGTCAACACTGTCTAGTATTCAAAGGGCATTAATTCACATGCTTGTCCTGTTGTAAGGCTGAGAAAGGGTAAGTGCACCATATTATTAGTATTTTGCTGATATTTTACCAACAATCCAGTGTATGTAGCGCATCCTCAGACCTCCTCATGAGCCAATACAAAATCTGAGTGAAAACACTCCTGTAACCTTATCTTGTTCCAGGGCAGATTACATTGTGATACATCACACAACATTTCGTGTCCATGGTGTGTGATAAAAGGCCGTCCATCACAAACCTATCACAAAGTTTCCTCATGGTGACATTGAGCTTTAAGTCAAAGTAACTCAGAGGTGAGGATATAATAAAGGTGGCAATCGAGACTCTGAGAACGAGGAGGGCTGATGAAGATCATATCAAGAGCCTTCTTGCCGTAAAGCTCACATGCTGTAAGCGTTATTTATTATGGGAGGACTCCTGTGCTTGAGAAGAGCTGAAGGACAGTGGTGGGTGCTGGTTTCAAGGAGCAGAAGTAAGAGCACCACTTTAATCACGAGCCATTTAATTTTCACGAGGCATCTAAAACGATGACAGACAGAACTGCTTATTACTGTAAAATATGTCAGGTTTGGTGAAATAGATGTCCCACATCTTTTCTTTTCCTCTTTTAGAGTTTTATAGCACTGTTTCATCTAGTCAATGAGGCAACCAGATTTGGGGCTGACTTCTGGGATTGTTAAAGGCACAATTATTGAAAACCAGTGAAAAAATGGAAACACACACACACACACACACATTTTCAGAACCGCTTGTCCCATACGGGGTCGCGGGGAACCGGAGCCTACCCGGTGACACAGGGCGTAAGGCCGGAGGGGGAGGGGACATACCCAGGACGGGACGCCAGTCCATCGCAAGGCACCCCAAGCGGGACTCGAACCCCAGACCCACCGGAAAGCAGGACTGTGGTCCAACCCACTGCGCCACTGCACCCCCAAAATGGAAACACATCCGAAAGATTTTTTTAAATTAAAAACCGATAATGAATGATTGCCATTGACACTATAACCCTGTATCAGTGGAACAGGACACACTGCATCCATCACAGCACGTGGCAGTATGATAAGCTGCGCTGCACTGTACGTAAAGCACATTGATTTAATACCCAGAAATATACCCTTGGAACAATTGTAGTTTCCCGTGGATCTGGGATTTTGCAAAAAGAAGAGAAAAGATGCATATTTTGCTGTAAGTGTAAACGCTACTAACCAGCACTTCTCTTGTCCCACACTCCACATGGGGGAGCTAGCAGACTGTTTAACCCAAGCACACACTTAGCTCCTTTCCCTTCCCTTTAATAATGCGAGATGAGAGGAGCTGTTATGGCAAATTAAATAGAATTAAGAAAAAAACAGCTTCATTCACCTCTGTCATGTGTGATTTCTCTGGTTGGTTTGTGACAGACCTGACCACAGATTGGCGGAGAGGGGTGTCACAGGCAAGTGGGCCTTGGGGGTAATTGGAACGCAGGGGAGAGCTCGATGGCCACTGTGGGTGCGCATCCCTGCCTCGCCTTCCCTCCTCTTATACCCCCCATCTGCACATTAGAACAACATGTCACAAACAATCGTCTTTGCGCCACCACCTCCCCCAGCCTACGTTTCTCTCGACACACCCACACACACACACACACACACACACACACACACACACACACAACACACACACACACACACCCAGAGTCATCTTTACGTCAGCGATTTGTTTTCATCTCTCAGTTGGACCCTTTTTTGTGCTGGAATGGGAAAAAAAAAATACACAGAACCCCAAGTGTTTGCAGCCACACTGGAGGATTATCAAAAGGCTGTCTTTGTGCGCTCAGTTTTGTCTTGGTTCCATCTGGTACCGGGAAACGGTTCAAAGGAATGGCGTGGCACCCAGTCGGCATCCTTGAACCCTGGGCCGAGAGCACCTCGTTGCTGGGGCTCTGACAAGAGACGAACGGAACAGGAACAGAGAGAGAGGACTCCTTCCCAGCGTGCTCCCAGGGACAGCAATAACACAATTCGAGCACATTGCCCCCCCCACCTGCAGAACTTGCATCATTGTTTATTTTTTTCATACCCAAAGTACTTTTGTGAGAATGGATGTGTTTGTCGCACAGCTTCCCAGCATTTCATTTTGTATCGGTTCAGTACAAAAATGGAAAATGTTAAATGAAACATTTTTACTGCTGTTCAACTTCTCTTGTAAACAGTCGCAATAAACAGATGTGTAGATACTGTAATACCCATATTATGTTAGACCACCACTGTATCGATTTATCCAAAGAGACTTTCAAAATGAGCCCCTTTAAAGAATTTTTTTTTTTTTTTTTTTTTACAACGTAAAGCCCCCATATAATCAGAATGACTGATATCATCTGAGGGGGGTACGGTGGCGCAGTGGGTTGGACCGGGTCCTTCTCTCTGGTAGGTCTGGGGTTTGAGTCCCCCTTGAGGTGCCTTGCGACGGACTGGCATCCCGTCCTGGGTGTGTCCCCCTCCCCCTCCGGCCTTACTCCGTGTGTTGTCGGGTAGGCTCCGGTTCCCCGCGACACCGTATGGGATAAGCGGTTCAGAAAATGTGTGTGTGTGTGTGTGTGTGTAATATCATCTGAAAATGACAGAAGATCTGATTTTAAAGAGGGAAATTATTAAGACTGAAACACACATGGATATAAGTGCATTATAACAGCAATCTCAGTACCCCCCTCTGTTTTTCCATTCTTTAGAAAAAGAAATGTGGATGACATCACTGTTAAATGTGCATTACAAGTCTATTACTTTTAAATGAATTTTGTGCTGTGTTGCTCACTGTCGTTATGGTACCATAGGAGGGCTAATGGCCTTGAGCCAGCCAGAGAAAACAGTGTGACGTCACAGTAATGAGACCTGAAGATTTAGTGCAGTCATGAACAATGTGATACTGGCTGATGTGTTCAAACTCACATTTAACAAGATCTTCATAGACATATCTTTTCTGCCCTCGGAATTTTATGACCAGTGGTGCTGGTATTATAATTAACCATTTTATAACTGTGCTTACGATATGTGGCAAACAGTGATGAAGACACATAGAATGTAAATGGTGTCACACATTTTACAGATGTTGCACATGGTGATAAAAGCAACAGTGCTTGTATGTTAGGAGGTTCGATAGTTTTATTTTTTCTAGCACTGTTCTATAGTAACCTTCATTTTTTCGTTAAAATTACGCAATGTGTAAAACGTGTTGAAGCCTTACTCAGAAAGAACGTTAAAACCAACACAATAATGTCACATTGGAATGCCTTACATCTACATATTGGTTAAAAAAAAAAAAAAAAAAACAAGATTTTTAATCCCAAAGACAACAGCAAAAAGTTACAGTACAACATAGTCACAGAAGACACTGGAATAATGCTGGAAAGACAAATTTTTTACATTTACTCATTGAACTGACACTTTTTGTATATCTACAAGAACAAAACAAAAAGTGCATTGCATCAACAGGAAAGATTTGGATGCAGACCTGCAATTCTTGAGCACAGTCAATTTGTCACGTACCACCATATACACCAGTATACATCACAGGGGTAGTGGCATAAAGGCTTTCAGAAAACTATTAAACAGATGACATAGATGTACATATTTTTAAATGTATATATTGATATGATAAGATAAATAGAGAATACAAGAGAATAAAGAGAAAATCCGTGCCATTTTTTCCCGTTTAAAGATTTCATTTATTCTTGTACTGTATGTATACCTAAGTTGTTGCACGCAGTGGTGTTCATGGTCAAAGCTGACAAAAAAAGCGGAAAAACACTTCATGGCTTCTCTTGGATGTTGGGTTCTGGGTTTCAAATTGGCTTTGAATCCAGCTAATTCAAAATTTGCATGTTCTGGTGTTTCATAGGGGGGTGCGGTGGCGCAGTGGGTTGGACCGCAGTTCTGCTCTCCGGTGGGTCTGGGGTTCAAGTCCCACTTGGGGTGCCTTGCGATGGACTGGCGTCCCGTCCTGGGTGTGTCCCCTCCCCCTCCGGTCTTACGCCCTGTGTTACCGGGTAGGCTCCGGTTCCCCGTGACCCCATATGGGACAAGCGGTTCTGAAAATGTGTGTGTGTGTGTGTGTGGTGTTTCATAGGGTGCTCTGGTTTCCTCCCACAATCCAAAAGACGTGTGGTCCACACAAACCTGGTCACTGTAAATATTACCTGGGAAGTTTTGCATGAACGGATGAATCTGTGGGTATTTGACTGCTCTGGCATCCAGTTCAGTGTATACCCTGTCTTGTGCACTATGCTACTGGGATAAGCTCCAGACCACTGTGACCCTGCCCTTGAAAGTGCTTACTGATAATGGACGGATGGACGAGGCTCAGCTGCTGTTTGTGTGTTACAATTTTGTTGAAATGTATGATGTAAGCCACAGAAATAATCCACAGTTTGTTTATGTCCATCCCCCTGCACCATTCTTGTGTGGGAGATGTTTTTCAAGTGCATGTTATTTGTACGAGTTATTGCTGTTGCTGCAAACTGAATGGGGAAAAATAGTTCAATTCAGTAACACTATATCCTTTTGAAAACTCCTTCTGCAGAAGGCAAGTAGTGGGTCTCTTCCATGCCAGGTAGCATTTGACTGCCGTCCACAATGGGAGTCTCCAGAAAAAGTCGATAATGTCTCACAATAATGCCACTTACACACCTATGGCAAGTGAAGCCTGTCTTAATGATTTTTTCCCTCACTTCAGACTGAACAGACATCTTCATTGTCCAGATATTCTTCAAAAATATGACAGGCAGTAAAGAATTCTTTTAAAATTAGCCTGCAGAACAAAATGAATTGATGCCATAAACAATGACGACAGTATTTTTTTTCCTCCTGCATTTTTCACAAATGAGAATTAGAAATATAACATAAATGCATATTTCTTTTGCTATAGTTTACCAGAGAGGTGACCTTGAGGATAAAACATATCCGGCCTCTTCCAAGTTTGCTGGGCATCTCTGTGCTTTTTTCTGGCATGAGAGACAAGCCCTTTGTTCTAGCAGCTGTGCTGGAATACGCTGTCATAGCGGATGCCGCTTTTTAACGTTATTTTCGATTTTAATGTGAAATTCAATTACAGATACTCTACGCTCTTCTTCTGTGACCTTCGTTTAAGCTGAATAATATTTTGCCGAATTGTAAGAATGTTTTTGGCAAATTAAGACATAGCTCTGCTTTTTTGTGTGAGTTAGGTATGTGTTAAACTTGAACTTTGCTCAAATGTGTCGCAGTCTTTCTTTATTTTTTAAAATCTGCATTGTATTTTAGATGCAAAAAAAGAAGAGAACTAAGATGACCTCCTTGAGGATTTTCAGTAAACTCTATATGGAATGGACTCGAGAGCAATGAGGGGAAATAAACTGTGTGCCTGAAGCGTGGACGGCCGTGGAAGTGGACCCACACTGTCACATCACAATGCAGTTCCGCTCAATTTGACTTCCTTGTTTCCAAGGCCCGGGAAGCTTCCGCAGATGGGCTCGTCGCACATCGACTTTGAAAGTCCCCCTCTTTTCATTATCGTAACATGCGTTGGCGGAAGCCGAGAACCTTCACAAGGCCCTCGATAAATGCAGGCAGAAGCTATGTCATTGGCAAGAAGGCCATGTTCAGTGTTTCAATGGCCCTGGCTGTTTTCGCGATCATTAATGAGTTTGTGTGTGAGTGGGGGGGTGTTGATTTGGGGCAGGGTGTGTGTGGGATGGCTGATTCAGACTTTATTCACTACTGAGGATTATGCAGACTATAAAGTTGTGAACAAAGAGTGGAAAGGCTATATATATATATATATATATATACACACACATATATATATATATATATATATATATATATATATGTATTTAAAATAAAACTTAGCGTTCAAACCGGCCGTCCCTGGCGGTAGAGACACGACAACGTTTTCTTCGCTTGGGCACCATGCCACCAGAGCCCAGGAGACTTATTAAGAATCACAGGAAGAAAAACACCAGATTTTATTTGAATCCCCCAGGTGGAATTTAAAATGTTAAGATTACTTATTGGACTGCGCTTATGGTTCCTCAGAAGTGTGCAGTAATTTCCTAGCCTATTAATCGAGTTATCATTGCTCCACTTCTACTGCTACCTGTCAGTGACAGCTCTTTTTCTGCAGGCTAAAATATGCTGTAGACAAAAGAAGAACATTATAAAATGTTCCTTATAATAACATTGTTAAAATATTAAAACCGTTTGTGATCTACAGCTTTCTCTCGTAATACAACATGTCTATGAGAAATAAGCAGTCATTGTTCAGACATCATGTCTCTCTTAGAAATATATATATTTTTAAGGACACCAGGAAATTGGGCTGTCTTACAAGACATTTAGGTTGTGGTTTAATCTGATTGTCCTAATCCTTTTAGTTAACGGCATTTGCACTGACTTTTTTCTTTTTGTATGGATGTGGAATTGTGCTGTCATGTTTATTAAAGGGAACGGCCTTTGCAGAATGCATTAATTGCTGTGCTTTTAAGAACATTTTGGTACAGTGTGAGGAAATCAGAAGTATGTGCCCTATAATACCGTGTTGCAATTGATAACGTAAGCAAAAAAATACAAACTGATAAAAATAATAATAATAAAAAAAACACCATGCTTCCTTTGCAAATTTTTTCAGTGTTGTGTAAAAAGCTTCATATTTGTTCTCAGGTATGCATTATGGTGCTAAGCATTCTTTAAATGCAGCCGGAAATGCACTTAAAGAACCTAAATATTTGAAACACTAAAGCTAACTTCTTCAATAGTTCTTGTCAAGAAAGACTTTCAGTGGTGTGCATTCCAACAAACCTGGGTGCAGATTTAGCCAATACAAAGGCGGGGATGGAAGGATTCGGAGTCCACCAGGCACACAGGGTGACTCTGGAAAGCTCAGACACAAAGGGTCTTCTGTTGGGGACTTGGAGGGGAACAGCGGGCAGGCACATTAAGCCAAAGTCCTAAAAAGTGGAAAATCAGACAAGCTCAGACTAGACAACTCTGTCACAGCCCACACAAAACAGCAGAAGACCTGCTGAGTTACCTACGCTGTAAAGTATTACTGTTTATATGCATTTACCTCGTATCTTTGTCCAAAACGGTTTGTAAAGTCAGCCTTGTGCAGTAAGTTCCTTTTAACAACTTCCTCATTCATATTGCCTGGCAGCTTTTACTCTATCAGTTCAGGACAAGCCCTTCAATGAAACATAGAACAGTAGAGCTAGGATTGAAACCCAGGAACTTCCATCTCAAAGCGACAGCTCTAACTGCTGTGCCACCTGCTGCTACACACATTTTGTAAAGCAACTTGTTATAAAGAACACAATTATTACATTTAGAATCATTATAACGGCCATTTAGACTTTAGGGTCATTCTGCAAAAAAAAAAAAAATAAATAAAATAAATAAATAAAAAAATAAAGTAAATAATTTGGAAAGGAATGAAGAAAGATACTCCAAATAGATTTTAAAATATAGCTGAAAAGACCTCTCTGAGCTCAGAATTTCACCAGAAAGCTGCAACTGTACTTTCCAGTTTATCCTTGAGTAGAGTACAAAAAATTTTAAGTTCAGACAAGGCCTTCTGCTGTGCAAATAAATATGTTAATGCAACATGCATCAGTCTGATGCAGAAACTTCACTAGATATGCTCAGAGGAAAATGTAGGTGCTTCCAAATTAATATTAAAAAATGTTTGTACATGTATTATTATTATTATTATTATTATTATTATTATTATCATTATTAGTCATCCAAATAATTTCAAAGGTTTTATCTTAAAATTCATGAATAAATCTTTTTGCAAAATGTAGGTACTAGATTTAAATACTAGGTAATGAAGGAGAGGTTAAGTATTGTTCATTCTACAGAGAGAAGAGAAGGTATCATTTAACATAATGAACCAATTCATGTCCTTAATCAACTTCAGGAGAAGCTGTTCATGAAATTAGGTTCCTTCCGTTTACCTTCATTGTTTGATTAATTACATAATTTGATTAAAGCTTATTATTCAAGAAGCTAATGGCATTGATCTCAATCACCTTTACCTTGTTACACTCAGAATTTTGGTCTTATTCTTTATTTTAAAATCATTTATTGTCAAATTACTTTTTTATCATGATGTCCCAAGGTTTGCAATTGTCTGTCAAAACATATTATTCTGAACATCTGTACCAACAAATCCACATTGTAACTTACATTCACAATTTGTCTGCAAACCACATTTCTAGTGAGACTAAAACAAAAGTGAATATTTTCCATAACGGAGTACTGTGCATACTGTGACCAAGGATGTTGACATTGACTGTCTTGGCAAAGTACAATAAGTCTTCAGTATGTCATTCAGTATCTTCAGTATGTCATTTCAATGAACCACAAAGGTGTATATAATAAACATTTAAGGGAACCTTGGTTTACATGGCTGTTTTAATACATATTTTAAAACTATAATTTAAAAGGAATGATTTTTCTAGAAAGAGCACAAAGCAGCAACAAAACACACAGAGAATTTCCATCTCTAACAATGTGGCACATGTCCAATAGAAAGATTGTGTCTGCTGAGATTCCTGAAGTCCATTTTAGATGTTGTAGAATATGCAGCTTACTGCATGCTTCAAAAAAGCTATCAGGTGTCAACACCTGTGAGGCACATAGACCTGCAGAGCAGGGCTTTGGCAGTCTAGAGAACTTGTTTCGGGCCACATCACCATGACAAAATCAATGACAGGCTTCATTAGACCGTCCCCACGGTGACTGCAGCATTCAGATAGTGCGAGGGGTGTAACCATGGCAATAATGGGTCCAGAGTGATTGATTTAATCATTGTTTGGCAAACAAGAATTACCTCTATAGGATGTACTGGCCAGATTTATTTTTGATTAACTAAACTGATCACCAAGCGGCTCATTTCAAATAGCTTCTCTGAAATTGCTTTAGTTTTCAAAAAGATGGGTCTGTTTTAACTGGTTCTCCAGTACTTAAAGGCCATAAATAAAATATATTACTGACAGGAATTATTCTTTTACAAGAGACAAACCCCAGGTATCAGTCTAATGAAGTGTTGTGCTGCACTCTTGTACTGGTGTACCGTGAGACACAATTCCTCATTCAGTGAGCAGAATACGCATCAGTAATTCCTGGAACTGAACCAAAGGTGAACCTGAGAAAGGTTGAAGAAAACAAATAGCCACCTAAGGCACATTATGTCAGTGGAACTCAAAGACATTATTATGATACTGTCGGAAAGGAGGCATTGGGGTGTGTAGAGGATGGTGTTAGTATACGATCTGATGGCAATGGTACCATTCGATCTTTGTCATGCCACTGGGAGTTTGGAGGGACCCAATCAATTCCACATAACAGCATCTTTTAATGTTATTTTTGTTTATTCAAACAAGATGTAGACAATACGTGAAGCAGAAAAAGTCTATTACATAGATGGTTAATTAACTGATTAAGTAATGAAGTAAAAACAGTCTTCAAAAAAGGGGATTACAGACTAGACAGTAAATAACTTATTATTAACATGGCTTATTATAGGACCTGGCTTATTGCTAATAATTGCTGCTTCTTTGCAAAAGTCTCAAAATGAACTGCATCAGGTCATTACAAAGATGCTGTATTGTTTTGCAGTGATCATTTCAGGTACTCTTGAACATCTGAAAACAAGGAACCAGTAACTCTTTTAGCCCTACGGCTCTCACGGAAAGTATTGCACAGCATACAGTGCTGCTTGAAAGTATGTGAACCCCTTGTGTTCTTTAGTTTACCAGGAAAGCTGCTTTTTAATGAGAAGCAGTCTTTCTCATATGACATAATAGCAGTATGCTTACCAATTCCATGTATTGGTGTAAAGGAAATGTATATGGTGAGAGGGGTGTAGTGCCTTGGCAGGTTCAGCCAGTGCCCAATGTGTGGTGTGTCTGGGGTTCAAGCTCTGCTTGGGGTGTCTTCCGACAGACTGGCATCCTGCCCTGGGTGTAGGTAATCTCCGGCTTGCTGTGACCACACTCGGGATAAGTACTTGTTCACAATGGATGGATACGTGGGGTGTAAAAACAGAAGTACTGCAGGTAAGTGAATCCAAAGTTTTATTGGTTAAACCAAGTAGGTAAGTAGAATCTGGTCTGTGACTCATTTATTTATTTTACTGATTTTTTAAAATTAAATTTATTCATTTTATTATATTTTACTAAATTTAATTTCAAGATTTAAGATTTCGATTTTATACATTTAATACTGAATGCATGAATAATGACCATCTCTATAGCGTTCACATACTTTCGGGCAGCATGGTATAATGTACCGAGTACCACACCTTCACCACTTGGCTTTGAAAGCATATTTTAGTTGGAGGTTATAACTTTCAAATAGCATCAGATTGTCTACGTTTATGAAAGGAATATTTGCTTCGGTTCTTAGATTTGTGCTATTTCAAAACACATTACCTATGACCAGTAGCGAAATAGTCGAACAGGATAGCAATAGACAAATCCTCCTCTGAGACAGCGTGGACCTTCAGGAAGCTGGATGACCCTGCAAGAATGTTCATTTTATTTTTGCCAGAGATTATTTTCCTCTGATGTTTTGCGATGTCTGAAGAGTGGCAGCGTGCAAAATCAACACTCACTTCAGAGCAAAGCAATTGTCTTTCAGTGCATAAACATTCACAAGTTTAATTGTTTCCCTGGAGAGAGCCAAAGAGAAGCAATGTCAGTTAAAACACACGGGGATGAGAAGGCTGAACGGTTAATCGGATTCTGAATGGAACCCGTGAACTGACATTCGTCAGAAGCCGCCAAGCCCCTTAAAGGGAATCGCCTTTGAGGATCGCGAGGGAGCTGTGGCGGATAAGGCAGCGGCTTGTTTGTTGGGGTCAAAAAGCTGAAGGAGACGTCCTCTCCTCCTCCTGTCCCTTACCCATTCTTAACCTAAGGAGGAATCAAAAGAGAGCTTTTGTAGGAAGTCGCCTTTGGAAAATAAACCTTTTTCTGCTTAACGTGACACAGAACTCACTTGTGAATCATCGTGACCATGAGGGCCTTCTGTGGCTACGTGGGAAGCACTTCCACACTCCCCAAGGCTTTGTAAACCAAGGGCTGTGTACTCATGTTTATGGGCAGCATACGGAGCTGTTTGCCATTAATGGAGGGACATTTTAGTTGCCTCTGTTTTTCTTCATTTGCAAGTAAAACACACCATAAGCCATAGCTGCAGTGTCAGTAGAAAGAGCAAATGCAATCAGATATCATATGTAATATCATATCACGTAGCAGCCAGCATTAAGGCAGAGCATATAAATTGGAACATTTCTTACAGGCAAGATTGAGTAAGAAAATGTTGAGCTTTAAAAGTATTACCAGTATGGGACATTTCAAGGCTTATAAATGAATTAATCTAGAGTGAGAACAAAATTTGCCAGTTAAGGACACAATATGGAACATTTCACATGTTCAAACAGGACACTGCAAGGACAAAGAGAAAAAAAAAAAAAAAAAAACACAAAAAATACTAAGATCATGGAAAAATGTCTGGATGTCTTTTATGTCATAGTGCAGGAAATTATATTGTTTCATTTCAAGCTTTAATCTGATATGCAGATTGATGAAATGTACCTTTCCTGCAGGATGTGCAAAGGGAATGTTATGGAATGTTATGCTCATTCCTCCACAGGGAGTGAAGGTTGTATGTGGTGTGCTTCAAAACTACAAAATGGGAAGTACCTTGACTTGACCTCAGAAGAGTCATCTCATACTTGCAGTCGGGGAAATTAAAACTCAATAGGTAACCGACGATTGATCACTCCTCCTAACAAAAGAAATCCCCTGATATTTAATTATCTCATACATCTTATTGAACCGCTGTGCAGATTGTATCTGAGCATGGAATGGTCTTGCACACCTGATAAAAAAAAATTCTCCTTTTGACTGTCCTCTCTATGTGCCGTTTGAATTGGGATGTGTTAATGCATGAGTTTTGCTGTTTGACTTGTCATAGTTTGGAAGTTTGGTGGTTTTTCTTCCACCTCATCGGTAGAGCATATGTAATGTATAATGCATTTGATATCTGTTGTATATACTAAACACTGCAGCGTACCGAATACAGTGGGTGCTTCTGCGCATGGATGCCCTGTCCATTGCACTGGAAGCAGCACAGCAGAAAACTCCTCAGCTAACTGCCGCTTTCCCTCCTGCAATGGAGAGCGCATACCTTTTCTGCACCATGCCGTGCACATTCACTCAAGGTCAGCTTGTTGCCTGGCAACAGCACCCCACGTTGACACAACGTCAAATTATTAAGTCAGACAAACTCCACATGGCTACTGTATACTCGCATCTCCTTACCTGCAAAAGTGCTGACCAAGGTACCAATTAGCACTAACCACTACGAAGGGCAAATGGTACAAGGTGCTGAGTCCATGCAGCGGACTACAGCTTCTGTATAGTCTTCCTGAATTACGCAATGCCAGTCGTCCCTACTGATAAGGCACCAGAATCAACCTAGATGGCTCCAAGGAGGACATTTTTTTTATTACTCATTTTATGACTGTTATTCCAAGAGCTAAAAATAAGCTATATTTTTCTTTCCCATCTGTTTAATTTACTCTATAACCCTTTACCTCCCCAGACAGTGTTTTCTTCCATGTGTTACCAATTGTCTCTTTGCCCTCCATCTGCAGTGATTAATATCATCAAGTTCCACCCTTTATATGGACAATGAATCATTTCAACCAGACGTTTTTTTTTTTTTGTCAAAAAAGTAGACGCTAAGTATTTTGACTAAATTTTCTGACTAAGAAGAGACAAGTTATTGACTTTTCCCTCTTATTTGTAATTCTATTTTCTCTGCTTTGTACGTGTACAAAAGAGACCAATTATTTTCAAGCTGCCTGGTTTACAGCAATGATATCAAATGGGTTTGGCTCTGTATTCTCCGTTTCCTTCAGTGGCAATGCTGTCCCTAAATCCCTTTGCAAACCCAAGTCCGCAATAGTTCTACAGTCACTTTGTAGATTGTTTAAACTGCAGCAAAGAATAACGTCAATGCAAAAGTTGTGGGGATCACACTACATTATAAGAGTGGTTAAAGCTGAGGAGGTTCTGGTATATAACATTCACATGCCAGCCTGACACCTGATAAATATGGATCATGGCACAGAAGACCTTGCGTGCACTTTTAAAAATGAATGCGCATTACCACTGCAGAGGTAAGAAAATACTTCAGCTGCGCACCTTGCTAGACGTAGAGAACGACTGAATATCTGAACATCGCAGGTGATCAATACAGAGCCCTGTGATTAATGATGTATGGTTTTGTGTTTTCTGAACAAGGAAAGACTGATTTTTTGGGTTTCTTCCTCATTTACCCACTGATCAGCAATCGCAACATGCATCTTGCCCAAGGGCAAGTTCCTGACAGCTCTTTTGCTGGGTAGTGCATCTATTTGCGTATTCTTTTAAATAGGACTGGTGTTCTCTAATCTTGACTGTCTCATAGATAGGAACTTGTATTAAATCTGTCCAGTGTCTCAAATCCTTGACCCCCCCCCCCGGCCACATGAAAAAGGCTTTCAACAGGACAACAGTTTTTTTTTTTTTTTTGTCAGGATTATTTTCCAATTAAATATTTCTCTTGCGGAGGGGCATAGTGGCGCAGTGGGTTGGACCGGGTCCTGCTCTTCAGTGGGTCTGGGGTTCGAGTCCCACTTGGGGTGCCTTGCGATGGACTGGTGTCCCGTCCTGGGTGTGTCCCCTCCCCCTCCAGCCTTATGCCCTGTGTTGCCGAAAGAATGTGTGTGTGTGTGTGTGTATTTCTCTTGCTCCAAAGGTTTATGATTGATAATGCATTCAACAGCTGTGCACATAATAATTTGAAGCATTGAAAGCTCCCAGTCTATAAAAGTTTTACTTCAATTCACTATTAAAAGTCAGTCTTTCATTTATTATTCAAAACAAAATAAAATAAGAAACCTGTGCTGCTGATTTCATATTTACAAAAACTCGAAAACTTTGAAAACTATTAAAAAAGCTATGACTAATATTTGCAGGTTGATTTAAGACTGTATTTAAGATTGTCTGAAAATAATCCAGTTCCACCCAGTGCTTGCTCTTCAGTTCCTTTGTCGTCATAGCAGTTTGCTATGGAGGATAGGGTTAGATGTTTTTAAAACAGGCTAGCAGAGGCTGACACAGAGTGCCAATGAATTTTGCTGTAAAGTGGACAATATCTGGTTCTCTTTCACTGGTTCTAAAAGATCCGAAATAAGACATGAGTCTTCCCATGAGTGTGCTCCAAAGTATTCCTGCAACACCTGCAAACAATATGCCACAGTCTCTTTGAAAGAACCAGGAGAGGTCATTCATTCTTATTGTACCCTTCTTATCGTGCGGCTCAGCGGTGCAAAGTAATATCCCCTATTTGAGTTACAAATTTGGAATGTGTAGAATGATGTCTTTTACTCCAGCAAGTCTCCAGCTCAGCACTCCTCCATGCAGTGGCCAGATTGGTTGCGTTGACGTGACAGCCCAGATTGAGATAATTGGCTGATTGATTTTTTTCCTGGTATTCTCGACCAACTTCGCTGCACACGATTTGTTGGACAATGTTTTGCTCCACCATCTCACCCAGCTACCCACCCACCCATCCCAATGCACACATGCACACACACACACACACACACACACACACACACACACACACACATACGCAATGCACTAAAATGTGGGCTGTGGCTAATATAATGAACATAGACTTAGCAAGACCCTCTGGGCTGGTGTTCAGAACCGTGTTTTAAGCTGTTAAAAAGCATAATCAGAGGGGCAGCATGACGTACCTCACACATGATTTGACAGCCGTGTATTAATGGATTTGACTCCTCAGTAATGCAAAGCTGACACATTGCACTTGCCCATCATTAAAGTGCATTTAAGGGTTGGCTGCCTTCATCTGAATCATTTCTCCAACTCGGAACTCTAAAGCGATAAAACACTTATAACCTTTTGTCAGCAGCACATGGCTGATGATCATTTGATAATATGAAAAACACATATTTTTGGTAAATGAGCTTGTGTTTGCTTTAGGAGTCAATGCTGTTTTTTTCTACGGCTTTTTTTTTTCTTCCTAGTCTAAGAAGTGTTACACACACTTGTCTGGTTAATTAGAAATGCCTCAGGTTGTCTTCCTGTGTGTTTGGCTCCTTTTTCTTATTGTTAGCACTGCCAGAAATTCTGCTTTTCTTAGGCACTCATTGTCTGGATGAAGCAACTCATATGTGTCCCTATGGGACTGGAGACGAGCTTGCGGGACTCTGTGCCTTCTCCCAGACTGGCTCTGGCTCCTTGGTTATCCTTTGACAGGGCCTTCCGCTCCTCCCCCTCCCCCGAACTCAACCCCCCCCCCCCCCTTCTGCACCCCAAGAGTGTTGCATTCTGCCTCTCGACAGCATGCATTTGTGGGCTGTCAGCGATGGCGCGGTCGTTTGATCTTCGTTATGCCCGGTGAACATTCTTCGACTGGGATCGTGCACTGCTCTGCGATCCCCATAGAATTCTGTGGCAGGTGCTGCAGTGGGTTAAAAAAGATCACTGTCGTTGTTGTCTCTCCCTTTTGCTAAATTATAAGCGGAGCATTCCTCCTTTTCTCAGGCCCAATACAGACAAAATGGTGCGGTGCAATCGGAATGGACGCTGCTTTTTCCAAATGCCCTCGGCGCCTCTGTGTTGTGCTTGCACCTGCTCACTGCTGTTGATGCTCTGTAGCTAAACAACAGGTGCATACATTATTTACTTGGAGGATTAATGGGGCCTCTGTTGTCCCTGACTGAGTCATTACCAGATTCTTTCACTGAGATTCTGTGTTACTCTGATCATTATTATGGAACTACTCATGTTGCTGTTGCATTGCTACCCCATGCAGGATTTAGTAATAGCTGACAATGTGCGTTTGTACATAAGGGCTTGCCATCGTTATATACATTTTACCATACAATATACAAAAAATATATGCTTTTGGGCTCTTTTTCGCAAAATACTGTTTAATAGTGTCTTGATCAATTGGTCACAATGTTTTCAAGTACAAGTCAATACTTTCTTCAAAGGGTAATGAAAACAAATTAATGCAGTCTGATTCTTGAATAGTAAATTGTATGGAGGACTTTGATTAGGCATTCATTTGAAAAGTAATGAATTTTTGATATGATACCATGCATATAAGCTTTGATATACATCTTCTGGCAAACAAGAAGATTTATTAATTATTTTCAGACTGAAGTTTTTCAGTCATGCAAAAAATAAAAATACCAGGTGATATCACCTCAGCAAGATCTTTGAATTTACTTTAATGAACCACTGTGTCTGTCACATGTATCCATGGTCATTTCTCAGCCAGTCATATACATTCAGCACTTTGTTATGGTGTGGACAGTCAAATGCATTTTCATACAGAGTTTGGGATGTAAACTGCCTCCATAAAACAGTGTGTTCATGTTTCACTTAAAATTTTGGCCACAGTCACATTTCTCACATTTATCTGAAAATTTCCAAAAATTTCTTTTCCCCCTGTGACTGGGACTTTAAGAGCATCCATCCATTCTCAGTAACAATTGATCCAATTAGGGTCACTGTGATCCAGAAGCCAGGATGTGAAGCACAAGAAAAAAGACAGTGTACACCCAGAACAAAATGCCAATCCATCAAAAGAAGGAGATACACACAGCTACACACCAAGGGTAGTTTAGAATCACCTAAATAGTATGCTTTTAAAATTGTGTAAAAGAAATCGGAGTTCCTAGCCAAAACTCCACACAAATGCGCTAAGAACATAAAGTACATGTTCTGCACAAGTAAAGCTGGGGTCAGATTTGGACCCACAGTCTAAGCTGTGAGGCCAAAATTTTACTTCCCAAGCCATTAAAGGACAGCAAGTAACAGTGATGTAAGGTTACCAAGATCAGTGCATTAAATCAGCAAAAGGACTGAAAAATTAAATATTGCTACGGTGCTATTATTTTAGAGGACAACAAGTTCTGTAACTATGACATCACATTCCAATAATGTTTAATAATTACAGAAATTGTAGAAAATGTTCTGCTAAATGTGATAGAAAAATGGGAAAAAAACGGCTAAATGAGGGCAAATTGTTTTGTTGCCGTGGAAACTAAAAGTGTTTCAAAGTGAAGGACTATACAGTAGGTCTGGCAAAGCATTTTAAACCTAACTACAAGTTTTATTATTAAGCTGAGTGGTGAGAGCTTATTTATGTATGAGGTTATTTTTGATGTATTTTTCCTCACCTCTTCTACGCCATTTAGCTAAATTTGAACTTTCCAGGTGGCCTCCAGCAGGTGAAATCTGTTCCAGCAAGTAACTGAAAGCAGGTAAAACATTCTTCTGACTGTGTACCCTGCCGGCTCCACCCTTTAAAACTGCAAATCAGCTTGCATAATTTTCATAGGTTGTCGACTGTAGGGGGAGGTATGTAACCCTCACCACTGGTAAACAGTCATATTGAGTCACCTCCTAAGATCTGAAGCCATGGACTGTAAGCAGGTGTAGTCCAGGTGCCAGCCAATTTCCCACCCTCTTACTTCTATGACTCAGTCTGCAGGTAGGGAAGGAACATTAACTGAATGAGATATTTGAGCAGGAAGAAGCATCAAAGTCTAAAAATAATGACATGATGAAGATTTAAGATAATTCATAAAATGAACCAGTCAGAGAATGAAAACCCAAGGGCGAAAATTACAACAAGATGAAGCAATAGATATGTGCAAAAAATATTCTTTCCACTGTACTCAATGATTACTCTCTTTTCCCAGTGGTAAACAGGCTTTCTGAAATGAAGCAGTGAAGCAGGTTCATCATGAACGGCATTGGATTCGCTTCCTACAATATTTTTGTACTTGCTGTTTACTTGCCTTGCGAAGATTTTTATAAAAAACCAATTTAAAATGTAACCCATTTAAATGGATGGATATTTTATTGGAGCGATGTATGCTCATTATCTTATCAAGACTGCAACATCAGGGACACTCATAGAACTGAAATCTTCAACCCTCAGGTTAAGTTCATGTCCTAACCTATGCTCAGTTACTATGAAATCAGAATGACCAGAAGGTGGATATTCACTTTATATTAAGAGGAACACTTTTATACCTGATATGTCTTAGTAGAAGAATGCTGAGTAAGAAATTATGCCTCCAGCATTTGAGAGTTCAGGGAAAGGTCTGGCCAGGACACAGAGGTGTGGGCAACAGGGGCTTGACCTTCACAGCAACTCCAGACCCTCTGTGTGCTTCTGGATGTGGAAGCACATATCGCTCTAGGTGTGACGACTCGACCGCGGGACTGCTGGGCCTCCCCTATTAGACTGCAGGCGGAACATGGAGCGCGAAAGAGAGATATATTCGATGCGAACATCAGAGCGTAACTGCCCTCCTGGAGAAACTGTCTAGTCCTCACACAGCTGCTTACACTCATGCGAGAGGAGACAACTACGTGAGGGCCTGAGCGTTGACAGCTGGTACACATGTAAAGAGGCTGAGCGTGGACAGCTGTCTCCTTGCTTCCGAGCTGGACAGCACTGGACATCAATCTGGAGGGCCTTTACTACCCATTTCCCTGTCCAGAACATTGCTTCTTCTCTGCACAGTTTACAAATTTTTGTTCTCATTTCATTTTCATTTTTACAAATATTTTAGTGCATGGATTTCTTTGCTTGGTCATAAGAGCATAATGGTCTAAAAGAGTCTGAAGTTCTTCCATGGACTTTTTTTGTTTTGCAAGAGGTTAGTGTGTTTAGGGTCTATGAAGGTATGATACTGCGAAAACACTTTGTTATTTGAAGAATTTCCTGAAAAACCCCCTATAAAAGATTGATTTGAGTAGTAGGGGAATCGCTATTCCTGCTCTGAGACTCATAAAATCATTGTGTTTGCTACCAAGCAGCTGCCACTGCCGCTGGCTAAATCGCAGCCAGTTAGCCAAGGAATTTACCACAGCGCCTACGAATCCTTGCCGTATATGCTTAAACAAGCAGAGAAGAGACAAATAAATAGAGTAAGGAAGAGTGTGTCCAACGAAACAACTCCGATACACTGCTCAGAATGTTTACCATTCTCTGTTCCCTCACTTGTGAAAGATATATGAGGTAAGTGCTTTCCGCCTTTATGTTAAAATGATCTATCAAGGAGTACGCAATGAAGGGAATTTGTTTCCTTGATGCCGATGTGGTAAAAGGGTAAGGTGAGTACAGAGAAAAATTCTCTTGCTATAATTTATGGATTCTCACAGCTGCATTACGTCCAGTTTTCCTCGAAGCATTCTTCTGACAAGAGTAAGTTTTAGACCCGAGGCAATATTTCTTTACCCAAACGTAATCTTCAGTCATGTGTTACAAGGGATTTTACAGGAACCTTGTACAATTACTTTTCAGCACCGCATGCAAAGCAGACTTTGTTCTGCTGCTGTTTAACATCAGCACAGCAGCCTTTCCAGTGAATGCTAAAGTAAGTTGTCAGGCTATTATAAATCAGAGCTATTCCTTTAAATAAATACACATTATTTTATTTTGTAATTATGCATTCAGTGAATTATTCTCTTCACAAGTGATCAATAAATTGAAAGAAAAGGAATGAGCCCAAGAAGTAAATTAAATTACAATTAAAATTAACTGAATTACAAAGGATATGAATAGTTAATTAATTCAGAAACAATATAGAAGACAAACACTAATATTGTTCTTTTTTAAGTATCCTGAATACAATTACCAAAGAGGTTAAATTTAAAAAAAAAAAAAAAAGATAATAAATAAATAAATAAATAAATAAAAACCCTGCAACAAACAGACAAGTACCATTTTACTAGCTGTGCATAGCAATTTTGCAAAGAGTCCTTATAAAAGGAGACAGCTGGTAGCATAGTGGTTTGTGCTACTGCCCTTAACCCTGAAAGGTTGCAGGTTTGAGTCTCACCTCCAGCTATAGTACCCCTGAGCAAGGTACTTACCCTGAATTGCTCCTGTAAAATTAGCCAGCTCTATAAATGTATATGAGTGATGCAGAAAGAGTGTGTTCCACTGGTCTATGGATGAGTGACCCATTGTAAGTAATCTATCTAGCAGTATAAGTCACCTTGATGAATAAGGTGTGTGGGCTCATAACACTACATAGAGCTCATTGGAAGTTGCTTTGGAGAAAAGCATCAGGAAAAAAATAAGTGTAAATAATTATAAGTACCCTCACATTCTGAGTCACTTTGGCAAAAAGGATCAGCTAAATGAATGAATGTCAATAACTTGTAACAACCAAACTCAGTTGTGATCATATTATTCTTTGGAGGGAAGTCTGAAATTTGAAACATTCAGTTAAACTTGCAATACAGACGCACGGCTGCTTGCTGACTTCCAAGTGATGCATTAGCTGAAGAGCTGAACACTCCCCCCATTAATGACAGTTCTATTCTTACACACATCCTTGGGGTTTCGATGCCCAGTTTGAGTTTGTTGTCTGATGTTCCTGTTGATGAGTATTTGTGAAGCCTTATAGCCCAAGTAATTAACATCCCATTTGATGATACATAGTCAGTTCCTGAAAGTGTATGCAGTCCATTACTACTGAATAATTGCTGTAATAATTATTCACATTTCTCAGCCAATTAATACTTGGAAACTTAGCAAATAAGAATTAAAATGAAAGTAGGTAATACTCTTCAGAATTAGATGTGATGTTAAGGAAGTGAACCATACTTTTTTATATAAGTTTTAAGTAGGGTATCCAAAAACCAAGACTTTTAATCCAAACAATAGTATTACTTGGAAATTTGTCACACATTAATATTATTATTATTGTTGTTGTTGTTGTTTTATTCCAGTTCTTTGGATTTCACAACTTTTCATCTGGCATTAAAACTATACCCGCTCAAGAGTCCTCTTGAGAGAGGGCGTAGCTCAAAGTCTTTTGTAGGGGTAAATTCCAGGTGGTAAAATTAAGGTTCGAGTCAGATGGTCTTGGCTAGACCCAAGGATGTTAATAACAGTGACTGTTATCACTGCTAACAGTGCCATGGACTCTTCTAATAATGGTTGTTGTGCATATCACCACTTGTTTTTTGTGAAACAGAGATGTTAATGTTAGGCTTTAAAATGTATACGTGTATGAATTTAGTGATAACCCCAGTAGCATCTATGATGATGGAGATTACTTCAACATCTGTTTTCCAGAGTCATTTAATTTAATTTCAGAGCTGATGATAGCACCTTTATTTATAATATACTTTTGGAGCAGTGTTATGGTCCAACAGCACTGAAGTACCTATTAGGATAATTTTACTGGTGGAAAGGTTTGTGTAAATGATGCCTGGATGGTTGATATTATCCCTGACATCAGGTTGCTCCGATACAATCTTGGATGTACTAGTCTGTTGGATTTTATTCTTCTTCAAACTTCATCTCCGTCATTGGCTTCGTATTGGAAAAGTGTCCTTAGCTAGATTCCAATTTATATATTTACCAAGTTGATTAGATAGGACATACTGGCCAGAAATTCACAAGACTGACAATATGATTGACAGTCTCATTACATTTTTACACAGGTGACATCTTTTCCTGGTTGTTTAAGGATATGTTTATGTAATACTTGGTCTATGCTGCCTGATCTTGAATGGCAAAAAAAAAAAAAAAGATAAATACATAAATAAAACTGGCTTCAAGTATATCGATGAGGTGCTTTAACTTGTTTTAGATAAAAATTATGAACTTTGTCAATACTTCTTGTTTTCCAATTAGATTCAAGATTCAAGAGTTTATTGTCATGTGTACAGTAAACAGTTCGTTACACCATACAATGAAATTCGTACTCTGTGAATCCTCTCAGCAGCCTATGAAATAAATTGTAAGGATATAAGGAAATAAAAACACAAAGCTTAAATCACAAATTTAAAAAAATTATTATTAGTGCAAAAATCCAAGAAACAAAGTTATATACATATATAAAGTGTGCAGTGTAAACATGGTGCTTACTAGTGCCATTTTGAGATACATGTATGAGATGGGCACAGGGGCGCAGCAGGCTTGCCTGGGTTCTGCTCTTCGGTGGGTTTGAGGATGGCCTTACGTCCCGTTCTGGGTGTGGAGGGGACACACCCAGGACGGGATGCTAGTCTGTCACAAGGCACCCCAAGCAGGGCTCGAACCCCAGACCCCCCTGAAAGCAGGCACAGGTCATACCTGCTGTGCCACCATGTCCCCCCTTGGTTTATCCTCAACATGTTTCATTCAACTACCCAAAATCATTTCTATGGTCTTTCAAGTTTATAGTGAGCCGATTATGCCATGATGGTGTTCTGGTCACTTTTCCTCTTGATGTTCTGAATGGTTTCTGATCAGTTTAACAGTTTCCTTGCCACTGAAAACAGAATGGTGTTTAGTTTAAGTAGTGAGTCACGTAATGCAAGTACTGACCATTAAGTACTCATTTTGGATCTCAAAGTCTCTCCAGAATCACCTGCTTAGTTTTGCTTTTGGTAAGCATGGTCTTATGTCTATGTTCATCTCTTTGGCCTCCACAAAGTTTTACAGTAAAAGATCAACCATGTTTTTTTCCTGTCCTCTGATGGTCTCATTTTACAGGGCCTGTAACAACCACTAATTGTGATGAGTGAATGGTGTCAGTATCTTGGCCCAAAATTCTTGGGGTTCCCTAAGGATTTTGTGTGTTTTTGCTTAGGCTTTTTCACAAGCCATGGGAATAATCCCCTGATCACATGAGGCACCCTTCTGGCCCACCAAGATGAAGCAGCACACCAGTTCTCAGTGAAAAAAAATCATTTGATTACCAGCCCTATAAAGTGAATAAAGAATAGAGAGAAAGTGGAAGATTCTTAATAAGCCTTTCCAGCACTTTGCCTGAAAGAGAAATCTCACCTAGCAATCCCTGATCCTGTGCTCCTACCCCCTGTACCAACTCCTGGTCCCAGAGTATTCCTGAATTGTCTGACAAATACTTCGGTCTTCTCATTGCTAAGTTTCTGAGTCCCCTCATCTTCCTAGTTCTCCAATTTCCATGTTTCCAGATTACAGGGTCCCCTCACCTTTCTTATTCTCCAGTATCATTGCCAGATCTTTCAGTTCCCTAGTCTTTCTCGTTCTCAGCTTTGTTGTCCAGCCTCTGTGTGTCTCCTTCTGCACACATCACTGGCCCAGCAAAGCACTATATCTCCAATCATCACCAACTTCACTGTGCACTTGTAAATAAACTTGGCAGCTGAGTTCTGATCACTTCAGGTTTGCTTGTGTTTGTGTCAGGCTTAAACTTATCTGAACCCCAAACCCTGTTTTCTTTCTTTTTTAGCTTACTGTAATAAGATTTGAAATTGGAATAGGTCTGAACACATTGATAACAGAATTAATAAGGAAAAAGAAAAGCTAGACCTGTAGAAAATGAGCTAAGACATCAGCTGAAACTTTGCAGGTGAGATGACCTGTCTGTTGCCTGTAACAAGGTGGCCTGTAAGGTCAGCTGTCGGACATGTGCCTTCGGGATCTGCTGTAAAAAGACCTCGCTCGTTATAATTGTGAGACGAGCCTGTGCCCTACAGCCACCTGATTGGCCAGGGACAGACACGATGGACAGGTTACAAGATAGCCGTAGGGCAGCTTGCCATCAAGTCACCCTTATTATTCACTGAATTAAATAAAAAGAATTCTCTGCCAGTAATATTTCATTGAAATATTCCAAGACATAGAACACAACTTTAAGCTTGTTCATACTGGAAGAGCAGCAACTCTGCTTCTTAATTGTCACTATGTTGAACAAATATACTATGTGTTGGCTATTGAGATGGCTATAAAGATGGTTGACTTCATTGTGTCAGAATATTTTAAGGAAAAATAGATAAAGCAACAATAATAAACACATCTGTTTTTGTTTTGGGAAGCTCAAGCTGTTGTAGGTATACAAAATAAAAACATAAACCCTTGATCCACTGAGAAAGCTTTATCTCCTGTTGTGTGGGTGAGGAGGCAGAACATGTTGCCAAGGCCAAGATGGGTAACAAATTAATTTGTCCATATTTCTTTTCTCTCTCCCAAAGGAGCATTCTCCTTCTGTTGCTTTATTTTTGCAGTGTTTTCTTTTTTCCACATCTCCCCTGAGATTTTTATCACAGAAAAATCTGTGGTCTAAAACTTTTTGAGAATGATATTAAGAGAACGCTGGATGTTAGTGAGGATCGAAGAAATGGCGTCCGTGGACTTACTGAAATGACAAGTGTAAGGAAAATGGACAGTGTACAAGTGTTAGGCAGATGAGAAACTGGGACACATAGGGGCACTTTAGAAGATAATGGCTTCAGTTTCAAAATGGCATGTAAGATACCTCATAATATAATGCATGTTCTATGGACAAATATCTTTCTGACAGAACAACCAGATCTGGATAAAGAGTGTCATACCGATAGCCTGCTCCAGGTGGGCTGCTCAGGTTCACCTTGATATTCTGGCCTCATACTGCCTTTTTTTGGACCATTCCAAGTTTGGAAGCTCATCAATGGCTGATTTGTCTTTGTACACATTACCAGGAGTTCTGGTACCCATGCATGTTTCTTGATCTGGCCCGCTTGACAGACTCTGCCACTAAAAGTTACTGCCACCTTGTCACCCAGCAGTGACAGCTTCCTGTAGCATTTCACTGAATAAAGCACTTTAGTATTTTAAGCCATGGCAGCACATATTTAATATTCCTCCCCACTCAAACCAAAAACCAAATATTTTTAGTATTTTTAATTCTTTATGACTAAGGCTGTGCTTAATTCAAGAGTAAAAATTTTTAGAAGAAAAGTTTCAACTGGTCAATCAGGTGTCTGACCAATTCATATCTTATACAGAAACATGAACCATATATATATATATATATATATATATATATATATATATATATAGATAGGGGGGTGCGGTGGCGCAGTGGGTTGGACCACAGTCCTGCTCTCCAGTGAGTCTGGGGTTCAAGTCCTGCTTGGGGTGCCTTGCGACGGACTGGCGTCCCGTCCTGGGTGTGTTCCCTCCCCCTCTGGCCTTACGCCCTGTGTTACCGGGTTGGCTCCGGTTCCCCGTGACCCCGTATGGGACAAGCGGTTCAGAAAATGTGTGTGTGTGTGTGTGTGTGTGTGTGTGTGTGTGTGTGTGTGTGTGTGTGTGTGTGTGTACTATATCATGCAGCAGATATAGAGCTTGTCCCTATATATATAGGCGCTTAGATGTTTGACCAAAATATTTTTCTTAGATGGTTATTTAATGTCTCCTGCGTTAGTATCAATGGGAAAGAGCATATTTTAGATTTCCAAGCATTCCTTTTGCAAAAAGTTACAGTATTACAGTAAGGGTTTCGTATGTTGTTAAAGAAAGAAAGTATACACACACACACACACACACACACACACACACACACACACACACACACACTTGAACTGAACACCGCTGAGAGAAAATAATGTGTTACATTTTCTGCCCTGCAATAAAAGTGCACCATCTATGGAATTAATATGTAATGAAAATTGTGCAAAATGTCAGACAGCCAGAGGTGTTTTGGTCCAACCAGTAAGACCTACTTACAGTTACTCTGTTGATATATTGATGACTGAGTCATGCAAATTGTATTACGGACATCCCCAAGTAATGAACAAGTCGTAATCTTTTGATCATTTATTTAATGGCTATGTTATTTATTAATGTAATAATCAATGTCATCAAAGTAGATGGAGTATTATATTCCCCCAACATAATTTCATTAGGAGAGTCTTCCATTTTTGTAGTTTTATCTCACCACTGCCCCCAACCCCCCCACCCCCCAAAAAGCTTCCTGTGCTGTTATCTAGAGGGTAAACACCCATCCACCTTTTTTCAAGCCTATAATTCAGGTGAGGATCTCAGTGAAGTTTCGCACCGATATGACAGAAAATCAGTCCATACACATTTTATGCCCACATCATACAGACTGAGACATGAAGGAGAGCGGTATTGTGAACTGATGCAATACATTGCAAAAGTCTCCTAAAGGTGTTGGCTGTTTTGGCTTTGGCATAGTAGGCAGGTTTCGATCTAGGTACAAAAATCCTGACCAAATAAAAGATAGAACTTACTGAAAAATAAACTTTCCTAATGTTAAACCACATACATGTGATATCCATGCTGGTTTGAACCCTACCCTCCAACAGAGCTATAAAAACATACATTTAGCTGAGTTTATTCCCCTCTATGCACAATGTTGGAGCACATAATTTAAAATGCAGGGTGGGACTACAGAATGGACCTCTACATGGGTTAGCTCAGGTTTTTGCAGACTGCTGAGTTAATGGACTGCAAATTAACTAGAAAATGTGTTGGTTTTCAAATATTACCTGCTTCATTCCCATCCACAGCAACGCACTGGGAGTGATCTGAGCATGGCACCTGTGCCAGTACTTCCATTACAGTCAGATGTTTCAGTCATTCATCTTTGGAACTTCATGCTCCATAAAGCCTAAAGTATCATACTCTGGTCCAAAAAAGTTATTCTTGGAAAACTAGAAAAAAATTCTCAAGCGTTACTTCTCTTCCAAGTCCTCATTCTTCTACCTATCTGAAAACTTTGCTTAGGTTTTCAAAAAAGACAGATACATCTCATTTCAAACGTTACATTTCCCTAAACTCAAGTCTGCTCTTTTTTGTTTCTCACAGAAATTGTGTCTGTTTCACTGCATCTCAGAAGATCAAAACTAAAGGTATCTAAGATTTCCATAGGCAATGAATCCAGGCAATGAATTTTCACCAGGAATCTGACCTCGCAAAAGATGACCTTCGCGCAATTGAGTGAATTCATCTTTTTTATCACCTTCCAAGAAGAGCTTCTCCAGTATATAATGAGGTATTTCAAGTGTATTAAGAGCTTGGGAATATTGCACAATACTGTACAATGCTAATTTTAGTTAATATGAATTATGGAAATCTGCATTGCTTGTTTTTCCTTAATTTAAAAGTGTAAATGTAGCAGTAAAATTTAAACTTTAAAGACTCATGTTTGGGATTTTTTTCAAACTACTTCTAAAGTCACAGCTGTAGCGCACACGCACACGCACACGCACACACACAGAAACCCCAGAGTGTAGCAGCTCATTTTGCTGCAGTCATTTTACCGTGTGGAGAGATGCATCTGTCTTTACAGGGACAGTGAGATGCGAGGGGGGCATCGGACCCATCCTCTGGCTCCTACAACCAACCAGGAACACAAACTAAGTCCAGCTGTGGCCCTGTTCAAAGTGCTGTCATTCCTATCAGGTGGTGGCAGACAGCAGGAGTGGGCACCGCAGGACAACGAGTGAATGAAGCTTTAAAATAAAAAAAGAACAGAAAGTGCACAACAGCAGCTGTGATCAGAAGAACCCTGAAAGAGGTTTGAGAAGATTTACCTCAAAATTCATTCATTCATTCATTCATTCATTCAGTCAGTATTTTTTTCTAATGTTTTTGCTCAGAATTGTTATTTTATTTTTTTTCTTCTAGTTATTGCAGTTTATTGTTTTGGTAGCTGTGTGAGGCAAAGATATGGACTGTTTTCAAATTCACTTTTCTCTTCTCCACGGTGTTAACAAATCGTGAGTGCGCACGCCGCTGTCACTGACTCCCATCTCCAGTCTCTGGGCCCTGTCTCTCCTGATGGCTTGCATCTGGTGCGTTATACCTCCGTCATCATTGAGATTCAGAGCTGAGAACATGGAGAGGGGGAGGCTGGTGCCTCTTAATCTTGAGCTATGCTGAACATATGGAATTGACCAAAGAGTTCATTAACAACACAGCAAAAGTTCTGTTTTAAAGCGAAAAGTTCTGTTTTAAAATCCCAAAAAATTCATTTCACTTGTGTGTTTCCAAAATAAAGAAGAAAAGCCTGATTTTTATCCGACAGATAACTTACCTATGACATGCAGGCTTTTTGCAATAAAAGGTCAATAAATTTATTACGGTAGTTAAAACCACCACTGAACCCTGACCCAATTTGTCACTTCGCATGTGAATAAACTATAGTTCATCTGTCTATAATAATGACATCCAGGATGATGAGTGTGATATTCATTGCTGCATTTCTATTCTGTTTGTCTGCCATGCTGCAAAATGTGTTTTGGCATCCTGATCTCCCAGACTGATATCCGCTTGGACCACACCTGTCCCGAAGCTCTTGGCCTGCAAACACAGGGCCCTGTGCAGAGCTTGTTAATTGATTTATTGAGTAACATGACAAGTTGCCTGCCCTCTCCAATCGCACGGGCATTCAATCAAAATGCATACTCAGATCCATCAATATGCAGAGGGTGCCAGCATTGCTTTCTCCAGCCTCTTTGAGCTATTCTACATCATGTTAAGCCACCCTGCTGTGATAGTTTGTCTCTCTATGTGTTTTCACACCCGAACAGGCACTGTGTAATGATGGTATGTTAAAAAAAAAAAAAAAAATACAAATTGCTGTTGACTGTGTTGTTAATATCATTTGAGCAGTATTTTTAATGCCTCTCAGTGATTCGTGACCCTTTGCTTACCTGTTTATTCACCCTCATTAGTTGTTTTTTTACAGGCCCTTCTGAGCTTGGTCCATACCTATACCTGCTCTATCTGACTTCCATAAAGAAAAGATGCATGGAGCATTGTGGAGGCAGTAAACCTTCATGGGGACCCGGTAAACCCTTTTGTTGTCTTGAACCAACACAACATAATATAACCGGATACCACATGTCAGAACTTTCTGATGTGTGCATGTGAGTACTGTCACATCCACACCCGCATCACAATCGACAGTACCTGACGCAGATCAAGCACCAGACACCAATCAGCACACACACCCTTAAAAGACCCTCCTCAGCTACCGTTGCCTTGCAGAATCTCACTGAGATAACCGTCCCGTGTGTGCTATGTCCTGCTCTTCCTCGTCCCTTGCTTCCTGTCGCCGTTCTCCGGCTTTCGACCCTTTGCATCGTCCCCTGGCCACGTCCATGGATCCTCGCTCTCACTCTGATGCCGATCAACCGACTCTTAGCACGTTCCCAACAACGGGAACTCACCTGACTCCTGCCCTGGCATCCTTGGTTCCACATGACAAGTATATACGTATGTTTTTGTACTGCACAACAGTTGGGATCTGTATGATGTCTGTGCGTAATTATATGTAGACCCCTTAACCTCCTCAAACTTATGACAGCGTAAGGTCATGAGCTCTGAACCACCCTTGATTTAAATTTCTACAAAAGCAAATTAAATGTGGTACGTTATGTATTGTAGAAGGATTTAGCCTCACTTTCTCCTGTCTCTTAATTAAGAATAAAAATATATGGGTGCATAGATGTATGGCAGTGGGTAATATAATGGGTAGAACAGACACCTTTTGTGAAATTCAGCAACCATTTGACCTTCTGACTTTGCTTTTTGCATTTGGACATATTTGCATTTTCTTGGTGCACTGTTTCTTCCTCTATGTTGCTGTGACCCAGTGCTGTTCATAAACTAATTAAAAAGAAAAACATCACCTTGTAATCAAAGGAAGCAGGTTTGAAATCTTGCTCCTACCGTAATATCCATGAGCAGTACAGTTATTCTGAAATACGCTAGTAAATATAGCTGTCATGATCCCTGAGAACCAGACTCAGGATGAACATCGGGGCACTGCCAACCACATCAATGCACAAATACCAGATCCCTAGCTCTATAGAAGGAGTGAAGGGCAGACATCTAGTTGCAGATCCCCCAGTAACTCTTCACTCTTTTTTCCTGCAATCCCACACCAATTCTTCTTCCTGGTTTACCAATCTGCTGCCAAAGTCCCATAGTTATATATGCATTTGAGAATTTCACCCTTTTTCTCTATATTTGGACATTACATTCATACACAGACATGTTACCATGTAACTGTGACAATAGGTCTCTGCTTAAACGGTGAAATACCTGTAGTTTAGCGTAAATACATAAAATTTTAAAGCTCCTTTAATAAAGGTGTCAGTGGTTAAGAATAATTAAAATATGCAGAACTTATGCCTGATATTGGAATAATGTGGAAGTCTGATACAGTAACGGAACGTAGATAGGCCTGACTCCAGCTTGCATACATAAGGCTTACAAGTGTCTTTTTCCAATTTGACCACAGAGTAGAGAAACTCATCCTGAGGCAGAGGGAAAAAAAGAAAAGAGTGAAATGTTAAAATGTATACCGTCTCATTTTTTGAAGTAAGTCTTAACCTTCAGGATGTTTCTTAACACATATTGTTAATATCTTGAAATTCTACATTTGGTACTCGATGGGAAGTAGCTTTTTAAGGACCAGTAACAGGATGAACTCATTTTCTGACCCATTAGAGACACAAAAAGGCAGCAGCAGGTGGATGCTTGGGAGACACTGGCATGTCCAGAGCAATGCTCACACTGAAGTAGACAATGCTAAAGGCTGTCTGATTGTGGCAAAGGTGATTTTAGTAATTTTAATTAATCTTTATTTAGTAGACACAGTTTTTCAGTGAACCATTTTAGAACTTTCCAGAAACGTACCCATGGAGTTATTCAACAAGGTATTCCTACAAGAGTAATTTGAGAGAAGCACCCTGATCAGGGGTTACTACAGCAGGGTCTATGATTCAAACCAGGAACCTTCAGACTTGAAGTTGACAGTAAAGAAACATCTTGATAATCAGTTTGGTGGATCTGACATCATATATTCCTTCTATTTCATTTTCGTTGTGCCTTTACACACAGTACACACACTATGGATTCCTTTTTAGAAAAAAAAAATAGATATCTACATCCAAAAATATTCAGTTCACGCCCTATCTATGTTTAAATAATAAGGACAGGTGGTAGTGTAATGGTTAGATTTGCTGCTTTTGCACTCAAAGGTGGCAGGTTTGAGTCTCACCTCCAGCCATAATACCCTTGAGCAAGGTACTAACCCTAAAATTGTTCTGGTACAATAGACAGCTGGACAACTGGTAGCATAGTGGTTAGAGCTGCTGCATTCAGAAGTTCTCAGGTTCAATCCTTACCTCCGGCTGTAGAACCCCTGAACAAGTCACTTAACCTAAATTGCGCAAATAAAATTACCCAGCTGTATGAATGGGTAAATAATTGTAAGCTTGTGATAATTGTAAGCTTAACATTGTAAGTCACTTAGGAGAAAAGTGTCAGCTAAATGAATAAATGTAAAAAAAGAATGACATAGCTGTATAAATGGGTAAATAACTGTAAGTAGCTTAACATTGGAAATTGCTTTGGAGAAAAGCATCAGCTAATTGAAATCATGTAAAATAAGAAGAGACATCAATCAAAGATGATAACAAAGCCTGGAAAGAATTTTCTGTCCTGCACACCAACCTTAATATTTTTAGAAGGTAATTCAGTGAAAGCCCGCATGTGGTCTGCAGCCCTCCGCATTCCCATTGCTTGGGTCCAGGCCACTTCCTGGAGCTCATCTCTTATGATCTATCAAGGCTGTGACAGTGATCAAGTATGGCTTTGCTAGACAGTGCCAATGATTGAGGGCTACACCCTGACAATTCATCATATTACCATAGTGTGTATAGATGACAAGCTGTTTTTTGGCAAATCCACCCTGTAATTCCAGTCCTGAAATCTCACCTTGTTACTAGTGGCAGCTAGAGATTATTTTTGCCTCCTTACCTCACAGCTTTTTCTGTTCATGTTCTTTCTGAATTGGCCAGTATTACAGTAAACATTCAAAAAACATACAAAAACGTAAACATTCCAGTGTACTCTTTTTTCTTTTTTTTTAAAGACACTTCACAAAAAGCACAGAGATTCTGCCAATTACCCCCAGATCTACATAAATATCTTCCAACTGAATAGAGACAGTTCTGTCAAGTGCGGTGACAGAGAAAAAGACATGGGAAGATGTGAACTGGGACTTTCAGCCACTGTGAAAAACATGATGACCTGTGTGAGACATCTGACTGAATGCAGCAGGAAAACATCTGTGTTCCAGCGTATGTGATCATTTTGTTCTAGAAACTTCTTCCACTCATTTGTTTCTTGTCATTCCATAATCCTTTACACCTGCATTGGCTGTTACATATGGAGTACTGGTTACAACTGGATTTGTAGCCAGAAGGTGAGAAGTACAAATTCTGCAAGAAAAACACATACAGAATACATAAGAGCTGACCTTCCAGTTTTCCTAAAATAAAACAGGCATTGTTGCATAAACTACAAGAATTTTAGCTAATGACTACTAAGACACTCTGATATTTCACAGATAACTCTTTTTCATGATATAAAAAGGTAACATCTGAGTGCCACATTGCTTTTTCAGTGCTCTGACCTCATTTTAGAAAAGAAAGAGTCATTTTGTTTTTTTTTTTTTTTGTTTTCTGTTGTGCAGTAGAATCTTGCAGCTGTGAAGTCTAAGAGTAAATTTCATTTCATGCAAAACAGCTGAAGTTTAAACATCATTAGTAGCATCTTTATCAAGTAGCCTACAACTATAATCTCAAAATCCCATATGGCTTTAGCACCTGATGGAGGATCAGTTTACCCACTGAAATCCCAAAACGAACAATTGAGAAACTGATACAAAACTAACTGTATCTACAGCCAAAGGCGCTGGGCTTTTTCAGAGAAATTACGATCACGTATCTTTCTTTTCAAAGCCAACAAAGCCAAATATGACTCTATTTTTTTCAGGTTACAAAAAAAAAAAAAAAAAAAAACTTTGTGTTTGTAATGAAACATTTAAGGAACTTACTTCCTGCTGAGATCCCAGTACTTCAGTGCCTGTTACTTTCATGCTTTACAAATGCCCTGACTCAGGGATCCTCCTACACCTCGAACCGATCAAAGATGGTAGAAGCTGATTAAACTGCTGCGTACATGACTCTTTCAAAGGCGTAGTAAATTGCAGCCATAAATGAGCAGGCTAGGGGGGTTTGAAGGCTACAGGAAGCTCACACTGAAATTAAGAAATGGGTGTGTGGCAAATCATTCCTAAAGGTAATTAATGACACTCTTACTTCTAATTAAAAGATCTCAGGTTCCCATACACAAGGTTGCTGCAGCTGTTCTCTCCAGCCCTTGCTGTGAAAGAAAAGACATAAATTCTGAGACAGTATCATGAAAGGCACCTGGCTCGGCCCACACCTGTCATGATGGGACCATTTTTCATCCTGTCAGCAAATTAACATTCTCCAGGGCTAACAAAGGCAGATTTTTCATCTCACAATGCGTTCCCTAGTGGCAAGGAATGGGTAGTTTGTATCCATTTTCGATACTAAATATACCACATTGTTGTTTGGTTCAGTGATGCAGACACCTGCCTCCTGCAGTAAAACGCTGCTCTCCTGATCTGAAAGATTTCCCCAGGGTTCCACATTCAAGTATTGGCTTGTAACTATAGCTTAATATCATGTCAAGATCTCCTGAGGATGATACAGCTTGTCAAGCCATGGCAGCATCGAACCTTTACCCACCTCGGTGCAAAAAAAGGCAGGGGGGAGGGGGATCTCACAGAAAACATCGAAAGTCTGTGCTGCAAAAAAATACAAGGCCAGCAAGTCATTTGTAAAGATAATAACTAAAAGCATGAAATTTCCATTTGCCATGAAAGTTTTATGAGGATGAAGGGACAGCCGTGGCTCATGTGCTTTTCGTTTATAGAAATTTTTAACCATATACAGACCAGCAGTCTGTATACTAAGTGGGGAGAAATCAGTGAAAAAAAAATGAATTTCAGCATGTGGTGTTTCACAAAGGGAGAGCAAAATTCCGCAGCCATGGATTTACGGAGATGACAATTAATGATGCCAGGGCCACAGAGACAAGCCTGTTCGGTGTCATGGTTAACTGCTAATTGTGGCCAGATCATGTATTTATTATTCATGTACTGATGCATTATAACCAGTTTGACATTTAATTATTATGAAGGCATGGAATAAACATATTGTAAATCATTGGAAAGGAGAAAAACATCAATCATTACTTCAGCTTTATAAAAATATAAAAACATCTGAAATTATAACTGTCTATCAATGGTAAGTTCAGAAACGACTTTCATCTGTTTATTGTTGCATAACTGCAATTAGCTACTCTGTAACTGATGTTTAAGTCCTTCTAAATACAATATCTGTACTGGTGTTGCCACTCAAAAGTTTCTACATGTGGTTCACTATCATAAACAGAATGATGACAGGAAGGGAGAGATGCATTTCCAACCCCCAAACTGGCAGCTCTAATAGTGATGGTGACATTCAGTCCGTCTAGCATACAATATGTGGACTTGGAGATGCATGGCCAACAGCAAGATTGTTTAAGTCACATAACATGGACATCTAGGCTCTGGACCAATGACAAATGACCAATGATCAAATCAATATGTTGGTTTAGAGGAACTCGTGTGTCTTGTAGAAGAACAGAAGAAGTGCTGGTGCAAAAATAAGTGAAGCCCAAGTTGCACTGGGTAAACCAAGTAGGTAAGAAGAATCAGGTGTCTAAATCATACATTTATTAATTTTTATGAGTTTATTTTAAGATTTAAGTTTGAGATTTTATAAGTTTGTTTCAACATTTTATACAAGATTAATGACCATCCCTATAGGACTCACATGCTTTCAAATGGCACTGTATGTGAGCAGAGCAAGCTTTAAAGGTATTACTTCTATGGTTTTGCATTCGCTAAACTTAAGAAAGCACATGCCGCAGTTACAATGACTGACAGTCTCCTTGACAACAGCAGTCACAGGTAACAAAGTTTAACTATGGGCACAGATTTGGTTTCTGGTGTAATCCAGAACTTGACTGACAAGATGAAATTAATTCAAAACATAGTTTTATTATTATTTCTGACTCTGGAGATAGCGCACTTGTATGTTTTATGGATTTCAAGTTTTCAGATAGGCCTATGAAGATTATGAGTTGCATAGAATGTACATAAACAGAAAGAGCAAAATACTTAATTATTTTTTCATTTCTTGAGAGAATGAAATCCCAACATTTAATTAGAATAAGCAACATGTCACAGCAGAATACACACACACACACACACACACACACACACACACACACACACACACACACACACACACACAGTCACTGCCTGAAACCGCTTGTGCGGCAAACCGGAGCCTAACCCAGCAACACAGGGCACAACACTGGAAGGGGAGGGCAAGGGGACAGGGGAGGGAGAGGGGGCACACCCAGGACAGGCAGTACAATACAATGCTGGATAATTGCTAGCCATTTGCGATTTTTGTAAATAATCTTGTATAACTGTATTGCTTGTAAATATTTGAACTTACACATTAGACACAATGTTTTATGCTAAATAGAAAGTATCAGTTGAAGCTGATATAATCTAAAGATGAGCTAACAGAAAATTTCTGGAAGTTGAAAAGTGTAAGGACCAGAACACTAGACCCTGCAGGGTACCCAAGTTAACATGGCTATTTGATATATACCGGCCTTTATTATTTCATTTGGCAACAAATTGCAGACCTTTTCTTAAAAATGCAAGCTGAAGAACCAAGAAGTGCCTTGTGCAAGATCTGGCAAACTCACATCTCAGTGAATAAAAATCTTGCAGTGAAACAATTTTATTGATCTTGGAACATCTCTAGAAAGTTCTGTGGCACTGACCTTGCTCTTTTGGAGACCTCACCCACAGAAAGCATAACTCAAAACTGCCGAATCTGCCTGGCGGCAGCTGATGGCAAGGGTCAGAAACTGTCTTATTCCCAAAGAAGAAGGTCTGAAAACCACTTGTAACACAAACGTTTGCACTTGCGTCAGACTACCCACAGAGCTATGGGAACATGGGCCTCTTCAGTTGTTGAGAAGGATGGCTCATTCTACTTATCAACCTATGTCCTCTTGCTGCTCATTCCACAGAACATGTATACGAAACATGTATCTTGCAAAGTACTGTGATCTAGAGCTATAGTATGACCACTTAACACAGTAAAACCCATTTCAGTGACTTCATTGCTGCTGGGAGACCAGGTCATTTAATATTCCCTTCTAATTGAAATGCAATTGCATGGTCAGAATTATGCTAATTGCCTTTTGAAAAACACATATACTACAAAAGTGTTGCTGAAATATAAAATGTGTTGTTTGAAGTACATCAGTGCCAATTAAAACTGCAGTGCAGTTACTAGTTTTCTTCAGAAGGGGGTGTGGTGGTGCAGCTGGTTTGGCTGGGTCCTGCTCTCTGGTGGGTCTGGGGTTTGAGTCCTGCTTGGAGTGCCTTGTGATGGGCTGGCATCCCATCCTGGGTGTGTCCCCTCCCCCTCCAGGCTTGTACCCTGTGTTGCCGGGTTAGGCCCTAGCTCACTGTGACTCTCCTTGGGACAAGCAGCTTCGGTCAGTATGTGTGTGTGTGTGTGTGTGTGTGTGTAGTTTTCATCAGTCTCAAAAATCAGTTAACTTCATGGTTTTTCATAGAATATATGTTAAAATACCCACCCCCAATGCATATAGAAGTGCATTTTTTTCTGTGTTGGAGAGAATATTTCCTTGATCCTACTGTTTTTGTTAATAATGTAAGATTTGAGGTGTTAGAGGGTGTAACCTTACCTGTCCTGGTAGTTCTTCGTGAAATTTTTCTCTTGTGCAGAACTTATGAAGGAATATTCTGAAGAAAAAGAATAACTCCTACAAATGGTGGAAGTGCCCTTGTAACCTTCACACATCACACATCTATTCTTCTTCATTTTTTTCTGATTCTTTATGTTGATATTAATGTGTGTAATTCTCTGTGACCAAGGCCACTCTGACCGCTGTCCATTCATTCATAATGGTTTGAATCAACATTTTGCAGGTGCCACTGTGAAATGCTATTAACTAAAGTAATGATGACTAATGTCCTCTTGATAAATGTAGACAGGTTTCATTGATACATTGAGAGAGGTGATTCTTAAATATCATTAAAGAAATAAAGGGTCCTTTTATGGTATTTTAATGGCAAGTATAAAAGTTCTAATTGTTTCATAAGAGTTTGTAACAAGGTAAAAAAAAAAAAAAAACTATTCAATAAATTGCATAGCAGTTACCAGAGGAATTTTATTTCTGTTTTAACAAAACAACATTTTTGACATGAAAATGAGCTAAATGATTAATGCCCCCCCCCCCCCCCCCCCAAAAAAAAAAAAAAAAACTAAAAGAAACATCCATTACTTAAATCATAGTGTCTCATACAGAAATGCAGTAAAGCAGGTGAGCATTCAGTGAGATGCCATGCAAGATGTCTGTAAATGTGCTACAGTTTCTGAAGAGTCTGCTCCTGGTGCTCGTTACTTCACGATGTCGGCTTGAAATGCAATCGACCTGTCATTGGCGCCTTCCACCAACAACAAGATGTAAAGGCTGAAAAAAAAAAGAACATTAGCAACACTGATGCAGATCTGAGCACACTTTGCTTGTCAATGCGTGTGCCTGTCATAAATCATATGCACAGTGACACCTTCAATAAATTTTCTTGAGCACCTGCTGAATTACAAAATTGGATAATTATAAAGAAAATGAGTGAGCAGCAGTTGGCTATGAAATGGCATTATTCCTAATGGTACCTATTAAATAACAGAGCACATAATCTTTTCACTTATTTATGAGTGCATCAGTCTGCCACCAGCAATCCGTTTTGCTATAACGTTTATGCAAAGGCATCAGCTATGCTACAGTTGTTCCACGGTAATGGAAGTCAATTTGCCTGAAAAATATAAGGCCAAGGCTTAAGGAGGCAGGCAATAATACAAATGATTTTTTTTTTCTTTTTTTTTTGTCTCAACTGGATGCCTTGTTTTCATTACTGGGCCTCTTTTGGCAAACAATAAAGTTCATGTTTAAAAGAGATGGTGCCCTCAGCATGACAGCTGATGCAGGTGTCCGCTGTAAGCAATGAGCTCTTTAGACAATATTGCCTATGAATTACTCTGAAAAGGGTACTGATGTCACCCCACAGACATGTTTTGACAAGAAATTTCCCATTGTTTATTTGCTGCAATATTAATATTAGAGAGTAAGTAGTTATGTACTAATAAATTTATAAAAGCTTATCACACCCAGGGTTGACAGCTGCTGGGAAAAAACATATTTCCCCAGTGTGTGGGTAATCAAAGTAAAAACAGCTCTGGAACACACTTTTGAAACATGAATATATTTTTGCCAGTGCACTGGGAGAAAGACAAATCTTCTTCTGTCTAAATGCTGTCTAAAGTTTTACTTTTTATTGCATGCCACAGAATTGTCTCTTTAGGCTCATTAGGCTGTCACTGCAGGTTAGTCTCTTTGCCAACTTCCTTTTTTTCATACTTGGGCTATCTACCTTCTTTTAATTAAGAACAACCAATAGTTATAATAGCATTGATCCAAAGAAAATACTAAAGTTCTCCTCAAAATAGTTACTTGTTAGTTTCCCTTACTTGCCAAAACTATTTTAGGTGGGCGGTGTGGTGGTACTGGGGCTCAGTGAAGTAATGCAATACAATACAATAAGTTCCTCCTGGAGTCCAAAGACATGCGGTTTAGGTTCACCTGTAGTGTGTGAGTGACAGAGAGAGTGTGTTCCACTGATGTATGGATGAGTGACCCAGTGTAAGTAATATATCTAGCAGTGTAAGTCACCTTGGTATGGGTTAATAACACTACAAAGAGTTTGCTGGAAGTTGCTATGGAGAAAAGCATCTGCTAAATAAAAAAATGTAATACAAGTGAACTTACCTGCAAACAGCTGCCTCTCAGATCAGGGGAAAACTAATTTTGACAAAGGATAGCTTTAGAGACCATCTACAGGCTCCAGGAGACCATGCATACAAGAAAGCACACACACACACACACACACACACACAAACACACACACACACACACACACACACACACACACACACACATTGTCTGAAACTGCTTGTGGCAAACCAAACCTTAACCCGACAACACAGTGCGCAAGGCTGGAGGGAAGGGGACACACCCAGGACAAGACGCCAGTCCATCACCAGGCACTCCGAGCTGGACTCAAACTCAAATTATGAATCACAAGTAGCAAAGATCTTTCTGACCATTCATTTGGAATGTATATTTTTCAATTAAGCATGCAGGTAAAATTGCAATAGAGCTATTGACATGGATTTTGGAGCCATCAAATTTGTTTTTTAAGTTCATATCTGAGGTAAACATTCATGTTTTAGGATTGGTAGAAACCAGGTATGTGAATGACGACACTACGTTATTTGCAAAGCTTTACAAGTAATTTAGAGCCAAAATACACCAGACTGCATGTCCAGAGCCTTTGTTGAATGCAGTGTTTGCTTTTAGGCCGTGAAGCTCAGAACTGTGCATGTAATGTCCTGGGAAATCCAAACAAACATTTGATTTACCATTTTCTACATCCAGTGAGGTTATGGGAAATCACTACACTAGGCACATGCTTTGCAATTGGAATGTAAAGATGACCCAATAGGACTCCGAAGATAAATCATGATTACAGAGCTGCTTGCAAATCATAGATGAAATCTTGAGATGTCCTTTTAAGCATGTCATTTATTCTATGCTCTGCCAATTGCCTTAATTCAAAAGACATTATATTACATTTGTATGGAATAATTGATGAAATGCCTACTCTTCATTCTCATATTTGATGTATCATGATAGAAAAAATAAAGCAGCTTATGAGGCTCTCAAGAATACAGTGTTTGTATATATTGCCCATATTTTTATTTGCCACACTATTTCAAGTTGTTTTCAGAAATAGACAAAAAAAGCAGATAATACAAAACAAAAAATCCAATTACTCCAGCAATTAAAATAAAATTGTGAGGTATAATATTATGTAACAAAACTGTTTTCATGTTACAGTTCAGCCTTTTGTGATATTTTAAATCCAATAAACTGCACTGAATTCTCGCAATTTAGAATGTTCCTGTTTACACTGATAATTTTATTCATACAATTCAAACATATTATGATTAGTCACATTCAGAAATGCTGAAAAGGTGTAAAATGTTGAAGGCAGTAACGAGTGGTTAAACTAGCATATTTACCAGTTAAAATCTTTATTCATTGGTGGCATGTCCTTAGCTTTGGTTTTGTGGTTTTCTTTGCAGCTCTGACTACTGCTTTGGAATACCTCCAATTTAATTAAAGAATATTTACACACTTAAAAATTACTGTCTTAAATTATTTATTAGCCAATTAGCAACAATGTATGATGTAGGGAAACTGATACTGTGAGACACTGCATTTTCTGTCAGGCAAAATCAATATTTTATAACAATGGATCATTTACATCCTCAAACACAAACATGATTCTATATCCCGTAAAAAAAAAAAAAAAAAAAAAAACTATGGATTATTTACAGTTTACTCTACCAGACAGTGAACAGTAGTAGAAACAGTGATATAAAACACTTACACACACTAACATCAGTCCAAACAGTATAAAAATAAGACATGTCCACTGGTGTACAACCTTGTCGAGAACAAATGACAGCAACAAAAAGTTCACATGAACAATTAGATTTCAGTTGTTTTCAAGAAAGCACTGGAAAATTGCAATATACCTCCTTCAAGGTAGAAAAGTACAGTGGAATCATTCCACAGGGAAGCATGGGTTCATCTGGTAGGAGAAAAAGGTCATTTAACTGTAGAATATATGTCCAAATTTGTTGAAACTTAAAATTACATAAAGCAAACCAGTTTGTGTTCTAGTTCTTGCAACGGGCGTTTAAAATTCAGTTGTAAAAACCATTTTAGAAGGAACCATTGTGTGACTCAGTGGTGATGGCTCAGCTTAGATGCTAAAAGATTTTTGCATGTTTACACAGGTAAGCATCAGCATTATCCCAGAAAATCCATTCTACAGCAAATTAAATGATGCTATTATAATGACTTTTTCTGAGCTCTATGCAGCTCACCATTTATCCATCCATTACCCATAACTGCTTTCCCAGTGCAGGGTCACAGTAGCCTAAAGCATATTCCGAAAGCAGCATATGAGACAGGGTACATCCTAGATATATTGCAAAGCAATCACACACTCATTCCCTCTCACACACAGGAACGCACAAATGCACTTACGCACGGGCCTACACACACAGAGACAGGCATATATATACCCTGAGAAATCTGTCTTTGAATTGTTGGAGGAAAACAGAGCACCCACATGAAACCCACCTGGAGAACATGCCAACTCAAAAACTCATAGCCAGTTGCCTGCTGCTCCACAGTGATGCACTCTTTCATCAACTAATGAGTCTAAAAGAACTCATAAGCGGAAGTCATCAGTCCAGTAAAAAATTATATAACTAGTCACTAGGCTGTTGGGGACAGTTTAATACCTGGAATTGGTTTAATAAAACACACGTTAAGATGAAGTGCTTTACTACAATTTAAAACTGTCTCCCTTGGTGGCCTCATGAGATTTTTTATGTTTGACACATACGCTGACCTGGTGAAAAATATCACTGAAACGGTAATAATGAACTGCTCTGCATTTTCAGCTGCCAGGACTTAACTATTGTAGCGCTGATATGTTGTTTTAAGTGGATCCGAGCACAGAACCATGCCAATTAGTGAGGCTGTTTATGATGGAAAGCCATAAGAGAACAAAGGTCAAGGGTCAAGCAAAGGGTTGTGATGCTTCTTTTTCGATTTCTCACTCTAGTTTGGTATTTTATTCCTGTGCTGTTAATCATCACACTGTGCTTAACATGCCTGATAGCAAGGCAGCCTTAGACCCTAGAGGTTTATTTTTTTCTCCCGATAACCTCAGATAAGAGGTTTTGTTTTGCTCTTGTCTGTGGCCTGTGGGTTTTCGAGTTTATTTTCCAGATGCAGTATGTTAATATGTTCATATTTCCTTTTTACTTCTCACATTGTAGCCATTTATGAGGTGCTCCCTGACAATTCGGAACAAAGCACATTATACAAGGGCAGCTTAGAAAAAAATTCAGTTAAAAAAAAATTTTGAAAATATTTAAAAAGAACATGATTACAACGCAGCCTTAGAGGTGGAAAACAGCTTGCATATACCATAAAATGAATGTTTTATTACCTCAGCTATTATGCTGTAATAGCGTTTGAACAGTCTTTTTCTGCCAAGAATCTGCTTTTGACATGGAAAAATTAAAGGCATGCCAAGATGGGAAGCTAATGGTGTTAAACCATTTAAAATCTGAGATAATCCTCTTTTTCAAAAATACTTTAAAGAGTATTTTAAAACTTTTCAGAAATTTGCTTTGGCTCCTTGTGAAAAGTGTAATTATTATGATAATTTATTCATAATGAATGTTCTTTGACTTGAAAGTTTAATGGATGTCTATTTAATTTGTATACTACCTTATTTACATATACTTGAAAAAAGCTCACAAGATCATTTGAAATTGTTCATGCTAAATCAGAAATCACACACACAATCTGAAGCTGCTCATCCCAAGCGGGGTCACAGCAAACTGGAGCCTAGCTCCTCAACACAGGGCATGAGGCTGGAGGAGGATGGGAAACCAGCCTGTTGCAAGGCATCCCAAGCAGGACTTGAACCACAGACCCACAAGAGAGCAGCACCTGGTGAAACTTACTGAGCCACCATGCCCCCCATTAAATCAGAAATGTTGTTATTATTATTATTATTATTATTATTATTATTATTATTATTATTATTATTATTATTATTATTATTATTATAATACACGGGGGTGCGGTGGCGCAGTGGGTTGGACCACAGTCCTGCTGGCCGGTGGGTCTGGGGTTTGAGTCCCGCTTGGGGTGCCTTGTGACGGACTGGCGTCCCGTCCTGGGTGTGTCCCCTCCCCCTCCGGCCTTACGCCCTGTGTTGCCGGGTAGGCTCCGGTTCCCCGCGACCCTGTATGGGACAAGCGGTTCTGAAAATGTGTGTGTGTGTATTATTATTATTATGTTTCATTGAGGAACATACAGGGTTGGCACCCCATACCCATTGCTACGTCCATTGGGGTGTTTATTTTGTTTTTCACTTTTTGACCTTCCTGCCCCTGGCTGGGATTGGATTGGATATCTGTCCATCATTGTTGAGCCCTGGAAGCTGAAAGTGATTGGCTGGAGGACTCGAGAGGCTGGAGTCTCTTCAAATTAAAAGAACTCCCTAGGTGATTCAATTTTTATGTTTTATCTTTCTAACTGACCTTTCTTCCTAATGGCCTTGATTATAGCTTGCTCTGCTACTTTGCTCTTTGTCTTTGTTATTGTTTACTTTATTTTGGTGCTGACGTCTTTTCTGTTTCTGGGCTTATTCTTTAGTTACAGTTGAAAAATTGAAGGAATTGGCTAGTGAAGTTTCTTTGTCCTATAGTTTTTCTAATTTTCATATGACTTTCTTTCATATACTCCCCTTTTACATATATTGACTGTTTTCTGCTCAGGAACATCAAACACATCCTCTGTTTGTGGGGTACCACTCATTGTCCTGTATTTTCATTACAAATAACCTGGTACAACTTTCTGTAACACTCCACCACACCCCTAGACCCTAGGGATTATATTGGCATAAACACAGCATCCCTTACAAGTTCAGCGAACTTAATGTGTGCACATGTGAAGGTCAAGTTATACTCTTGAGTAAAATTACTGAAAAATCGTGATATATAGTGTGTTAAAATTAAGATTTATTGGTTTAAGATCTGTATTATGCAGATACGTATTGGATTTCAAACGATCATTTCTCTCTCCTAAAACAGAAGGGAGGTTATTTAAAGGGTCCTTCCTTGTTTTTCAGTGTAGAGGTATAGATGTAAAGTGATGGTGTATGGGTTCATTCTTATTGAAATACATAGTATTCATCTTTTAAGTATGGTACTAAATAGTATCTATATCTTTTTTCTCACTTATTTTGTCTCCTTAATCAGTACTTAATCAGCACTCCATAAGATGGAGCAAATTATAGAAAAAAGAACAGAAAAAGTATGTTCACCCTTCACTAACACGTGAAGTGTGACAGGATGGGACAGTGATGCTGGACAGCTTATTGCCTTCAGTTCTTTAGCCTGCACTCCAGATGCCTCTTATATTCTCTTAATTAGAAGCTGTATGATGCTCATGATAGCAACAAGCTATGTCATTCATCAGATGTAACCATGATGTACTTGGTGCTAAAAAAAAGCCAAATTTTGTATTTTCAGACCTGGAGAGAGCTGTGCTACTTCTCCAGACTGGTAGTTGAAGAGTAGCTTCCAAAATAAGTGTTAGAGTGGAAGGATGTAGGTTGGAGTAGATGAATCAGGAACAAAACCTGGAAGTGTTACTTGGAATGTATTTTTCTCAACATGGTTCCCAAGACCACATTTCTAAACTGAACTGCTTTTATGGAAACAACATGGGTTGCACTCATCTAACTGTGTTTATAGTACTCTTTGCCATAGTTCCTGGATTTAACCACACTCACTGCATAACAGAGCATATCACAAATTCTCCACTTTACTTTGGGTAGAACACCACAACAGCATCCATTAGCAGGTATGAATATCCAGGGACACAAATCATGTAATGTGTAAAAAATAACATATTATAAAGTATATTTACAGTTTCGAGGGGTGTGGTGGTGCAGCAGGTTCAGCTGGTGCTTCCTGTGTGGTAGGTCTGGGGTTCAAGCCCTACTTGGGGTGCCTTGCAATGGACTGTGTCCCCTCCCCCTTGTGCCCTGTGTTGCTGGGTAGGCTCTGGCTTGTCACGACCCTACTTGGGACAAGCAGTTGCAGACAATGAAATGGAATGAGTGAGTCCCCACAGGGGTTGAACACAATTCCATTTTACCCACAATACAACTACTTACCATAAGCCTATTTTCCCACTCAAACTCCCAGTAATGTGGATTGTTACAATATACTGTCATAACTGCTATTTGGCTTAGTGGCTAAAAGTTAGCTGGAACAAGTGATTGCAAAATAAACAGTTTTATAAAGTATGTGAGTATCAAAACAATTAGTGAGATTACAATCAATACATTTTAAACTTTGTATTTTGAGATCAATTTTATATGTCAAGGCAATTATTATTGCTTTTCTAGTAATCACTTTTCAAAGCTTTAAGCAAGGCAAACAGCTCTGCAGTAAAAAAAATGCATCTTAATAGACATGGACATTTTCTAAAACAATTTATGTTAGTTTGGGCTGAAAATGCAAGAGCATTGTTAAGATGTTTCATTTACTTATTTTCATTTTATTTTGTTTCATTTGCTCAGCTTGTTTCATTTACTCAGATTACCTAGTTGTTAACATATGCACTTTAGACTCAAATACACTTGGACTGTAAAGCAGACTCAGACGATTTGGAGCAGATACCACCCCATCTACTTTTCTTTTACTGACAATGAAAAAAAAAATCCTTATAAATGCTCCCTGCTCATTGTTTGTCTTTTTGCAGCATACTTTTGACCTATGTATTCTAGCTGCAGTTTGGAAAATCACATCAAATGGGTTTAATTGAAGTGAATGGTAACATGAACGAAGGACAGTATGGAGGTAGAGGAGCAGGTGACTGTTTACCTTTTTCAAAGATAATAACTTCATCTTTTCAGATTTCACTTAGCTCTAGAAAATCTGCTCATAAGTGCCTCTGAAATAAAATATTGCATCCAATGATTGATATGGAGTGCACATGTTAATGTACATCGAATGCAAAGTCAACCTATGCCACTTTGGGTATGTATGTATGTATGTCTTTGTGTTACAATGGTCAGGTGTAATGACCTGTGAACAGTAAGTCACCTTGGATGAAGGGATCAGTTAAATTGAAGATCATAGAAAATATTGGTGGTCTTCGTAGCTCAGGTTGATGGTTAAGGTGTTCAGTTGTTCGCCAAGCTTGGCATTTAGGTTGTAAATGTTTCATCACCAGTCGAGGTGACATCATCAGTGTGCAAGTTGTGTGGTTTATGTTGGATGCTTCCTCCTTTATATATAGTTTGATGGGTGGATTGCCCGAAGCTTGGACGTGCCTGGTTGGTTTCATGTGACCTTGAGCACGAGCGGTTCTTCTGATTTCTGATTGGTCGGTTGCCGGTTTCAAACCGGAACCGTTTCGATACCGGTTCGGCCCTTGTTGGTCCTTGCATCGTATTGGCTCGTAGATGGGGTCCAGACCAATATGTTTGTTTATGGAATTGACTGAAGAGTACCAGGCCTCAAAGAACTTCCTCGAGTGTTTTGTCTCTGCCTGTGATAAAATTTCTGCATTGTCCATATTGAATGTATGTCCTTCTTGATCCTGATGTATGGATATCACGGGCAATGGGTCACGCCTCCTGGTGGACAGCTGGTCTGAAACTGGCAACCGACCAATCAGAAATCAGAAGAACCGCTCGTGCTCAAGGTCACATGAAACCAACCAATCATGTCCAAGTTTCAGGCAATCCCACCCATCAAACTATATATAAAGGAGGAAGCATCCAACACAAACCACACAAGTTGTGCACTGATGATGTCGCCTTGACTGGTGATGAAATGTTTGCAACCTAAATGCTAAGCTCGGTGAACAACCAAACACCTCTGGATCAGTTAAATACTGTTAATAATCATAGTAAATCCCTTTGGAGAAAAGACTCTGCTGAATGAATATATTCCCTGTGCCACACAGGAGTCGGGAGGTCCACACTGTTGGAATCAGTCCTCGTAAATGCATAGATACACCTCGTAACATGAAGTAGGGATATTAAGTAAAACTCCTCGTAAAATTGAATTGCTTCAGCTTTAATAGCGTATCTCGGGGTATGACTATATTTCTATCATTTTAATCTTCTCAGCTGACAGTCCCAGTTTTTTTTATTTATTTTTTTATTTTTTATAAATGGTTCAACTCATGGTTCCTGTAAATTTGCAGCATTTTACAAGATATAAAACAAATTGCCTCTGTCTTGAATGAGATGCCTTGGGGTTGACTTCATAAAGAGAAAGAGTAGCAGAAATTTAAATAAAAAATCTGAAGTTGACAGGGAACAGTATTTGATTCTCCTCCTTTCATTAATTTCCTTTAAGTAAAAATGATAAAAACAGAAAAAAATTGCATTGCTTTTATTTTATTTTTTAATATTCACAATATTTAATGTGTAGAATAAAGAAATTTAAGTAAGAAAAGTATTTTGATTAGATTCATAAATTGAGAATAACCCATCCAGAACATATGAAGTGCTTGCATCAAAAGACAAAGGACATTGTGTTGGACAGTGTGAAAACCTGCTCTGTAAGCAGCAGAAGGCATTCCAGGCAAGGCTGTTTTGTGCCAGCAAGTGCGGAGGCTGACGCAGGAAGAGCTGGAGCAAGCTGGCCCTCGAGCTGACAGATAGCTTTGACAGCTGTGGGTCAGCAAATGCCTCTTTGGTTCACTTGCTCCCGCTGCTGTCCTTTGTTGCAGGGTCTCTGGCAAAGCGGTCCTGGCACTCACCACACTGGAAAGCCTGCGTTTAAAAGTGACACTGAAACAAGCTGCCTGAATTTGGGGGGGGGGACCTTTGGCCCTGGGCCGGCTACGCTAAAGCGCACATTCAGTAACCCTGAAAGGAGTGTGGTGGAGGAAAAGGCTGTCAGATTTTTCTTTGACACACACATAAACTTTGATCACCAAAGCACATAGTGTAAACACTCAAGAATATTTTACTAAACAACAATATCTACATTTGGAAAGCAGGACATAAATTTATCTTTTGCTTTGCTAAAACTATCACAAATGTACTACAGTGTATAATGCTTCCCATTTCCATGCTATTTCATGCTACCTTTGCTGAGGAATAAAAGTCTCTTTAGACGGAGACAGGAATTGTTTAATATAATTTTAAGCAATTGTGTTTCTTTTGTTGTTTGGAAAAAAAAAAAAGGGGCGGGGGATATTGCTGCGAGATGATACAGAACCTGTCAGAATGCTCAGTCATTGTAATATTGAATGAATGTGCTTATTTGTATGAATGCTCAACATACAGCAATAACACAGAACCCACCCTTAACCAGTTCCAGCAACCTATTTTAAACCTTTAATCCTGCCCATTTCTGTAAAAGACAAAGCACTGCATGTAGTTTGTTATAACAGTAAGGCTGTAAATTATAATGTGCGCTCATCGGAGGGCCAGCAGCTGTGTTTATTTCTCTGCATTAGCTTGATTTATGTTGATAATAGTGGCTCTTTGCAGACACACTTTAAATTCACTGTCAATGGAGTCGCAGCAGCATCTCCATGCAGTTGGCTGGTGGTGTGGACGGACGCACTGTGTTCAGTTGTTTCCAAGCATGCACTTAACTAATGATTCATGCTGTACGTCATGTCAAATCATTCAACAAGAATTATGTGCACCAATCATAACACTGATATAAATAATGATGAAGGCTTCTAGCCCAGTGTTTCAACATGAGTATAATAAAAGCATAGTTTTAATTGTGTAATGTGTCATTCTTTGAATGCATTCTGAGCATCAGTGCTCCATAAAGGTCTCTGTATTGAAAGAAAATGCTTCTCATATTAACTTTAGAGAAATTGTATCTTGGAGATACCATCACACCTGGACAAAAAAGGCTTCTTCTACCCTGCTGCCTCCCTCAGCGAAGGTGTGAATTGAAAGGGAACAAAACTGTCAATTGAGAGTGACCGGTCGGTTTGGAGCTCACTAATACTGACTGAGCTGTCATTTGTGTTTTACTTGCATGAACATCTAAGAAAACTGTGAATAGCAAGCTTATGCTGAACCAAGTTTCACAACCAGTTGGGCAAATTTGAACTGAAAATAGTAATCAACATTACAAATTGCAAGGTCTACAAAAATGATATACACCTATAATTACTTGCAATAACATAAAAAACATTTCTATGCATGACAGTGGTAACACCAACACACAGTATATGAACTTCATAATATTTGTCACAAAAATATTATTTTTAACTTTTCTTTTAATGGTATATATTCATTCATTCATCATCAAGAACTGCTTATATAATGCAGGCTCAGGGAGGTCAGGAGTTTATCCAGGACACACGGGGCCTGGGGGGGGGTGGGGGGGGGGGGTACACCCTGGGTGGAAAAAATTTGATTATTTGTCTCATGGATGTTTACGCAAAGCATGGGGCAACATGCTTCTAATTAGAGCCACTGTGTAACATAACTAACAAATATTTGAAATTCCATAATTTTTCCTGTAACAGCAAAATTAAGGCTTTGTTTCTCTGCAGTAAGAGTGTTATGGTTTTCAGATTGTTTATATGATTTAAATAACTGAGTTAATACATTAGTTGCATGTTCTAAACTTATTTCTATAAGGAATCAAGGAAACCAGGTTCGGATCCCACTCTTACTGTAACGCCTTTGAGTGAAGTACTTACCCTGAATTCATACACAAAAAATACTATTATTGCTATATAAATGGGTAAAATACTAAGCAGTTTAACAGTGTAAGCTGATCTGAAGAAAAGCAGCAGCTAAATTAATTAAAGAAGAAGCAGTGAATTTGAGTTGTGGCATTAAATTTACTTTGGGGAAAGACCTGTGGTTGGTGGAATTTGTATGGCCACTCTGCTAAATGACTTGCAGGAACAAGGAGTTAAGGGGATACAGCTAGGTGGGACAACAGTTAAAAAAAAAAATAATAAAAAATAAAATAAAAAAAAAAAAAAAAATAAAAAAAAATAATAATAATAATAATAATAATAATTACATCACTTGTAAAAGCAGAGCCTAGGACCTACAAGGCACTAGTTCAATGCCCAGTACACTCTGCTGCACTGTGCCTTCATAAATAAGCTTTATTTAATTAAATTAAAAGAAACATGCAATTTCTTTCATATAATATGCAGAAGAAAGCAAGCTGTGTGACCAGAACCCAAAAGGACAGATAAACCATAGTAGGTCTGCAGTTTTCATACTTGATTGGGACTTAGAATAAGATAAGCAGAAAATGCAATCAGGTACCCTGCTGACTCTGCAATCAAGTCAATGAGATCAGACAGAAGGCACCAGTGAAAGGAAGGAAAAATCCATGATACTTAGCACTATTCTGTCTGCACTAAGCTTTACTGGAGACAGCAATTTTGTAAATGAATTTGATAGCACGTACTTTTAATTGGTGCCATAAAATGTATGTCTTTAAATGGAAAATCACATTCTGGAGTCCAGCACAGCTTCACTTGTAGGGAATGGTGAAAAGTCAAGTCATCATTGAGAGCAAATACTTCAAAACTGAATGTCTTCCGAAGTAAAGCCATACTGTTGCATTCAAAGGAAGAAACTTTATTCAGCATTCAAAAGATATTAAAGAGAAAAAAAAAAACATTCAATACAAATTCAAGCCTGAAAATAACACAGAAACTAAGAGAAAAAGGGAATAATGAATATTTGGATGTAATCTGGTTCAAGAGACGGAAAGAGAAAAGCTATTGGTAATATGCACATATTGTGGTTTTGGTACAGATTGTATTTTTCCTGTTATTTATACTGACAAAGTTGTAAAAAACAAGATGGAAGAAAAAAAGGAAAAGTCTTGGAAAACATTCTTGAAATATAGCATTGGTTTATTAGGAAAATGCAAACTCAGGCAAGAGGCACAAAGAGGAAAAGCTTGTGAGTCCCCCCAAGAGTATCACACACCTGTATTTAACTAATGGGATCTGCAGAAACAGGTGGTGGTTTTTCTACCAGCTGCTTGGCCTAGAGATCATGAGATAACCACGAAGAGAATAAGACAATTAACTCAGAAGTGCAACTGATAATTGGGCTTAGCTGAGACAAAACATGAATTGTTACAAACCTTTGGTAGACACTGTAATACACATACGAGTTACATGGAATTAACACTGATTCTTCTGGGATCCTTTTCCCCACAAAGTGGCTGACTATCTTCACAGTTATTGACTTTGTGATGTTAAAGGTCCACACTCTAGTTTTTGACTATTTTCTGCGACAAGGAGGAGAAAAGAACTCCATATCCAAACAGGGCTCATTTTGAAAACTGTGTAAAGGCTGAAAAGGGCTTCAGATAAACTAACAAATGCCACTGCAACTCTCCTCAGGAGAGAAGCAAAAGGAGATTAACAAGATTTGGGGGAATAGGACAAACTGTAATAACACCGTAAGGAGACGTGTACTTAAGATTCATATTGTAATGACCCACGTTACTGGGAGTTTGAGGTGGGAAATGAGTTTATTGTAAATAGTTGGATTGTGGGAAAATTGGGATTAAGCGTTCAACCGCTGGGGGGACTTACGGGGAATGTAATGGGGTGACTGTGTTTGTCAGTAGGAAAGGGAAGTAAGTAGACTGGGAAGGCTGGTTTGCAGTAAAGGCTCTTAATGAAAAGGTGTCCTCGGACAGACAACATTGTTTCTTTTGTATGCCAGTGTTTCAGTGAACGTTCGTTAAAAACGCTGCCTGTGTGTCCTTCCTCGCCCAATCTGAACCCAGAGCACAGCATGCTGCAATCTTTATTCAGATTTTGAAAGATTGACATGTTTTTTAAACACATTTCTAGACATAGATTTCATCTTACTTCCTTCCGAAGTATCCTCATTAATGACGTAGAAATGTGGTTACTTTAATCTGAGTTAAATAATTTCCTTTGCTTCACTCAGTTCCGTAACTTGATGATTTAAGACACTTGAAAATGTGATACTGAATAAATAATTTAGGTTAATTGAATCATATGTTTTGAACTATTAATTCCACTGAATTTACATGGGTTTGAATATCAGTTTAATATGTATTCTCTGCTTAACTATTAGAAAACAACTGGAGTGAATGAAAAGATTCCAGCACAAGGCTGGCTGTCTTTGTTCACTGCCTGTAGCATCTTAGTCAAAATAATTTAAGCTATTGATTAAAATGTTACAAGGTTAATACTGTGGGTGAATTTCTAAGCTTTGGATAATGTGTGTATTACGCAGGCAAAAAACAAGCATTAGACACAGTAAATCCAGGAAAAATAATAAATTATCTTAGATAAGAGAATCATTGAATTATTTATACCACTTGTAAGATGAAATACTGGCAGCCAGGCGACAGAGTTGAGTGTAGCTGGTTAAGAAAATTTCACCTTCTTAATTTCAGGAATAAATGACTTGGAAAAGTTGATTCATTCATGTGTTGGACCATGCTTTAGGTTTCTTATTTTAAACAAAAAGGTTAAAATGTTAATTATAATATAAACTTTTTGTTACTTTTATCCAGAAAGAGTTTTTCAGGTTTCACCTTTATTCAGCTTCTTGGTGTCAACAGTGGTCAAGCAAAGAGGCGAAGACCCCTGGAGTGCAAATCCATGGATACAGTATTTGCTGATCATTCCTAACACTTACCAGAAACATGAATAATCTAAAATCTATGATGTTTATACAGACTTTCAATACAGTAGAATAACCACAAAAATTCAAAACATACACTTTAATTTAGGGAAACCCTTTTGCCCCACTGTCTGCAATACTGCTCACTACAAATTCTTCAGGTGGTTATTTAAAGAATTTCAGTTGTGAGCTATATTTCTTTGTGAACTCATCATTGCACCCATGTGCTGTTTCCTGTGTTCCCTTCCAGAAATATTCCATATAATGTATTGTTTAAATAAATATGTAAGTACTGTATGTCCACCATTTAAAATGTTTATTTAATCTAATGTATATTCTTTACCCAGCTAATATTTCAAATTGTGTACTTTTTCCTAAAATCATTTAACCTTAGTACACATTAACATTTCACTTATAATTTTACAATTTTCAAGCAAGGATATGAATTCTCTTGGTTTGTTCAGGTCTATTTATAGACCTCTGTCTCAGGAAATGTGTTCCTGATTTACACTGGCAACTGTCTACCAACAAATGCAGCATCTGTGTGTGGGGTTATTTTGTGCAGAGCGCATAACGTACGGTTGAGTGAATGTGTATTTATATAGCATATAATCATATTTTGTGTTATGGAGCAGAGCTGTGCATTTGTTAGGGAGCCATATCATAAGACTTAATACAACAAAAACATGCATCATGTAAACTCATTTTATGGATTATCCATCTTACCCATGAACCAGTGGAACATTACCTTTAGGGGTATCACAGCCAAGTTGCTATGTACAAACCATAACACCAAGCAATGCTTGTTTGTGCAATCAGATGTGTAAATGGTGATGGTGTTGAACCTCCGATCTGAACACAGTAAGGTCCGTGTACGTTCCGTTCATTCATTTTGTTGATTCAAATTTGAAAAACAAAATGCCAATTATGATGCCTTCATTCGTTTTTGATTTAATATTGAAAGCAGAAAAATGAGAAAAATGGCTTTTTATTGTGTCTGAGAACACACGAAAGGGAAAAGGACTGGTTTCTTAATTTTATCTTTGTATGGATGAGTGACCCATTGTAAGTACTGTATCTAGCAGTGTAAGTAACCTTGGTGAATAAAGTGTGTGGGCTGATAACACTACATACATGGAGTTCATCAGAAGTCGGTTTGTAGAAAAGCGTCTGCTAAATAAATGTTAACTAAAACTTCACGGTGCTTTTAACAGCTGTGCTTAATTAGTAATAAGATTCTTAAGAAGTAGCACCTGAAAAATCCTGCCGATTTTCTTGGTGGACATGTCATCCTCCCTTACTGTCACTATCTTGCTGCTTTTGAAAAGCACCTAGTGATACATACAAGCTATGAATAACTCGGAGCGAAGCCAGCATGTTTGATGAAGCCACTGATGGATTATGTGTGGCTTCAGTTAGTTAACATGCAGGTTGGTCAAGAATACCACAAGAAGAAATAACTGAAAGTCAAAAATTAAGACAGCAAGAAACTATAGATGTGGCATATTTGAAATATCTTACATTCTGAGCAAAAAATGGTTTTTAAACATAATTAATTCATAATTTGTTTTTCATTTTTAAAAGAAAAATGAATGACGGCATCTTAATTCACATTGTTTTTCAATTTCAAATAAACATATAGAATTGACACAACATACACAGACCCAGCAAATGTATCTTTTTTTACATTTTTATCTTCTTGATGAACTGTCTGCATAGTTTGTGAAACCTCAAAGTTCAATATCTACGTAGTGTCTGGGTCCTATTGTTAAAGCCATTCTGTATTACGTGGTTTCCTTGGAGAAGCAAAAGCCAGAGTTAATGCAACACCATACATGAAGCTCTCCAGCTTAAGTTAGCAATGACATGCTTGGGCTTTTAAGGCTTAGGGATGATCGAATACTGGAATGACATTTCAAGGCTCCAGTTCCACCATATTTCAAAACTAAACAAATACATTTTTCAGGTAGGAATAATAATAAAAAAAAAAAAAACTCACCCGCACAAGCATCACATCATCTATTTGCCACACATCACTCCAGGCAGCAACAACAAGCACACATACCAAAATACTTCAGTCCAGCAGTTAGACTTTAAATAGACTTCATGGAATACTCACTCAGGTGTAACTGCTTGGTTGGTGTGAAACAGTGCGACTTTGCTGGCAGCTAGCCATCATTTTATATCACCTTCCAGCATTTATAATTCACTTCCTTATTACTCTCTTATTAACCTTCAATTCCATAATTGTAATAGTAAACTGGGTTAAAGTGGGTTTTATTCCTAGTCTGGCTACCTTTTGCATTAAGTTTTTGATGCAGCTAACCTCTTAAATTGCTGTAACAGCTCTTGGACATGTTGCATGATTCAAACCATGCTAAACCAGTTATGGGCTTGAACTTTCCCGCCTGACAGATCTTTACTAAAATAAGCACTTGCTAGTGCTCATTTTGAAGACGGTTGAAGTAAGTTAGAGGAGCAGCTTGTCTGAGATCAGGCAAGAGACTGAGAGAGGGCATGTTTAGGGAGGAGGCCTTTCAACCTCATAGAGTGACACTATTTGGAGGAGTTTGGGGCTTACTGTCTTTCTCTGTGATTTCTTTGGTTTATGCATATAGGGATGGCACCTTTAATTTTGGCTTTCTGCTCTTTCATGAAAAAAAAGCCCTCTGTCTTACCAATGTGACCACCTAAACTAGCCACATAGACATAATTAAAGGCTCAGTCCAGGTCGTGGGCTCTAAAAACTAGGATTGAAAAGAGAAAAACAAAAAACTGTAATGAAAAAATATTCTGAAATACTGAACATACTAAACACATGTACTATTTTACATTTACATTTATTTATTTAGCAGGCACTTTTGTCCAAAGCAACTTCCAATGAACTCCATGTGGTGTTATCAGCCCACACACCTTATTCACCAAGGTGATTTACACTGCTAGATACACTACTTACAATGGGTCACTCATCCATAGATAGATAGTGGAACACACTCTCTCTGTCACTCACACACTATATTTTAAGATATTAAGTAAAAGTGAAACATAAAATAAATAGAAAAACACAATAAAAAAAGGAAAAGAACTGATACCTTTCCTAACTGTAATATGGCTGCATGAACTTTTCCCCCAGTTTCAACCTTGGCTTCAGGTGACTTTAGTGTCCTGCCACTTAATTTACATGCAATAACTCCTCTATATGGGGGAGGAAATGATGTGGTTTGCTCTTCCAGGGGAAACAGACACATCGTAAAGATTTCCAAGGGCTGCAACAGTCATTCCCTGCAAACGAAGGCTGAGGTAACTGATGAGGGCTGGGAGGACTGAGGTGTTTGCTATCAGACTGCCCTGAGGATCATTGTGTTTCAATGAGGAGCAATCCATCATGGCTGCCAGGAGCGGCAAGACTAAGAGACAGTTTCATTACCCATTATGTGAATATATGACCACATTCGAGGGGAATCACCATTAAAATGTTGAGAAATGATGAACTAGGCTACTGTACTCTATGTTCAAAAATGGAACTTTTGCGTAGGCGAATATTAATTGCAAAATAAAGAGTTGCCCCAATCAATAGTGAAACACTGAAAGCCTCCATCTTAAGAATCCCATAAAGGACTTTAGGTTAAAAAAAAAATAAATAAATAAAAATAAAAAGAAGAAAAAAAGTCATTTCCTATAGTTCTTACTCCCCATTACAGCGAGGCAAATTGGATCGCCATCACAGATTTGGCCTCCTCGCTAAATGCAAAATGAACAAATGTACACAGAATGCTGTGTTCATATGATAAATTCATGTTGACTTTGTTACAGTAATAAACAGGTATTGTTTTATAAACATGACTGTTTTATTTATATTTTATTGGCAGTGCAATGCTTTAAGGATTAGTCTTCCATAAAAAGAATTTGAGGGGGGTGGTAAATACGTAAGGAATAATCTGAAATCTTCTTTTCTCAATGATTTCACCTAAAATTACTCTCTTCTGTGAGATTTCCGTGAAACTTTGTTCTGGTGTTTTTTTCTGGAAATAAATCTTTCATGTTTCTTTAGACAAATAATGACCCGCTGTACTTGATGAAAATTTAAGTCTTACCCACCTTGTCACCAGTTTGTCTTTAGTATGTCAGTGGTTTTCTTTATAACATTTTTAATTGTTTTGCATTAGATCACAAGTCACTGAATGTCACAGAACATAAATTCATAATGGTAATTTTGTAATGAGTCTAGCAAGAAAACTTTGCATAGCTCATTAGATCTTTTCAAAATATTCCATTATTGCTGAGCACAAAATAAAATCATGATGTAGGAAAATAACATTTGTCCAGACTCAGTCTTGACAGTCCAATCTTTGTTAAAAAGGATAAAATTCCATATTATTTCATATTATATGACAATTCCATATTTACAGAATAAAAATATATACTACAGATGTGAAAATATGCCTTACATTTTTTAGTTAAATGATAGATCTGACATCTAAACTGTCTTGTTACAGGGTAGAAATAATGGTGAGTTTATATTTATCCAAAATACAGTGTGAGTTGCATGTAATGCAGACTAACCCAGAAACAGATTTTCTTCATTATTGCCAGCATCTGTCTTCCACCACACGTCTGAAATTCTCTCTCTTGCCAATTGTGACTTCTTATTAAAATATTGACATGTGTATAGATAAATATTTGGTTTGTACTACCACTGAGATTCAAACCATCAAGAAAAAAAAAAAAAAAAAGAAAAACTTGATCTATGTCTTTTGTATGAAGCTACTGCATATGTTTTCCAGAGAAAGGAAACATAGAACTCAGGAAATTATGCCCTTAATCATTCTTTTCTTTGCCTCTTTTGATAGGAGGGTTATTGTGGTTTCATGATTTGCTCACGCTCTCTCCCTTTCTGATTGCCTGAGGCTAGCTTTAGGCATTTCATTCCAGCCTTTCTGAATCCATTGCTGTCCTATCCCCACACACTTCTTTATTTCATAGGTTCCTCTATAGAAAACCCGTTTATCAGTTTTGGAACACGGCTTTTGACCATGAGGCATCTGATTTGTTTAAGCCGCAACGTGTATCAGTGTGGACATTACGTGATGTTAAATTACAATGCTAATGCTGAAATTGTTTTATATTGTATCTGACACTTGAAGCCATACAGAAAAAAAAAAAGAAACAAAAAAATCCTATGACAGATTTTATTATTTACTGTATTAGCAACCTCTTAAAAAAAAGTGTATTAACAGATACAAAAGTAATATCCATAGTCCAAATATACACACACACACACACACACACACACACACACACACACACAAAGGATTGGAGAAGTATGAGTAACAGAAGAACACATGGACCTCTTAATGAGTAAACACAATTAGTGACTCTACTCCATCTTCTAAGCCTGGTATACAGTACAGCTCCTGTTTTAGACCGACCCATCAGGTGTGCTTAACATAGTTATGTTTTTCAGAGAAATCACCATAGGAAAGACCATGCTGTTCTGTGGGTAGATATATGGTTTTTTCTTCTAGAGCAATCATGAGACCACTTCTTCACCTAGACTAAGTCCAGACACTGTGTCTTCTTAACATCAGCTGAACACTTACTTTGGTGGTTGGGAACCCTATACAGTGCAAACAGAAGGGAGACATGCTGAAATAATCCAGTTGTAATAGAGGACAGTTTTTTTCCCATGAACCAAGATCTTCATAGTAGCCTGAAAATATGGTGCAACATGGTTGGTACCGTGGACAATGCTGGTACATCACAGTTCATGAGCTTTGGTTTCAGGTTTGGAATTCAAACTCAGATCCTGTGGAAGTTGTACATTGTATCTGGTTTCTTGAGCATTTTCTCCCACAGCCCAAAGACAAATGAAGAAGAATCCTATGATAAACCACATCTTGAAAACCGTTCAAGTGGTCATCAGGTTGACTTTGACTTAGTGGAACACTTATCTAAGTAGCCTTGAGTGAAACAAACAAACAAAAAAATGTGATTCCTAGCTTATCAGCTTGCGCACCCAAAGAATGAATGACCAGTAAAATCTGGCATGCTGATTTTTGAGTAATTAAATTTGTCTTAAGAACAAGCAAGATAGAGCTATTCACTGTTAAATAATACTGTGCATTTCCTCATTTATGCCTTCATCACTTTCTGTTTGGTTTCTGTTTCTGAATTTTTTTTATTTTGCTCGTGTTCAAGCCAAAAAACATAGCCCATCAGCATGTAAAACTAAACAGCAGGTTTTGCCCATTGTTTATTTTTATTTCTTTTTTAATTTACTGATGTACTATTAATTGAAAAAAAAGTACATATAAATTATATTTGCAAGTGCAGACACGTATTGCGAGTCTGTCCATTGTATTTTTTGAACACTTAATCCAATTCGTGTGACATTTTTGTTTGTAGAATCAAAGTTATGGTCTCGTAACAGCATTTTGGTCTTTTCCATAGTCATACATTGTCTGGCTAAAGATTTAGGTGCAGCTTGTTTTCCTGTTTTCCTGCTTTTCGTAATTTTTCACACCATATGAAGGACATATTTTAATCTGTGCATCTTCCAAAACACCTTCAGGTACAAAGTTTATTTACAAAGTCATAAATACCCATGTCTTATGGTGAACTTGAGGATTAATAAGGAAGGCAAGGTGGCCTGGAGATCAGGAGTCATCAGGAGTCGGAACAGGAAAACAGAAGACCTGAATATGTTGTCATTTTCTATCAAGCTTCTTGTACACAGGTCTGTATGCGCATTTTCCCTTCTGAGATATTCCAGTGCCTGTCTGTGCTGCACTCCTTACATCCTAGATGAGCTGTTGGTGAGAAGGTGCAGGTGATTAGGTGCAGGTACAAGGTGCTGGGCTTGGAGATCTACTGGCTCACCTCCAGGGCTTGTGACAACATCCCTCTGATACTCAAAAGTACCAGATACTTGTACACTTGGGTGGACTTAGATCTACTGGAAGGTGGCTGCAAGTTTACAAAAATAATTTCCATCTGGGTGAAAAGCTTTATCAGTCATGCGAATCCCATATAGTAGTCGGCCACCTCATTATTGTTGCAGACATTAAAAAAATACCATATTTCCAGCTGTTTTACCAATTTCATACTACGGGTAAATATACATAACACTATACCACATTTTTGTTTTTCTTAGCAAGTCCTGGTCCTCCACTTTTATCATTTTAAACAAAATTGAGCAGAGTATTGATCAGATATAACCATTTCACATGACTGGAAAGGTTAGAGTCAGTGTGACATTTGCTGTAGTTTAAGGAAAGTTTCCCAATTTACTCATGAACATTAAATAATGCTGGAAGTGTCTTTTCTGTCTTAATGCCAAATAACTCTCTGTGGAATAACAGAGTCAGGTTACAATACAGTTGTTAAATAGACTTCTTGGATATTTATACTTATATTTACTTTGAAAATGGTTTTAGTCCTGTGCTTCTGTAAAATTTTCTTTTTTGTCCTCTCTTTACCAAAAACATTTTTCTTGTCTGGTTTTAATGATGACAGGCATAACAAAACATCCTATTAAAACAATAATTAGGCACAAATTAGAAAAGGAAAAAAAAGTACATAATGAAATTCTCTTAGCATTAATTTCCTGTTATCTGATCTTCATTGCATGGAAATCAGAACTATCTCAGTTTCCTAAGAATAATCTCACTGTCTTCATTCACCCTGTGAATCATCATCACAGATATGTAAAAAGTTGTATTAGTCATGTTGGCTCTAAGACCACATCGATGCAAGCTATTTGTGAATTAATTATATGTGTTTGGAACTCCTTGTTCATGTACAACAAAGGAACAGAGTCTGCGTATGAAAGACAAGAATTAGTTTAGACCTTTTAAAAAATATATATATTAACACTCATTTATTAATTTTTGTGCTTAGTCAACATTCATCTATCTTAAAATTTTATCTGTCCATTTAGCTGAAATTTATACCTGATTTTTTGATGTTTTGCAGTGTATCCATTCATCAAAGGAGGTGGCTTATCTTATATAGAGTGTTATATTAGTTTTAGAGACTGTAAGGAGAACATGGAAATTAAATCCGTAAAAAAAAACATTATAAGGCTAACCAAAGCTGGAAAAGACAGGACTTAAAATGGATTGGTGGAATGAGCTTATTCCTAATGATCTGGGAACACTTTCGCAGTACCTTGAATTTCAAGGTATTTTATTTATCTTACTTCATATTGGGTAGCATAAGTTCACAGTAGGAGAGGTTAAACAATTGTTTCTTTGAATGTTTGCAGACAGAAATTGCATGTGCACACACTCATATGCTTATTTGAAGCATTCATCTGAAATATTCCAGTGGAATACAAAATACAAAAATGTCTTCAGTCCAACATAGAGCTTAGCTTTTCATGTCCTGATCCTATAAACAGTATGTTTATATGTTCCTTGCTTTGCTTGATTGTTTTGAGTGTACTGTATTTGACTGATAATGTAGGGTTTATGTAGACATGTATTTACGAATGTGTCCATAAAGATATGGGTACAATACACACAAAAACAAGAGAATTTACCCTAGTAACAAACACACAGAAATGTATAGAGATGATAAGGCAGTTGGCAGATGGCACAAAACAAACACCTATTATGTTTGAAAAATAAAGAGAAGAGTGGGGGTTAAAACATCTGTTTACAGCTGACAAAACTGTTCAAACAACTGGGAGTTTTGCCTTGGACGCTCAAGGAAACTAGAACATCATGACAGAGAAATGAAGTTGTGCAAATGCAGCAACACACATGCATGAGATTGGGGGTGAAGAGAAGAAGATTGATTTAAACATCAATACTTGCGGTTTTATTTACCACAAAATGGGTTATTGTAGACAAACAATTTAAGTCGAGGCTCCAAACCTCTGCAGTTTGATTCAGCTTCATCTCTTTTGCATAAAAACTACTGGCTTTTTTCCATTTCTGCTTCAACATATATACTGATAATACCAGAAGATGAAGTAGGTTATTGTTTTTCTCTGAATAGCTGGAGGTATGTTTATTCTACAGCATAGTGGCTTTCCTGCTGTAATCATGAGAATGTGTCCTTTTCAATGATAGATGTATCAGCTTTACTTAAATTTTTGTATTAAAAAAAAAAATACTGTTCCAGGAAATATATATTGTATTTATAAGGGTAAGTACAGTCAAGTCATATTTGACTCATAGTAGCCACTGCTGTAGTTTTCTTGGTAGGGAAGAATACACAAGTGGTTTACCATTGCTTCCACCTATGTACTTGGGATGCGAACACAGGAAAGCGCTGCAAAGTCCAAACACCCCAAACTTTATTTTAACCTCTGCAGGAACAAGTAGCTCAGGAGCTATGAGACACTGGCCTTAGCTACTGTACCACTTTGCTGCTTACATGTCTACATTCATCCCTCAGGTAACATGGTACAATAGGACACTACAATATCTTATGAAAATACATATAAATAATAATAAACTATAAGCTTGTTAATTAAACACCCCTGCATGTTTTCTCTGTTCAGCGGTCATTCTAGATCTCTACATGTCCTGTTAGCAATCTTGTCAAAGATTAAACATTACAGTCATAGACATCAACCCTGTGCAATTCCCAAAAACATTGCTTGAAAACCCTGCTTACTGCTGCAGAACAGTAATTCATCAAAACAAAAAACTAAACATGAAATAAACATTCACAAGAACATTTTAGAAAATTAAATAACACAATAAATGTATTCACTATGTACTCAAATTTAATTGTGCTTACTGCAAGGCAACATGGGAGAACTACTTTCTGCTTCTAGTAACATTGACAATCTCAATCATAATCTTTTATTGACAGACATATGGCCAAAAGTCTTACAGATGCCTGTACAATGTAACAAAGCCTAATGATGTTTTCTGATAACACACACACACCTTCCGGACCGCTTATCCCATATGGGGTCACGGGGAACCGGAGCCTACCCGGTAACGCAGGGCGTAAGGCCGGAGGGGGAGGGGACACACCCAGGATGGGACGCCAGTCCGTCGCAAGGCACCCCAAGCGGGACTCGAACCCCAGACCCACCAGAGAGGAGGACTGTGGCTCAACCCACTGCGCCACCGCACCCCTCGTTTTCTGATAACAGTCCTCTCTATTTTGTCTTTTAAATCTTTTTATAGACAAAAGTGAAAAATTGATAAAGGAGGTAATTATACTGGACAATGGAATTACATTTGTTTTTAGTGAATTGCGATATAAGCAATAATTTTTTTTCTAAAATAAAGGCCTTCTCCTGCAGCTTGTATTTGACATTTGCTGAATATTTGAAATTTGAATATTTTATGTGTATAATTTAAAAGAGCCTTTCATTTAATCACTTTGTTGCTGCTCGATATTTTTTAGAATATTTGCCCGTAATTTTCGTCAGTCATTAAGATGTCTAAGAGTAATCTGAGCCCATCCGTATCCGAAGGGAAAATGTTGAGAAATCATATACTGGGACCACTACTGGTATCAACTGCTTTGAAAGCACCAAGACATTTTTGCCATCAGCCCTTCTACTTGCTTTGCATATCCATGCTCAGTAAGTTAAAACAAAATTAGTAATTTTTTACAATGGAAAATTGCTTTCAACCTCATTTTTAGCACAATGTTAAATGTTCCAGAGCAATCATTGACCTGACCCATAAAAGTACACCACCCGTGGACATCCCAGCAAGAGTTGTGAACCTAAACTCCTTCAATCAGTCAGTTGATTGAATGTACAGGTATTTACTTATTAGTGGGATGAGAATGGTTTGCTTTGCATTTTAAGCCCACCAGTGATACACTGACTACTCAGGGTGATTACTTAGCTTCTCCTTCAGCAGTCTTCTACCCAAAAGAACAATTCCTAGTACTCCTCCTACACTATTTTTTTTTTAATATTTCCAGGGAAAAAAATGTAAAAGCTGTTAAAACTATTCATATAATTTTAAAAGCCCTTCAAAATGGAAAATAATCTTCAGTTCCTGAATTATGTTTGGCACCTATTTTTAATGATAAGACACCCTCCTTTACTTCTGAAGTGTGTACCATTTTACACTCTTGTTTACGAGCTTCGTCAGTAATTAGTTTCATTTTAATTCCACTGAACTCTCTGTGGCGTTTTCACATTATCCCAAACTCTCCTACTGTTTAAAGCTGAGAATACTCAAAATGATTAAATGTTTCTTTTATTGTCTCTGTTTTATGAATAAATTATTAAATGTGATTCTCTGTTGGGGTCTGAACCACACTGGAATTATCCTGCCAGCCTATAGAGGTAACTTAGCTCCATCATCTCTAACGATTGCTATTCATGTGAGTGCTCCTTTTCTTCCATTTGAATACAGAAGCTTAGTTTGAAATGCACAGTGTATAAGGTTGTGGAGCAAATGCCTTGGAGAAATGAAGAGTTTTTGTGTTTGTCTGTGAGCCCTTAATTAGAGCGCGGGAGGACTGTTGTAACTGTACTGTTAACACTGAGATTTGATTATTCTTAGCATGAGAGAACTAGAAAATGGCATTATGAATTATACCCCTAATAACTGTAACACATAAAATCTTAACTGAAAGTACAGTCAAATTTTCTGTAGTTCTCTGCACACGCTACATATTGGTGAAAAAAGCAGAATGCCATAGTAAACTGGTTTCCGAACATTTGAAATGATTGTCGTCTGTCGAAGAGGTTTATGAAAAGAGGTGATATGAGCGTTTGAGCACTGTTTTGTAACCTTATATCTGCAGGTTTTGCATTTGGTGTCTTTCAGCCCTGTTTGCCCATACTTGGCATAGTTACTATCCATTTACAAGTTTTTTTTTTTTGGTCCTTTTAAGTTTATCCTAGTTTATCCATAGTGCAGCCTCCTTAAGGCTTTTGCATTTATAGATAGATGACAAATAGCCAAAGAAGTGTAACTTTACCAGGCAACTGAAATGTAGCATTCTGCCAAAGACCAACAGACACATTGGATTTTTCTTCAGATCTGGAACAATATTGCATGATTTTAAAATGAGACATATTTGAGACAATAAAGTATATCTATGCAAAAAAAATGCTGTATTAGGCAAAACTTATTTATTTAAAATATAATATTTTGTTGGCATAGCAGGTACAGTAAGTTAAAAGAAATGGGCAAAAATGAAAATATTCAAATGTTTGCAGGAGGTTTAGCTTGCTCTTTATATCCACAGATTCTCTGGTATTGAGATCACCTTGAGACAAAGATGGAATATCTAGAGGGCATCACAGACCTCCCACTAGTTATTTGATCCATCGTCTTGCAGATAGGATTAGAAAACCCTTATCTCTAGCCTGTATTTTAATCCATGCATGATTAATTCAAGGTACAAAGGCATGAGAAAACAGAGCAGGAACAAAGGCTGTGTTGCCGAATGATACAGAAGCTGGAGAAGTGCAAAGTAAAGCGCTTTAAAAACTATGCTGCTTGAGGATTCTGCAGAGCACTGTATGTAGTGGTTCAGCTACAAACATACAAGTGTAGCATTTCATTTCCCAAGAAACATACAGTATGGAGAGAGGGGGTGGAGTATGGTGAAGGGAAATGGCTGGCAAATTTCCAATACATGGTTTTTTTCACTTCGAAAGATTAGATTCCAAAGTGAGACAAAAGTTCCCAAAGCAATGCAAATTGCTCTCTGCTCGTAACCTCAGCTCCTGCAGCTCACCAGAAATATTTTCACTGTTATTCCTTCACCACAGATAAGCCACTTTTGCATTTAACAATTGGGAGATGTTTTGAAATGATTACCAACCCTGGCGTCTGGTAATGTAAATCCGGCAGCACAGCGATTATTTCCGTGAAGTGGCAGGAGCAATGCTGCTGAGATCCAGCCTCCTGGCAGAAGGATGATTTCTATAGTGATCTCAGCCAAAAGCTTTGGAGCTTAGTGTCATTTTAAAATTTACAGAAAAACCCCAAGTCCCCCACGCCCCCTTTTCAAAAGGAGCAGGGTCTGTTTCATGTACTTCTCAAAGTTAGCAATCTGAATTATCTCCAGGGTGGCTTTGGCTTGTAACCCAGTTATCCATATTTTAATGAATATCTTCTTTGTGTGACCAGTTTACCCACAGTTTAGTGCCAAACTAGGATAGAGTTGAAAATTAAGGAAATTAATTACCAGTGAGGACAAAAAGAGATAAAGACAATATGAATCTTTGCTGTTAAGGAGATGAATCTTATAGTCAGGGGTTACAAAGGTTTAGATTATGGCCTTATATTTCCTGACTGGTTTTACTTATTTGACAAACAGAAACTGCATCATATGTTTTCCTTGTATTTTTTGTTCTGTATCTCTTTTCTTGCTGTTCTTGGCTTTGTCAGTCTACTGAGCCAATATTAATTTAAGAACAAATATAATGGTTGAGAAATGCTAGACACCTCCATTTTAGATGCGTCCCCTCCCCCTTCAGCCTTACACCCTCTGTTGCTGGTTTAGGCTCCGGTTCGCCACGTCCCCACTTGGGACAGGCGGTTTCAGACAGTGTGTGTGTATATTTCATGTTGAAGAAAAGCATAAGCAAAATGAATACATGCAAATATCCCCTTGTTATGCACAGTATGACTGAATTTAAGAAATTAATACAGGAATGAATTATCCTGCTAATTCAGGATAAAACTAACCCTCTTTAAATTGCTTTCATAAGGCCTAGGAACAGTTTCTTCTTGAATTCCCCTTTTCTCTTTACAATAAAGAAGAATAACATTATAGCAAACAATGCATATTAATGTGACATTGCCAATAACCCCTGTAATGGAAGAGCAAACAGCGCTGACAGATACACATTTGTTGCAGATGCATCTGGGATTTTACTAATGGTCATATTTAGCATGATCTCTCCACACAGAGAATGGAGAGGAAAGGTATTTATTTTCAGCAGAATGTAATGCAGCATTTATATGTAATCCAGAATGATCTGACTCTGATTCAAATCCCTTTATGCAATCTTGGAAACACAAATAATTCAGCAAATATCCACAAAACAATGTTTTACAAAAATTACACTGTAGATATTTCTTATAATAATAATTCCCTGTTTTTAGTGCACCACAAAGAATAAAATGAATACACAGAACTTACATTTAGTTTAATCATTTTTAGATTTGTGGGTATATGGATTTTTTTAAATTAAATCACAGCTTTTCATAACTTCTGTTCTAACGCAGCTCATGTTTTTTTTTTTTAAAAAAAAAACAAAATTTTTATTCAAAAGAACTTACAATCTTGATCTACCAATTCATGTAGTTTGACACCGTATTTTACTGCAACTGTCCAAGTTAAGTAGTAAAGTTGGGAACTTGCTCAGGAGTATTGTATTTCTTGGGTCTTTAAAGGGAAGCCTTCAGGCTAAAAGTCTGTTTTCTGAACATGCTGGTACATGGTACCTGCCTGTTTTCAAACTTAATTTCGTAAAGCCACTCTGCAGAAGCTCACACCTATTGTCTGAACCATTAGTCTGTAGGGGGTTGCAGGGAGCCGGAGCCTAAGCTGGCAACACAGGGCATAGGGCTGGAGGGGGAGAGGACACACCCAGGATGGGATTCCAGCCCATCGCAAGGCACCCCAAGCAGGACTCGAACCCCAGACCCACCAGAGAGCAAGACCTGGTCCAACACACTGTGTCACCACGCCCCGTGCTCTGCAGCAGCTATGGTTACAGAAACATCACAAAATATAATAACTACAACATATATGTACAAGGTTTTATATTATTAATAATAGCAAACTGTATGTAGCTACTGTAGGGCCACCAGCAGAAATTAAAAAGGAATTAAAAATAAATTAAAATCTAATGCAATGAGGAAATAATTAATTTTATATAGCTGTGCATCATAATAGAAATATTTACACCTCAATCCTGCATATTGCTATGATCGCCACCCATCAGTTTAAGTTTTAGAAATTCTTAACTTTTTTAATTTTGCACGAAAACTAATTTTCTCTTTCATTACTGGATAACATTCATTTCTATACAAGTGCAAATGTAAAGCTTTAAATTTCTTTGCTTTTACAAAAAGTTCTATATTTTGGTGTTTATGACAGCCTCACAGATACAACCTTGCAATACGATTTTTCAGAGGATCTTGTTTCTACCTTTGATGACACAAATTATATGTGGAATATGGATAGCCCAGGTACATACTGCATAAGACCACCGATCACTTATTTTTGGCTCCAGTCTCTGTAAAAAATTCCAGTCCCTTAGCCATGTTTCTTTCAAAATATTGGCAGATGCCATACAGACATGATTGAAAGGAAAAGAAACCTACAAGTTCATTTGCAGAAACAATGGAAATTACAGTACATTACACACACACACATTTTCAGTACATTACAGTATTTTAAATTGGTTGTTTATTCAGGGCATCTATTTCCATCATGCAGTATGCACATTAAGTCACAAGCAGGTCTCTGGAATTTCAGTGTGACATTTAGAACTCAGAGAGTTCACCGATTTAATTGCAAGTTACACCTGTTTCTATTGAGCTTGTCATGCTTCATTTCGATTCCTGAGAGCTGACCTGAACACCACTGATACAGATGGCTTTATGCATAACCACTGAAAATGGGCTTGTTTTTGTCAGTATCTCTGTTTAATTATGCCTGTACAAATGTGATTCATTTCTTTTCCAAAGCACACCATGACCTAAGCAAACACACTAGTTAATGTGACCTGATGGAGTTTTCAGGTTCAGATAATGACACACTGAACTAGCAGTGTGCATAATTGTTTGATATATATATATTTTTTTCCCATTGTTAAAATCCTACTGCAATTACCAAAATACATGTTTAAGTATATAGTTGCTTAAATGGATATTTTAAAGAAAGTCTTGTGAGTTAAAGCTAAAGGCAACTGTTTTTTATAAACAAGAAATGAATATTGCATATTATATCTTCACAATGAGCATGTTAGCAATAGAGTGGCAAGTAATGTAGTGCAGCATTTCATTTGATGGGTCAAGGTTTGAATCCCTGCACTTGCTGTAGTTTCCTTAAGCACTTCGCTTACCTTGAGTTGTACCAGTAAATATTACTGACATTTATAACTGAATATAGCTTAGTATAGTTCTCTTGAAATTGTACATTTCCTTGGACAAAGGAATCTGCTAAATGAAAAAATCTAATAAATTGATGAAAAAGGTTTGGGTTCAAGTTTGAGATGGGGACTTGCTGTCATAAAAGCTTTTTAAAGAAGTGCCTTAGACTGATTATGTGAAATAACCACAAGTTAAAAAAAAAAAGAAAATATGAAGGAAGTAAAATTACTTTTAATTTGTTATATTGTAATAATTCATAAATAATAATTATAGTAAGCAATGCAATCATTCAGCTTCATAAATAATGTGTACATTATCTATTTCTGGAGACTTATCAATCAGCAAAAACTATGATAAAAAAAAGTAAAATTTCTCTTCAAAGCCCATCAGCATTTACACCCTCACACCACTTAAAAGGATGACTGTCTTCTACAAAAAGGGATATCTCCTCCGGCAGGCTAATGTTGTCATTTCAAAAAGACAGTTCAAAGGTAGACAGAGATAAATAATTGTCATCTCTTCAACTCAGCCATAGCCCTAGTCAAGAGGATTTCTTTATGTTGACTGTCAGCTCTGCTTTCGTCACCCTTAAAACCCAAATCAACTCAGTTGTTAGAGTGAGAGCATTAAGAGCAGAATTACAAAGATGAAGGAGAGTTCTTTTTAACACCAAACCTCTATCCCAGATCCTTCATTGTGAAAATTTTACCTTTTTCATTTATACATTCAACCCCCTCATCAAAGCGAGACAAAAGTTCTTCTTCACACTTTTCTTCAGCTTTGTGTACCAAAAATGACAGTGGAATCTGAAAGTAAGATTTATTCTTCAGTGAAGATACACCCCCCCCCCCCCCCCCCACATTAAATCATAAGTAGTTGCTGGAGTCCCTAAGGGTTCGGAAGAAAGATTTCAAGTAGTCAGTAAAACATCAAAATATCCATCCAAAAAGGTATTTGTTCACGATGTGACTAAGGAAAAAAGACCTGTGAATGTGGAAGCTTACCAGAGGCAAAATACTACAACTTACTGCTGTCATAAACATAGGTGGAATTGAGTTGGCCACCCTATATTGCAGTGCATACTATCTGCAGTTATTGATCATCTGTCATCTGGCCACTGTAAAAGTTTCTATGAAAGCTACGTAATAATTTAAAAATTAAAATGAAACTCATATCACTGACCCAGTGATCAGCATCTCTTATGACTTGCATGGAGCAACCATGGCACGTATTGTTACTCAACCTCTCAGTTTGTTAACCAGTTATCCTTGTCAGGCTCATGGTGGTCCGGCGTCTATTCTGGAATATCTGAGCTTTACGATAGGAGGGGTACACCTTGGAGAGGACACCAGACCATCGCAGTTCAAATTGTTGGTGAAAACTACTCAGGACTAAAAAACCAGCATTCTCATCATTCAAGTCCAGTCAAAAGAAAAGCACAATAGAAAGGATAGATGGGGATGTTTTCATTTCTAAATAAGACAGCACTTAGGAGTCTGTCCTTTTGTATGCATGACCAAGTAGCCAATGCACCTCTCATTTTCTCATTAGCTGCTGAGACAGAAAGATGTATGAATCCCTTGAAATATCTGTCCTTTCCCCTACCTGGGGGAAAATGAAATGAAAAGTAACTGTTTGAAAGCTGCGTCAGATTAATTTCTTTTACAGCTCTTGTAAGTCAACGGCAAAGTTAACAACACTCATGAGTTGCAGCACATACAAGATTGCAGTGCCAGTATTGAATTAAATGGTCTTTAAAGAGATTGTTCTTGTTCCATATTTATGCTTCATTATACCGTCGCTTTTCGAGAAGGTGGGGGAAATATTTTAATCAGGTTAGTATCAAGAGTACACAGTAGCGAGGAAAAAAAAAAGAAAGAAAACAAGTTCCAATTATTCACAGACACTTTCTCTGTTGAGTTTGAGAATGGCAATACATTTTGTTGTCATTCATCACTTGAACAGGACTAATGTGGATATTTGTTTAGATTTGGTAAATTATACATATTTATCATTCGGACTGAAACATTCTCATAGGAAAACCATGCACTGCGAGAATATGAAAGACTGACCTTGAAAAAGGATAGTAATGAAAAATTGATTAAGTAATGAATGATCATCCAAATACTTATCTGAGATCCATGCATAAGGATAAGACTAGCATCAATAATTAAAGCAGCCGATTGATAACTTAGGCAATTACAAATATTATTTAAATAGATTTCATGGGTTTTGCAGGTATTACATCTAAGACTTGCTAATCAAAATCAGAAACACTTAGTACTATTATTAGAGGAAGTGGTAATATTCCGTCAAAATTCTGAAACAATATTAACTAAAACTGAAAAAAAAGTTCTGTGTCTTGGATCAGCTGAAAGGGTGGGATACTTAGAATTATGAGGCCACCCTGGGAAAGATTTAAGAATCTGATAAAATTAGACAGAAGAGAAAAAAAAAAAAAACTGGCTATACACTGGAAATCATAGGCTGGAAGAGTGAGGTTTAGGTCAGCAATATTATTATAGCAGAAGAAGGTCTGAAGGATCATCACACTACAGATCTTGGCGACCTTGAAGGCAGACAGGGGGATGGTTTCAAAAAGAAACCTGTTCCCATCTGCTGCAGAAAATATCTCACAATCCAACTTGGTTAAACCATGTCAAGCATTACAAGACAAATAGAATCCTCCAAATTTCTATATATGTTTTCTACAACTTATTTTCACTGCTGACACTTGCTTTGTGTTGACTTGCAATCATGTTTTTTTGAAGATAACATAAATCAGTAAAATAGTATTTGTTGTTGATTAAGTCTGTTATCTATATCATTTATCTGCACTCCACTTTTTTTTTTTTTTAACAACTAAAACAACAATGTCAGATAACAGCAATAAATCAATACAGGGAAAACTGCTGATAATAATACGTATTTGAGTTTCCTCGACATATTTAACATTGTGAAACTTCTGTGCAGACTCATGGGTATTTCTGTATGGAGTAAACTTATTATCAGAGTTGCACATTCTAGAGTTGCAATAAAAAAGAGTTCCAAAATAAACAAGTATTCAGATATACACATATTTTCCTGACTTTGCATTTTATTTTTGTGAATTCCCCTTGTGGTCCATTAGTCAGTAACTTTTCAATTCTGCTCGACAAGGATATGTCCAAATCACTGTCAAATTTAGTATAGTACAGTTTAGAAAGACTTTTGAGATTGCTACCATTTAGTATTTGCTGTTGTTTGATTTCTTGTCAAAGTTTAAAATTTAAACTGAATTAGTAGTCACTGCTTATTAAATGGGGGGGTGCGGTGGCGCAGTAGGTTGAACCACAGTCCTGCTCTCCGGTGGGTCTGGGGTTCGAGTCCCGCTTGGGGTGCCTTGTGACGGACTGGCGTCCCGTCCTGGGTGTGTCCCCTCCCCCTCCGGCCTTACGCCCTGTGTTACCGGGTAGGCTCCGGTTCCCCGTGACCCCGTATGAGACAAGCGGTTCTGAAAATGTGTGTGTGTGTGTGTGTGTGCTTATTAAATGTTCTACTTATTAGCTTGTAATACCACACAATCAGACTTCCACAAGTACGATACATCTGGTTAATATCTGGAACCCCATTTATCCATCATTAGAAACATTTATAACACTTAACATCATGATGTTCAAGCATATCATAACTTGAACATCTGTATTGAGTATAAAACCAAACATTTTCTAATGTGCACTCAAGTTCTTTGTCTATGATATGACATCTAATAAGAAACATTTCAATCTCTGGAGCCATCTATCCATATGCAGTAATTTAATTAACTGCTGTTATTTAGTATGCACATTTGAATAACCTTTTTTTCTTTTAAAAATCACTTACAAAAAAACAGTTTTTGCAGACCACACCAAATTAATACATTACAGTGAAATAAGACAAATTTTGAGACCCCTTTAAAGTGCTTTTTGGATTTATTCATCTTTAGATGCCAGATATTACCGTTAGAAAAGATTTTGAAAAACTTAATTAAAATGGAAAAAATCAAGATATAATTTTGTTTTATTTGCATCTCAATGTGCTGGCATTTCATGAATTGCAGTAGTACTGTGATATGGCCAGGCTTAATATGACAAATTTATAGAAAGGCTTGGAACTCTAGGTGTAGGGCAAAATATACCACTCACGTTGATATTCTGGATTGAATCACACACGCTTTCTGAACCACTTGTACCAGAAGGGGTTGCAGAGCCTACCCGGCAACACAGGGCATAAGGCCGGTGGGGGAGGGGACACACCCAGGACAGGACGCCAGTCCGCCGCAAGGCACCCCAAGCGGGACTCAAACCCCAGACCCACCAGAGAGCAGGACCCAGTCCAACCCACTGTGCCACCGTGCCCCCATTGGATTGAATCATACAAGTAGTAACTGAAATTCCAGTATGTTGTATATATTGATGCTATGTACTCTGGGCATAAAGTAGTGCATATTAAAAGATGCTGCTTTTGGTGGTAACAGTACTTAAATGTTTCTTCAGGCATAACATGAAATGCTATGAAACATTAACAGTGAAAATCATAATGGGTCCCTGTGCGCCACTACTCGTATGCTCAGACCATTGTATCAAAGATATGTGGTCTCTGGACATTAGTTTTATATTAGTTTTATTTTTATTAGTTATTTATACCTGGGAGAAGCAGGTAGTGTAAAATTTAAGAACATAGGATTCTAACCTGAAGGTTGTTTAAATCCCATTCCCACTTCTGCTGTGGTACCCTTGAGCAAGGTACTTGGACTGAATTGCTCAAGGAAAACACGAAGCAACAAAAAATGGGTAAAAAACTGTACATTCCTTTGGAAAAAAAACATGCTAAATGAAAAAAGTAAATATTTTATTCACATTAGGTTGAGGTGAACTTTTTAAACAAAACAGGTCATTTAAACTTCTCCTGAGTTAATGGTAATAGTTAATACTAATTAGGTATTTGCATGTATTTTTTTTATTTGGGTTAACTACTGCTTCGGTAGAGTGTTTTTGGTACCTCTGGTGTCTTAGGCTCACTTGCGCTATATATTATTTTGGCAGTTATGTTAAAAATTTGTGTAGCGTATTATTTCATGAATATAAACTTTCTAATGTTTAATCATCTCTTTTTATCATCTGAAATTGTCAGGGGATTCTTTCAACTCTCACAGTACGTTTCTTTAGTTGTATTGCATTATAGAACTTCATCCAGTGCCGTATTACTTTAATATAGGTTAAAAACAATTCAGCAACATTCAGTGTGTATGGAAAACATGTTAAGTTTTTTGATGCATTATTGCAAAGTATAATAAGGTGCTTCTTCCTTGGGTAATGTGGATTACTATGGACTATAGTGTCAGAGTGCATCAAAGGAACCTTTAATATAATTCAAAGATTCATTCATTTTTGCTTCTGGGACTTTATTACTAAAATCTTTCCCTTCAGTGCAGTTGTGGTTCTTGGGTTTGAGACAATTTTGCCTCTAAAACCTGAAGTGTCACTGGCCAGTCCAGCGTTGGTCTCCAACACAGTGCTGTTGAAACTGGCAGCCACCAAAAAGAAGAGCACCAATTCTTTCAGGCTGCTTTGGGGTCTTCTTTATTGACCATTGGCAACCCATAAGCCATCTCTCCAGGGGTGAGACACACCAACACAATAAGCAATGTGAACCCTTAATCTACTGATATCTATCTACCATATCAAATAAAACCAACAAAAATACACCAATCCAACCTGACTCCTGACTTAATAAAAAAAAAAAGAGAAAACTGTACAAAAGAAAATGGCACTCATCCCTTTCTGGCAACAATGGACTATTTGCACATGTATTAGACCCAATACACCCGTCACACCTCTTTCACTACATTCGGATGAGTATGAGGGTTCATACAAAATACAGTTCAGCACACAGAATACTGACAGCACCAGCAAGAACCCTAGAAATTTTTCTGGTCCAGTCAGCCACTTTTGGTCAGGTGGCCATGTGGCTCATCAGCCTTTTTCCATTATCGCTTGCCAATAGTAGTTGGCTGTCAATTAGTCTCCCTAGCTTCACCTGTGGAAGTAGAGAAAGACACACACACACACATACATACACACATACATACATACATACATACATACAAAACAATATACTATAGGCTTTTGGACCAAGGTGTAACATGAAGTAAATACTGAAATGCTGAAAATACCTACTTACTCAGGTTAGTCAATTGTCCTTGTCAGGATTGAGGTGGTCTAAAGTCTATCTCACAGAAATTGGGCACAAGAGGAGGTAGGAAGAGAGGGGGGCAGTGGCGCAGGGGTGCAGTGGGTTGGCCTGGGTCCTGCTCTCCTGTGGGTCTGGAGCTCGAGTCCCGCGTGGGGTGTTTTGCGACCACTGGCGTTCCATCCTGGGTGTGTCCCCTCCCCTTCCAGCCTTGCGCCCTGTTTTGGCAGGTTAGGCTCCTGCTCCTCGCGACCCAGTATGGGATAAGCGGTTTCAGATAATGCGTGTGTGTGTGTGTGTGTGTGTGTGTGTGTGTGTGTGTGTGTGTGAGTAGGTAGGATACACCCTGAGTGAGACACCAATATATATTTCACATGAATCATGGAGGAAACCGCTCATAAACACATGAAGAGCATGTAAACTCTGTACAGACTGAGATGGATATGAATATACACCCAAACAGCACAGGTGCTATAAGGCAGGAGCACTATTTGCTGTATGACTGTAATGCTGAGAATGTATTGTTAGATGTTGTGTTAGGCTTTGGTGTAATACAACTTTCAAAAGGGGGGGGGCGTGGGCGCAGCAGGTTTGGCCATGTCCTGCTCCCTGGTGGGTCTGGGGTTCGAGACCTGCTTGGGGTGCCTTGCGATAGCCTGGCATCCCGTCCTGGGTGTGTCCCCTCCCCCTGCAGCCCTGTGCCCCGTGTTGCCGGGCTTGGTGCCAGTTCACCACAACCCTGCTTGGGATGAGTGGTTTCAGACTCTGTGTGTGTGTACTTTCAATAAGTGAAACTTTTACCTGTTCAACTTGAACTTCAGAAAGCAGAATTGATTCTGCCATCCTTATGTTTTTTTCATTGGAAATAAATGGACAAACACATGTAATGCATAATAATTTTGATGGATTATGACTACATATATATATGTATGTATGTATGTATGTATATATAAGTGGGGCACAGTAGTGCAGTGGGTTGGACCGGGTCCTACTCTCCAGTGGGTCTGGGGTTCAAGTCCTGCTTGGGGTGCCTTGCGACAGACTGGCATCCCGTCCTGGGTGTGTCCCCTCCCCCTCCAGCCTTATGCCCTGTGTTGCCGGGTTAGGCTCTGGCTCGCTGTAACCCTGTATGGGACAAGCGGTTCAAAAAGTATGTGTGTGTGTCCCTGTGTAACAACAATGAGCTAGGTTTTCCTGATCCAGAGGCAGAAGGCCTGCTTGAAAATGCACTGCACATGAAATGCTATAGAAGAAACAAAGACAGTACAGGTTCACACACTAATTTATGTGATATTACACTGTAACTCTGCTGTCCTTTCTGTTAATATGTTGATGATCTAAAAAGAGGAAACAACTCCAGGAGCAAGCTAAAGGATTAAAAAATCTGTAAATGTTCTTATTTGAATAAATGACTTTCCTTCACTTTTAAGTGTTCTTTAAGTTCTTACAGAGGTCTAGCAACTCTGCTTTAAGGAGATGGCTTAATTCTGAGCTACAGAGTGTTGCATTTTCATGCCAAAGCTCCCAGAATTGAGGTGCTTTCTGACTCCATTGCATAGTGTGATCCAGTGGCAGTACTGACAAAACTGGTACCCCAAACAAATGGTTTTGGCAGATCACACAACAAAGCATTTACACTGACAGAAAACCCTGCATTTCCCTCTTTCCTTTTATGAGTTATATTAATGTACCACATTCTATTTAGCTCTGACAGAAGATGTCCAATGAAATAAGGTGTACGCTCTCAAAGGCAGGTTTTTTTAACACTACAGTACGTCTGGCCATTTATCTGCCGACGCTTGCTCAGACCAACTGCAACTGCTCAAGAGCTGCTTCTTAAGAAAAAAAAGTTATTTCATTGTAGACTTTTAAAATTGTATATCTGTTTTCTGGACACAGTTAAGAGTAAGAAGAAAGTACGACAAATTATTTGGGGAAATGATGAACACATTCCTGCTGTGGTTCCCCCAGAGTCCTATATCTGAATTTTTACCCTTTTTCCTTTTATCAGCCGAGCCTTTGCAATAAGTATAATGCAGCTTTTTTTCAGGTATAAAACATATTAAAAATCATTACGGAAGGTTGCAGGTGCAAAAATCCGTCATACACCCAAAATTGCTGTGGCAAAACTGGTCAACAGATATGCTGTGGAAAAGAGGAAATGAGTGTTGTCATAGGAACACCACAGTGTCTCCAAATGAGAGGACTATATTTTAAGTGGATTGGAAGAAATAAGAGGGAAAATATTTCCCTATGTTCATATTGCAGTTTAGGACTGACAGCACAACGAACAAATGTTGTTAAATTTTTCCCTGTCATTTTACATCTAGTTTAGATATAGAAAATTAAATTCGCAAGTCAGTTTTTCAAATATGCATTTTTGTGGTTAATTCTACATATTGAAAATTTACATGAGTGAACCAAATGCAGCTGGGGGTTCATGAAGCAGAACATTCCAATTACTAAAAACACATAGTGGTTAAGACAGATGAGTCGTTGTCATTTATATGCAATAGCAAAACACCAGTATGTCCAGATAAATAATCATCTACAGTACTTCCGTGGTCAACCAGCTATTTACAAAAACTAATCAAAGAGTGGCCAAACAGTGCATAAACATTGTAATTCTTCACTGACACTAAATGATCAAACTTGATGCTGCTCAAAACTACATTCAGGTTTTTACCACAACCAATGCTAGTGTCTTATAATGTCATTCTCCAAACCACCAGCGTTTATTTTCGTATCAGTTTCCTTTCAGTTCCTTGGCAACAAACATTTCTTCCCAGTGATGAAACAAATGTAGCCATTTCTCTCATATACTATACAACAGAAATGAGTACACCCCTGTGCAATATCACTTAAATGTCAAATGATTAAAAATTGTATCACCTCTCAATAATTGCATTTTTCTAAATTGACAAGAAGGGTATTTGCTCTTATGTAAAAGTAAAAACTAACAGTTTAGATTTATTCTATTAAAGATACAAGCCCCTCAGCAGGAGCTCAATACAACAAAAGTTGGTACACCTTTCATTACTAAGATTCAAATCTTCTGTTTTTTCAGTACTTTGTACGTCTGCCTTTATTTTTGATGACAGACTCAATCCTCCTCGGCATGGAGAATACCAGTGTTGCACATTTTCTGGAAAGATGTTCTGCCATTCTTCAGAGACAATTTTTTTCAGCTGCTGTTTGCTGGAGGGGTTGTGTTGCTCTACCTTTCTCTTTAAAATACCCCAAAGGTGTTCTATTGGTTTCAAGTCATGCGACATACTTGACAAGGTCATAGTTTTCACTTTTTTTCTTGTTTAGTAATGCTTGCGTGGTTTTGGCAGTGTGCTTTGGATAATTATCATGCTGGAATATTCCTCTTCTGCCAAGGTCCTGGAGACTGGGCGTCAACTTGTCGGCCAGTATTCTGGTATATCCACAGGCATTCATGGTGCCATCTATAAATGTCATCTCCCCAACACCTTTTGCACTCATGCAGCCCTATACCATCACACTCCCACCTCCATGCTTCATTGTCAGGACTATGCATTCACTGTGGTAGTGCTGGCCAGGTTCACACCAAACATACTGGACCCTGTTTGAGCTGAACAAATTTATCTTAGTCTCATCTCAACAAAGAATGTGCTCCCAATTCTATCAGGCTTCTTCTGTTCTTTAGCAAAATTTAGTCTTGCAGTTTTGTGCCAAAGAGCAAGCAAGGTTTTCTGGATGCCATTCATAGTGGTTGATGTTATGCAATGTCCTTTGCACTGTCAGAGCTGTCAAAACTCCGATTTCCATTGATAACCCCTGTGCCAATTTTGAAGCACTTGCCTGTCTGTTTTTCAGAGCTAGATTGTACAAGTAGCACACTGTCCGTGGTGTCATTTTAGGAGGATGACCACTGTGACTCTGGTTAGTGGTACTATGGCTCGTTCTATACCTCCTCATTACTGCTGCAACTGTGTTCAAACTGATTTTTAGTTGGTCACCTATCTTCCTGGATCCTTTTCCATCTTTCTGAAGTCTCACAATCAGATTTTTCAATTTCTCTGCCAGTTCTTCTCCATGCGGAGCCATGATGCAGACATGCAGCTAGACACAGCACGTAGGTCCAATATTGGGAAAGTTCTGGTGTTACAGTGGACACAGTGGACAGTTAATTTTCACATAAGAGCAAATACCCTACTTGTCAACTTGGAAATAATGCAGTTATTTAGAGTTTATACTATTGAGTGCTACATTATTTTATTAAACTTAGATATAATGTGCAATTGTTCATATTATACAGTATATATCAGACAAAAACATACAAATACAAAGAAAGACAGATAATTAGTAGGGCTACACTTTGCCTTCAGAGTAGTTTTGAGCCTTCGTGGATGAAATCCTCTATGTCTTCGAGGGATGATGCTGCTGTAAGAGTGCTTTACACTCTCTGCTACAAGCCTTCCAATAAAGTCTCAGTCTTGTTTCCATCTAATGAGGATAAATGAAGAGAAAATGGAAGGGGGTTCAATTTATCATTTTCTTTACAATGAAACCACTCTTGAATCTGTTTAGAAGTTTAAATCAAAACAGGGTGAGGAAATCGTGTTTGAATCACAGTTCCATCCATATCACTGTTACAAACAACACAAGCAATCCAAAGCAAATATTGGGCACTGAGAATCCAAGAGCATGCTTAACAATTGGCAACAAATGATGAGGTTTGAATGTATCCTTTGGCGTTCTCCAAACCTGCCCGCATGTAGGAAACAGATGAAAGGAGAATTAATCAAACAATATAAACATTTTCCATCACAGTGGGGTCCAAGTTTTACGTTGATTTAATGTGTTTTTATGCGCTGGCCTTGAACACAACTGGTTTATGAATGGTAACCCTACAGTAAAAAGGCTTTGTGACACACGTGATATGCTATTTTCGTCGAGACTGTGTCACAGTAGTGTTGATTCAATTCTGCAATTATTTTCAAGGCTGTTGTTTTGTGGTTTTTAACAATTATCCCGTTAAGTGTTCAACAATCCCTGTAGGGCAGTCTGAAGACTGTCCCTCTTCTAGAATGCCATTTTCTCTAGTTTGCCATAACCTGTCATAATTTTTGACACTGTCCCCCTTGCCATGCTAAATAATCTTGCAGTTTTAGTCACAGATGCATCTGTATTTTCAATTATTTCTTTCATGCTCTGATAGCTTTTTCACCATGTATTAGAAACATATTGAAGTTCTTATTGTTAGACCTCTATTGTAGCTTGCAATTGGTATTTTTAAGCTTTGTGACTTATCTATATTCCTGTCTTTGTATCTTTTTTTTTTTAAGTATATTCACCTCATGTTCACCTCCTGTGTATAGAGAGTGTGCAATTCTTATACTGACACAATATGCCCCAAACGTATGCTGTATAGAGATCAAATATAAAGACACACATAAAGCGACAAATAAAATCTTCTCACATGAACGTGGTTATGGGGGCACGGTAATGCAGCGGGCCTGATGAGTCCTGTTTGCTGTATGACTTTAATGCTGGGAATGTATTGTTAGAATTCAACTTTGGTGTAGCACTACTTTCACCCGGGGGGGGGGTTGCGGGGGGGGGCATGATGGTGCAGCAGGTTTGGCCGGGTCCTGCTCTCTGGTGGTGCTAGGGTTCTGCTTGGAGTGCCTGCTGATGGACTGGCGTTCTCTCCTGGGTGTGACCCTCCCCCTCCAACCCTACACCTTGCGTTGCCAGGTTAGGCTCCGGTTCGCTGCGACCCCGCTTGAGACAAGCGGTTTCAGCTACTCCGTGTGTGTGAAAATGGTTATTTCTGTGAGAGGAGTGAGAGCACACAAAAAAAAATCATAGAATTTTTTAAAGATTAAATTTATTGAAATGCTCACGGTAATTGTGTAATAAAGATGTGCAAGTTTTTGTTCAATTTCCTGTGGTTTATTTATTAATTTAAAACGCTATATACAGTGTAAAATCTAAAGTCAAAGTCAAGGTGTAAGCAAGAGAGGAACTTTAAATGACTTCACTGCTTTTGATCTGAAATTTGTAAAACTGAGTCAGTATAATTTAAAAAAAAAAAATAATAATAAGTATATATATATATATATATATATATATATATTATTGTCAGGGTCAAAAAAAAGGCCCACAATTAAAATTAAAAACAAACAGAAGAAAGAAAGAAGCACACACAGTCTGATACCGCTTGCCCCAATTGGGGTTGCAGTGAACCATAGCCTAACCCGGCAACACAGAGCACAAGGCTGAAGGGGGAGCGGACACACCCAGGATGGGACGCCAGTCCGTCACAAGGCACCCGAAACGGGACTCGAGCCTCAGATCCACCGGAGAGCAGGACCCAGCCAATCCTGTAGCGCCACCTCACCACCCCCAAAAACAAATGAATGAATGAATGAAATTAAAAATCAAACATGGGCTTTAACAAAAAACTGAATACACACACACACACACACACACACACACACACACACTTTCAGAACCGCTTGTCCCATACGGGGTTGCGGGGAACCGGAGCCTACCCGGTAACACAGGGCGTAAGGCCGGAGGGGGAGGGGACACACCCGGGATGGGACGCCAGTCCGCCACAAGGCACCCCAAGCAGGACTCGAACCCCAGACCCACCAGAGAGCAGGACCGGGTCCAACCCACTGCGCCACCGCACCCCCACAAAAACTGAATATTGCCATGAAATACGATACTGGGTCCAGTAACATTTTTAGCGGTTTTCCGAGCTGATCTCAATTAAGGAAGTGCAACTAAAGAGAATAGCTACTAATGTTACAGCAAAGTAGAATCATAACTGGGTGTTTCAGGACTCTCCACTTTCACATATGAATGTGTTATTTTGACCAGTCTCTTCAAGACGGCACTTGACAGCTGTGTTGCTGTCCCCTCCGAAAACCAGCACTTACCAAAAAACTAGCCTTGAAAAACAGGCCAATTCATTTTAAAATTATTTGTAATAGATTCCATAAAATGCCAAAACTCATTACATATGATGAATTTCGACCTCTATAGAATGGGAATTCAATTTTTCAGACTGTGCTCGATTGACTCCCTCAATACAGATCAATAGGTCCTCTCTATCACTAAAAGGTAATCTTGTTTTGAGGACCACGAGGCATATGTGCTGGGTGAATGAGGAATCAGAGCATGCAGTTGCCAATATACCCACAATGTGCCATGCTTATTATTTGTTATTAACCCTTCTTCCCTGACCTGATTATGCTATTGTAACATCACATTTTTCATCAGTTATAGATAGATAGATAGATAGATAGATTACGCATCATTTCCATTTCCAGTAAATCCAGAACTGACAAACTGTCAACAGGCAATCCTTGAGAATTATTAGTAAACTTGACAGTAATGACCAGTACACACAGACTTTGCAGTATCTCCAATTTCCTTTACCAAGGAAGCAGTATTGATTAGTATTGAAAGGTTTCAATCAGCCTTCCCAGGAACATTTCTGCTATTGTCATGGATGTGACGCTGTCATTTGTATCACATTGACAATTTTATGATGTGCTATTTTGAGTTTACTCACCAAATATAGCATTCTTGAAATAATATACAGGTGGTCCCCGATATACAATTGACTTACGTTCCCTGAAATCCATCATAAGTTGAAAATATCGTAAGTCGAAAAGGCATTTCATATACCAAATGCTCACCTCTGCATGACAGAATGGGAGATGCGGATTGCTGTTGTTGCCCAGCATTGCGAAAGAGTAAATTCAAAGTACAGTTTCTACTGAATGTCTATTGCCAGCTCACCATTGTGAAGTCAAAAAAATCACAAGTTGAACCATTGTAAATTGGGGACCACCTGTATTAGCTTTGAAAAAGCAAGCATATTGTAAAGATCATCCATGCTTTTAACATGGCCTGTCAAAATTAGTTACTACCATATTACTGCATTTTACACATTGTTTTCAAAGTATGAGTAAATTTCAACTTATGAAATACATTTATGAACAAGTCCCAGTTCCCATCAAGTTTACTTACACTATCCATGTTTATAGTGTTTACTTTATACACACACATTGACTGAAACCTCTTGGCCCAAGGGGGTCGCGGTGAACTGGAGCCTAATCCGGCAATGCAGAGCGTAAGGCTGGAGGGAGAGGGGACAGACCCAGGATGGGACACCAGTCCATCACAAGGCACCACAAGCGGGACTTGAACCCCAGACCTGCCAGAGAGCAGGACCTGGCCAAGCTTTACTTTCTGTTTTAAAAGACTTTATTTACAGATTTTAAAGATTTTATTTGTACTGTATTTGCAATCCAAATTGAACTTCTCAGCTATCACACCTAAATTTTCCTAAACAAGAAAAGAGAATGTAGGAACATAACGTTTGTCTACTGTGCAGAATAAACTTCAAGTTAATTGCTCTTTATTGCTGTACAGTTCAAGGGTGTTTACCACTTTGAATGTGCCTCTTTCCATGTAACTGCTCTTCCAAGATTGTTGTCACTACTAAGAACATGATGATAGAAGCCATGTTTTGTAGAATTAAGCACATAAAAGAAATCTCAGACTGTTAATAGGATGACCCGACATTTCCCTAAGTTATTTGTTACGTTATTGAAAGATGAGGTGGTGAATGGGATTTTTAGATTTCCCTGTCACTTTAAATAATAACAAAGGCTGTACAATCACTGTTCCAAAATTGTTGTATTGAGTCTCAGATTCCTTCCACAAGAACATTTTTAGGATTCTTCTGCAGAGACTGATGGCTCTTGGTACATACTCTGTGTGTGACAACTATCCTGGCAGGGGGTTGGAGCTATTTGAGTCAGAGGCAACATAGTGAACCAGGTGCAAAGCAATGAAATACTATGCATACCCAAAATTCCCATGGTAAATCTTCTCCATTTAGCATACTATTCATCTTTAAGAAAGGCTCTTCATCAAGGAGTTAACACACAGAATGTGACCCAAATTGAAATCTGTGGACAAACTGGAATTTCAACATGATGAGATGGTTGAGATGTTTTCAGGAATAAATTCTGGTTTTGCAGAATGTGGGTAAACAACCTAATTTTTAATTTTTTTTAATTTTTTTTTTTTTTCATGGGTCTTCAGGTTGGTTTCAACATTTGATCAGTATAACAGATTAAAGCAGTTATCCTAATAAATCAGTGTTGGCTGATTTCCTTTTCTATTTTTCCTGATGTGAACTTAACAATTCCTTTCATGGTTCCTTTCAAATAATTAAGTATTTAATAGCAATCATGGCTGATGGTTAGCAGCAATTTTAATTTTGCTTTAAAGAAACTTCTGAGACCTTTCAGAACTCCCGTGATTTTCATTACTTGGCTAATCTGGCACACTGCTACTGACATTCTTGATTTCATTTAGCCAAATGGTTTAAGGTTGAGCCTGTGGGAAAAGGTAGTGTCATTCATTCAAATGTGTTTCCAGACAAATTTAAAACCCCAATGAAAAAACCAAAACTACGGTTTGGTCGACACAATCAAACCAACTCCAGCTCACTAAGCATTATTTTGTATAAAGTTTAAATGTGGATGCTAAAAGTTGCAATTAAAGTTGGGATACTGTATAAGCACTCTTACATTCACCCTTAGACAGGTCTCCTTGAATCTGCAAATTTTAAGCAACTGCAGAAAAAGAGTAATTTATTCCTTAGTTGATTTCTAAACATTCAGTTGCTCCACAGCAAATGTGGACATAGCAGCCTGTTCTCATACACTTAGAGATGGGACATGGAGAAAGGTTATGTGCTTTAAGGTCAAAGTCATTGGTGGGGATATGGGATTCGGTGTTTGGTTTTGCTGCTTTCATTAAGGTGAGTAGATTTGTTAAGACCATTAGGAATTTGTTATTTACATAACAAGATTAGCTGGACCATTGTGCAGTGACATTTTCTACACTGTAAAATAATTTACGAGTTCATGAAAAAGACCAATGAGCAACCTCATTAAACAAACAGCAGTAGCCAAAGAGTATGAGAGCATGGCCTTCGGTTCAAAAAAGAGAGACTCGTAATCACATCCAACTGTTTTTAGATTATGTGCTTTAAACTGTTTTGCAGTCTGATGGCCAAACAACCATTAGTCTTACTTTTGTATCATGTCACCAAAGACCCCATAGCTTCATGTCAACTGGAAATGCCTTCATCATGATAAGATTACCTGGCCTTTTTGGTTCATGAATGATCTGATCATCTCAGTCCACATCTGTCTGCTTGGCAGACCCTACAAGACAGTCCTGTTTATACTGACTGAAGAAATCACAATTAAAAACGCTGCACTATCTTATAGTGCATAGTATATTTTTATTTATGATGCACATCTAAAGATTGCCAGGCATTTCTTGCATCCCAATGACAGAAATTACAAAGATGTTTCCTCTTTGTAGTACTATGATGTGCCAGTTGTATTTGGCTCCCAATTGTCTTTAAGAGATGTGATCATTTCAGAGGCACTGCACTCAGAGGTGAATATTACATATGAGGAGCTGTGTACAAAAAGCAGTCCCATTTGAGATAACTTTGAAAAACCTTTTCAAAACAAAGACAGCTGAAATAAGAAACACACACACACACACACATACCCGTGGGGTTACAACACAAAATCTTTAGTTATTTCTTTGAAATCAGCAGTTGCTTTTGTTGTTCAAAAAATAGGGCACGGGTAAACACTTTATTGGCCCTGCCTTAGGACTTACATAAATCAATATATTCTCTGTATTTCATTCTCTTTTAAAACAAAATGTAGAGAAAGTGATTGCATTTGGCTTGATTGTCTTCCTGTTATTTTATATTGCATATTTTATGGTGCCACTACCCTGAAAATGATTTGAAAGACTCATCAGAGATAAATATTTCCAAAATGAAAATGTGACAATGCTCTCTGGGCATGCAACATCAGAATAATGTAAATTTTTGATTAATATCTGATACAACAGTTAACGAATGTAAAATTAGCTTCCTTCCTACCAGTAAAACACAACATATTCTCTTGTGGCACTTTATGGGATATTTTTAATTTTGTTTCAAATTGTTTTTAAAGTGGGGGGTGCAGTGGCGTAGCAGGATTGGCTGTGTAGTGCTCTCTGGTGGGTTTGGGGCTTGAGTCCCGCTTGGGGTGCCTTGTGGCGGACTAGTGTCCTGTCCTGGGTGTGTTCCCTCCACCTCCAGCCTGATGCCCTTCATTGCCGGGTTATACTCTGGCTAGCCACGACTCTGCTTGGGACAAGCAGTTTCAGTCAGTGTGTGTGTGTTTTTAAGGTAGATTAAGTTATGAGTGGAAAGAAAAAGGCACAGTTTTTAGCACTGCAAAATTTTTTGGACTTAGCTTTAAGTTTTTGTTATCCAGAACAAACTGGATCTTAATTTCTTTCGTAAATCAATCTCCCCTGAGCCTGGTAAGGGGTAACGAGGTCACACACAGATCTGACTGCTGAAAAGTAATATGAGAGTGTGACATTACAAAGTTTGTGTGATAGGTTTAGTGCATATTTGTATGTGTTCAAGTTAAAGGAAATCTGATTTTTTTTTTCTTTTAATTGGTCAAAACCATCTGTCTACATTTACTTTTATTCATTTAGCACAGTCTTTTCTCCAGTGTAAATTAAGGTGTTAAGCTACTTATTTATTTTCCAATTTAATACAGTTGGTTAATTTTACTGGAGCAATTTAAGGTAAGTACCTTGCTCAAGAATATTAAAGCTGAGTTTAAGTTTCTTAGTTAAGGATTCAACAGGTGGGAGACAAACCGGCAACCTTCAGATCCAAAAGCAGTGGGTCTAACCACTGTATGATTGAATTGCAACTGGAAATAGTTCAAATCCTACTCTAGCTGCAGTACCCTTTAGCAATGTACCAGTCAGCAATGTCACGAATTGACACAAGAAAAAAACCTTGCTGCTTAATAACGAGTACATAATTCCCACAAACTTTGAAAAACTCTAACATAGTACGTCACTTTGAACAAGCACTCACAAAATGAATACGTGTAAAAGAAATCGTACCGTAAATACTACACAAATTAATCTCTATTTTCAAACTGAACTTTTTACATTTCTGTGTTGACAAAGATCTGACAGTTAGATGTTATAACACACAGACACACACACACTGGCTGAAGCTGCTTGTCCCAGTCAGGATTGTAGTGAGCCGGAGCCTAACCCGGCCACGCAGGGCATAAGGCCAGAGGGGGAGGGGACACACCCAGGACAGGACTCCAATCCGTCACAAGACAATCTGACTCCAACCCCAGACCCATCAGAGAGCAGGACCCGGCCAAGCTCGCTGCGCCACCGCGCCCCCATCATACATACCCAAATTTATTTAAAAATATGGTTAAAAGGAAATTAATTTTACTAGTATCTAATGCTGTTCTTTGTTTTTCTGCAAACAACTCCATAGCCATGATATCATTTATACATCGATGATATTTATTAAAAAATTCTGTCAGTTGTTACGCGTTTAACCGCTGAAAAGTCTTTGAAAAACTCCTGCATATTGTATAAATATCTACAAGTTTTGAAAATTAATCTGTGTATGAAAACAGGTGTGCATTATAAAACTGGTGAATAACAAAGCAACAGTTTGGCTGTCTTTTAGCCCAGTGGGAACATGTTCAATGTGGTAATGTATTGGAGATTGCAACCATTATGGCTTTGTTTTAATTAGCCCCACAATAACTTTTATTGCCAGTAAAGGATGATTAATAACCAATCAGACAGACAGTGGAGGTAGTCCAATGGAATCACTCGACTTTGCAAAGGCCATACCCTTAATGGCCACTATAAGGTTGTTATTGAGTCTGCAGATATAGTTCTAGGCAAAAGTCTGGTAGCCTTGATTATCATACCTGAGTGCCCTTTCGGCTACACCTAGCTCCAAGCCAGAATGGTTGAGATTAGTTTAATTTTCCAGCCTTGGCATGGTCATTTTGAATAACTGACCTTTAATTAACAATCACGGAGATCAGTGGAGGGTGGCAAATTCTGTCTCGAGTCTCCCACTGTCTGATATCATCTTTTCATTAGGACGGGGACCTATCAAGGACATTAAAATGAGGAAAGGATTCATGGACATGTGGCAAAGCAACTGGGGGGATTGATGAATTATATATGATACTGACATCAGAGACAGTGAGGCCTAGCTGCAAAGTAAAGTGAAGCAATCAAGATTTTTCATATATATATATATATATATATATATCTTCAATTTATTTCTATAGAGTGCTCTTCTCACGCAGTGACACAGAGCGCTTTAACACAGGCATAAAGCAAGAAAAACAGATACAAACAAAGAAGACAGTCGACTAATGGCTACCATAATGAAGAACTTATTATAGAGCTATAAGTATACACACACATTTTCAGAACCGCTTGTCCCATAGGGGGTCACGGGGGACCGGAGCCTACCCGGCAACACAGGGCGTAAGGCCGGAGGGGGAGGGGACGCACCCAGGACGGGACGCCAGTCCGCCGCAAGGCACCCCAAGCGGGACTCGAACCCCAGCCCCACCGGACAGCAGGACTGCGGTCCAACCCACTGCACCACCGCACCCCCTGCTATAAGTATACCTACTATATATGTATGTATCTAGTAATACTAGCACCTTTGCAAAACAGCAGATCAATCAGGAAAACAACTGGCTGTGCAAAGTTACAAGAGTGCAAGATGAGGTCTTAATTGTCATATGTTTGGATAACCAATTGCTTCTGTGTTCAAAGAATTTGTCTCTCCCTTCTGTCATATATTTGTTTCCCTATCTTGGTTACTGCCTCATTTTAATTCACTGTTTCTCCTACAAAGTAAAAGTGACTGGGAGTCACAAAGATATTTTATTCCTCAGAAAATATTGACTGTCGACTTTCCATTTATTGCTTATTGGATGAAAAACATTTAACTCTTCTATGCTCAGGTTGATTTGATTCGACCTGTCCTTCCAAGTGTTCACTCCCTCACTTCAGACATGACTTGAATAATTTCAGGTAAAGATGTACCTTCTTTAAAGAACACTAAATAAACCAAATTCCATTTTTTTTCAGTATATCTTGCAAAGAACTTTTTGATACAAATGTATACAAAGCTAAGTGGAAATATGAGCAGTAAACATAAATGTCATTGTAGTAACACATATGGCAAGTAAATTCTGAAATCCAGGGGGCATAGAGTGGAGAATAACAAACACTGGGGATAAATAAATAAATAAATGAAAAAATAAATAAACAAATAAACTGAACCCCTGGGGGTGCAGAACTGCACTGGCCTCCTTCCCTCCAGATATGCTAAGTACAGTTTGAAGATGAATACAATGTTATTGGTATAGACAACAAGCATTAACAATTACTTCAAAAAAAAAAAAAAACCTGACAGCAGAATTCGTCATGGGGTTATAGGCAAAATATTATCCCATTTTATGCCTTACTGAAGTGAGCTACAGATTTTTAAAACCGTATGTGGTGTTTCTTAAGCTTCCAGCCATTTAACAGACCACATTTTCTGTGCTGATTTTAATTCTTTCAAAAGCCATCCACACAGATAATATTTTTGGAAAATGTTACAAGACAAGAAAAATTCCCACATTCTTTCCCAAAGGCTCTGGGTGATTGCGTCCCAATGCGTATGCATAAGTTTATCCATCAATTTTGCTGCCCAAAGCTACAAGCTACAATTTACTTTACTGCCATGAAGATTTCCATGGAAACAGAAAGCAACTGAAAGCTGCCTACTCCCTGCTGTCCAGACTGTATTATATCAGCCGTCAGGATCTCTGGTACATATGTAATTGAACAATTATGACATAAAGGGCTTTAGTGATGAACAAAATAGTATTGCTTTGTCATCTTTTCACTGGTTTTTTAATTGCACATTTTGTTTTCTACTGGCACATATAAGCTGTCTGTGAAACTTGGAAATCTCCTGACTTCTGCTTTGAGTATGAGTATCAGCAGTACGTGAAATAAATATTGGTCATCAATCTGGTTATTGCACAATTCACTGCTGTCAGACCTCTCACAACCTGCTTTAAGAGCATCATATAATGAACACAATTTTGTATGAAGAACTACATTTTTTCACCCCACCCTTTCAACGCCATTGCTCAGCTATAGTTTTGAAATTCATTTTCACTATGCATTTTTATCTGTAATCATGGAATATTTCTCCTTTTGGAACTATTTTCTATAAAGAACCTCATAGCTTTCTAAAATTACTTACCTCTTTTACACACCTGGACAATTTTTTTTTTTTTTTTTTTTTTTTACAGGAGCAGTCAAGGTAAATACTTTGCTTAAGGGCACTAGAGGTGGAGGTAGGGTTTCAAGCTACAAAGGCACCAACTTAAACCACTGTGATATGTGCTGCTCTAGTACTGAAATTTTCATTTGGTCTCCAGTTAATCAGTAATTGACGTTATAGATTTTCAGCTGATTTGCCTTCTGGGATTGGTAGATTTATAGTGACTGTACAAGATGTTCTAAGAGTATTTGGAAAAATGAACCCCAAAAGTTATCTGGAAAGAATAACTCACCACCCCAGGTTACTCTGTGCCTCTGCTGGATAACTATCCTCCCACCTTCCGTGGACAAGGAATAATCTCCTTTCCACTGTAAATGTTCCACTTTGAAAACATGTCTAAAGCTAATAAATTCTATAAAAGAACCACTAAGGCCTACCTTACTCTTAAAGCTGCTGAAGGATAAAGTGTCTGCTTATGCTACAAAGAAAATATTTTAAGGTATAAGATTCCTGTTTTCATTTTTCTCCTTTTTTTTTTTTAAAAAAAAACTGTGACACTGCAGATTTTTACATTTCATAAACTAACAGAAAGTATGTAATTATGGAAAATTTTCTCCCATTTATACATCAGGATAGTGAACAATTGCAAATAGGTAACTTAGAGTTGGAGGTGATTCAGTTGATTTAAAAAAAATCAGAGATTAACTTCTTATTCAGATATAGGACATACTTTGTTAGCATCACCACACAACATTGCACATCATTTGCAAAGCTTTACATGAGAGGTTGGTTTATATCAAGAGAAATACTAACATAAATGACCTCAAAATTCTACTCAGTTAAAAACTCTGCTCAGACATCAAGGTCACATTGGAGACACTTTCTGATTTTGCCAAGTGTTGTAGTTTAGAATGGAAAGATAACCCTGAGAAGTCATGTTATTACCTTGGGTGCTGCTCCTGGCATAAATTTAATAGACCAGCTGCTTTACCTTAAGAGAAACGCACATCTATGCTTCAGTATAATAACATTTTGACACATCTGTGACAAATATAGCATGAGTATGGGTCTCTGAGGACAGTAAATAAAAGGTTGAACAAACCAGTGAGCCCTTAATGACGTTGTCAGCACTACAGTGTTGGTCAGACCCTGTTTACTATGCCGCATCTTGTTTTGCTCTCTGGTGGGCTGGGATGATGGGATATCCAGCCAAGGTCTCCCTCTTTATTATATCAGTATCACTGTTTCCCCTTCCATCCCTGAATACTCAAACATTATTCAAGTACTGCATGTTTGAACTTCCGTGAATTGTTGGAGAACATTGAGCTCAAACACAGTCAAGCACTTTTTCCTACAACAGAGGCAATCACACTGTCTTTTAAAAGCACCACCCAGCACCATGGTACCACACATTTCATGACCAGAGGATGTATTTTAATCATCAAAATAACATTAATATTTAATCACAATGAATTCATGAGAAACACAATGAAGATTTTCCTTATCAAATTAAGTGTGAAACAAACTCATGTTAGTGTAATTTGGTAGTAAGTTCACTTGGAAAAGCAGATTTGTTTCCACGCAGAATTCACAGGTTTCTGAAAGGCATTTTTCCTAAAAAGCAGCGATAGATAAAAAGTTGCAGGGTTATAGCTCAATCGACTCCTTGAAATCAAATTTGGCATTTCATGGTCCGGACTCCATAAGGATGGGTCCAAAGGAGGGTGAAATTAGGAGCAGGCAGATGGTCTTCTCCAGAGACTAAAGCAATGGAACTGGACACTGGGTGGAGGAAGCTGGGCCTTCTGTGCATGTTTTTGTGTAGCTCATTTATATGCAGGCACCTCAATCTAGTCAGCATGTAGACTACTTTCTTACCATATGTGTGCACATTTAACGTCTGAAGTCTGTGTTCCGAATAAACTTAGATGCCATGCAGACTTTGCAACCATTCCAGTGTGTGTTGTTTCAAATCTCATGTTAGTAACATTGTGTTCAGCAGCATAATAGATAGGTGTAGCTATAATAAAAATAATGAAATTGTTCCTTCTTTTATGTCTTAATATTTCCTTTTGGAAAATCAGCCATATATATTAATATATAAGTTAGAGAGCTGTTAAAAAAGGAAAGTTGTTTCATATGTGATATTGACTTGTCCTATTATCATAGTGGAGTGTGCGGTGGTGCAGCGGGTTTGGCTGGGTTCCACTCTCTGGTGGGTCTGGCATTTGAGTCCTGTTTGTGGTGGCTTGTGACGGACTTGCATCCCATCCTGGATGTGTCCTCTTGTGCCCTGTGTTGCCAGGTTAGGCTCCGGTTTCTTGTGACCCTGCTTGGGATAAGCGGTTTCAGACAGTATGTGTGTGTGTGTGTTCTCACAGTAATTTTCTGGCTTGTGTGAGTTGGCGGGAGGTGGATCCACAGAATGGGGCAGGGCTGTGTTTGATAGACAGCTCCCCAATGCCTGCCTTGTGCCAATTTGCAGATAATGACAACCAGCTGCCTTTAATGAGACAATTAAGACATTATATAAGGAAACTGATCTGATACAGAGGAATGAGATGTGCTCAAAGGAGGTAGTGTGCTGGCTACAGTGGAGTTTGTGGTGGGCTTTATTTTTTTTTTGTGTGTGTGCGCATACGTGTGTGCTGGAATCGTGAAAGGTTTAGTTTTTTTTCTTTTTTTTTTTTTTTTTTAGATGTTACTGTTCGTTGCGCCCTGTGTTGCTGGGTAGGCTCTGGCTCCCCGCGACCCCGTATGGGACAAGCGGTTCCAAAAATGTGTGTGTGTGTGTGTGTGTGTGTGTGAGTGTTGCTGTTCTGTTCATATATAGACTATATATATAGGTATACAGAAAAAAAAATAAAATCTTCTGAACAATTTCCTTTAAGATTTTGCTGATGGTGGAACATATGTCTCCTTGTGTAAAAGATCAGACTTTTTGTATGCCATGTTTTGTTTCAGCAAGCAAGAGAAGCTGGAATCCCATTGCGTGCAGTACAGTAGAACTGAAACACCTTGTTTTTCAGAACTTTTGTCTTGCATATTTTGAGCACTGTATGCAGATTGTTTCTCATAGTACACTTGAATGTCATCCAATTACCTTCAGCACAATAGGGGTTTATTGCCCTTCTCTGAACATGAGCAAGCAAATGTCTCTGCAGTGCTTCTATGAGCTACATTTTCCAGCTGTGCACTTCCACAATTTCAAATGAAACCTTGTAGCTTGTAAAAAAAAAAAAAAAAAAATGAAGATGATATTCCTGCTTTGTTGGTTTTCAGTTGCTATAATGCTTAACACAGGGAAAACAAATTAGCTTACACTGTTCTTGCGCATTGTATTCTCATGCTGCAGAGACTGGGGATACTGACAGATGCGCCATTCTGTCAGTGATGTTGGTGGTCAGCTAGACTTTAATCCTACAAGGAATCCAGGAATACGTTTCAAAATCTCTAAAATTATACCCCAGAGTGGTACAAGCTAGAGAAGATTGTCTGCACACCTTGCAAGTTCCTCCCTTGGGAAAGCACACAAAGTATCTGAACAGCTTGGCAGATCCCTCGCAGACACTAAAAGTATTAGGCTCATCCTCTTCCAGAGAATGATGCAATTATTTTAAGTTTCATCCTTATAATGTGAAATTAAAATTGCTGGAGAATACCATCTGATCTTGTTAAGTAGTACTTCCTCAGAGGTAAACAGACGCCCAAGATGGAAACACATGCTGCACTTAATTTGGGACAGCACCTGCCAACCTTCTCCTGCCTCCCTCAGGTAAAATGGTAGTTAATTATGCCATGTTCTGTAGTCCCGCAATCTGTACAGTTGGAATCTTGACTCAGGCCAGAGGTATGGTAACTGTTGAAGTTCCAAAAGGGCTTTCACTAAAAATGTATGCTAGAAGTAGATTTAACAGGAGACAAAAAGTCTGAGCTAGGCTCAGAGAAATTATTAGGGTCAAGCCTCAAGACTGGAGAGCTTGGCTTGCTCTAGTAAAGAGATACAACTGGAGTTAACATGTGTACTGTGACTGTTCTGAAAGGGAGTTAACTCAAAATTTGCACAACAGAAATAATCAGAATTAGAAAAAGAGTCCAAGTTTGGCTCAAATTATTCGTGTTAGGTTTTTAATTGAGGAACTCAGTTTTAGCAGGAACGGTGTTACTGGAGTTAAGGTTAATTTAACAGTAACTGTGAAGGTTTGCAAAATGGTTTACTTAAAAGTTTAACTACAGAAGAGTTTAAGCTTAGATATATTACTCATAGTTGCTCCTAAAAAAATTTCAGAAGTCAGACATCTTTACAGCTGAGATGGGCTTGGACTGTATGGTTACGGCTAGGGTGAAGGTTAGGATTACGGTAAGCATTAGGGTTCTGAAAGGGCTTTTACTTGAAATGTATACTAGAGGGAGGATTAGGAGGAGGCAAAAAGTCAGAGTTGGCCTCAGAGAAACTATTAGGTCAGGTCTTTGGAGCTGTGTTCGATCTAGTAAAGGGATGTGGCACAAGTCAATGCCATGTCCACTACGTTCATTGTGTCCGGAAAGTATTGTGGCGCGCAGCACTGTGGGTTTGGATGGGACGAAAAAGGACACGGAGGCAGCATTCATTACGAACAATTTATTTGAACACCGGCATCAGGGAAATAATGTTCTCTGTCTGAGGACCGGGGGTGCTGTGGCGCAGTGGGTTAGACCAGGTCAAACTCTCTAGTAGGTCTGGGGTTCGAGTCCCACTTGGGGTGCCTTGTGACGGACTGGCGTCCTGTCCTGGGTGTGTCCCCTCCCCTTCTGGCCTTACGCCTTGTGTTTCCGGGTAGGCTCCGGTTCCCCACGACCCCGTATAGGACAGGCAGTTCCGAAAATGTGTGTGTCTGAGGACCTCATTTCCTCTAGGACCTGCACCTACAGCCAGCCTTCCCAGTGCCCCCAGCCTCTCTCTCAACACACTAGTAGATACAGTCACCCCAGTGGTTGCACACCCACATTTAATGTTATTCCCCAGAATGCAACTATTTACATTAGACAGGTTTCCTGTCTAAAACACTAACGTGGGTCGTTACAATATTCTATTATTAAGAGATTTGGAATTTTTGATTACTGTAAAATAAGATCTTTGCAAAAGACATGTTCCCTTAAGAAGTACTAACTCCTTAAAGTTGGAACTGATGGCATGACTATTTATTCAAACACAGTTTTCAATAATTAATATTTAACCCTTCCAAATACAAAGGACAATTCCCACTGAACTGTTATTTGCATAGTACTCAAAATTGTACTGCAAGATGTTGTATATTTTTTTGCTAATTGTCCCCTTTGTTTCTCTTTGCAGAAGCACATTACCAGTCCATTTAGCAGACTTTTACTGGCATGAGTATAGTTTAATTAGATGATTTTATATTGTATAGTGCAATGTTCTTATGGATAACTGTTTCACCATGATTATGGTATATCATTTCTTTATGCATGGTTTTCACTGCCAAATCCTTTTGATTTTTTGAGAACATATCTCTACCCTTGAGCTACAGGTCTCATGCTTTCTAAACTAAATTATCTCACTAAATTGTTTCTTTCACAGTGAATTGCAGACATTACTGATAGACACTGCCCGTGAATGTAATTAATTGTAGGCAGCACTATTACTTCCTAATCCTTGTTTCTCCTTAAGGCATTTTAACCTTTTGACACAGGAGATTAAAACATTTTAATAATCCACTCCTGAATGCTAACTTGCCTCGTTTTGCCTTAGACAGTTGCTTTTAAATCATAATACAATGCCTTGCGGTAGCTTTCAGACATTTTTAAGAGGTTCCAGATTAGCATGACTACAGGCTGTGCCTCCCTCTTTAGTATTTTATAACTGCTAAAGAAACATAATTAGCATATCTGAAATATTAAGCAGACTTATTTCTATTGTGCAGCATCTAATCTTGGTCTTGGAAGCATAATGTTCCTAGTGAGCTGTAACTCAGACATGACTGAGCTGTTTACCTTGGACATGCCTGTTAGGCCTTCATCTTTAACCTACCAGCTTTGTAAATCTTTTTTTCACATTTAGTTTATACCAACAGAATCCTGATCCACTACTAAAACTGGACCTTATTTTCTTCCAACTAGAGTTCCTTGCAACCAACATAATAAGTCTTGGCGGGGTGCCAAAACTCCTAATTTCACCTGGAAAACAGGATAAACCCTCCCAAAGCACGCAAACAAACACGGATGGAAGGATGGATGCATGAATGGATATTGAGAGATTGTGATGTTTTTCCTGTTTTCTGATAAGAAAGGATTAAGTATTTAGTAAGGTTTTGAAATATATCAAAGTGAAAAGTGTAATTGTTCAGCTAAATTTATTTTCTGATTGAATAGTTTGCAGGCCATGTTGAAATAACTCAATTTTATTCTTCTATTTTCTCATTTCAAATGACTGCCACATGGATTTCCTGTTGTCTTCTCTAAGTCATTGTTTTTTGAGTTGTTAAAATAATTACCTGGACGTTCGTGTTGTAAACTATGTGCCCTTTCAGAGTTTTAATTGTCACTGTTGCATGAATTTTCAGTTCTAAAGTGAGCTGAAGAAAAATCTGAATGGTGTTATTCACTGCAAATAGTGACTTCCAACGCAAGTACAGGAATACAGAGAACTCAGAAATATATCAATACGATACTTCTTGCTGTTAAGGTTGACATATTTGTAATTTGCTATAAAACCTTGTGCAAATGGGATCATTTAAGCTTACATTTAAAAAGACATTTGGCAAAAAGGTGCATGCAATTTCTTTTAAGACCATGTTGTAGCTGTTAACATACTAACCATGCCACTGACCAACCACACTAGTGTTCTATTGACCTTATGTTACATATTCTGGATTTTTAACTTAATCAGTGAAAAAGAAAAAAAAATAAAACTGATTAGCTGATTTTGGATACAGAAAAGTGAAATTTTCTGCAACATTCTGGTTTCAACAGAAAGCTTGTGATTAAGCGGAACTACTTGACAATGTGAGAGTGGAGGAGAAGCACGGACAAAGTGAAATGAAAAACACACTGAAATGTCAAGAAAAAAACCAGAAAGGAGTTTCAGGATTGATTGCAAGGCAACACAAGAATAGTTAAATCGTTCAAATATTGTTTACTGAACTGCAGGCAAAGAAACTGTCTAGGCATCCCAATTATGCCGCCAATCCTGCATTTAAAGAATGACCAAGACATCTCAGACACTGTTGACTGATTTGGAAGACAAAGTAATGAGCCTCTATTGCTTCATTATCAACTTATGCCAGAGGCATGACGTCCATTTTTTGCAGCTTGACAACAGAGACACAGATGTGATTTGACATGTTGGGTAGCTGCACCATTGACACTAAAGGAAAGTAAATAGTCAGAGGTGGCCTCATTTGACGCAAAGGAAAACATTTCACAGCCAAATGGCAGATGGTAGAGAATTAGGCTTAATGTTTTTTAAAAGTGAGGCTCTTCCTGAAGGGGGATACTTTTCCCCAGGTGTCTTCATTTATAGCCACCCAAAGGGTTAGATGGACGAGGACTGCAACAGCCCTTGGTCAAAATAGGTATTTGGCATGTGTTCATATCTGGAATTCACTCTGCAGCCACCTCTTGATGCATGACTGTAGCACGCCGAGGCCGCCCGGGGAGGGGGCGGAGACGGGCGCAAAGCAGCCACAGCTGGGACTGATTTCACTCCCTATTTCTTCCCCGGTGCCCAGCAGAAGAGGGAAGAGACCAAGGAGGAGAACGAGGCGAACCCGAACCCGATCCCTGAGACGACGCCTGCGTCTCGATCGACCTGACTCTCCCAGCCCCCCTGACCAACATGAAACCTCTCCCTACTTGTTCCCTGGTCCCCCTTTCCCGTGTCCTTCGTTCTCCCGTCTAAGGGCAAATAAAAGCCCACAGCAACGGGCGACTGCATCTCCTGTCTCCTGCCTCATCTCTTACAATGACCATTTCAGAACTCTATGAAAACTTTGCGAAAGAATATGACATCTGTGTCTGAGAGGTTTCCAGATGGCAACTGGTACATACGTCAGCACTGATTATAAAGGACATTCAATGACCGGACAGATGAGAGAAAAGGACCTGAACATTCTAAGTAGTGCAGCACATTTTCTGCAAGAAAACATGCAGTCAGACATCAGTAATTCCCTAGTGACTCATGAAAACTAGTACAGAGACATTAATGCGTTATTGTCAGAACGTGAAGAAGGTTAAGAGGGTAGCAGGTGCTGTGTTGTTGAAGGAATTTATCTTCTTGGGAACAGCAGACTTTGGGACAGGACCCTAGTCTTCACCCTCAGGACCACAGTAGTGAACCTGAACATAGTAGAACATAGTGCAACTGGGCCACACTTAATAGGGCAGTTCCAAGTAGATACAGAATGGGCAGGGCAGGGGGACATCTCTTCAGTAATGAATGCAGTAATTTTAATAGTATTTCTACATTTTTCTCTGTAGACGGCTGCTGTTATTGTACCACTGTCTTTTACATGATTGCAATAACAGTAAATCTTCCACTATTGCTTTTCAGGCTCAGCTGTGACATACAAGGGGATTTTTATAGGGGTTGTGGTCAAAGAAGTTATTTAAAACTCATTTCTTTTTACAATCTTCAGTATTTGCTCGATGTTAACATTTTTGTTTTACTGGCAGTCATCATCTGAACCACATTTCAGAAAAATAGAAATTAGAAAATAATTACAAATTAAAAAGTGAAGGATGAAAAAAATAAATCTTGGACCATCTCCAGGCTTGCAACACACAGAAAACCTCAGTTCAACAAATTATCATGAACTGTGCAGGTTAACAGTTAGAACTTAATTATGTCGAAATTAAACCAGACAGTGACTACACAAACACACACACACACACACACACACACACACACAGACACACACACACACAGACACACACACACACACACACACACACACTGTCAACAACCACCCCTCCCGAGCAGGTGCGTGGTGAACTGGAGCCTAACCCGGCAACATAGGGTGCAAGGCTGGAGGGGGAGGGGACACACCCCAAGCATGGCTCGAACCCCACACCCGCAGACGGTAATTAATACTTACATAAATATACTAATGCAGCAATTCTTTGGCTGGCTCATGCTAGAAATAATACATTTATATTTACACATTGATTTAGCAGATGTTTTTCCTCCAAAGCATAAAATTCATAGTAAACAAAAGTAGACAGGCAGGGGGATACGGATGGGGACATGCGATTCTTGACGTTCACTCAGTGAGACAATACTGTTTTTGTCACGTCCCCCGCAGCCGGCACATCGGCAACACCTGCTGTTTCCTAATGGGAACGGCAATAAAGAGGGAAGCTGAGGAAGCCCAGACGTGGAACCTTGTTTTGCCTCCTTGTTTCCCTTCGAGCCGTGTTTCAGAGAACCTACTCCAACATCGACCTTTGCCTGTGTATTCCCGACCACGTTCTTTGCCTAGCCCTTTGTACTACGTTTGCTGATCGCCTGACCCACGCCTGCCCCTCAACTTTGCTTTTTGGATTCTGATTCGGCTTCATTAAACATCGGTGTACGAAAACTCTGCACTTGAGTCTGTCCTTGCTACGCGCAATACTGACAGAAGGTTCTGCCTCCTACCTGGACTCAGCGGAGTATGCACAACTGCGTACGGCGCTTGTCAAGCAAGGCGACTTTTTGGGAGCGCAAGACCAGTCATTGCAGCGCCTACAAGAAAAGATCGAAGGATTGATCCAGGTTCTCCTGGCAAGAGGTATTCTCAAACCCGCCTTCCAGATGGCACCCGTGACTCCCGCTGAGCCTGCCCCGCCCGCACCACCCGAGGCATCCGGGACGGTCGCAAGGATCGCGACCCCAGAAAGGTATGACGGTTCGCCTGATCAATGTCAGGACTTTCTGATGCAGTGCGAGTTAGTCTTTTAGTGTTCTCCTCGCATGTATCAGACAGACGCAGTTGAGATCGCCTTTGTCCTGTCCTTGTTCACCGGTCCAGCCCGGGTGTGGGCAGCTGCTGGGTGGCGCACTCGTCTAAGAGCTACCTATGCCACTTTTCGCGAGAAGTTCAAAGTGGTTTTTGACCACCCGCATGCGGGGTGCGCGGCGGGTAATTGTCTCATGCGTCTCACCCAGGGAAATAGAAGCGTGGCTGAGTATGCTCTTGAGTTCAGACCCCTCGTGGCCAAGAGCGGCTGGAACTCCCCTGCCCCCCTCACCTGTTTCTTCAACGGGCTGAACCCCCGGATCCAGGACGAGCTCACGTTCAGGGGTGAGGATGGGGACTTTGACCGGTTTGTAGAGACCGCCATCGCCATTGACAACCTTGGCAGGAGTCGACAACCCCGGGGAGACCAGACCCTCCCCCCGGGGGGCGGCCCAGAGGAGGACCAGCTCAGGAGAGAAGAAAGGAGACGGCGCCTGGTGGGGAAACTGTGTCTCTATTGCGGATCCCAGGAGCATCTCCGTGCCATATGCCCAGTGCGACCACCTCAAGGGACCTCCACAGACACGAAGGCGAGTCCAGGGGAGCACCAGTGACAGTTGCGGTTGCCAGTGAGTATTTCCTGGGGGGCAAGCCGGGTGCAGGCAAGTGCCCTCATAGATTCCGAAGCCGCAGGCTGTTTTATGGATGTGGGCTTTGCCAAAGCGCACCATGTCCCTCTTAAAACTTGTGAAGTCACCCTGAGCGTGAGAGCCCTGGATGGTCAACCCTTGGGCACCGGGGTGGTTGATACCCGGACGGTACCTCTCCTGCTCGAAACAGGAGCGTGTCACCACGAGAAACTTACCTTCTTTCTGCTCCGAGCTTCAGACACCCCAATCATTTTAAGTTACCCCTGGTTGGCACGTCATGACCCAGTCTTCAGATGAAGTACCAATGAGCTGGTTTCTTGGGGAGGGTCCTGTCACTCGTCTTGCCTCACCCTTCCTTGTCGGGCCACGTTGATGGAAGGGGTAGAGGGCCTTCCCCAACCGGTGATACCCCTGGACTACGAGGATCTACGAGAGGTCTTCTGTAAGGTCCGCGCCGCCAAACTGCCTCCTCACAGGTCCTGGGACTGTACTATAGACCTCTTACCAGGTACCACACCACCTCAGGGTCGGGTGTATCCCCTGTCATTGCCGGAACAACGGGCCATGCAAGAGTACATCAGGGAGGCCCTCGAGGCTGGGATGATCCGGCCGTTGACGTCACCAGCAGCGGCAGGGTTCTTCTTTATCAGTAAGAAGGACGAGGGACTAAGGCCGTGCATAGATTACCGGGGGTTGAACGCCATAACCATCAAATACCCACACCCATTACCGTTGATCACCTCGGCCCTGGAAGGTATTAATGGGTCGACCTGGTTTACTAAATTAGACCTCCGCAGTGCGTATAACCTTATTCGGATCGGTGAAGGGTATGAATGGAAGACGGCCTTCTCCACTACACTAGGTCACTATGAGTACAGGGTCATGCCTTTTGGCCTAGCTAACGCCCCCTCGGTTTTCCAGGCCTTTCTGAACCATGTGTTGGACGATTTCCTTCATCACTGCGTCATCATCTACCTTGACGATATACTGATTTACTCAAGGACCCGAGAGCAGCATGTCCAGCAGGTCCGGGCGGTCCTCAGGCGGCTTCTATAACATCGACTGTATGTCAAGGCAGAGAAGTGCGAGTTCCACCAACGCCAAATCTCCTTCTTGGGCTACGTCCTGAGCCAGGAGGAAGTCTCCATGGACCCCAGGAAGGTGGGTGCAGTGACCTCCTGGCCTCGACCCACCACGGTAAGGGCGCTCCAGTGCTTCCTTGGGTTTGCCAATTTCTATCGTCAATTCATATGAAATTTTAGCACAGTAGCTGCACCCCTTACCGCACTGACAGCTGACAAGGACCAAAGACTCCCTTGGGGGGCAGAGACGGAGAAGCTTTCCAGGAGTTAAAGAAACGGTTCACCTCCACCCCGTGCTGAAACAGCCGGACTCTTCCTTGCCGTTTGTGATGGAGGTCGACGCCTCCTCGGTAGGGGTGGGTGCAGTCCTGTCCCAGAGGCAAGGGGACCCTCCGAAGTTGTACTCCTGTGCCTTCTTCTCCAGGAAGATGACCCCTGCCGAACGGAATTATGATATTGGGAACCGGGAACTCCTTGCTATCAAGCTTGCGCTTGAGGAGTGGCGTCACTGGCTGGAGGGTGCTGTCCATCCCTTTGTGGTACTCACGGACCACCGAAACCTTGAGTACCTTGAGACCGCAAAAAGGTTGAACCCCCGTCAGGCCCGATGGGCCCTGTTCTTCATCCGTTTTCACTTTACTGTTTCCTATCGACCAGGTACCAAGAATGGGAAAGCCGATGCTTTATCGCGGATTCATGACCCAGAGCCGATGCCCACCAACCCAGAGGAGATCCTACCTCAGGGATGTGTGGTGGGTCCGGTTCACTGGCAACTCCTCCAGGACATCCAAGAAGCCCAGGACAGCGAGCCAGAACCGCCCGGGAGACCAGCAGGCCGTGTGTATGTACCCATTTCCTTCCGCACAGCAGTGATGAAATGGGCCCATGAGGCTCCGGAGGCAGGGCATCCCGGGATCCGACGTACCCTCTCCCTGGTACAAGGACGGTTCTGGTGGCCTTCACTGTCCGATGACGTCAGGGTCTTCGCCCAGGCCTGCACCACCTGCGCTCAGACCAGGACCGTACCCGAAAAGGCGGCTGGTCTCCTACAACCCTTGCCTACGCCGACCTGACCCTGGACCCATGTGGCTCTGGACTTCCTAGTGGATCTACCGGTCTCAGAGGGTAAGACCGTGATCCTCTCTGTCATAGACCATTTCTCCAAGGCCTGTAGACTGGTGCCCCTTCAGAAGCTGCCTACAGCTCTCGAGGTATTGGAGATCCTGTTCGAACAAGTATTTAAACTATACGGACTCCCCGAAGACATTGTTTCAGATCGAGGGCCCCAGTTCACCTCTCGGGTATGGAAAGCCTTTTGGGACCGGCTCGGAGTAACGGTTAGCCTTACATCTGGATACCACCCGCAGGCCAACGGCCAAGCAGAACGCTTACAGCAGGATGTATCAAGGTTTCTCCGAGCCTACTGTTCCCAAAGACCGCACCAATGGGCTCGCTACCTGGCCTGGGCAGAGTATGCCCACAACTCCGTGCCTCATACATCCACAGGTATGTCGCCCTTCCAGTGTGTGTTAGGCTACCAACCTGTCCTGTTCCCTAGAGAGACCACTCCGTGTCCTGTTCAGGCCGTGGAAACGTGGCACAACAAGAGCGTCCGCTTATGGAGGATGGTCCGGTCCCACCTGCTCCGCAGTGCGGAACGCCACAAACGTAAGGCGGACCGGCACCGGCTTACCCTTTCGTTCATGCCTGGACAAAGAGTTTGGCTCTCCACCCGAGACCTTAACCTGAAGGTCCCCTCAAAGAAACTCGGGGCCCGCTACATCGGCCCCTTCAACATAATGCGTCGCGTCACACCGGTTCCTTACCGCCTTCAGTTGCCTCCTGACCTCCGAGTACACCCTACGTTCCATGTCTCCCTCCTGAAACCGGTAGGGGTGTCCTTGCATCAGCCACCAGTAGACACCACACCACCGCCTGCGCTACCCCTCGCAGGGGACGATGTCCATAAGGTCTGGGCCCTGCTGAACTCTCGCCGACGGAGAGATTGGCTGCAATATCTGGTGGACTGGGAGGGGTACGGCCCGGAGGAGCGTTCCTGGGTAGCCGCTTCGAACATCCTGGACCCCGACCGGATTGCTGCCTTCCACAGTGACCATCCAGAGTTCCCGGCCCCGCGCCCTGGGGGGGGTTCTCCTTCTCGGCCCAGGGCGTCCGGGGCCGCCCGTGGAGGGGGGGGTACCATCACGTCCCCCGCAGCCGGCACATCAGCAACACCTGCTGTTTCCTAATGGGAACGGCAATAAAGAGGGAAGCCGAGGAAGCCCAGATGCAGAACCTTGTTTTGTCTCCTTGTTTCCCTTCGAGTCGTGTTTCAGAGAACCTACTCCAACATCGACCTTTGCCTGTGTATTCCCGACCACGTTCTTTGCCTAGCCCTTTGTACTACGTTTGCTGATCGCCTGACCCACGCCTGCCCCTCAACTTTGCTTTTTGGATTCTGATTCGGCTTCATTAAACATCGGTGTACGAAAACTCTGCGCTTGAGTCCCTCCTTGCTACGCGCAATTATGACTTTTTTTTTTTTTTTGTCAGCATACACAGCACAAGTAGCTGCTCATAGAATGAACTGGGAGTAGAATTTCTGAAAAGAAAAAAAAACAGGATGTTCTGCCCGCAGATTTGTTTAGTTCATGTGATTAATTGCTTTGTTGAGCGGAACCTTTATTTCCGTAAGTTATACGCAATTTGTGCACATGCGCTATTTTTATGATGCGCTACTGTTGGGATAGGCATAGTGGAAGCGTCTTGAGTTCTGTGTGCCTTTCCTACGCCCGTGGAAGCAATAACTGTAAGTTGTGAAGTTCTTGCAGACATTGTCTAAAATGTTTACGTGCTTTTAAGTTTGACCTTTGTAATGTAAACTCTGTTTATTCAGCAGTAACTCCACGTTACTGTTCTTGTAAAACGCGTGTGTGAGTTCGCGCTGTGTCATGCTAAGTGTGCTATCGGCAAACGATTTAACTAGTTATTATAACGATTGTTGTAATTAGACTAAGTTTCCTTTACTGTTTCTGTTTATTATAGTTTCACTCGCATTTTCACATTTGGAGACAATAAAGGAGCAAGACGCTCATAATCCTGGCTCGTGAGAATCGAGTTTGGCTTGCTGTTAAACTGCGTTAACGTACTGGGTGTGCACAACACGCAGGGAGAACAGTACAGTGAAAAGTTATATCAGTGGTGGGTGCCAGGAAGAAATACAAGAACGCAAGCATGCAGCGTCCATCTTCACCCAACTCTTCAGTCCATGCAGCATCAAGAGCGAGCTCTAAGCGCTCATCTTCTTCCAAGTCATCTATCATGGAGGCTGCTGCCAAGGCTAGAGCCTCAGCTGAAGCAGCTCTTATCAAGGTGGCTTATGCTAAAAGACAGCTAGAAATAAAAAAGCAGAGAGCTAGGCTAGATCTAGAATTAGAAGCATTGGAGATTGAAAAGGAAGCGGAAGCTGCGCGAGTAAACGCTGAAATCTTAGAAGCAGCCGCAGCTATGGGAAATGATGACATGCAAAGTGTGAGGAGCGCTGTCTCGCCACAAGTGATTCAGCAGCGCACGGAAGAATATGTGCGGTGCCGGTCACAGGTCAGTACTCAGACTCCTGCTTTATCGCATCACGATGAAATCCGGCACGCTGCGAACAACGATACTCAGCAAACAACACCTGTAGCTGCAGAGGAGAAGCCTCCGCTCAATCTCTTCAGACCCTCAGCAGATCAGCACGCATGTGCAACTGAACGCATACTTACTTCACGACCATCGGATTACCCACGCAGAGAACATGGTCAGCATCCTTCTCATGCTAACACTTCAACCATGTTAGACTTTGCCAAGTTCCTAGCACGCAGAGAATTAGTGACCACTGGTCTCTCCAAATTCGATGACACGCCAGAGAACTTCAGAGCATGGCAGTCCTCGTTCCTCAACGCGACACAGGGCTTGGGGCTCACATATAGTGAAGAGTTGGACCTTCTTGTGAAATGGCTGGGTAAAGAATCATCTGAGCATGTGAAAAGGATCCGTGCCGTTTATGTTACTGACCCCAGAGCTGCCCTCCATCTGTCCTGGGAAAGACTTCAGGAATGCTATGCTACACCAGAAATAGTGGAAAATGCCCTATTTAAAAGATTGGATAGCTTCCCCCGTCTGTCAGCTAAGGACAACACAAAACTGAGAGAGCTCAGCGATCTTCTCATGGAGCTGCTCGCAGCTAAAAATGATGGCTATCTTCCTGGCCTGGCCTACCTCGATACTCCTCGTGGGATAAAGCCCATAGTGGAAAAGTTGCCTCCAGCCCTGCAAGACAAATGGCTCTTCACCGGCTCACTATACAAGGAACAGCACAGAGTAACTTTTCCTCCTTTTTCATTTTTTGTTGACTTTGTCTATGACCAGGCTAAGGCCAGAAATGACCCAAGTTTCACCTTGTCTGGCAGCGGTCAGTCTTATAACAAAGGTGAGAGAACTCAGTCAAAGCACAGCGGATTCAAGACTGCTATATCTGTGCAAAAGACAGACGTGTCTGCCACAGTTGACGCAGACTCCACAAGCACTACAGAGGCTGAGAGAGGAGACAATGATCTAGCCCGATACTGCCCTGTGCACAAGAAAACTCATCCTTTGGAAAAATGTAGGTTATTCAGAATGAAAACATTGCAGGAACGAAAAAGCATCCTAAAGGAACACAAACGCTGTTTTAAGTGCTGCTCTCCAAGGCACCAGGCCAAGGATTGTCAAGCGACGTTGAAATGCGGCGAGTGTGAGAGCGAAAGACACTGCTCTGCAATGCACCCTCTCACCTCCCAACCTCCTGCTCCACTGACCACTCTAGAACCAGACGCAGAAGCACGAGGCAGTCCTCCACTTGAGGTGACATCACGATGCACCAAGGTCTGTGGAAAGGGCAGCCTCACGCGGTCCTGCTCAAAGGTGTGCCTGGTGCATGTCTTCCCCCGGGGTCAACCGGAGCACTCCATCAAAATGTATGTCATCATTGACGATCAGAGTAACCGCTCACTGGCCCGCTCTGAATTTTTCCACCTGTTCCGGGTTGAGAGCAACCTGTCACCATACCTGATGAAGACATGCGCAGGCACCACGGAGATGACTGGAAGAAAGGCGGTAGGCTTTCAAATTGAAGCAGTGAATGGAGGTGTGTGCATGGACCTTCCACCACTCATTGAGTGCAATGAGATAATGACCAATAGATCTGAGATTCCAACTCCAGAGGTCGCTCTCGCGCACGCTCACCTAAGGCACGTTGCTCCCCACATTCCCAAGCTAGATCCTGACGCGCAGATGATGATCCTGCTAGGGAGAGACATGATACGTGTGCACAAGGTGCGAGAGCAACTCAATGGACCACATAATGCACCCTTTGCTCAGCGTCTAGACTTAGGCTGGGTAATTGTAGGTGACGTGTGTATTGACAATGCTCATAAACCAACTCTGAGTGTCTTCAGAACCCACATCCTACAGAACGGACGCCCGTCTCTCCTCACTCCTTGCCATAACAGCATCAGGGTAAAGGAAAAACCGTGCTACGGCGGGGAGCGCAGGTATGGTCTCTCTACATCCACGTCAAAACCTATGCAACCTGAAGACAAGCTCGGGCTTATGGTCTTTCAGCGTACAGACAATGACAACAAATGTGCCATGTCCTTCGAGGATGAGATCTTTCTAAAGATTATGGAGAAAGAAGTCCATCAGGATGAAAAGAACAATTGGGTAGCTCCCTTACCGTTCAAGTCACCTCGTCCCCCACTCCCGAACAACAGAGAGCAAGCACTGTCCCGCCTTAGGTCTTTAAGACGCACTCTGAGCAAAAACGCGGAGATGAAGCAACAGTTTTCCTCCTTCATGGAAAAGCTCTTCGAGAACAAACATGCAGAGAAGGCACCGCCCATCCATGAGAAGCAAGAATGTTGGTACCTGCCCATTTTCGGGGTGTACCATCCGCAGAAGCCAGGGCAGATACGAGTCGTGTTTGACTCAAGCGCCCAACAACACGGTGTCTCCCTCAACTCAGTGCTGCTTACAGGCCCCGATCTGAACAATACTCTCCTGGGTGTGCTGTTACGGTTTAGGAAGGATCTCATCGCAGTCACTGCTGATATCCAACAGATGTTTTATGGATTCCTGGTAAAGCACGACCACAGAGACTACCTGAGATTCCTGTGGCATAAAGACAATGACCTATCCAAAGAGATAGAAGAATATCGCATGCGAGTGCATGTCTTTGGCAATAGCCCATCCCCGGCGGTTGCTATCTACGGTCTGCGGCGAGCTGCTCAGAAAGGAGAACCAAAGTATGGAGCTGACACAAGGCACTGTGTTGAAAGACACTTCTATGTGGACGATGGGCTCATATCCCTTCCTACAGAGTCTACAGCTGTAGACCTACTGAAGCGTACTTGTGCATCACTTGCAGAGTCTAACCTGAAGCTGCACAAAATCGCATCAAACAGCATCACTGTGATGAAAGCCTTCAAACCAGAAGAACTGGCCTCAGGCATCCAAGACCTGGGTCTAGATGATGAGACTCTGCCGGCCCAAAGGAGCCTAGGCCTATGCTGGGACATCAGCACAGATATGTTCACCTTTAAAGTAGCTGTCACTGACAAGCCTTACACCCGTCGTGGGGTGCTATCAGTCGTCAACAGCATCTTTGACCCCTTGGGTCTGGCAGCACCAGTGACGATCAGAGGCAGATTGCTGTTGCGGGAGCTGTCCAGTGGAGTTCAGGATTGGGATGCTCCTCTGCCAGATGAAAAGATGAGCAAATGGGAAGTGTGGAAATCGTCACTCGAGGAGCTAAGCAGCCTCCACGTGCCTCGCTGCTATATACCCAAGTCACTCTCAAGACCTATGTACACGGAACTGTGTCTTTTTTCCGATGCCTCAAACTGGGCCATAGGGGCAGTAGCTTATCTAAGAGCTGTCACTGAAGATGGCCGTTGTGAAGTTGGATTTGTCCTGGGAAAGGCAAAACTATCACCGCAGCCGGAGCCCACAATCCCACGCCTTGAGCTTTGTGGAGCCGTCCTAGCGGTTGAGATAGCGGAGCTGATCTTAGACGAACTGGACCACAAGCCGGACGCTGTACAATTCTACTGCGACAGCAGGGTGGTCCTCGGATACATCTGTAATGACTCAAAGCGATTCTTTGTCTACGTACACAATCGCGTGAATCGCATACGCCAGTCAACGTCCCCTGAGCAGTGGCATTACGTCCCTTCAGAAGAGAACCCAGCCGACTTAGCCACCAGATCTGTGGCTGCATCACAGCTCATGAACACAATGTGGTTCAAGGGACCTGACTTCCTTTATAAGCCTCCAAAGCCAGAGAAGCACGAGCACTTTGAACTGATAGACCCTGAAATGGACGTGGACGTCAGACCGCAAGTAACGGCTCTCGCTACCCACATTGAAGCTAAGCGACTTGGCTCTGAAAGATTCCAGCATTTTTCCACATGGAACTCCTTGTTGAGAGCTGTTTCCCTCTTGATACATCAGGCACGTTCCCACAAGTCAGGCTCCACCGACACATCGCAGCACATGTGTAAAGGATGGCATCAATGTAGCAGGCCTCGCACTCCTGGAGAACTCGAAGCAGCCAGGAGGCTCATACTAGAGTCTGTTCAAAGAGACACATATCCGAACGAATATGCTGCTCTTCAAGCAAACACAGAAGTCCCTAATTCAAGTTCAATCCTGACCCTTGACCCCTACATCAGTGATGGTCTCCTGAGGGTCGGAGGGCGTCTCAGACATGCTTCCCTTGAATCAGAGGTAAAAAACCCAATCATCCTCTCAAAGAATAGCCATGTTACCAAGCTGCTTGTGAAACACCATCACATGGAAGTGAAACACCAGGGGCGTCAGTTCACAGAAGGGGCCATCAGAGCGGCTGGACTGTGGATTGTTGCTGGCAAGAGGCTGGTGAGTTCTATCCTTCATCGCTGTGTAATATGCCGAAAGCTCAGGGGGAAGGTAGAAGTGCAAAAGATGGCTGACCTCCCTCCGGAGCGGCTCAACACATCTCCACCCTTCACGTACGTGGGGCTGGACATATTTGGACCATGGTCGGTGGTCACTCGACGCACTCGTGGAGGTGCAGCGCAAAGCAAAAGGTGGGCCATTCTGTTCACATGTATGAGTACCAGGGGAGTACACATCGAAGTTATAGAGTCTATGGATGCCACCAGCTGTATCAATGCATTGCGGAGATTCTTTGCAGTTAGAGGCCCTGCAAAGCAGCTTAGGTCAGACAGGGGGACTAACTTCGTCGCTGCCAGCGCGGAACTGGGCATGGGGTGTCTTGATGAGAGGCAGACCAGCATCCTGAAGTATCTCCACAGCAACGGCTGCACATGGAAGTTCAATCCCCCGCACGCCTCCCACATGGGGGGAGTGTGGGAGCGTATGATTGGGGTGACACGCAGAATATTAGACTCTATGCTTTTACAAAACAAACGCACTCACCTGACACATGAGGTTCTATGTACCCTGATGGCAGAGACCTCAGCAATAATCAACGCAAGGCCGCTGGTCCCCATCTCATCGGATCCCTCCTCACCAGTTCTGCTATCTCCTGCCATGCTCCTAACTCAAAAGCCAGGCCTACATGCTCCACCAGGAATCTTCACTGGAAAAGATCTCCTGAAAGGCCAGTGGAGGCAAGTGCAAGCGCTTGCGAATGAATTCTGGGGCCGTTGGAGAAACGAATACCTAAGCACGCTCCACTCAAGATGCAAGTGGCACAGAACGCATCGGAACCTGCAACCTGGGGACATTGTGCTGTTACACCAAAGTCAAGCGCCTAGGAATGAGTGGCCAATGGCTCTGGTCACGTCAACCTCTCCAAGCAGCGATGGAAAGGTCCGCACAGTTGAAGTACGGACGTCATCTCAGGGCACCTCGAAGACTTACCTGCGGCCCATCTCCGACGTCGTCCTTCTGCTGGAAAATGACTGGGAAGGACGGGATTGAAAAGGACAGAGGGAAAACAGCTTAAATTTAGTGGCATTAGTTATGCCAGACGGGGAGTGTTCTGCCCGCAGATTTGTTTAGTTCATGTGATTAATTGCTTTGTTGAGCGGAACCTTTATTTCCGTAAGTTATACGCAATTTGTGCACATGCGCTATTTTTATGATGCGCTACTGTTGGGATAGGCATAGTGGAAGCGTCTTGAGTTCTGTGTGCCTTTCCTACGCCCGTGGAAGCAATAACTGTAAGTTGTGAAGTTCTTGCAGACATTGTCTAAAATGTTTACGTGCTTTTAAGTTTGACCTTTGTAATGTAAACTCTGTTTATTCAGCAGTAACTCCACGTTACTGTTCTTGTAAAACGCGTGTGTGAGTTCGCGCTGTGTCATGCTAAGTGTGCTATCGGCAAACGATTTAACTAGTTATTATAACGATTGTTGTAATTAGACTAAGTTTCCTTTACTGTTTCTGTTTATTATAGTTTCACTCGCATTTTCACATTTGGAGACAATAAAGGAGCAAGACGCTCATAATCCTGGCTCGTGAGAATCGAGTTTGGCTTGCTGTTAAACTGCGTTAACGTACTGGGTGTGCACAACACGCAGGGAGAACAGTACACAGGATCAGAGGAGAAGCAAGATGTGTTTTTAGACCCTTTTTCATTGATGTCAGGGATGCGGCAGATCTGAGTAAGAGAGGAAGCTCATTCAGCCACATTGGAGTCAAAAACTATCCTTTAATTATCTTGTAGGACATAACCAGAGTCTTCAGCATGACATCGCTAGAGATAGCCAATGGAAAGAGATGAGGAGAAGAGATACATGGCAAAACGTTGACACGTCAATTACAACTTGTGCTGCAGCAATCTGGATGAGCTGGAGTAATAATAATATCTCCTTCTAATGGGCTTTTTTATTGTCAGCAGGAATACATGTTGAAAGATACTTTGTCTCTTTTGATACAGTTCTAGAAACCTGAAGCTTGAACCAGATGAAGAAAGCTAAAGATCCACACCAAAGTCCCACATCATCACCAGCAGCACCAGCACTAGCCTCTGTGCCATTGTATCACCCTTCATGTCAAAACAGGTCAGGAAAAAACTTGATATCTTAGCCCTCCCGGGTTTTTTCTTTCCCTGTCTATGATAAGACTACTGTACCCTTTCTGAAACACAGGTCAGCACTAAAAGAGATGTATTATTAAAAATGTATTCTATATATTACATTTTGATGTTTCTCCTCTTTTTGAAAGCTAGAATGCATACTCAACCTTTTGGATTTCAAATCCTGAAGGAAAAAATAGATAAATGGGACAGGAAGAGAAAAGTTTAAAAAAAAAAAAAAGTTTTGAGACTCTTGCGCACAAACAGATTGGTGGAAAAGTAAGGTAGCTTTTAGTTGGCGGATTAAAGTATGTTTAAATTATTTATGATTAAATTCCCACTTAACTCCTGTTATGTCTAGTATTCAGCAATGTTTAGAGTATGTTCTAATATACTGCTATAAATACATACAGGAAAAAGTGTAATGGAATACATGTCCAGATTCAACTATATGAGCTATATCTTTATGTTCCTGATATGGGCTTTATAAAATGCACCAAATACCCTTTTTGTTCACTACACTTTGTCAGCCACTTTATTAGCAATACCTGACCATTTACACATAGAACTCATCACCCACAATTAGTAAGACGTGGTTGTGACTTAGGATATAAAGGATGCAGATCTGGTAAGAGGTGCAGTCAGAGTTCTAATAAACATTAGAATGAATAAAATATATAAACAAAGTGACTTTGTAAATGGTAGATTAGAATGGTAGACTGTTGATGCCAGCTTTACTTGTTTCAGCATGTAAGAAATGAACATCCACCTGGTGTCTAAGACTTACAGAGGATGGCATGGTTTAAAAAAAAAAAAGAACTCAGAAGTGCTTCTGTCAATGAGAGAGGTCGGAGAAGAGTGGCCAGGCTCCTTAAAGCTAACCTGAAGGCCAGGCGTGTAAAAATAACAGCTCAGTAGTACACAGAAGGGGATCTCAGAATGTACAACTCATCAAATCTTCAAGTGGATGGCTAATGGAGCAGAAGACTTTGTTGAGTTCATCTCCTGTAAACTTCCAGTGGACATGCACTCAGCATAACTTTAAAACTGAAACGTGGTAAACTTTGCCTGGTGAAATCAGTCGGAAAGTTGTGTAAAACTTGTACATAACAAAAAACAAATCAATGGACCCAACCTGCGTAAAAGGACAGATCGGTGGTGGGTGTGTATTTTGAATGTTCCCTTGGAACACATTCAGATTTTTAGGTACCAACTAAGCATCATTGAAATGAAAGTACAAAATCAGTGTTGCTGATCAGGTGCATCCATTTTTGGCCAGTGTAACCCCTCTTAATCCGAAACTCCCAGTTACATAAAGGGCTGTGTCTCAAAACCCACATCATCTCATTATGTTTCTATGAAGATGACAGTACCTTTACTTTGTCGCAATAGTCTGCACCATCCCTGACCTTGCAGGCTAGTAGAGGATCTTTGCAATGAGGTAGAGCATGGTGCTAGTAGAATGACAGTGCCTTCAAAAAATCTGGAGAAAGTGTTTAAAGCAATCTAGGCAACAGGAACCAAGAACCCACTGACATCTGTCCAGTACATGAGATCACTACTGTTGCTCTGCAAAACTGAGGGAATCTTTAACAACGTTGAGGTATGCATGCTCTTTTATTTGTACAAATAAAGCTGTTTCCTTGGAAATACTTTCCTGTTGCTCAAAATATAAAGTCACATGACTGTACACACTGCCTTTAACATTTTGAAATTACACACACACACACAAACACACACACGTATTGTCTACATCCACTTGTCCCGAGCAGGGTCACAGCAATCCAGAGCTTTACCCGGCAACAGGGCACAAGGTTGAAGGGGGGGACACACCCAGGACAGGGTGCCAATCTGTTGCATGGCACCCCAAGCAAGACTTGAACCCCAGACCCACCACACTGCCACACCCCCCTTGGGGTGAATCACACACACAAACACATTTTCTGAACCGCTTGTCCCATACGGGGTCACGGGGAACTGGAGCCTAACCCAGCAACTCAGGGCATAAGGCTGGAGGGAGAGGGGACACACCCAGGACAGGACGCCAGTTCATCGCAAGGCACCCCAAGTTGGACTCAAACCCCAGACCCATCAGAGAGCAGAACCCGGTCCAACCCACTGCGCCACTGTGTGGGGTGAATCAGATATTTTAAAAACTGTGCTTAAATGAATGAAGAAATGTATACATATATATGCATTTCTTCATTTATATGCATAATGCAAGAATGAATACAGTTTAAAAAAATTAGAATGCAATGTGAAAAAATTTCCAAAATTGACTGAAATGTTTATAAACCTCAAGTTCAAGTTCAACTTTGTCATAGGTATAAGTACCCCGTACAAGTGTCATGAAATTCTTACTGAATGCTTCTCCACAGACTATGTACAAAGACAGAGACAACAGAAATACTGCACAAACAGAACAATGACAATGGCAGTGAGTAGTGCAACAGCAATAGCAATAAATAATGGTAACAGTAATAATGATACCGGCTGACAGCTAGAGAACTCAGAACGTGAGAATGAGAATGAGAATGCTTTAAGTGGCAGTGTAATTTACCAATGTGCTTGGGTGGAGCAGTCCAACTCTAGTTACTAAAGGTGACACATTGGTTAGTGTTGTATACTCTTACAGTGGGGTAAAAGCTGTTCCTGTACCTAGCAGTGCGGGTTCGTATAGACCTGAGCTGTTTTGCAGATGGTAGAGAAGAGAAAAGTGCCCCTGCGGTGTGACTATGATCGTTCATGATGCGCATCGTCTTTCTGAGGCAGCATGTGGTGTAGGTGTCCTGGGCTGCTGGTAGCTGTGTGCCGATGATTCCATGAGCTGTTTTGACCATCCTCTGTAGGGCTTTCTTGTCCCGTATGGAGCAACTGCCACCCCAGGATGTAATACACCCTGTGAGGATGGACTCTACGGCACACCTATAGAAAGTGATGAGGACTGTAGTGGACATCCGGGCTTTCTTCAGACACCTGAGGAAGTGGAGACGTTGATGGGCCTTTTTGATGGTTGATGTTGTGTGCTCAGTCTATGTGAGTTTGGCAGTGAGGGTGACCCCTAGGAATCTGAAGCTGTTGACCCTCTCTACAATGTCCCTTCCTGTGTAGATGGGTGCATGAGCCGTATCCTGTCTCGTGAAGTCAATCACCAGCTCCTTAGCTTTACAAGTTGTTGTCCTGGCATCACTCTCCCAGGAGCTTCACCTCCTCTCTGTAGGCCATCTCATCATTGTTGGTGATCAGACCCACAATGGTGGTATCGTCAGCAAACTTTATGATGGTGTTGGAGCTGTGACTGGCCACACAGTCATGTGTGAACAAGGAGTACAGCACTAGGCTCGTGACGCTTCCCTGTGGAGTACCAGTGCTGAGGGTCAGTGGGGAGGAGGTATTACTGCCAATCTGCACACGCTGGAGTCTGTTGGTGAGGAAATCCAGGATCCAGTTGCACAATGGGCACTCAGTCCTAGCCCTAGTAGTTTGTAGATCAGCTTGGTTGGGATGACAGAGAATGCTGAGCTATAGTCCACAAATAATAGCCTTGAATAGCAGTTTTTATTATCCAGGTGAGACAGAATGGTGTGAAGTGTGTGTGCTATTGAAAGAGGGTGCGGTGGCGCAGTGGGTTGGACCAGGTCCTACTCTCCAGTGGGTCTGGGGTTTGAGTCCCGCTTGGGGTGCCTTGCGACGGACTGGTGTCCCGTTCTGGGTGTGTCCCTTCCCCCTCCGGCCCTACGCCTTGTGTTGCCGGGTAGGCTCCGGTTCCCCGTGACCCCGTATGGGACAAGCGGTTCCGAAAATGTGTGTGTGTGTGTGTGTGGGTGGGTGGGTGGGTGTGTGTGTGTGTGTGAGATATTGCGTCTTCAGTGGATCTGTTGTGGCGATAGGCAAACTGCAGTGGGTCCAAAGTGTCTGGGATAGTGTCCTTAATGAGTCCCAGCACCAGCCTCTCAAAGCATTTCATTGCAATGGGGGTCAGTGCCACTGGGCAATAGTCATTAAGGGAGTTCACTTTGTTTTTCTTAGGAATGAGGATAATGGTGGTGTTTTTCAAACAGGTGGGTACAGCTGAGATTTTTAAGGAGGTGTTAAACATGTCCGTGAAGACAGCAGCCAGTTGTTCACTGAATGTTTTTAAAACTCGCCCTGAAATTCCATCTGGACCAGCAGCTTTGCAGGTGTTGACACAGCCAAAGGTTGTTCTCACTTGTGCTACAGAGACGGTGAGACTGGTGTTATAATGCGTGGCTGTGGGGATTCACACCAGGGGGTCCCAGTACTCGAACTTGAAGCGGCCATAAAATGCGTTCAGTTCATTAGGGAGAGATGGAGGGGTACCTGTCAATGTCCACGTCTGTGGTTTATAATCTGTTAATGTTTGGAATCCCTGCCACAGCCTACGTGCATCTTGAGTGCAGTTAAACTCTGTTTTATGTGGTATGCAGGCATGTTTCTACATCTTTCTGTATACAGCATCTTACAATTAAAAAAAAAAAACAAATACATTGTTATGACCTCAAGGATGCCTGGGGGTGTAGAGGGGCTCAACATAAAGGTTTTGACCCTAGTTATGAGTTACAAATTGACAAGACAACTAATAGGGTGCACAAACAGGAGTGTGTGTTTAATGTTCCGGTGAAAGGATAAATAATCAGTGTGTATAAAATAAAGAGACAACAAGCAAGCCTTACAATGGTGGACAGAATGAAAAAGGGTATTTAAAAACAATAAAAAAAAAGCCTAACCCTTGTAGATAAACTACTTTCTAACTCCAACTGGGAAACAAAAAGGAGACAAAACCCAAAACAGCCGCTGACCTCCTCCTAACTACACTTCTTTTACACTAGCTAAAGAAAGAAAACAACACAAATCCAAGCATTTGTACAAGGAGCATAAAAGTGATACAAATGAAGAAGCATAAAATATTGAAGGCAAACAAAAAGACCCAGGGTGCTATAAAACTCTGATGAAAACTGCTTGTTAATTCACAAGCAAGCTCCCCAATGGCCTCCAAGAAGTGTCTTTTCAATATCTGGGACATCCCACCTTTCCTGGTCCTGCGAATCAGGTCCATCTCTCTTTGACTGATGTTGCTGGACAGTTAGGGCTCCAATCCAAGTCAGGGGGAGGAGAAAACCAAAAAAGAAAACAAAATACCCACTCACTATTGATGTAACAGAATGTATTTCTATGAGCTGCAATAGGTTGAGGGAGGCGCAGTGACGCAGCCAGTTTGGCCAGGTCCTGCTCTCTGGTGGGTCTGGGGTTTTAGTCCTGCTTGGGGTGCCTTGTGATGGACTGGCGTCCCGTCCGGGGTGTGTCCTCTCCCCCTCCAGCCCTACGCCCTGTGCTGCTGGGTTAGGCTCTGGCTCCCCGCGACCCCACTTGGGACAAGCAGCTTCAGCCAGTGTGTGTGTGCAATAGGTTGCAATATGATTTATTGGAAAAAAGGGTGTATTTCCTTTCCATTTTGAATGAATTGCATCATTATTAAACCAATGCTTGAACACAATGAGTTTAAGCCAAGAATTAGGTAACATAAGATAGTGTTTTCTAAATGGAACCTTTTTCATTACATTTTAAAAAAAAGTGTTAAAGGGGTTTGCCCTGTACTCCACTGAAAACACATCCAGATATAGAACGATACATTCGTATATCCTCATTTTGGAGTGTGTTTAGGTTAAGGGCTACACTTGTGTGTCTCTGTGATTTATGAGAGGTGGAGCGTTTACACCTTGGCTTTCCCTTATTGTCTGCCCAAGTCATTCATCACAGCCTCTGTATAATGAATGGACTCGCTCCACCTTCCGGAGTTAACAAGGTGGTGGACTCCGAAGGGTTCAGTGTGGCAACATTACAGTCGTGGTCAAGACCATGAAGGAAGGCACTCCCACTGGGAGTGTGGCTCAAACCTCCATGGACAGATACATGCCTTGTGATCCATTCAAATACATCATCTGATCTGAAAATGTATATTAAAAATTTTCTATAATTTTAAGCAAGTGCGAAAACATATGTTTAACTTGAAACTGAGTAAAGTAGGGCGACACACTAGTGCAGAGGGTAGCACTGCTGCCTTACAGCACATAAACTGTTCAGGTTTAGAAATGTATTAATGTGAAACACTGAACATAACAATGTAAAGCATTACATTCCGTTCGAACAGATAACATTAAACATCTTGATTTCTTTATGTAAGAACTTAAGACCCTTTCCACAAACTGTGTTTTAAAATTTGTGCAGCTCAGTAAACAAGGCAAATAGAAATGGTTTATTATTCATGCAAAAATATGAATACATTCCTAATTTTGGGGCAAAACTTAAATCTGAAGCCAAAATCATAAATGTCTAATTTCATAAACCTCTAAATAAACTTGTTTTTACCTTCTTTTGCCGAAAGGTGGTTCTTATGAAATACACCTGGCTTCAGCCGGCTTTTGTGTGTTCGTGGATGAGTATTAAAGCCGTCTCTGGAGGTGAACTCAAGGCCAATGTCTGTTAGTAACGTCTTGCAGCTGCACTCTTACTCTTGGCCATTTTGTCAGTGTTATTAATGTTCTCTGCAATTAGCATATTTTATTCCTTCACGCAATTAGTTTCTTTTAAGGTTGTCAGATGTTCATTTTGTTAATAAAATAAAATAAAATAAAATAAAATAAAATTAAAAACTTCTGTACTTATGATGCTAAGTGACATAAAAACATTTGGCATGATGAAGCCATCTAAAGTAACCTCTGACGTATTAGTGTTATTAAAAGTGCTCAGACAGCACTTTTTGGGAGGTGGCCTCCTCCTGTTCACATTCTTAATAGCTTCTCTCTAAGGGCAGCCCATGCAAATTTAATCAGAAATCCCTGAGGAATCAATTGCAGTCATACAGCAAAAGAGTGCATGTCTTCTGCAAGATGTTCTCTTGTCGTTCCTAAAGAGCTTCAGTTGCAGAAAGAGGAAAAAACTGATTTTTTGCAGATAAACCATATGTGATCCTTACAAGCATACTTCTTTTATGACCTCAGGAACTACTGTAGTAAATAGAAAATGAATCATTGGTAACAAAATTTGTCCTGTCAAAATGGAACTGAAAGTTAGCATTTATTATTATTAGTTGTAGTACACACACACACACACACACACACACATAATGTCATGGTTGAATGTAGGAGACCAGTTGGACAGACTCAAATGCTGATGCTTAAGTCACTTTATTTGTATCACATGAGGGCTGCACCCACAGAATGGAGAGTCTCCCAGTTTGAGGTTCTGGGGCCAGGTGTGTCATAGTGGGTGCTTTTATAGTGTATCTCTGGGGTTGTCACCGGTGGAGTGGGGGTCGTGGTGGTTGTCCGACAGGCAGCTGTTAGAGGGGCACGGTCATCAAGCATGCCAGTAACACATACAATGTCTACAACTGCTTGTTCCGAGCACAGTCACTCAAACCAGAGCCTAACCCGCCAACACAGGGTGCAACACAAGAGGAGGAGGGGGCACACCCCGGACGGGATGCCAGTCCATCACAAGGCACCCTGAGCAGGACTTGAACCCCAGACCTGCCATACAGTGGGCCCGGGCCAAACCTTCTTCATCACCACACCCCCTGCTGTAGTAGTAGTGGTGACAGAGCCCCACTGCTACAAAATGACACCGTTAAACTACTGTTTTATTTTTTTGCCAGCTTGGTTGTCTGATTTTAGTGATAAACACATTTTCTAAACTGTCACTTTCCTCCATTTACATTTATTCATGTAGCAAACACTTATCTCCAGATTGACTCCCAATGAACTCTATGTAGTGTTATCAACTCACACACCTTATTCACCATGGTGATTTACACTGCTAGATACACTACCTACAATGGGTCACTCATCCATACATCAGTGGACAACACACTCTCTCTGTCACTCACACACTATGGGGGAACCAGAACAGCATGTCTTTGGACTGTGGGAGGAAACCCACACAGACACGGGGAAAACATATAAACTCCATACAGACTGAGCAGGGATTGAACCCACATCCTCTTGTACCACCTGGGTGCTAAGAAACAGCAGCACTACTCACTGTGCTACCATAATACACATTTGCTGCCAAAATACACATTTCACCTCCAAAATACAGATTTTAACCTTGTGATGACGGATTAAATTTTGTCACCTATAGCACTGCATTTTCTCGCTTTTCAGTCATGCTCTCCTCGACGAGGAGGTTTTCAACAAAGGCAGGAAAACCACAAAGAAAAACTGGTGACTTCAATGTCAGGTTGCCATCCCTTGCCACTCATCCGGTTGCTGTGCCCTTTTTGATAAAATGACTCAGTAGAGTTCTAGTGTGTTGCTGCCAATCACAATTTTCGTAAGTGCACTACTAGCTACAAATGTTTGCTTTGGTTTGGACATTTTGACATGCTGTCAGGACATTGATCACAAGTCAAACTTGTCAAATTTGATCTGAAGGTTTCTCACAAGGTAGACTACAGCAACTGAATCTGTACTGTAGAGTTGTAAATGACAAAAAGGAAAGCAAATAAAGTTTGTCTATCAGTGTCAACACCTTTATGCGAAACAGTGAGCGATGATGGAAAGTACTCTATGAATAGTTAAATAGTTAAATGCTAGAATAATTACAGACTCTCTATAATTCTCAGGGTTTCTCCACATTGGCTTCTGCATGGTTTCACCATCCAGAAAGTTATACTTTATTCTTGACAATTGTCATTATGCCAAAAGTATTACACAGTTACGGCAGTTCAACAATAGACGACAGACAATATATATACAAAGTGTTCAGTCTGCTAAGTCTTTTTTAGATTTGAAGCTAAAGCTAGAGCCTGTTTTGTAGAAATTGATTAGATTACACACACACACACACACACACACACACACACACACACACTTTCAGAACCACTTGTCCCACACAGGGTCACGGGGAACCGGAGCCTACCCGGTAACACAGGGCGTAAGGGGACACACCCAGGACAGGACACCAGTCCACCACAAGGCACCCCAAGCAGGATTCGAACCCCAGACCCACTGGAGAGCAGGACCGTGGTCCAACCCACTGCGCCACCACACCCCCACTGATTAAATTACAGTTATTCATTTCATTCACAATGAATCATTTATTCATTTACTCATTTATTTCAACCCATTCAGACATGGGTTTAAATCGAGGTCAACGTGCTTGGTGTTTTCTTGTTGCCCCTGTGTTCCTGTGGGTTTTCACCCTTCGTCCAGAGATATGCATTTCTGATGTATTGTTGATTCTAATGTTTTGAATGTAAGTGTGAGTGAAGTGTATGAAATATACATTGTGATGGCCTTGTTTCACGGGTTTCAGGGATAGGATGTGGACCAGCTCGACCCGGTTTAGGACAAATGATTATCGGTAATGAGTAAATGACACCGTTGTCAACTTACAATGTTAAGTATGCTATACTAAACTACATAAAGCTATTTAGCAGTTTCTATATGTGGCTATAGCAGGGGCATGGTGGCACAGTGGGCTTGGCCAGGTCCTGCTCTCTGGTGAGTCTGGGGTTCAATCAAGTCCCGCTTGGGGTACCTTATGATGGACTGGCGTCCCTTCCTGGGTATGTCCCCTTCCCCTCCAGCCTTCCCCTCCAGCCTTATGCCCTGTGTTGCCAGGTGAGGCTCTGGCTCCCCATGACCCTGCTCAGGACAAGCAGCTGTGAACTCCTACCTCAAGGGGAATACAGCATGGTGTCCAGAAGGTAGAGGTGCAGTGGGGAGTGTAACTCAAAGCAAGGCCAAGCTCAACTGTCAGAACGGCAAATTTCCAAGTCCAATAAGGAAACACTGAGAACTTCCAAAAAATCCAGGGTTTTATCAGGGTGCAGCATCATAAGTGCTTGGTAGTGGACCTCAGAAGTGTGCCATTGTGTTCCTATTGTGAGGAGATGTTTCCTGTACTGACAACAACACACAGGGGACATGGGCTCACAATGTTCCATTTTTTCTGTTGCCCCAAGAGTGTGAGAGCAGGTGCTGAGTGGCGAGAACAGCAGCGCCAAGTGCTTTATCTGTGCATTTTGTCTATATTGAAGCAGCCACCTATCTGGTTCTTGTGTTGATCCAAGCTGGGTTTTCTCTGGCCCAGGCTGATGATTGAGCGACTACTCATATCTGAGCTCAGATTACTTGACAGGTAGTGTAAACATTTGCTGTCTGAAGTAGTTCACATGCAGGTTGGGCACCAACTTCAAGAAAAAGGAATTCTCCATCCAATGATTTTTACTGTTTTGCAATGAATAATGTACTCCACTGCAATTGTGTTTCTAAATCTAAATACAAGATTTTTCTTTTGGTTATATTCAATGGATTTCTGTCCTTGTCGACTGTAAACTTTAAACTAGTTTCTGTAGCTGCTGAGCTACTTAAAGTTCTTCATTTGCAATTAATTAAACCTGTTCTTACAGTGAAACCTAATCCATGTTTCTCTAGGAAAACTATAAGAGGTAGATTTCATTACACAATATATAGTAGTTAATTGTTGTACTAGCCAGGGGTGTGGTGGCGCAGTGGGTTGGACTGTGTCCTACTTTCCAGTGGGTCTGGGGTTTGAGTCCCGCTTGGGGTGCCTTGCAACGGACTGGCGTCCCGTCCTGGGTGTGTCCCCTCCCCCTCCGGTCTTACGCCTTGTGTTGCCGGGTAGGCTCCGGTTCCCTGCAACCCTGTATGGGAAAAGTGGTTCAGGAAGTGTGTGTGTGTGTTGTACTAGCCAGTAAGAAAAAAAAAAAAAGTTTCTGCGGGTGTTCTAAACACACTGTGAACATGTGTTTTGCTTAAAATTATTTGAATTGTGTAGTCAAAGCTTAATCAGGCATTAATTTGGAGTTAATCCCCATGATGAGATCTGAGGATATGTACCTGGACCTCAGCTTACTAGCATTTAGCGATGATGTTATAAATAGCTGGTTAACCACTTAAAAGTCTTTTTTTTTTTTTCTTTCTATCTAGATGGTGGACCCCTTAGAGTTTTTTTTTTTTTTTTTCCCGCCCACTGTGGCCATTTGCCTTTTTCGTAGCTTTCATAATTAATGCAGTTATTGTAGCAATTTAATGTATAGCCATCCTTTTATTTGTATGATGTTTCTGATCCTTTGTTCAGTGCTCTGTGTCAGTGTATGAATTCTCTATAAAAATAAGATGAATTGATGCAAAGTGACGTAAAAGACTCAGCATGATGAAGTACAACAAAAATTAGCTTACACAGGGGTTTGTTTAATAAAAATGTTCAGAATCCCTGGTTTATTAAAAAGGTCTGTAAAATATCTTAATTTTCACGGTCAAAACTAAAATGAGTTCTGGTAGACCTTTGCTAGCATGCAAATCTCTGCCTAAAGCTTAGTATTCAGAGGAATTATTTTTTGTACATGTAGTTTATAATTAGGAAAGCAGGAAACCAAACATTTGCATGTTACAGACGCTTATAACATGCAAAAGGCAAAAAGAAAATTGTGCAATACACATGTCCAGCAGAGCCTGAAATGGAATCTCTTTCGTCCTTGGTCTTAATGTGTGAACTTTTTTGACATATGTCATAGAAATTACTTTTTTTTTTTTTTTTTTTTCCTTCTGGCTCTGTGTCTACCAATACAAATGCAGCACTAGGAAAAAAAGAAACCATGTCATTGATGCTCTTTATGTAAAGTATCTATTTTAGGCACAATGTGATTTTGTCAAACTTAATTTAGTAAAGAACGAGCAGGCTGTAGAAATATACCTGAGACAGTACTGACATACAGGCACATAGCTGAAGATGACTTGGCAGAAATGTTTCTTTGAAGGCAGCCTTAGTATGGCATTGGCTGGCACTGTCTTTTCAAAAGTGGAGAGACAGCTACTTTTGTGCTGCAACAATGGAACTGAGCTGAATTCAGTTCAATTATGAACCAAAGAATAGGCCTGAGAATGCATTATTCTGAACTCTCTAGGTGGCACCAAGAGTCTACATGGTGTCCAAAGTTCCCACTGACTCACCAGAGAAAAGGATATTGGCATACTCTATTGTATAAATCAGTATTACACAAGTGATGGTGTTGAGATCAGGGGGTGACAAGATGTGAGGTTTTGCAATGGGTTTTTAGTACAGAAAGTCTCATACCACTAAGGAAACAACTAACACAGGAACACACAGTTATTGAGTGAACTGACACTTTATTTTTTCAAGTAACATAGGATCATTAATTTCCAGTTACCTATTACATTTAAATGCCAGATAACAAAGTAACTTAACAGTTTATCTACCTATTCATTCAGCATAGAAACTTAACAGTTACACATTTATAGACACACTATAGGCATTTTAGAGACACCAGTTAACTTGAAACACATATTTGGAATGAGAGAGGAAATCAGAGCACCTGGAAAAAACCCATGCAAACGCTGTAGAAAGAGGCAAGTTTGAACCCACGACTTGCTGTGCCATAATCTGCATGTATCTATTTTTGAAGCCTCTGGGTTCTAATTTTCAGCAAAGAAAGGAAAGATAGATAACAGTTTTGGGGGAGGGCAAAAATAAAACCAGCAATCAATTTTCTTTAGTTGAAAAATTCCTTCTAGATTGCTGTTAAAGTGGTTGCACCTGGATTTGTTTCTTTTAATGAGCCTTGCCCAGGTTCAGCATCAGAACAAGGAGATGGGGGTGATACCTGGTGTAGTCTGTGAATGGCAGCACTTGTTAAGGCTGGGATTCTCCTCCCCCTGAAACAGAAGTTTAGTTAATGGAAATGTAAAATACTTGATTTGCCAGATGGAAAAACATCTTTAAGAAGAACTATAGTTTAGATGCCAATATAATAATCATTTTTCTTCTCCAGAAATACAAAAACATGGAGGGGAACACCTATTTTTAATTTGCGACCCAAAACATGTATTCTCTTTCCCATTGTCGAACAGTTTCATCTAGACTGTTACCTGCTCTTTCCCCCTTTTTCTCCAACTGGTGCTGATGATTTCAAGAGCTCAGTCAGGAACAGGGCACACTTTTATTTTCCTCCAGATAACATTTGTGTAAATTATTCCATTATTGCAGGCAGCCTGGACACGCAAGCAGGTGTAAGTATCTGACACAAGCAGTAATGTTCTGTGAAAAATGGATGTTGAGCTCTCGCACGACTTCAGATGACACAGAATGGACAATGAAATGCATTCATTTGTTGTTTCCCTCAGAAAAAGATCAGCTTTCTAACTCTGAATGGTAGATCTAGTATGCGTCCATGTATTGAACTGTGAAAATACAGTGAAGCTTAAGCAAGGATGTGCTAAGGATCAGACCTGCAGAAGAGGTTAATAATTATAAACAGTGACAGAATCACATTTTTTATTCTTTCTATGTGTGAACTGTTAACTGTGCTTGGAAAGAAAAATTGTAATCCTTGTCTCAGTCGCTTATTAGAAATGGTCCCTTTTTCTTGGTTACCAGCAATAAATAGTAATGATATGAAAAAATACCTATAGCACCTAGAAATCTGAAGAACTAAAAAAAAAAATGCTAATAAAAGCAAACAAAACTAAATAACATTCTATTGCAGAAGGTCACCTCTAGGCTGCTGTAAGCTGTAAAAACCAGCAAAACAGTGACATTAACTGTCTATTGTGAATTATGGAGGGGACGCGGTGGCGCAGTGGGTTGGCCTGGGTCCTGCTCTCCAGTGGGTCTGGGGTTTGAGTCCTGCTTGGGATGCCTTGTGACGGACTGGCGTCCCGTCCTGGGTGTGTTCCCTCCCCCTCCGTCCTTGCGCCCTGTGTTGCCGGGTAGGCTCCAGTTCCCTGCGACCCTGTATGGGACAAGCGGCTCTGAAAGTGTGTGTGTGTGTGTGTGTGTGTGTGTGTGTGTGTGAATTATGGAGGTGTCTCTGAATGTTTTTGCTGCTGCTGTTAAACTAATTGAATGATTATAATTTAAAGATTATCAGTGGTGCAAACAAATGTATTATGTTCTGTCTGGAATCAGTTTAGTCTGGCAGTATCTCAATAATCATCTAACCTTCTGTTCCCATTTAACACTTAAAAACCACTCCATACAAGAATTGGGGTGAGAGGTGTTCCAGACAAGGATGTTTTGCAGTGTTTGAAGGTTTTATGACTGTGATTTTTTGTTTTCTATCTTCCAGTTCTCTTCTAGGAACCCAAACATTCTCTCTATCCCTGCCTTTTCCTGAGATTTTAGCTGATAAGCTATTTTGTATTTTTAGTTGACAGTGTCTCTTTTTGTTTTTTGATATACTATAAGCCATAAGTCTATATTGATAATACGAGATCAGTATCAGCTAAACGAATAAATGGAAATGTAAGCAAGATGGAGCTCCACTCACCGCTGCCTTGCGTTGGACACTTCTTGGATCAGACATCAGAGAAGCCTCTCACAGCTTGACTTACAACCAGACAGTTCAATGTTTAAAAAAAAGAACCATGGCCATAAAGTGGATGTGCCCTTAATCGAAAAACTACTCTTACACCTTTAGCATCACAGTTCTATTTCAGTGGTCACACAAATATAAAGAAAATTTCTCTGAGCAGTGTCCAAAGGCTTTGCCCTAATATTCAACCATACTGAAGGGGGGTGCTTTGGGTGTTTTGAGAGCTGCATTATTTTTACCCTCTGCTGGAAAACTGGAGAGGTACTTGTCAAATTGTAATTTCTCCTCAGGGACACATTCGCCAAGGTAGTTTTGATTTTCTGTCAACATTAAGGACACTAATGAAAACTAATGTGCACAAGAGGGAAATGAATGGTTAAAGCTGTATGTATAAATGATTAGACAAAACAAAGAGTAACGTGTAAAATATAGGAGTGGGAGGTTAGTGAGACTTCGGTGGAAATAATGGATGATGTGGTAGCTTGTGACCTTGACAGGTCCACTTCTCTGCAGTTCCTGTACCAGCAGTTTCTTCAAATGAATTGATGTACATTTATAGACAGAAGTAATATGAAATCAAAATTAAAACATGCATTATTCACAAATCATTTTAAAAGCACACAAATTTTGTAAAGAAAACTTTTTTTCTGTAAATTGTTATGTGCTGTATCTGAGAGATCCAGGACTGAGTTTCTCCTGTACCTTTATGACCATGTCCACCAAGGAAGCAGTGAGAATACAAAATTGCCCATGTCCCATTGGGTGGGTATGATGACTGGGGATGCCTGCCCCTCGTTGCTCACAGTGACCCCTGAGGGCAGCTACAGAGCTCTCGGTGGATTCAAGCAAATTGCGCTCCCCTGCAAACTTATTACATTGTGTGATGAATCCTGAAATCTGCAGTCTGTAGAGTGGAAAAGAACTGTGGCCTCACAATATGCGTATCGGAGGTGGTGTGTGTCTCCTATGATTGTCCGAGTTTTGTGCTGCAAGGTGAACACATGACAGATGTATAACTGAACATAGACTTAGAGCTCACATGAGTGACATATAACCACTGAGTACATGCCATAATACTGTTTAATTCTAATTAAACAAATCCCAGTATTACTAGCACTTTTTCTGAAAGAATTACATCAGCATTCCTTTGGATTCATTTAATTCTGTACTGAATAAGTAAAGCCTGGGTTTGCTCCTTTATGCCTCATCCACTGTTGGGCAGCAGAACTATGCCAGGTATGGTGCTGGAAAGGCAGATTAGTAAAGGAACAACATGCAGTGATGAAGTATCTGTGATTAATGACTAAGAGTTTAATGGACTGATTATGTTTTTGGCTAAATTTGCTCAGTAGCGAAAGTACACCCCTCAAGTTAAATTGGCATTTTGCCGGAAAGCATACCAGAACAATGAGGAAAAAAACTGTTCATTTGCAACTACAGGAGAATTTCGAAGCCAGTCAAAGCTGTTGCAGTCAGGTCATATGTCACAAATCTTTATATATCTATATATTTTTCCTCATACAACAAGGCAGGATTTAGTTTTTTTTTTTTTTTTTTCCTCCAGATCGTGTAAGACTCTGCTATTTTTTTTTTTCCTCTGTATTATTTGTGAAAATCAATCTATCTGTTGAAAGGGCTGAGAAAGAGAACAGCAATATTAATTTACTGTTATCTGAAATTATCAGGGTTAGGTTATTATTGCAGTTATGCACCACTATAGCACCAATACATCATTCTTTTCTACAAAGACACTATAATACTTGAGAAGGACACATGTGTATAAATATAGTAAGTTTGATGGATAAGAAAGATTTTTTTTTTTTTAAATTTATCTGCAGTTTCAAATTGATCCAATAATTACCATATCCGTGCTATTTTCTTTGCTTTGGAAGTCTAACATGAAATTTCAATATGTTGCATTAAATATATAACTATGAGTGGAAAGGTCCAACGTGACATTATGGAGTGTCAATGGTATACAAATACAAAAATGTTAATAATGTATCACAATCATAGTGATAATTGCATTACTAGATAACTTTTATTTAAAGGGAACAATTTTGAGTGTGGCCAAAAACACAGTAAATAGTGTCCTTTTGCAGTGTTTCAACTTAGCAATGCTAATTACTCAGCGCAAATGTGTACCTGTGTTTTTGACACCGTTTTTCAGAACGTTGTATGAAGTCAAGGACAGTTTTGACTTTTGATAAATTTTATATGAATCCTCACATTTAATACACCTAATCACAGGATTTAATACACCTAATAGAAGATGTGAAACATCATAGGCTTGACCAGATGCACTTAGTGGGAAGCTGACACAGTGACCATGGCAAGAAACCCCCAAGGAATGTGCAACATTCAGTCAGCAAAAATATGGTCATGGGACCCCATCTTATCTCCGCTCCAGATGTCCTACCTGTGGCCTTAGGGCAACACTGGCTTGCAAACGGCAGGAGAACAAGACTGGACACAGATCGAATGTATTCAGTCTTGCAGAATATAACAATACACCATTACCTTTTCACAGTCCCCAGTCTCTCAGAATATGTCAGCATTTTAGCATTATGTCACTTTATCTTTTCTTTTTTCATATCTCCTTCATTTTTATGGATAAATTACAGCTACACAATCACTGAGGATCATTTGCTTGATGGACGGATAAAGCATTTCATTGGGTATAATCTCATCTTCAAAAAGGATAGATCAGCATTGTAACAGTGAGTTTTGCAGTTTCCTATCTCTGATGTTACCCCCTCTGTCCAGACATATTTCTCCTTTATGGATACTTTCCTGTCCTTCATAATTTTACAGATACCCCTCTGGGACACATGATTAAACAAGTGTCCATTACTCTGAAGGAAGACAGCTGGGCTAAAGTTAGGTGTCAAGCAACAATTTATGAAAAAGCTGATGTTTCTTTTTCCAAATCCTTGGTGTCCTTTATCTGTGAATCCAATGCTTTTCATTTGGAGCACTGAAGGATGATGTCCCTAATGTTTATGACAAATTAATCCACAAGGGGAAAGCCAATGACAGTAAGCTGCCAGTGGGTCATTCCAAATCTGTCATTTCACATTTGCAGGACTGTTTATTGGAGTACTTTCTGTGTAACCCATTTATATATACATATATTTGCTCCTGTTGAAAAGAAAAAACTAATACCTGCATGAAATAACATCTTTCTCTTCACACATTGTTTTTATGTTCACCTTATGTACCTCTACTGCATATTGTTAAAAAGGATATAAAAACTCTACAAATAAAGCTTTTGCTTCACCTTTTATGCAAAGGTTAAAATCAAGACAAATCATGTCAGACCATTTTTTAACAAGATGTTAATGAGATCTACAGAGGCTTGAACTTTCAGTAGCTTGATTCCATAAGTGTGCACATACTTTGACTTCATGTAAATGTCTTTTTCCCATACCTGGACTCTAGAAATCCCCTTCTTCATCTTCAGATGAAAACTTATTGCCTTTGGTTTTTTAACTTAGAAAAACTTTGTACTATGTTTACGGAGCAGCATAAAATAGGGCACAACAATTACAATAGATATTGTGTACACAGAAATAGTTAATTGACCAATTAGCCCTCTGCACATGTGGGGTGTGCTATGAATACCAGTGACTGCAATGGTGAATAGTGATCTGGGAAAAGACACAGCTGCTTTAAAATGAGCTTTAGGTGTCTAATGCCATACAGTTTGCAATACATGTAAAATATATTACAAACCAAAATATAAATTAAATAAAATACATTTTTAAACAAAATATATTTTTTGTAACCGATAAATCAATTTACTTTGGTACCAAGTCCTTAACAAAAAAACTGCTTGAAATATTTTCATGAAGAGAAGGGGTGCAGTATTAATTCATTTTTAAAGTTCGACAAAGTTCATATCTAGGTCTTGCTCAGAATATTTTTTCGTAAAGTCTGCAGTTGTCAATGTAAGTGATTATGAATGTTTGTGCTCTACTAACCAAAGGCCTGACTCACAGAGTAGAAAAGTGTTATGAAGCCCTTATACAGAACCCTTTATCTTGAGCATTACTAAACACAGTTATGGAAACATTTTTCTTTATTAAAAGATGGTGAATTCCTTATTCTTTAATACTTCTGTTTTTTCTCCCATTGGGCCTGCCTTACTGGGTATATATGGTGACAAGAATTGTAGACTTAATGTGATGGTTCTTTTCAATTCATGCATCAGCAGGGCAACATGACAGTACCACTGATCGGGTTTTTGGGAAATTTTTATCAAAGACATAAAAGCATATCAAAAGGATTTCTGAAGAGCAATGTTCACCAGTCAGAGTATAAAAGAAATCTGATCAGTATACAAATAAGCTGAACAATACAACTAAATAGTTACATGCTTGTAATTGTTCAATGTTTCAGGAAAAATTCTGATCAAATTATTTCTTATTTAAATAATAATTAGGAAGGAACATAAAGCATGAAAACAAATTAAAAAAAAGCTACTGAGGGAGAATATGCAAACTATTCCCACTAATTTATGGAAGGGCAGTTGGTGTTTATTTATTATTTCTTCTATAGATGAATCTACAGTAAGAACGGAGGTACCACCTAGCTTTTCCTTCCAACCTTATTTCCATATCTGTGCAGTTTGATACTGTCATCACATCCACACACTTATTTCATCCTTGACTTTTCCAAGAGTTTAAGTAAAATTGGTTATTTAATGAATCAGTCTTTATGCGGCTGTGCACATATAATACAATTTAACGGAAAACCCTAACAGTATAAAATTATTGTCCTATTTATGTCTGCTACAGCATGTCTCTGGCAGTAAGCAAACATGCATTTAAGTTTGGCTAAAAGTTCATCACTGGGTACGTTTAAAAAGATGTAGAAATAATCTTGCCCCAGCATAGCTATGCTTTTTTAATAGAAATTATTTATGTGGGGTAATTCTCCATTACATTCTTATATTATATGTTTTTGTTGCATTGAGGCTATCCAGACAAGACCAACCCCAATGAAGACTAAAATATGTCAGCCAATAGATATACCAATTTGGCCAACAGCATGTCTTTGCAATAATAACCAGGAGGTGTGGTGGATGAGCGTCATGTTGTTGGCTGCACTGATTGACAAATTTCAGCCCTTAAAGATGTTTCTTTCTGTGTTGCTTCTCTGGGTGTAATGGACATCCATCCCACAGGGCTGAGTCGAAGGGGAATAATTAGACGGGGGCTGCCTGAGAACACTGTGGGCAGAGGGAATTTATTAGCGAGGGGACACTGACGGCCTCAATGAGGAACGTGGGCCGAGGGGAGTCGATTGCCTTCACCTGGAAGAACAGCCCTATGGTCCCATCGGAGCTGCCATGGTCCATTGTTTCAGCCACTGGGAAATATGACAGAGATTCATACATCTAATACCGCCAGCCACTAGGGCATTAGACTCTCAGCAGGGCTGAGTCTGTCTGTCATTACAATGTGATTGAGTCACAAGGGAGACCTCATGCTAATGTATTCTAGATTGCTCCTCTGACTTTGCTGGGAAGTCCCAAGATGCTATTCTTATTTTAAAATCAATTTGTTTTTCTTAAAGGTCAAAAGGGTACGTGCTATTGGCATAACAGTTGCACATTAAAACGGAACTGCTGTATAAAGAATTCAGCTGAGAACATGTTAAAAATGTTCATTTAATAAGAATAAAAATACAAACTGCAGCAGCCATTTTTTTCACTATATGACTCCAAACAGTAGTATTCACAGGCATAGGTGCTATGTTCAAAACTATTCATTCTTAACATTTTAGAAGTGGAATACTATCTGTAATATCTTCAATCCTTGGGGAAAAGCCAAATAAACAAACTAAAAACAGACCAAAACATATATGGGTGTCATTTGACTTGCAATAGGTGAAAATTCATATACCCACTAATGTTTATTCCAAATTTTTTATTTCAACAAACATTCTTTGCTGGAACTGCAGGTAGAATAATGGCTGCAACCCCTTTAGGTTACAGCCTTCCACGCAAAGGACATGGGTTTTACTTCTATCTCCTGCTGTACTTTTGAGCAATGTGTTTGCTTGAATTTATCCAGTACAAAGAATACCCAGCTATTTAAAAACTGAACACTGTAAATGAAAGTGTTTTGGAGGAAAGTGTCAGCTAAATACTTTCACATTTAGTCACAATAGACATAATGTCTGTTGTGAAGATACAACGATAATATTTTTGGCATTTGTAGATACCCTGTTACAACTAGCACGCTTGAGACTCACAGAAATGGACAAAATAGTAATATATTTGTTTCTGAGACATGTCCTTGCTTCAAACACATTACTTTGTACCCTGTGAACTCATACAGCAGTTGACAACAGAAAAAGCTGCAGGATTGGCCAATATCAGTTGAGAAGTTTGTATGATTTCAAAGTTTAGAACTCCTTCTGGTGCAACATCCTGCAAGCATCCAGGTGACCAGGTTACATAACGTGCTGCCGTCATTCTGGTGTTTCTGATGTGGGTGTATCATGGACAGTCCCCTAGCAGAGTGCAAATTTCATGAGAAATTGTCACAATCTACTACTTTACACAGAACCAGTCTTAACAGGAATGCTGTCATTTTTAGAAAGGATTTTTTTTTTTTTCCCCAGAAGCAAGTTTAACAGCTTTGCAGAGCGCAACAGCTTTAGATGGTTATGTATACTTAAAAGAGACATACAACAAATTATCCAGTTAGGAAATTGATATTTATTGCTTATTGCTATGATCATTTAAATGTACTTTTTAAAAAATTTCTCTAGGGTCTATTTTATTTGATGTGCTGCATTAACACTCTCCTCTTTCAATTTGTGATGCAAATAATTTGGCGCTATTTAAATTTCTCCTGATATACAATGATGTCACAGTTCTGCATCACTGAATGAAATAAATTTGAGGGAGCTGTGCGTACAGCTATTGAAAATGGATTTAGAGATGATAATCTCTGACAACTTCTCAAATAAAATGCTGAGGCTTTACTTCAGAGCTCACTCAACTATACAGAGGACTGACCTGCTCCTTAAAAACAAAAATTTAAAATAAATTAATTTTTTTTTTTTTTTTTTTTCTTAAAAATCACAGAACGATTTTGCTCATGTCTATCTTTTTCTTGAAACCATGGGGGTCATTGCCTAAGACACCACTGGAGGACTGCTCTTTATTTTGAACATACCCCATAGGGGTGTCAGCTCTGTCATTGCTTGATGGACTGCACTGCCACATGGCAATCTAATTGACTCTTTTAAAGTGTGTTCTAGAAAAAAAAAAAAAAAAAGGAGTAAAAATGTCCATGGTTATACCCACAATTATGTAGTGTATACAACCGTCTTGTAACCCAGGATGGTGCACATTTTTGTGCTGGAAGATTCTGATCAAGCCAAAAAGACATGCGTCCAAGAAATAAACAGAAATACATAACAAAAGAGCAGTATAATCATTAACCAGTATGTTCTAACATGGTGTAAAACAGTGGCGTTACTAAGAGGGATTTGCAATGCATTTTATTTCTTCTATGTCAGTCAAGAAGTTTCGCAGCATTCCCTGTTGGTCTGCGATATTTAATTGTTAATGTTGAACATAACAGTATACTCTGAAAATTCCCATGTCTGCATTCATTTTCTTGTACACACGAATCCCTGGCTGCATTTTTATATATTGAGAAGTAGTTCAGCATTTCAGGCAGTGTCCGACAAACTCTGTGGGGTTTTCTTGGGCATGAACCAAAACACAAAAGATATTGTCTAGAGGGATGCAGGCTGCATGCATAATCCAGAATTCTCTAATGATATACTTTGATCATACAGATTAACAGTTCAGGAATATTTAGGTTGAAGACATGATGAGATTTTAAGATACAACTTGATCCACCAGGAATAAAACCCAGCAGAGATGTATATCAAAGTTTGGAGTGACACATTCTAGAAGATAGATAGATAGATAGATAGATAGATAGATAGATAGATAGATAGCACAGGCATGGTCAATACAAACAGATGCAAATGACTGCTAACATCATGTAACAAATCTGACAAAACATTTTTTTCTTCAAATTATTTCATAATTTTTTACAGAAGAATAAACAGTGCAGTAATTGGAGAAGTAACCAGATCTGGTTAAAAAAAAAACATAAAAAAAAGTTAAAAACATAAATGTACAGTTATATAAGCTATTGGCATTTTTATCTGGGGTACTTCTTTAAACAGTGAGTTTAGTTTCAGTGTTGTGGGATAAGCCTGCTAGCACTTCAAAGAAGAATCACTACCCCTTTGGACTGCCAGTTTATGTGTTATTCGTTTCCCTTTCCTGGTTACATACAGACATTATTCTATAATTCATAAAAAGAAATATGTGTCAACATTGTTTCATTTCTTGAACTTTGTACATTTTGCGTGCCACCTCTTCTTTTGTCTTTTAGACACTTTTAGTACTGCATTTTCAATCAATATAATTTTTAGTTAAGTTTTAAGTTATGCATAATTTACATTTTTTTGTGACAAGTTTTTTACCAAAGAACACCAATATAATAAATTAGAGTAAAGTTAGATAGAAGCTTTACCCGCTCACAGCGTAAAATATAGAATTATGTGTGGTTCTTTCATTAAGGAAGATGTTTTCATTCTACATCATATTCAATGTACTGTTTCCTCACAACTAAGTACTGATGCAGAGAGTTACAAAACTTTTGTAAAACTCAATATGTTTTCTACACTGTGTTGTAATTTTATGATGTTCATACAACACATTTGTGGCTTTTTTTAAAATTTTTTTTTTAATCATTTGATGCTTTACAGAAGTATTTTACACACTACTCAGAAAAGGAGTTTCGAGCCTTTCCAGCTCATATTTAGTATGCTGGCTATTGTCAGCGGAATAAACATGTTAGCTACATTTTTTTTTTTTTCAAATTAGGAATTTCAACGTTTTTATAAGATATTTCCTCTCAGAAAGCTATCAGAGTAGGCGCAAAGTATATTGTCAGTATCTATAACCTTGCAAAAGTAATTTAAAAAACATTAATTCAGTGCATTAGCGTTGAGTGATTGACAGCAGACATTACATATATCTGTGGGGTAATTCTGGGCTTACTAGCATTTCATACTGTGTAATTTTATATTCAAAGATAACCCCTTTATCCCTCATCACCCACTTTGAAAAGCTGCCTAGTTATTCTAACAGCAAAAAAATAAATAAATAAATAAATAAAAAAATAAACTTGAACTTCAAATTTTCAAATGCACTTTTTGAAAAAGAAAAAAAGTAAAATAAATAAATAAATAAATGTAAGTAAATGGATTCTGCTCACTTTGTGTGCAGTAACGCTTAATTATATGGATAATCCTTAAATTGCAATATGTGGTGACAAAACATGTCTTTAGGAGTTTCACATTCTCACAACCAGTAAACATGTGTACATTGTAAGGGTACCATGAACACATAAGTTCTTTAGCAGAGCATCTTTATAGGAAACTGATTTCTCGTAGAATCGGAGAATGAAAAATCTCGCAGAAAACGGCTAAAAAGTTTTAAACTATGTACTATTAACCTACAGACAAACATCTGAAAACCTTTCATGACAGGCACTAAAAAACTGTCCAGTTTGAATTTAATGCCATCATTTAACAAACCTCCAGTGCAAATTTTGTCCATCTCCACAGCCTTGCAAGGAAAAGTAAATGCAACCAACAGAGAATACAGTCATAATGACTGTAGGTTGGATGATGTCCATAAACAAATCACATTGGCAAAGCTTTCAATGTATGGCAAAAGAACAGAAGCACTGAATCCCTTTGTCTCAAAAGACATGTAGACAAAAGCAAAAGAAAAATGAGCAAATACAAAGGTCAAGAACAGTCTGTCCAGAGACAGAAAAAATATATTTAAAAAATGCAAAACATGAAATGAGACATTTTGAGATGGAATTGATTTAACAGTGCTAGCAAATAACTTATCAGTCACCAGGTGCTGCATAATTACTGAGGAACCATTACAAATGAGTGAGATGAACAGGTGAAAAATGCACCCTGAAAATTTACCAATTAGAGTAACACAGTGTGGAATGATAAATATGGTTTTGTACTCTTATTGTACTCATGCAAGCTTTCCTTCAAACATTTTTTGCCGGTAATAGTACTTCTCCGCTTCTCATGCATGGGGAAAACAATAACAGTTGTTGGAAGCTTGGTTACCAACACTTAGACTCAAGGGAATTTGATTTTAATGATTCCTTTGGGGGCCAGAACTGGCTCAGTAATTGGCCTCTCCCTGCATTAATTCTGGCTTATGCTATGAAATAATTAGACCTGATCTAATCAATGGTTATTTCCAATTAAATGACCCTATATTAGACAAATCCTGGATGCACTCAGAACCGGAATCACACCATCCAGCCAAGAAAAAGTGCTTGTTATGTGATGCACTGCAAATGCCATTTATCTTACTTCCTGTTTTTTCTTCTTCAATTCTGTCTACACTCCTAAAAATAAACTTTTAGTATGTATAAAATGGAGTTAAATTATGTAGAAAAAAAGCTGGTGTTCCCATTACAAACATGGTTTAATTGCAAGCCTAGGCCATCTCTAAAACATGCAATAAATCAAAACCAATATCAAAATAATGTTGACACCGCTCTCTCGGGGTAGCAATTTCTGGACGTTATTTCAAAGTTTAGTTGCTCGCATTTTGGCATTTTTTTAATTATCAAAAATCGTAATGTATCCTCTAGCCTACTCTTACAAGCTTTTCTTGCCTCAAACCTGAGCAGATTTTGTTATTGCAAATCATAACCCTTCATGCAAAAGGTTTTTCCAGTTCATTGCTGTGACATTTTGAAGCACATAGTTAATTTCTTTTTATGAGGTTCAGCCATTGTAGCTGTTATACACACACAGATATTTTGGGGGTACAGAATTTAGTCTCTAGATTCCTGAAGAAATGGATGATAAAATCCAAGATTTCTGATATCAGTTTACTGGGCACCTAACTTAACACTTTTTATAAAATGCTATGTTTGGTGCGTATACATAGTGTCACAAAAGGGTCTCCCATGGCAGACAGGTCCTGGATGACAGACGAGACAAAGCGCGGTTCAAAAACCCCTTATGACAAAAAAAAATCAAGGCGTCCGTTTACCCCGCCCGGTATGGGGTCACCGGGGCCCCACCCTGGAGCCAGGCCTGGGGGGGGGGGCTCGCATGCGAGCGCCTGGTGGCCAGGTCTATGCCCACGGGGCCTGGCCGGGCTCAGCCCGAAGCCACAACGTGGAGCCGCTCTTCGGTGGGCTCACCACCTGCCGGAGAAACCATAAGGGGCCGGTGCGTTGTGATTTGGGCGGTGGTCGGGGCCGAGTGCCCGGCCGACCCAAACCTCGGGCGCCAACTCTGGTTTTTGGGACTTGGAATGTCACCTCACTGGCGGGGAAGGAGCCTGAGCTGGTGCGGGAAGTTGAGAGATACCGTCTAGATATAGTCGGGCTCACTTCCACTCACAGCTTGGGTTCTGGAACCACTCTACTCGATCGAGGGTGGACTCTCCACTATTCTGGCGTTGCCCAAGGTGAGAGGCGGCGGGCTGGTGTGGGCTTATTAATAGCCCCCCAGTTCAGCCGCCATGTGTTGGAGTCTACCCCGGTGAATGAGAGGGTCATCTCCCTACGCCTTCGGGTCAGGGAACGGTCTCTCACTGTCGTTTGTGCTTATGCGCCTAGCGGCAGTGTAGAGTACCCGGCCTTTTTAGAGTCCCTGGGGGGCGTGCTGGAAAGCGCTCCCACTGGGGACTCTGTCGTTCTACTGGGGGACTTTAACGCCCACGTGGGCAGCGACAGTGATACCTGGAGGGGCGTGATTGGGAGGAACGGCCTCCCTGATCTGAACCCGAGCGGTGAGTTGTTATTGGATTTCTGTGCTAGTCGCGGTTTATCCATAACGAACACCATGTTCATGCATAAGGGTGTCCACCAGTGCACTTGGCACCAGGACACCCTAGGTCGGAGGTCGATGATCGACTTTGTAGTCGTTTCTTCTGACCTTCGGCCATATGTCTTGGACACTCGGGTGAAGAGAGGGGCTGAGCTGTCAACTGATCACCACCTGGTGGTGAGTTGGATTCGATGGCGGGGGAAAAAGCTGGACAGACCTGGCAGGCCCAAACGCATAGTGAGGGTCTGTTGGGAACGTTTGGCGGAGGCCCCTGTCAGAGAGGTCTTCAACTCCCACCTCCGACAGAGCTTCAACCAGGTCCCGAGGGAGGTGGGGGACATTGAGTCTGAATGGACTATGTTCCGCTCCTCCATTGTCGGTGCGGCTGTTCGGAGCTGCGGCCATAAGGTCTCCGGTGCCTGTCGCGGCGGCAATCCCCGAACACGGTGGTGGACACCGGAAGTAAGGGATGCCGTCAAGCTGAAGAAGGAGTTCTATCGGGCCTGGCTGGCTCATGGGACTCCTGAAGCAGCTGACGGGTACCGACGGGCCAAACGGAGCGCGGCTCTGGCAGTCGCCGCGGCAAAAACTCGGGCTTGGGAGGAGTTCGGTGAGGCCATGGAGGAAGACTTTCGGTCGGCCTCAAAGAGATTCTGGCAAACCGTCCGGCGACTCAGAGGGGGGAAGCGGTGTTCCACGAACACTGTTTACAGTGGAAGTGGTGCGCTGCTGACCTCAGCTGAGGATGTTCTCGGGCGGTGGAAGGAGTACTTTGAGGATCTCCTCAATCCCTCCGACACGCCTTCCGTAGAGGAAGCTGAGGCTGGGGACTCGGAGGGGGACTCGTCCATTACCCTGGCTGAAGTTGCTGAGGTAGTCAAAAAACTCCTCGGTGGCAAGGCTCCGGGGGTGGATGAGATCCGCCCCGAGTTTCTCAAGTCTCTGGATGTTGTGGGGCTGTCTTGGCTGACACGCCTCTGCAGCATCGCGTGGAGTTCGGGAACGGTGCCTCTGGACTGGCAGACCGGGGTGGTGGTCCCTCTTTTTAAGAAGGGGGACCGGAGATTGTGTTCCAACTACAGGGGGATCACACTCCTTAGCCTCCCTGGGAAAGTCTATGCCAGGGTACTGGAAAGGAGAATCCGACCGATAGTCGAACCTCGGATTCAGGAGGAGCAATGCGGTTTTCGCCCTGGCCGTGGAACACTGGACCAGCTCTATACCCTCACTAGGGTGTTGGAGGGTTCGTGGGAGTTTGCCCAACCAGTCCATATGTGTTTTGTGGACCTGGAGAAGGCATTCGACCGTGTCCCTCGTGGCATCCTGTGGGGGGTGCTTCGGGATTATGGGGTTCGGGGCTCGTTGCTACGGGCTGTTCGTTCCCTGTATGACCGGAGCAGGAGCTTGGTTCGCATTGCCGGCAGTAAGTCAGACCTGTTCCCGGTGCATGTTGGACTCCGCCAGGGCTGCCCTTTGTCACCGATTCTGTTCATTATTTTTATGGACAGAATTTCTAGGCGCAGTCAGGGAACGGAGGGTGTCTGTTTTGGTGGCCGCGAGATCTCGTCTCTGCTTTTTGCGGACGATGTGGTCCTGTTGGCTTCATCAAGTCAAGACTTGCAGCGTGCACTGGGGAGGTTTGCAGCCGAGTGCGAAGCGGCGGGGATGAGAATCAGCACCTCCAAATCCGAGGCCATGGTTCTCAGTCGGAAAAAGGTGGATTGCTCCCTCCGGGTTAGGGGGGAGTTGCTCCCTCAAGTGGAGGAGTTTAAGTATCTTGGGGTCTTGTTCACGAGTGAGGGAAAAATGGAGCGGCAGGTCGACAGACGGATCGGTGCGGCGTCTGCAGTAATGCGGTCATTGTACCGGTCTGTTGTGGTGAAGAGGGAGCTGAGTCGTAAGGCGAAGCTCTCAATTTACCGGTCGATCTACGTTCCTACCCTCACCTATGGTCATGAACTCTGGATCATGACCGAAAGAATGAGATCGCGGATACAAGCGGCAGAAATGAGTTTCCTCCGCAGAGTGGCTGGGCGCACCCTTAGGGATAGGGTGAGGAGCTCAGTCACCCGGGAGGAGCTCGGAGTAGAGCCGCTGCTCCTCCGCATCGAGAGGAGCCAGTTGAGGTGGCTCGGGCATCTGTTCCGGATGCCTCCTGGACGCCTCCCTGGGGAGGTGCTCCGGGCTTGTCCCACTGGGAGGAGGCCTCGGGGCAGACCCAGGACACGTTGGAGAGACTATGTCTCCCGGCTGGCCTGGGAACGCCTTGGGGTTCCCCCAGAGGAACTGGAGGAGGTGTGCGGGGAGAGGGAGGTCTGGAGTACTCTGCTCGGACTGCTGCCCCCGCGACCCGGCCCCGGATAAAAGCGGAGGAAGATGGATGGATGGATGGACATAGTGTCACAAAAGGGTGTGTTATGGATATTCTGGAAATTGTGATTTCCACACTTAAATTTACTTGCATTAATCTTCCTGTTTTGTTTCACTTCGTAGACTGAAGATTGGACAAAGGGAGCACCCCTCCACCTGCAGACTTCGAGGCACCTGACTGACCACAGTAATGAGCACAGCCCCAGTCAGAAAATTAAAAAAAAATAAAAAAAAAACCTCCCGTATCTTTGTAATCATGCTTCAGCATGTTTTTTTTTTCTCAGTGAAACCCATCCTCCAGAATGGTTTAACAACCTCAACACAACACAATATTTTTTGCTAAGGAAAGCCATAATAAAGACAACCCATACTACAAACACATTATCGTCAAGGTTTTTTTAATGTGGAAAAAAAACAATCATACTAATTCACAAAAACATGCATAGAGTAAGTTGTTATACCACTGTTGTATCATTGAACATTACTGCACAAGTGAAAAGTCTTGCATACTGTGATGCACATCGCTTGTATGCAAAAGAGAAACTGGACCAAGTCTAACACTGAAGCTGCACTCCTAGTCAACAGCAACTGTCATGTCACACTTGTATGACAATCGACTGGCTTCCCAACAGCTGTTGGTTATCCTTCTTCTGTCATTTTGCCAGTTTCTCCAGCATCAACTCCCTTCAACAGATTCGCTGGCCTACTTGTTCTCTTTTTGAAAAGGAGGCTTGTGCAGCACTGTATGTTCTCCAGGGCCTAAATGGTGTTGCCAAGATGGATGGAATATCCTGATGCCAAGCCACCACCCCCACATCACCACATTTGTCTTCTTTCAAGTACTTTTTTCATCACTTCTGTTTTTGCCACCTGAACTGAGTGTTTGCATATTTTCTGTCAGCATTTCTTCTGCTCAGAGGCATGTAAGTGAATCTGGAACATCTAGTTCTCTCTCCTACGTGCCACACTCATACTTTATCCACACATTCTCTGCCACTATAGGTTTAGATGAGCTTTCATTGCTAGGAGTAGCTTCAGGATAGACACAACTTTCAGCAGATCAGAACCTGTAACGGCTGCGATTCTCTTCTTGTCATCTCACTTTTTGCTTATGGTACTTTTGGTCAGGGATTCACAAGTAGGACCTTCCCTGCCAACTGTTATCAGGACTAATTGAGGAAGTGATATACTGATTCCTACAGAATTAGCCAGTGACTTACCTGATATCTTAAACAATTTTCTTATAGTTATAATTATTTATACAGGTGGAAATTTTACTGCACCAGTTTGCATTAATCTGCTTTGTGAAAGGAGTAACAGCTCATTCCCAGATGTCTCCTCTGCCTTGGTTTTCACCCCTTAGGTTATGTACATAGGCTCAAAGGAACACCTTTCAACAATACATGTTTGATTTTCTTTGGTTGAGCATTTGGTTCCCATTTCAAAGGCAAAGCACACTGCCTGGGGTGTGATCTCTGCTTACATAGTGCTGTTTATTAGAGGCTTGTCCTAACAAGCCTGGTACTAGTGTCTGGACAGTGCTTTGAGTTGGTTTTTAAACATACCTGTCAGAAACACTACTTTTAGGTCCCCTGCTTCCTAGTCATTTCTGACAAGAGCACCGCTAGGCTATATCTGTGGCCTTCTGCTACTCTGCTTTGACACATGGTCCCTTGGCTCGGTTATAATTGTGCATAGCCATTCTGACCACCGGTATGCGCTCTGACAAGCAGGACATATCCTGGCTTGAATCTCTGACAAAATCTCCTTTGCTCCCGGAATTCAATGTAAACTTTAAAACTGCGCCACTGTCACAATTTATGAGTTGTATTAATACAGATGTTAAAATTTACATCAACATCTCTTCATTTCAATGTTTTCCAGAGATGAATCAATTTTTTCCCCTCTGAAAATAAACAACTACCCACCTATATCCTCTAACTACTTAAACTTGGAATCTTTATGAGTTTGTCTTTGCTGCTCTATCTATTTTTTTTTTAACTTCATATCCTTCTTAAGAATATTTAGAATCTTATTTGACACTTTTAGGTTTTTAAATAGATTCGCCATGATGTGAATTTAGACATAGCTGTGCTATGGTTACCTCATATTGTACCTTCTAAGGCATATTTCAATACCGAAAATGTTAGCCCTTATGATGTTATGACTCGAATAAGTCCCAGATTCCCAAAGTAATGCTATTTGTGTGACTGCAGAGTTAAAAGTAAATTCCAAATATTGTTTTACCTAAAATCCCATAAATAAACAGTATTATGTATAGTTTTTAAATGAGTGTAATGAAGAATAGTTTAATGATTAAAAGGCATTATCTTCATTATTCATAAAACTGTACACCAAAAAATACACTACTGCTACTTTAAGTGGTTCTAGTAGTAGCATTGCAATTTATTGTATAATTATTATCAAATAAAATATTATTTTCAAAACCCTGAGGTATTGAAAGTTTAGGAAAAATGATTGAAAATGTTTTCTCAGGCAAACAAAAGCAACAAAAAATGTTGAATCACATTTGAATGACAACTGTCTGATAACCAAACCACAGACAAGTTATGTTAAAATAAAAAGCTGCAGAGAAACTAACAACTCAATGAAACTGTACATGCCATTCTTAGTGATAGCCTTGAGCAAAGACTTATCTGCTGAGTAAATGTTTCATAGCACAGGCAACGATACCATAAAGACAGTTTAGTTTTTTGGAAAACTCCTCATAATTCAGATAGCTTGAAGGCACTGAACATTTCCAATTGCCTCTGTCTCGCTTAGCTCCCTGTTTTACTCAATGACATATTTTAACAACAACTAATACTGATAAAGAGACACAAAAACATCCACTTTTGAATGGGAGATTATTAACAATTGATTTAGCAAAAGCCAAATTATTATTTTTATTAATGTAGCGTTGATGCGGGGGTGCGGTGGCGCAGTGGGTTTGACTGGGTCCTCCTCTCTGGTGGGTCTGGGGTTCGAGTCCCGCTTGGGGTGCCTTACGACGGACTGGCGTCCCATCCTGGGTGTGTCCCCTCCCCCTCCGGCCTTACGCCCTGTGTTACCGGGTTGGCTCCGGTTCCCCGCGACCCCGTATGGGACAAGCGGTTCAGAAAATGTGTGTGTGTGTGTGTGTGTGTGTGTGTGTGTAGTGTTGATGTTCTTGGCCACAGATGACTGAAGCACCTATTACCTGAAGAAAAAAATTGTTTTTCTACTACTAGATGAAACTAAAATGAACAGTTTTTAGATGGTTTGCTTCTGCTATTTATTTTTCTTTGCTTTAGACAAAAAAAGATGCAACATGTATGAAATGCCTAAATATTGCATTTAGTATCCCATCTCAAGGATCTATTTCGACAGTCTACTAAATAAATAATACTAAAGTGACCTGCAACTCTTATGTAGAGCCTTTACATATTTCTTATTAATTTATGGAGGTATTAAAGGAATAAAAAATCTTTCCAAAACACAAGAAAGTGCTTTTTCAGAATCCTCTGCCTTTTTTTTTTACCAATGCATAACACTATCATTTCTGATTTGTGGGTGAGTTACATATATCGAAAGATTTATCTGCAGTGTACATTCACATTTGTTTGTACAAAAGGCCTTATATGAAAATTATTACTAAAATTCTCACTAAAATTATTACTATTATTTTACTCTAGCTTTTCAGTAGTTGTCAATCAGTACAGTGCTCACCAGGTGTTTTCTTTCTTCCTATTTCTTCTGGACAGCTTACCACCCTTGAGAACACCTGAGCCACCTCAGAAGCAAGTGGCTGAACCAGCATAAAAATGCCCCCAAGATGCCGCCTGAAGCCAGGAATGGACAACTACTCACTACACCCTCTGGATCAGCCACCTGGGCCTGGACAATGATTTCTCCATCTATAAACTCAAAATTTTTTCCTATTTTTTCTGAGTTAGTTGTAGTTGTTAGCTTTCTCTTTTCCTCTCCTCAACTGCCAGCTGACTTACTTCATATTAATATATTACTACCACCTCATAGTAATATATTATCACTGTTTCAGTATGGGGGGAGTGTAGTGGTGTGGCAGGCTTGGCCTCTGCCTGTTCTCTGGTGGGTCTGGGGTTTGACTCTGGCTTGGGGTGCCTTGCGACAGACTGGCATCACGTCCTGGGTGTGTCCCCTCCCTCTCCAGCCCTACGCCCTGTGTTGCAGGGTTAGGCTCCAGCTTATTGTGATCCCACCTGGGACAAGCAGTTTAAGTCAACGTGTGTGTGTTTCAGTAAGTGTCCTCCTTATGATTCTTGTTCAGTGCTCTGCAGAACTGTGATGAGAAGTTTGCTGTAAAAAAAATAAATTGAAATATAAGGATCTACAAATTTTGGCAGCAAATACAACATATGACTTAAGTAGGACTAAGTAATAATATCTTAATAGATGGATGCAAAAAATTATTTTTTCTGGTAGTGACTGAATCAGAGGCTTGTGATCACTGCAATTAAGAGAGAAAAATCTATTGCATACAGATAAATTTTCATAGCAAAAAAAAAAAAAAGACTTAACAGCATTAGCAATCATTCTCCAAATTTCCCTTCTGTTCCTGGGCTGCAGTCTGACCAAAATGGCAATTTCCAGTTGTCTGCACCTGAGTGTGATTGGGCTAACAAATACAGGTGCAGGTCCTGCTGCTGGGGAAACCGCTCAGGTGTAACGGGTAGGCAGAGCCTGGCAGTCTACTCACCACAAATAACTAATTAGGTCCACAATTCTGTATAATCTAAGACAGAATAGAAGAGAACAAAATACAGATAAAAGCTGCAAACACTGAAAAAATTGCTTGATTGTGTCAATCCATTGCTACGTCTTACTTTTAAGGTTTCACAGTTTACTTTAGCGGTACTTTAAAAAATTTGCTGTAAATTAAAATGAGAAATAGTGAGTGTTCCATAGAATAAACAACTGAGTTTTTCCTTTAAATAGTGCTGTTTACTGCAGCTTTAGAAAGTGGTCTAATTGGTGCAGCAGGTAGTATAGTGACCAGGGCTGTTGCCTTGCAGTCTGAAGGATCTTGGTTTTAGTCCCACTTCTGCTGTGATACTCTAGATCAAGGTACTTACCTTGAATTGCTTCAACAGGAATCCCCTGCTGTATTAATGGGTAAAAGTGGTTTAAAGTTACAAATCTAACAGTGTAAGCAATCTTGAATAAAGATGTCCAAAAAAAAAGGTTAATAGCAGTTTGGATGCTGACACCTGTTAGCAGTGGTGCTTCACTTGGTTCTTGCAACATAGACTCACTTTAAGTTATGTTCTATTGTATTCAGCACAGTATAGAGTACAAGACAGCATTGTGTTTTCTAGTGAATAGGCAACAAGTTAAAACTGTTCATTTATGAATATCAACAAGAGATTACAGGGAAAAAAAATGTGTTTCAGTTAGGTCTGATTCCTTTTATACATTTATTACATGTTGTCTGAAAAAGCGCATTTTCAGTGCCCTGTGTCTTTTCTGATCTTTTATTCTTTATTTTTTTGTGATGACTTTTAAGGCCAAATACTTTTTCAGTGTTTTTGTGACATTGAAACCCCCCCACACCTTTGGTCACACATGGTACATTCGGGTCAGAGGGGAAATCAGGTTGCCTGAGGGAGTTGGCCTGGAGGCCGGCTGGCTGTACGGTGTAACAGCATGTTAGCAGGATCTTGGTGCAAGAAAAAGAACATTGCTGTTCAGACAGAAGGACATGATCCAAGTTAAATTGCCTGCCTGGAAATTCATTTTGAGGCACAGCTTGTCCATGACTGCCCTTGCTCTAAAGGCAGGTGCTCCGAGAAGTTCTCTTCTTCCAAGGCAGCATAGAGTAGTGTGTCCTGAGGTACCTTCAAAGCTAAACATAACCCCAACTGTTCAGCTATGGATTACTGGAATGGATTACTTTTTATTTTTTTTTTCCCTCAGTGTTGAATTATTAATGGAATAAATACACAGAAATTGGTATTTCAGAGGGAATGTAGATAGCCATTTTAAATATGTCAATATGAACAAACCTTTAAATTTAACAAGTAGTTGCAAAATTTGTGCAAACCTTTGGAAAATAGAAAATGGTTCCTTTTCTTCTGATAGAGAAATTTGCCATATTTTTTCGTATAAAAAGGTATGATTTAACAAGGACAGGACTACACAAGTTTTGAAGGACTGATTATTTTCATACTGGATCTTCACTTTTTTTTTTTTTTTTGTTTTTTTTGTGTTTTGTCATGTACTTCTGTATTTCTGTCATCCATGTTGCTATGTCTATCAAGGACTTGTGGGAAAAAAAAAAAAAAAAAAAGACCTTTAAAAACTACCTCATGTCCTTTCCTCAGTTCTTGTATTTTTATCTCAAATTTAATGCATTGCTGAGTTGCTTGAGTTTCTAGACATGTTATCTACTAAATAAACATGTGTTTAGGAAGATTTTTGTGAAAGTATATGTCCTTCAAAATAGCCTACAGCACTCCAAGCATGCTTTTGGACCAAAAAAAGGCATTTTAAATATTTAATCTGCTAAAAGCTTGCGTTTAGGAAGACAAAGGCTCATATCCCCAGATGTGGAGGTTTCAATTGTTTATACGCCGCCTGTTGAGACCAATTCATTTAAGAGGAGAAACTCCACTTACTGATCCATCAAGGAACAAGACCCTTTCTGCAGCCCTGAGTGCCTTATCTGTTACAATGCAGAGATTACTCCAAGGTCAAAGTTTCTTCTGTGATTAGATTGTGTGTCAGCCAGGGATCACTCTGAATTGTTAATAGATCTAAACAGGGGGGTGCTGAAATCTTGATCACTGCAAGACAATGTGACCAAAGAACTTGAAGGAGAAAATTACTGTGGTCATTGTGAATGACTTCCAACTGTATATTTTCCATTAGTCTAATTAATACATTCAAAGATGTTTAAACATTTTTATGCAGTTGTTGGTAATTAAATTAACTGTTCAGTTTACTATTGGGGGGCGCAGTGATGCAGCGAGTTTGGCCGGGTCCTGCTCTATGGTGAGTCTGGGGTTCGAGTCCTGCTTGGGGTGTCTTGCGATGGTCCCTTCCCCCTCCAGCCTTGCACCCTGTGTTGCCGAGTTAGCCTCCGGTTTACCATGACCCCGCTTGGGACAAGTGGTTTCAATCAGCGTGTGTGTGAGTTTAGTCTTAAAAGATAAAGTACTTTAAACAGTTTATTAAAAACTTTTTTTAAGGAACCACCCTGAGCTTCATTTACCTTTCTTTAAATACTTTTTAAAGATATTTCAGTTTAAACCTTCATATTAAAATGAAATTGAAAGCTCTTTGCTTTTATTAGCGAACTAATATGTATGTAATATATACCTTTAGATCGGGGGTGCGGTGGCGCAGTGGGTTGGACCACAGTCCTGCTCTCCAGTGGGTCTGGGGTTCGAGTCCCGCTTGGGGTGCCTTGCGACGGACTGGCGTCCCGTCCTGGGTGTGTCCCCTCCCCCTCCGGCCTTACGCCCTGTGTTACCGGGTAGGCTCCGGTTCCCCGCGACCCTGTATGGGACAAGCGGTTCTGAAAATGTGTGTGTGTGTGTATATACCTTTATTTTGCATAGAAAACCGGTATGATTCAGATATTTTGTGTAGAATTTAAAGATTTTTAATATATTATGTGTGAGGTAGAGCAAAGGAGACAGAAGCCCAGCTGGATCACAAGTTGGCAATGGTTGGATACAAACAGGATGTAAAGGGCAGTCAATGAAGCAAAATGCCCAAGACTGCAGAAAAATAAGAGGAAAAGCTCAAATATGACTTAGGGCTGTTGATGCCCACCTCTCTCTCAGAGGAAGTGAATTCTTCGACATTTATTGGGCTTCCTAAGCAACTCTGTTCCATGTTCCACATCTACATGTTCCAGTTAAGTATCTTGCTGCACAGAATGTACCAAAGGCAAAATGTACTGAAACCTCTTGAGATCACAGCAGCTTCCTGAGGGTTTCTGAAATTTATTTTTAATTTATGTCATCATAATAAAACACGTGCGTAACTGCATCTTTAACAACGGATGTTTAGGAAAGTGCACCAGTGTCAAGGAGTGGGCATGTATACATGTTCTCAAAGCTAAAATGCATTAATCCCCCACAAAGCTTTAAAAGTGCCTTATGAAATATGATTTTTAAAAAGTATACATACACACATTTTCTGAACCGCTTATCCCATACGGGGTCACGAGGAACCGGAGCCTACCCGGTAACACAGGGCGTAAGGCTGGAGGGGGAGGGGACACACCCAGGACGGGACGCCAGTCCATCGCAAGGCACCCCAAGCGGGACTCAAACCCCAGACCCAGCAGAGAGGAGGACTGTGGCTCAACCCACTGCACCACCGCACCCCCTTGTTAAAAAACATAGAAAAAATGTATTCTTGATTTACATAACAGATCATAACACTGCCAAAATATTCTCAAAAAAAATCTGGCTAAGCAGTCTAAAAAGGTGCAGTTTTATGTTTTACTTCTCCTTTTATTCTCCATGGAAAATATCACAATATTTAATGTTCAGCTGTGTAATTTCAAGTATAATTGTTTGGAAAAAATGTTTGAGCTCTTATTATATGAATATGCATTAGATAAAAGGCCTGCCAAAAAAGCTAAATAAATCTAATTAAACCCAAAAAAATGCTATCAGAGAACCTGATCAAATTCTAAGGGGTGTGGGTAAATATGAATAATGAAAATATTTATGAACAATCACACCAAAATACAGGATGTGTAAACAGATATTTTATGGGTGGTGTGTGAGTGGATATGGCAGAAGTAGAAACAGTGCAATAAAAGCAACTGAAGGGTCAACAAATCCATATTTAACCAGAAAAGAAGTAGGGAAACTGCAAACACATTTAATGTCAAACAATCCAGTAATCCTTTACAATCCATTGAAGAGTTTGCAGTGCTGCTAATTTCTGCAACTTACTAGGAAGGCCTGCACGGAAAATATGGATATGAGACATCATTCTGGAAAAAAAAAAGAAAACTATGAAAAATATTTTTTAAAAGGGTAACAGAAAAGATACAGCTGTCATCTTATGTTTTAACAGAGGAAACATGACTAAAGGAACGTGAAAATCTTTTCAGCACACAAAATTATGTACTGGTATGGATTTTCTTTTAGATGACTAACTGCACTATTATGATACATGATTAGGAACCTAATAGTGAAAACTCAAACTAGCGCTACTTGTGCTTAGAGAAATAAGAAAAAATATATATATATATATATATATATATTCACTGCTGTGAAACATGGAAGGTCTAAACAAAATAGTATCCTTACCTCAGGACATGAAATACGACAGATTCCACTATTAACATGTTATTTGCAGTTTGGGTTTCTTGCTTTTATCCATTATTCTACACCTTGTCATCACTCCCTGGCACTGTCATCATTGCTGGCCTCAGTATAAAGTACCTCTTTATTGAACTCTTGCTGCACCACGCTCAAGCACTACTTACTTCACCTTTATTCTACAGTACTAAGCTCTTTGAATTATATTACCAGTGAGACAATGCTGAGACCTAAACTATTATTTCAGTTTATAAGAGTAATTAATGCTTATGGGGGGGTGCGGTGGCGCAGTGGGTTGGACTGCAGTCCTGCTCTCCGGTGGGTCTGGGGTTCAAGTCCCGCTTGGGGTGCCTTGCGATGGACTGGTGTCCCGTCCTGGGTGTGATCCCTCCCCCTCTGGGCTTACGCCCTGTGTTACCGGGTAGGCTCCGGTTCCCCGTGACCCCGTATGGGACATGCGGTTCTGAAAATGTGTGTGTGTAATGCTTACAGGTACTGATAATATAGAAAAGTTGTTTCTATAAATGTTGAGTTGACAGCCAGTTTTTAATTAAATAATTCTCAGCCTTTTGCAGTGACACAAATATTTAGTATTGATTCAACTGTATGAATAGACACATACAATGTGTGTGTGGGTGTATATATATGTATACAGTCTAAATATAGAAGTAATGAAACAAACAAAAGATAGATGAGGAAAAAGAGACCAGCTTTGTACACAATGAGGACATATTTTATTATTATAACCTAGTTATATTAACAGAGCTACATTACAGCCTCAGTTCTTTTGTACCTCTGTAATTTTCGAATGTCATAATCTTAGGCCCATTCAGGTCATTTCCTATAAAGTCCATTATCTGTTGAAATGAATGAGACTAATGTGATTCCCTTTCTCTGATCCAGGGACCTAAGAAAAACCTTTATCTGTTTCCTATGGTAAAAATGGACAGCTGCTCCACACTCGACTCCCATCTCACTTTATCAACATGCTGTAGTGGTGGGATGATTATAAAGAGGATGCTTGCTTTCTCTCACATGTGCCCCCCCATTGTCTGGCTGCCCATTAGAGCTTGGGTCATGTCTCAATCCCCCCAGCTCTCTGCAAGCCTCGTACGGTCTGCTAGTCCGGCAGTGTCCTCGTTGCTGCTCCTGACCCCTGGCTGATTGGAACGCACCGAAGTGAAAGTAGCTGCTGCTAAGCCTCCTGGCTCTTTGAGTGAAAGACTGTGCTGCATCTGGGAAGTTTCGAAGCTCACTGTCAGGCCAGGAGCCAAGTTCTTCAAATGTCACATACTGGCTCAGATTGTAAGTAGGTACTACGAGGTAAATGTTACTTTTCTTAGAGAAAAGTTAGCACTTTTTTTTCTTCCACTTATTTGTTCTTTTTGAATCTTTTAATTTCCACAGGTACATTTGTATGAGAAAAACATTACGGTTATCAGCTGCATTTTAAAAGTCACCATGTTTCCGCACTTATTCACTCCACTCATTGCTAACCCTTCAGTTTGGCTGTTGAATTGTTTGTTTCTGAAAAAATAAACAGATGAAAAAAAACAAAGGAATGGATGAATAAAAGAAAAAAATAAACAAAGGAAAGGACAGAGAAATTGGAAAATAGACTCATGCAGGACACATGAACATGTACAAATGATCTTTCACAACAGTTCACTGCCTGTCTGAACTGCAAGGACCCAGATTCCAAATCCTCCTTTCCTCAAAAAAAAACAAAATAAATAACGGATAATGTTATTTTTTGTATGTATGTATGTATGTATGTATGTATGTGTGTGTGTGTGTGTGTGTGTGTGTTAGTGTATAACTCTAATCAAGCTTATTTATTCACAAAAATTGATACAAAAATGTGATGATTTCTTTTGTTTCCTACACAAGTCTACACTCACAAAGCATTTTGACAGACTATTAAAAGGTTAATGTAATACAATTAAAAAGTCAGTCCAAAATCAGAATCAGATTCATGCAGTATTAAATGTGTAGTCAATATATTTGTAACGCAAATGAAAAGTACAAATTTTGCTATTTAAATAAAGACACACACACAATTACACATTGACTGAAACTGCTTGTCCCGAGCAGGGTTGCAGCGAGTCAGAGCCTAACCCAGCAGAACAGGTTGCAGGGCTGGAGGGGGAGGGAACACACCCAAACGGGACACCAGTCCATCACAGGGCACCCCAAGCGAGACTCGAACCCCAGACCCACCAGAGAGCAGGCCCAGGCCAAACCTGCTGCACCAAGGCGCCCCCCAATTTTAAATAAATATGTATACTTATATGGTTTCACAAGAGGAAAAAAAAAAGGTTGTCTTGGTACTTTACATTTCATTCACCTATGTTGTTAAAGTAAAAATTTGTGCAAGAGAATCTTACCTCAAAAAGTTTACAAACACTATTTGAAGGCACAACTAGTACCCACTGTAAAACTAGTCTTCATCCAGAGAGACTATGCAGTTGACCACATAATTCCAAGCAGGGTAACTTATCACACTGTGTCTTTGAAACAATGACAATATTTTGTATGTAACTTAAGACCTCCAATAATTGCACCATTATTTCATTGTTTGCTAAAATAGCTACAGTATTTTTCCATATTTTCTGGAGCTTCAACTGATACTGTCAGATCTAAATGCAGGTTCATATTTGGGAATGCATGACTATGATCTCCTTAAAGGGTCTGTTGAATGTGGAGTGAAGATGTAAAAATATGAGTAATACTCATGAACACATGCAACAGTAAATGGTTTCATAAATATGTAAATGATCCTATTCCACCACCCCTTGGAATAGATAATTGGGTTATCCATGACAAATTATAACACTTAAGCATCATTTTCACAGGCCAGTGTCTCTGGATTTTAATGAAACATATTATTCCTTACTGCTTTTTGCTGAATTTGTAATTACAACTTGATTGGACAATCGGATCCAGAGTTGTTCTGGGTTTGTGAATGGGGCATATTTCTGCTTATATTTCGGATGCCACCTTGCAGCACTAGATGTTTCAGCCCTGGTGGATATAGAACTGGTTAACTTCGGAGGACTCAATCAACTTTGTGAGATTTTATGGTCTTTATTGGTTTACTGGAGACCAATGATTTTTACATGCAAATTAACATGATTTGCATAATACACTCTCATGAAGTGCAATTAACTCAAAAAATATGCCACAAAAATCAAACTGCAGTTTTCCTTTCAGTTAGCCAGTTAGCTACTTAAATCACTCAAAACATTTTTCAGTAATTAGCTGAACTTAGTCAAGAAACATTTGAAGAGAAAATCAATGAAAAATGTTATGTCCCTTGTGTGTCCTTCATCTCTAGATACGTGTTTTTTGTTTGGTGTAGCGATTTTTTTTTTTTTAACTTTTGGGTTCAAGAGGAGGCAAGGGTCAATGCATGGGATTATCAGCTATATGAAATGATTTTTCAATGAAAACAGAACAAAACTGAAAGGTAGACATATCATTCATCCATGGACAGAATTTTTCTTTGGTTTACTCTGGTCCTCAAAATATATATTTTATACCCGCACACTGGCTCTACATTGACAACAGAAAAGTGATTTGGGTCTTGAGAATTCTGGTACTGAACACTTTAATAACTTACAGTCTATCAGGGTAATTGAATAAATTACTGAGTGAATAAATTATTAGCGTGTTCATGGTGGATTTTTAATTTTTTTTTCTTTTTCTTTCACCAATAGTTGCAGTTTTGGCAACGATGAGCAGCTGAAAAAAGCATAGATGACGTTAATAATCAGCTTTGTTCTGCATCACTAGAATCAGTTTGGTATATCATCTGACAATATAACTGATGTTTAAGTTTTTAATTTTTCTGCTTATAAGGAAAGGTTTGGCTTTCTTTGAAATTGATATTTTATTTTATTTATATTCATCTTAATAACAGTAAAGATGTTAAAACATTTTTAAATGAGTATTGATTGACTAGGTATGTTTTTATGAAGTATGAAAATCCGAGTTCTTTAAAAAAGAATTTAGTATTAAAAAATTCTTAACAAAATGCCCCAATCTATACTGATTCACAAAAACCCTTATAGAAAAAAAGGTAATTTATTAGTAAAATTTATTCCAAGAAGAAAGTGGCTTCTTATAATGAAAGGAGAGATTTATTGGTACACCAATAGATCAATAGCTTATGTGGATCAAGGAACACCGAATGAACCTATAAAGCTGATTCAAATGGTGCAGTTCATCATAATTTAAGTTTAACCAATACAATTGAAAGTTTATTCAAAAGTGTACTGTACTCACTGTAACTTATATGCAGATACGATCAAAAAGACTTTTCATTCCTTTTACATGCATAATTTATCTACATCTTTTCTGCTGTTCATCAGAAAGTTGGTAGCAAAAGAAACCCTTATCAAGTTCATACTTATATATCAGATAACTCTGCAAAGACGAGTTCCAAATGTTGATCCATTCACCTACCTTTTAACTGCTCATCTATTCAGGGCCACGATGAGCAAGATCTCAAAAGGAAATGGTTATTGGAACAATCATTGTCTCTCACAAATACACACTGCACCTCCACATAAACACAAAAAAACATGTGTATTAAGATGAATACAGTGACCACTTTCGACTGATGGTCATGGTAACTTATAACACTTCGTTTGAGTTTTTCTGCATGCTTCAACACCAGTTGTTGCAGTTTTTCCCACTTTTTTGCTCAACGTGTATTTAATTTCCCATTTCAATAAATTTTATGGAAAAACATGAAAAATAATAACTTCACCCTATCACAGTAAGACTTGTCCTGATAGAATGAGGACAGGGCCAGATTTGTAACATGCAAATCTGAAGCTTAAAAGCAAAAACATCCAATCAGCCTTTACCATACCTTCTTCAATAATAGATTAGTATATATCATTAAAAATATTCTTCATAGTGATTCTTCAGAGAAGAATCCTGGACTGGTGACTAAGCACATGAGGGAGGTGGCGTTGGAGGGTGTGGAGGGGGTTGCTAGGGGGTGCCTACAGACAAAGCAGTGATCCAATTGAGCGTTTGTCCAAGAACTGGTCTGCCAACAAATTGCAGTGCCCAAACAATAAACGACCCATTTACAGTTGACACCTAAGTGTCGGTGAACATGAGAACTAGAACATTTAGAACATATGGCAAATAAAACAAAAGTGACAAAGTTCCCAATTCAAACCATCTCAGATAATACCAAAACAGTGTCTGGCTTGACTGGGTATGGCAGGAGTTGTCATAAGGTAATTTTTTAAAAATGTCCCCACTAGCAGGCCATTCAAACAACCTGACAGATCCTGCAAGCAGCTGTTCTTTCCAAAAGCTAAAACACTAACTCTGCTCTGGCTTCCTGCCATTGTACAAAATAGCCCTGAAATGGGCTGTTAATGAGACCACACACAAGAAGCGATACAGATCGCCTACTGTAGTGCAGGCTATAAAAAAGGGCTATAATTAAAATTGCATTACTAAGCTAATGCAATTTTTTTCACTTTAACACCTCATCGTGAAAATGAGGAGGATAAAAACATGCTGCCCTTTCAGAAGACATTTGTGCAGCAGTGAAATGTGGAAGCTGAAGATAAAACCTGGACATCCCATTGAGTCGGAATGCATCCAAATTTCTGTCACATGACATATGCTTCATGTGAAGCATTCTCTCAATGGTTAGGATGTGAGGACTACTTCTGCAGCAGATTGACGATATATGTATATATATATGTGTGTGTGTGTGTGTGTGTGTGTGTGTATTTAATTGTAATTATTTAATTAATCCATTTATTTATTAATTTTTTATTTGAGTTTGAGAACCTACAAATGCAGTGTATTTCAGTGTATCATAACAGAAGACTTCGGTGGCTTTCTAATACAATAAAACAAAATGCTGCAAGATGTTTTGTGTAATGCTTCTATTATGTGCTGAAAGCTGTGATTCAGAAGAAAAAACATTTGCAGCATAATATCTTTAAAATATAAAACGTACACAACTCAATTTTCAACAGAAATCTGCAGAATGCACTTAGCGTTACTTGATTTTGATGAAATACAGAAGAATTTTGAAAACATAAATTGCATTTACATGCTGTCCATTTATCTCTTGAAGAATGACTGTGAAGAATGATTTATGCCATACACAAGACTGTGTAGTTTGTCACAGAGGGTTTAAGGAGGTTTTACATGCTAATCAAAAGTCATAATCGCATTTTCAAAGCAGACAGAAATATACTAAGAAATAAGCAATTCATATTTAGAGAAAAAATCATGTTGCTTTTCACAGAATATTACTGCTGCAGAAGTGCTGATGTTAAAGTAAGTCGTTTAAAAAAAAAATAATAAAAAAAAAACTATTGACTCCCCCACCCTGTTTATTTCTGACATATATAAAATTTGTCAGCAAAATAGAAAGATAAACAAATATATGAAGGACTCAATAGAAGGGATCGAGGATTTAATTGCTTTTAGGGCTCTCACTTTTTTTCACTTTCAACCTAGACAAGCAGATCAGTGATGAACTCTTGCTATCATAAGTAATTATGTTTTTAATGCAAACCTGGAGCTGTAATAGCCACATGTTCCAACAGAGGATTACAATGAAATGAAACTGGCTATGTTTCTGGAACTAGAGAGAAACTAGGTACTATTTTGTCAATTGTTTTATTTTTTATTTCTTTTTTAATTATTATGTAGAAAGGAAGAAGCACAGCATTTGTTGCTTGAAGTTTAAATTTAAGGGTTAAAATACGGATATGCTTCCTGTCTTTTACTGTAAAACGGTCTGATCAGTATTTTTTAAGCAACTGGCATAAAGTTGTCTTATCTGGATTTTGAGGCTAATGTGCTCATGTTCTCTAATTTGTCTGTTTTCACAATTCACTTATGTCAAAAGATTTAATCAATTCTGAATGTTACCATGGCTTACTGGTGCATTGGAGTTGAGGGCTATCAATGAGCTGATGCATTTTAATGAATGCGCCTGTGCATGCTTATTTGTACTCCAAACACTTTGGCAATGGTTGGTCTCTATCAGTTAAAGATAATTTTTTCATGCATTTTGAATTTCAGGCTTTATTTTTTAGGGGAAGGTGGCAGTGTTGAATCTTTTTTTAAGTAAGAAGGAATTCATTATTTACATAAACCAAAATAAGTTCCCATATCTGAAAAAAAGTATTTTATAGTCCCATGAACAATTTCAATGGGTTAAATTGCTTTAGACTAACAAAAGCACATTTAATATCACACATTAACAAATGAGTCTGGTAATCTTTTGCAAGCCAGTTTTACCTTAATTATGGAGGAAGTACAAAAGGGTAACCAGGGTAACTACAAAGACACTGCTGTTCAGGTTGACCCATAGTGTGTGAGTGACAGAGAGAGTGTGTTCTACTGATGTATGGATGGATTGTACTTCTACTTTTGCTGAGATGTACATCGTTTTGGACAAAAGTTTCTGCTAAATGAATAAATGTAAATGTAAATGTGAATGTATAGATGAGTGACCCATTGTAAGTAGTGTATGTAGCAGTGAATAAGGTGTGTGGACTGATAACACTACACAGAGATCATTGGAAGTCACTTTGAAGAAAAGTGTCAAGTAAATAAATAACTTCGGGTCAGAGGGCACGCACTCCCATCATTGAAGCAAACCTAACGTTTCCCTCCAATACTTGTGTACAGCTTCACTGACTACTATTGCTAACATTTTTATCAATAGGGAAATGCATGATGAAACTGGATTATGAAATGATAGAAATGTCTACATTGTGTACTTGCCACATAATGTAATGTACATTGTAGATGACACAGTCCCTTTCAGTGAGCAGTTTGATTACAGTGTGGTTACAACTAAATGCAGCCTGAAATTTTAAATCTTGGTTAAATATTGCTGACAGTTTAATCTTCAGTTTCTTTTGCAGCAAAATGCCCCTATTCCTTCCTTTCTGAAAAAATAAAAGGAGGAAGAAAGAGTTGCACACTGGGTTGTTGTTCTACCACTTAAATGCTGTGGTGACCTCCAGCAGTTTTACTCTTATCAGCTGATGCGGGTCCTGGAAGTACGAGGGTGCAGACAGGACCAAATGATTGCAACGGGCCAAACATAATGGTGTGGTATTGCAAGCAGCGGTGGAGAGCTTGTTAAGTTCCTGGTTGGCCTCCATGCTTTTAACTTACCCTCCCAGGGTGAAGAGAGAACTCTCAGAAAGCAGTCCTCGAGAGCAATATGCCATACCCTGTATTATTGAAAATGGTTGCTTGTTGCTTAGTTACTTGATATCAGTTGGGAGCGAAAGACCTCTGTGGACTGCAGTTGTGGAGAGAGAGCAACTGTTGAGAGAGCGAATGCATCGTGGATGTGTTATAATTTTTTTCTACACTATTTGAGATGAGACTGAAAGTGTCCACCCCATTAACCTTGATAAGATAAATGGTCCCTCATCACCCACATAGTGCTGAGTGTACAGTAGCATTGTATAAAAAGGGAAAAGAAAAAAACAATTACACATACATACATAGTATATAAACATATTATGTCATATATATTAAACTGTAATAGAACATATAGAAAGAATACTGTACTATATATTTTCTGCATATTTGGGGAAGTCTTCCATTCTTACATTTCTTCTAGTTGGTAATAGTTACTTAGCCTTGGCATCCTTGAACAATAAAGAGCATGTTGACAATATTTTTCAGAAAACACATTTAGTCCCGAATGAAGCTTCTTGAATTGTTTTCTTGTCACGATAATTGCTTTCTTTGTGAAATATTTATGTGCAGGTATGTACTGGTTATGGAAATTCCTGCTCGTTTGAAGGAAATGATGACTTAGATTTATTACTTCAGTTTTATTAATAAAAATTGCAAATTGCACATGTACAGTGTGGTGCATTTGGAAAGGCTTCTACTCATTCTGTGTGTGTTTCGCCTCTCCCTTAGTGCTGTGCTGTAATTGAAATCAGTTGTTTTCACCATTCTATCTTCACAGCTGTTGTTTCAAACAGCTGTACAAGTATTTATGGAAGTAAAAATGAGTGCTTGAGTTGAAATGTTGCTTATTGAGTTAGCAGCTGGGGAAACAGCTTATAAACTGTGTTCAGGAGCTCCAAAGAAAAACATAAGATTGTTATGTTAACTGGATCATGGTGTAGAAAAGTGTATGAGTCATTGTACTCTGAGGCTCATGGGTAGCTTTAGTTTGGATTAATTCAGTTCAACCCCAAAGCGCTTAAAGGAGCGTAGATCATTGTCATACCATGAAAAAAAAAGAGAACATTTATTTCTTTAGCACTCTATATCTGGAATTCAGTCCAAATAAGGCAAGATGTCATTGCTACTGAGGTTTGAAGTCCAGTATGAGTAATTTGCAAGTCTTTCTGTCGGATAATGAACCTGATACCCAGATGAGCTAATAAGGTGATGTAGAGATCTGGGGGTATCTGTGCCCGTATTTTTTGATCTTAATGTCCACCCCTGTATTTGACATTATTAAGAGATAAGAAGTTTATAAGCTTTCTGTCTTAGTTTGAAGACCCAAGAGGTGCATCTGCCTTTCAGCCCTGACAAACTCAGAAGAGAAATGTCATAAAAAAAGAGTGGGGGGGTGTAATGGGAAGTAAGGGAAAGTCATATAACAATCTACAGTTTTATTTTATTTTATTTTATTTTGTACGTGGAACGGATAAATATTGATTTTATATATTTTTTGTACTGTTATTCATTTGCTATCCTATCCTATCCTATCCTATCCTATGGTCCACCCATATTTTTAGTTAATTTTTTAAAATCTGCATTGTTGTTTAGCGATTGCTGGTAGCAGTCCTCAAGTAAACATTTAGTATATGCTACTGGGAAGTATACTTGGAGCAATCATTTGGTGGGGGAGTGGAGAGGAGCTCCCGTTATCCTTCTCCTTGAGAGGAAAACATTCAGCTGAAGTTACCAAAAGCACTGGCCACATTTATGTGTCTCTAAGCCTTTCTGTTCCCAAAGTTCCATATGACAGCTTTTCCATCTTCGCAGTAAAATATATTTTGTGCAGGACCCTAATAATATATCACCTCTATTCCTTGATTTAACCCTGGACCTCATCACAAATCCATTTTGCACATTTGAAGTGACTAGAGGTAGGAATAAGCATATTTTATACAGCACTTACTTTGCCTTCTTACAGGCAAATGTGAGTAACAGAAATGGCACTTATAAAAATATCTACTGAGATATTTCAGTTTCAAAGCCTGTGTTGTATTGTATATGGATGTGAATGTATTACACTTTAATGCTCCATGAAAATTTTTGTTTGTAAGTAACAGTGCAACTTAACAAGTGGAACTTCAGACTTTTGGATGCTGTTAAGCAGAACTTGTTACAATTGTGAAACACTTTATTTATTTTTTTTTTCTTGACTGTGCAGCAGATCCGCCTATATGATAAATAATACAAGTCCTTTCCCACAGTGAAGCGCAGCTACAAGGGCTGGAGACATGCCATTAGGAGAACAGAAAAAGGATATATGACTGCATGTGTCTGCAGAAACGGGCGCCTTTCATTAGCAGCAGTCGGAGTGCATGGTAGTCCGATGAAGAGGCTCTCTGTCAGACTTGTACGCCCGGGCTGCCGAGTGATTAGAGGAAGCCAGTCAGAAATGTCAGGACAGTGACACAGCTCACATCACCACCTAATCTTGGCTGGGTGACTGGCAGATGTTCTTGAGATTCCCTGCTAAGAGAAACGCAAGAGTCGTATAACCTGATCACAATAGAGTTCTGTCTTAAACTTTCTTTAATGAATTTTAACAAGTTCTGCTTGTTAGGTCCATATGAACTCTGTTCTTGTTCTAAAATTATGCATAATCTGTTGAGAAAGAGGTTAATATACATCACTGGCATGCAACCAGAAAATATATATATGTATATGTGTGTGTGTGTGTGTGTGTGTGTCTGTAGACTTATGCAAATACATTTTCTTATTTCTTTAAATAATTGAAAAAAAGAACAGAAAAGATTTTACAATTGTTTCCTTTAAGAAAGTCTAGTAAAGCAATCTCATAATACATACCACCTTTCATAGCTGTTAATGCTAATTTACTTTATTCTCATCTAAAGTACCTTGTCTGAAATGCTCACCTTGTCACCCAGGGTATTGCTAGATGAGAAAGTAGAACGACCCTCTTCTGCTATCCCTCAGCAACCTTTTCCACAGACTCTGTCCTACTCAGAGGACAAGCACATGGAAGGGAGGTTGCTTGGATGTAATTTGATTTATTGGTTTCCCTGATGTTGCCAGAGTATGGCTCGCTAGCACCCTCACTGAGAGATATCAGCCTTTTCCCACAAGAACCCAAGAATCACAGCCCTTTCTCACATCTTCATGTCCCTATGTGCCTTATGGCCACATTGTTTATTTAACGGGAGTGACCCTCTTATTGAACATACCTAGCTGAGCAAATACAGTAATAAATGGCAATCTATATGAGATAAACCTTCCCGAGTAATAGATCAGTAGGAAAATGAGTGAAACCTTACAGATCCCTGCATTTATTGTTGTGTATTAATTTTCTTCAGCTGAACTCACACAGTATCTGATTCTAGTGGACCTTGTTAAAACTTCACACAGAAAGACTGGCTCAGTCTCCTAGGAGCCACTGTATTATTAACTTCTGCTCCTATCAGGCCTGTATCCTGACCTCTGTATAAGACCAGTTTCAGTTTTTGCACGCCCTGTTTTCTCACATGATGTCCACCATTGTCACAGCCACATCTCCACCTCATCTAGAAGCAAATGGCTGTAATTAGAGTAACCGGCTATAAAAAGCTCTACTCCACCACTGCCCAGTTGCAGAATTTCACTTGAGACAACTGTCCCCTCTGTGCTCTTGAACCTACCTCATCCATGTCCTGTTCCTCTTCACTCCCTAGCCCAGCTTCATGTCTCCCTGGTCGTGAGTGCTTGCTTCGTCCCTCAACCTTGACCTTGGATCTTCGCTCCAGCCCTGTTTGCCAATCGACCAAACATTTTCCCATCCCCAACCACAAGAACCAGCCTAGTCCTTTGGTTTTGAGTAAACGATCCTGCACTTGGATCCAACTTCCTCTGTGCCCTCTGTTTGCTTTGACAGCCATCTCAGCTATTTTTTGTCCCCTTTTCAAAGATTTTTGCAAATTTCAGTACTTTTCTTAATTTTTTTCTTTCTCCAAGGCAGCTTAGAATGTTGTGATTATTACAATTCATTACAGTTTTTAAATTACAATTTTTAAAATTACAGTTTTTAAAGGATAATTTATAAAAGAAACAAAAAAAAAAAAAACTTTTCAAATAATTATTGGATAAATGTGATGCAAATGACATTGATTCAGAACAGAATTACTATTATTATTTGTCTATTTAGCTGATGCTTTTCTCCAAAGCAGCTTACTACGTTCGGTTTGTATAATAAGGTACTTACAACTGTTTACCCATTTTTACAGCCGAGTTATTTTCACTGCAGCAATTCAAGCTAAGTACCTTGGTCAATGGTACTACAGTGGACAGGGGGACTCAAATTCAGGTCCGTTGAGTGCGAGATGACAACTATAACCACTATGCCACCTGCTGCTCTAGTAAAGTGGTTAGGAAACCAGACTTCTTTTGGATTGAGGTTTCACATCATTTCCCCCCATTGGCTTTTTGCAATTTGGTGTAGTGGTCTTATACAATACAAATTGTATAATTGCTGTTAAAAAGCCTTAAGGGAGAAACAGAATGGAAAATGAAGAAAGCACTGTTGAATCGGAGCTGTTAAACCCAACATGGTCTGAATGAACAAGAATTCAGTGTTACCCAAATGCGGTCAATTGTGAAGCTATTCACAACTTTTTTATGTAAACCTGACATTCGAGCTACCTTAAGTGCTGCAGTGTGCTTTCACAATTTTACATGCACAACAACTCCTCTGGGGTTCGTCACTAAAACCCATTAGTGCACTCAGTGGCGTAAAACATGTATGATGCCATAAATCTTTCAGCAAGGCAGTTTGAATCCATGCTTGCAAAGGTTAGGCTTTGGACAAGCAACATTGCGGCAAGCTTACAATGTCAAAGGACTCAACGGTTATTAAAGCAGTGAACACAAAAACATCATCCTCTGAGGCCTTGTTATACTAGCTCTAGTTTGCTTCCGACATGCAGTATAAATTTATTAAAAAGACAGAGGAATTAATCTGATGTTTCTACTGAAATATTCAGAGGTTCTCACCTCCCAATTTGCATTGAAAGGGGTCAGGTCACAAATTACTGCCAGCCCGACTACCATGAAGTACAGATATACTTAATTGTCAGTACTTTATTAATGGAATTCATTTAGAAATTAGCCAACAAGCAAGAAAATCTAGAAGGACTAATTATAAGCTGCTTCGCAGAAAGCTTCAAAGAGTTTTTAAATTTCAAGTTACTACTACGTTCTACTTTGGAAAGTTTATGATATTGTATAATAACCTTTGGTTGTCAACCACATGGCTTTGAATCTAAACTTAGACATTAAGAATCTGTGCTGCACTGTTCCAGTAATGAAGATCATGCCCTAACAGATGAAAGTATCGTGCGTATTGGACAGGAACAAAAAAAAATGCTTCTCACACTTGGGAAAGTAATGGAAAAAATTCTGGAACAACTCAATAACTATGGGTGAGTCATGTATCAACACAGTGTTGTAAGTGGGTAATTTGTAAGCTTTGGTTTTGGGTTAAGAACTAAACTCACTGCACAACAAATACGCCATGGTGGACAGGTCGGCTTCTTTAGTCCAGTCTCAACCAAAGATAGGGATGTGAAAACTTAGACCAGAAATTGCTTTTCACCTTGTTACAAGGTTACCACCCTGTTTGAAAGTGGTAGTTCAAACCTTGTTCATGCGTCCACTGCAAAAGTACTGTGAAGCTGTGGAAATATTACCACCAATGTCCTTCACTGAGGTAGACCACCCTTTGAGGCGGATAGTCATCCTTTTGCTGCTGATCTCGTTCACCCGGGAATAGCTGTAGCTCTTAGAGGCAGTAGGAACTGTAAGATCATAGAGATGGCAGGCACATTGTCAGTGTTGTCAGCTCAGATCTCCAAGGGGACAGCTTCTGATGCTCTCAAAGCTAATGGTGACCTTGCTGGTGTTGACTTCCTTTTAAAATTGACTTTTAAACACATGTTCTGTGTCCTTATAATGCTGGAGTTGCCCCAAACAGACCAGATAGTATCAGAATCACATTAAACAAAATATGGAAAAAAAAAAAAAAAACCTGTGAAATCACTAGTGTGTAAGACAGATGGAAAATATGCTGACCTGCAAGGCATAGAAATGACCTCAAAGGCACTTAGTCCACCATTTTGTATTTTTCTCCAGTAATCGTGTTCTCTAATGGAATTTTATCCATTATATCCAAGGACTCTTAGACGAAAATTACTTTAGTGAAATATTCTTTTCTCCAAGAAATTAGAGGACCATAATGCTTTTTTTTTTTTTGTCGCTATCAATAGGATGCAGATTTTTAATTTGAAATAATTTCATTTTTAGCTTGAAAGAGTTTCATTTAAACCCTTAAATATGTTTAAACATTTTAAACTTGCATTTGTTAGCAACAGAAAACTCATCTCTTCAGGTGTGACCAGATGCACTTCATATGGGGCACACGCACACACACACACACACACACACACACACACACACTGACAGCAATTTAGTTATCACTTTACCTGAGAAACAAACGAGTTTAGGCAGTGGAAGGAATCCACGTGAACACAGTTAGAACATGCACACTCAAGATAGACCAGGTTAGATTCAAATCCATGTCCAAACCCACACCTCAGGAAAATGAGCAGTCAGTGGCACCCAATGCACCACCATGCCATGAAGCAACACTATTTGGCGCTAGGAATATATCAGACAAAGCATTATTCACAAAGTAACAAGGACAAAAACAAATAATTTTCTTTCTATTCAAAATTTGTGTGGGGTCTAATGGTTTGGTAGTGAGTATTTAATTTTCTGAGTTAGATAGGTAAGACTCAATTTGATTTTGAATATTCCTTTCTCTATGTTTAGATTGCCTGTACTGTTTATATTTAATTCAATGAGATAAAATATAGACAAATATGAATATATTAAATAGAAGATTCTCAGATCTTCCTGTATTTGTCACCACTGAATGTTTAATGAAATAAATGCTATGACCAGAAATCTGAAATCGTTATATTTTGTCCTAATAATTATTTCACTGATAACCTGTGTTAAAGGTTTTAATCTAGTAGATACTCATAAATTCCAAAGATGTTATGAAGTTGTAGATAAACCTGAGAAATTCTGAATCGCAGCTTTCATTACTTATTTAAGAGGAAGCCCCAAGACTTACACTGTGCAGCCTAACAGTTTGGAGACCTTTCCAAAAAGTGTAGGAACTGTAAATATCTGAGTCAACATGTTCATAATTTTAGTTTTATAGTCAGTATTAAATAAAAATAGCAATAAGAATAATTATAGTACAGCAATAACATAATAACCTCAGATGCTCATTTCACTTCTAATCTTCTCACCACACCTAAAGAAGACGAGCATTTCTGGTGCAAGGACTTACTTATGAGGACAGATATTTCTTCATCAGTCATCAGCACCTTCTCGTTCTCAACCCCACAGCAGTAGGAGTGAATCCACCCCAGGAGCGGTGATACTCTGTCACCAGCCTCCTTCTTCAGGAGGAACAACATTTTATTGCCCTTCCTTGTGAGAGGACTGACATCCTCTTCCCTGAAAGAATTATTTATTTGATATGCAATTCTGGCTAAGAGAAGCAACAATACCATGAATATTTAACCTTACAACTGATGACTCAAATGAATCAGGCTCAAAATAAATATTGAGATGTAACTGAAATCTGGAAGTATGAAAACATACATTCACTTGTTTGTTCATTCTTGGGAGATAGATAATTTCCAGAAGCTCTGAGAGACAAATTATTACCAGGAGTCATACTGAGGGGGGCTCCAATCTTTTGGTCTGCAGTGTGAGACTGTGTGTGTGTGTGTGTGTGTGTGTGTGTGTGTGTGTGTGTGTGTGAGAGAGAGAGAGAGCGAGAGAGAGAGAGAGAGAGAGAGAGAGAGAGAGAGAGAGAGAGAGAGAATGTATTTACAAAGTCTGATTTTAAATAAACTGTATGTAATTAGGTTTAATGTCACCTCAGTTTAGTGGAAATAGTAAGATATGAGACATCCTGGAAGTGAAATTCAGGTCAATTATTCCCTCACATGTCATCTGAACCAATGTCTCAAGAGATTTTGAATAAATTACCCATAGAAGGCTTTTAGGTGAAATGGTCAAAAAGCTAATTCCTGTGTCACTTAAGACTGTCAGTAGGTCAGACCTTTTTCTTTAATTTTTACCCACTGAATTGATTATATAAAATAATGCAAGCACAAAAAAAAAAAGAAACAGGAGACAATGTGTGTGTGTGTGTGTGTGTGTGTGTGTGTGTGTGACCTGAGTTGCAAGGTACATGCAGTGTGGGAAATATTTCTAGCTCTGTATGAATCGCATAAACCTAAAGACAACAATCAGATAATGGATCCCTTGGGGAGTTCTAATTCAAGTGGTGAGAAGTCAGACACATCAGGTTGCAGACGTGTGGCCCATTTTATTATTGTTATGCACACATCACCGTCTTGCAGTGTTGACAGAAACACAACGTGTCATTTATTTTCCTCCCCCTTTTAGTGGGCTAAAACAGTTGGCACTTAACTGCTGAGCTTGATTTGCAATCAGCATGTCCAAGGGTAATTGTGCTTTAAAATATGAACATTAGGAAAAGCTATTTGTAAATTGCAAACATTTCGGTATTTAATAAGTCCCTTCTGAAGCCACCTTCTTAACCTATACTATGATTGCCTTGTGCATATACATAGTGTTACCAATAAGCTTTACGGTTCTCCAATTTCTCTAAAATGTTTGCAGTATAAGGGGGTGCGGTGGTGCAGTGGTGCAGTGGGTTGGACCGGGGTCCTCCTCTCTGGTGGGTCTGGGGTTCGAGTCCTGCTTGGGGTGCCTTGTGGTGGACTGGCGTCCCGTCCTGGGTGTGTCCCCTCCCCCTCTGGCCTTACGCCCTGAGTTGCCGGGTAGGCTCCGGTTCCCCGCGACCCCATATGGGACAAGCAGTTCAGAAAGTGTGTGTGTGTGTTTGCAATATATACATATTATATAGCATTTATGAACATTTTTCCTTCTGAAACCACTTTCGAATCCTGTGGCTTGATTGCCTTCTGTGCGTGTGTGTGTGTGTGTGTGTGTGTGTGTGTGTGTGTGTGTGTGTCTGTGTGTGTGTGTTTGTTTGTTTATTTTTTCTTTAAGTTCTTGGACTGGAAAGTTTGAAGCTGGCTGGTCATTTTTGCTTCCCTTTTACATCCAGTAGTTTGCACCAAAGATTTAAAACTAAATCTGAATAAATCCTTCACATTAGTTTAAGGGTGGCTGCATCTTCTGGGCACATTACTGTTGTTATTTTCCCCTATATTTTATGGACATTATTTGCATAAGTATGTATAATGATTACAGAAAAATGGCACTTATATTTCATACTGCTTGTAAATTTGTACAAGCAGAGACCTTAAGTTTTAATACTGAACACACAGCAGATTTGCAAGTGAGTCTAGTAGAAATTACATTTGCATATATTTTCATGACTGAAGACATTTTAGGTGAAAGTGTGTAAGCAGGGTTGGGAGTATGATAAAAAAGTTTGAAAGAGCCATCCATCGTCAACAACCCAATTTTTTTTTTTTTTTTCTTTTTTCCAGACAGCAGCACAACGTAACCAGAACATAAACAAGTCCGGCAGTTGCCAACCCAACCAACAATTGTTTGTTTTTTTCCCAAATGTCATACATCTCATCAGTGAGAAAGCTGTCTCAGGTGCCTGGCAAAGTCATCCCAAGTTCGTGCTCACCAATCTCTATAAATCCTCCTGGGAGTTGAAGTAAGCACAAGCAGCTGGGTGCAGCACAAATGGGATTGAGAAAATGTGACCGTCTCTAAATACTCCTCGCCCACCAACAAGCTAACCCAAGATACACTTTGCCACTTAACACATTGCTCTGCAAAAATGACTACTGCACAGTTGCAATATTTCCTGCAGTAGTGATCCGAACAAAGTTTTGACAGTGACGTATGGTGCATTTCATACAGTCAAAATTAACACATATTCCATCAACCAGTTTTTCCACTTCCCCATTACCATCTAATGCTCACAAAACTCCATCCATTTGTCAAAAAAGGTGCACTGATGAAAATGTGTTCCTCCAATGGAGGTGTTTCTCTCCCTTGAAGCTTCAAGACATTTAAATTAACACTGGGGCTTTGGTAGCAGCTATTACTACCACTTGTATGACACCAAGCTCTATGCCAGATGCCCTTGACTTCCCTTCTACTTTATAGCTCATATGGGGTCTGTTGAAATTTTACTACAGCTGCCCTGTAAAATGTTTTCAGTTTTACAGATTCTGATCTAACAAATGTAGTGGTATATTATTGTATATTTTACAGCATTAACTGTGCTGTTTTTTAACAAACTGTATGTTTGACTTTAGATGCAATTTACAGTCAGAAGGTACTTATTTATTCAAACATGAATGCACACTATTCCCATTGCCATGTGCTATTGGACTGATTTACAACATTACTGAGCCTGAATTATCAGTGATTCTTTCAAAAAAGAAAACATTTCACTCTGGGAAGACTTTAACTCTGAATTCCTCTACAGAGGACTACAGAGAATCTGTGAACATCTCTTGAAGGCAACACAAGTTGTGGATAGGACTATAACTCCCCAGAGGTGCTGTATGTCTGCGTAAATGCAAACATACTGTATACCATTTATAAGTGAGGAGATAAAAGTGCACATGGCTGCACCTGTGTACTAAGTTACTTTATATATTATTGCTCTGAAATATTTTGCAAAATTTAGAAATATATAAATGAATCAGCTGGAACAGCTGATGGTGTAATGGTTTGATCCACTCCTTTAGGACCCAAAGGTCACAGGTTTGATTCCCACCTTCAGCTGTAGTATTCTTGAGCAAGGTACTTGTTACGAACGCAGAGAGAGACAGGAGGGAAGGTTTGCCCCCAAATGCGAGTTTGTTTATTTTGGGACAGGACACGGGAACAGACAGGGATGGAGGCTGTGGGCAGGCGTCGGTCTTCCGAGGCCCGGACATTTATCCGAGGGGTGAGGCAAGAATCAAAACCGAATGGACGTGCCGAAGGTCAAAAGCCAGTAAACTGAAGAACAAGGGATGTAGAGGAGGGAGCAGCCACGCTGAATCACAGGCCAAGCAGGTGAACTCTGTAAGATTCCCCAACTTGGTGAGTTGACGTTGCTCCTTTTATACCTGGCCGGTCTGATCTGCGGCAGGTATGGTCAAATGGCTCGATGGCATGTGCGTGGCAGTACTTGGCCGAAATTGCTCCAGTAAAATTACCCAGCTATATAAATAGGTAAATAATTGTAATGTATGTTAACACTGTAAGTCACTTTGGAGAAAAGTGTCAGTTAAATGAATAAATGTAAAATAAGGAGCAAAACAGACATCTCTGATTAAAAAAGAAGCATTAAGTAGCCCAATGGGGTATGTAATTCATACTGAGCTCTCATGCAAGATACTATTGTTCACATCAGATGACCCTCTGAATAAGTGGGTAAAATGGTACATTTCTTTCTGATGATAATATGTGCCAGTTTCTGTTATTGCAAAATAATTCTGATGTGTAGGGTAAGACCTGTGAGCAGCCTCTTGGAGTCCCCAAAGTACACCGCTGCCTCCTCTGTGAAGAGAGGCAGAAGCTGCCACTGTACTGCAGAACTATTAAAGTTTGGGAAGCAGAGCTGCAGTGTGGCTGCTGACCCAGTAAGAACTCTTCAATGCAATCTGGAGATGTAATTGCAGTTTTAGAAGTCACAATCGGTGGCATCCCCGCAGTGACATGTCAAGTTAAGGCCTAGATTTAGAGAGAGCCATTGGCTTGTTCAATTCTAGGCTGATTCTTCTGTGGAACAGCAGAGCACTTGACTGGGTCAGTGATAAATTAAGGAATGGGAAAAGAGTGGGGGTAAAAGTAATGAAATGAAATCCAGGAAACGTCTTTGACCTCTGTTGATGGCAGGAACGTACAGGAATAGTATTCATTTGCAAGTGCAGCATCTGTAGAAAGGTCATTTTTTTTTGACACTGATATGGTGGTCTTGGAAAGAAATCTTGTAATTTCTAATATGAACTGTAAAATATGACATTGTAATTAACCGCCTGTTTTAAAGTGTAAACAGTTATGCTAAGAACTGGTATCTTATGTCTGTAAAATTTTAAAACTTATGGCAGGAATACATATTCATGAAACACGGCAGAAATACTTTACTGACAAAATCCATTGTTTCATTATTTATAGATGTGGAAAGGAATTTAACCGCCATGATAATATTATAAGAATTTCTGAATGGCAGTAAATTAATTAGACCCTTTAATGTGTGAAATGACAAAGAGATTCCACTGCTTTTCACAACACAAAAAAGTATGCCCCATGGTTTCTTTGCACAAATATAATAGTGAACATGTTGCTCAACATGGCTTAATACCTAATCACTACCTAATAAGTACTTTTATTACTTCCCATAAAACATAATTATTGTACCTATGCAATAATAAAAAAATAGATCAAATAAAATAAAATTAAAGAAAATTGAAAAGTACGCATGATTAAACTGTACCAAGTATTTCAGTGTGGATTATAAATTTGTGTATGATATCCACTAGTGGGCACTCTTATTCCATACTTTAGCAAAAAGGAACTTCTCCCCAGCACTGAGTAATCAAGATGGCAATGGAAAATGTCATTCTGGTGAAGGTTGGGAGGTGACAGTGTTATTAATTAATATTCTCATTTGGCAGTGTTTCAGTTTTTCTCAATTCAAAAGAAAGACCTTTAAAAGGGGGTTGATCATTAAAGTCATCCAATTGTGTGTATTAAAAAGGAGTCCATATTATGGAGGCTCTGCTGCAGGGATAAAAAGTATGTGGAGGGGACAAAGACACTTTTGGGGACCACCACTGAGCATTCACCTCGATTTCTCACAGTGAATTAGGAACAGTAGTATTCAGTCTTTCGCTTGCTATTTTCTTTCTACCGTTATTCATCCCTAACAATGTCTGTTGCGAACAAAGCAGTTAACGAGGCCACCGCGTTTTAATTAATGAAAATGTAATGTTACAATACATTTATACAAGTAATTATAGAGCTCTCATTCTGCATGCAAGTACAGTGCATACATTTATTGCAAAGCAGTATGTGAAAATATTCCATAACCCACAGTGTACTTCCAGCTTAGGCTCCTGGGCCTAGAGCTTCTGAGTTACTGGGGGAATTAATGATAACGGGGAGTCATTTTTCCCTGCGTGATTATATTTCGCTTTTCTGGAATAATCTGTGGCCCACTGCCTGTGCAATCCTATTGCACTGCGAAGAAAAAAATAAAGATTAAAAAAAGAAATATCACAATCTTGGAAATGGACTGGAAATGTCTTCAAGATTTATATACTCTCAATTTCAAATGATGGCAATCTATTCATTTAATTAAAATGTTTGCAGATGTCCTGCTGCGCGGTGGAAAAATAAAAATAAGAATGTACAGGAACCATGCAGTTTGAGCTGATGTCTCAAATGAACTTCTTACAGTACAGGTTGGACCATGGCCCCCAAGGGAGCAAAGGCAGGATTCTTGAAATTAAATATTGCTGAGATAAATTTAAACATCGGTATGCTGTCTGAATGGCTTGCCTTTAAGGAAGAGTAGGTGGAAGTAGTGTCCAGGAGTGGTTGAACAGGTAAAAAATAAAACAGGTCAGAACATAGCGCTTACTATGATCTGAAAACAGTGTCATATGCACTGTCAAAAGGGAATGGAGGAAAGAAAGAGGAATAGAGGAAGAGAGTTTCTAAAGCCTGCCATTTGCTGGTTTTGTATGATTGTGAGGAGATGGCTAAGGGATGACTGGGGATATCTAAAAAAAAGTACATGTTTTAGCTCGGTAACTGTTGGTTTCAATCTATAATCCTTGATTGGAAACACAGAAGAGGAGAATACCTGGTGGCATCCTGAAGAGTTATGGAAAGCATAATCAACCAAGGATGAACCAATGATTTCTGGAATACAAGACGGAACAAATATTCATTCACTGTCAATGATCTCAAACATAGAACCTACCTCTGTGAACGGTAGCCAAGAAAATCCTATGGATGGAATTTCAGTCCACTGATGAGCAATCACACACACTCATTCCCTTACACATACACAATCTGAGGCTAACCCATATCCGAACCCAAGGCCCAGTAACAGTGAGATACGACACTAGTCCAATCAGCTGTATCATCATTCCACTTGTGGTGTTATCAGCATCTCAAGAATGATGCACTATACCATAACTGCTATTTCTGAAAACCTTGTGCTTAATGATGTAAAAATAACCAGTCACTTCAGTATTTATGACCCAGGTCAGTGATTTGGGATCAGGTCCTTCAGCAAGGGTAGGAGGTAGGACAGTGGGCCTATGGTTAAGAACTAAGACCTGCAATCTGAAATCACTAGCAGGCTCTTGCTGCTGCTGCTTTGAAAAAGAGGACTTAAATAGCTACATAAAAAGTACAGTATCAAATCTAAGCTAATATTATTCTTTTTGGATTTTCTGAACTCATTAAGGAGTCTTCTGAAAACCAAATGTCACCATTTTTTTTTTCTTCTTTTTTTTTCTGTCTCCCTCCTCTATTCCCCACTTTGTTGCTCTGAATTACTGAAACCTTTCCCTAGATTTCACTCTGGAGCATGCAGCATGAGCATGAGCATGAGCCATCCACAGCAACATTGGATGGTGAGAACACACCAACAGCCACAGCTGTAGTCTTGCAATTATTTCTCTCAGTCACTTGCGACACACCTGCTCCTTGTCTGTTCTGTATTGAGACTCCAGTGAGAGTGATAAGAGGGAGACTGATTTATGACTGAATTGGAACAGTGAGGAGAAATAAGAGAAATAAACTGTACTATTTCCTCAGTGACCAATATAGCAATGGCATCCTGGTAAACCTAAAATGTGGATGAAATTGAAGGCACAATTAGATTTTTTCACATTTTCATAAATTATTACTTTTAATAATAATCTAAGTTTTTGGCCAGTTATTGCTGAATAACATACCCAAAGGCGTTAAATTAAATTAACCTTTATATTTCTGAAAGATTTTTTTTTTTTTATTTTAAATTTATTTTTTTATTTATTTATTTATTTTTTGTTTATGCTATACCAATTCACTTAATGGACTTTAATCTACTAAGAAATAAAATTAAGTAAGAACACCAGCATAACAAAAGTATTGACTTTGTCATGATACATTCATCAGAGTAAAACGTGTGACCAGAAATGTGAATAACAACTTCCAGAACTTGGAATTTTCTTTCTTACATCTATAAATATGTAGTATATGCTGATCTACACCCCTGGGGCGACTGCAGTGACCAAATCCATTTTAGTTACTTTCCCAAAACAAGGACCAATCCTTATTCCTTTTCTTTCGTTTTTCATTATACAGTGATGAAGAGATAAATGCAGTTTTGACCCAGAGGAAATCAACAAAAACGAAATGAATAGACACTAGAATTACACAAATAACATTGAAAGTAGATGAAATGGCAATTAGATAAACTGATGAGGATAAGCTGTTTGACAGTTTGATAATCATAAGAATGCCAATACCCAATATTTTTTGTTTATTTTTAGTTTTTATACCCATAATCTGATCACTATTTAGTGCAGACATAACTTCAATACATAAGAATCACATACAAATAAATACATTTAAAAAGTCATTTCCTAAAAATAAATTAAAAAAAAATAATAAGAATAAAAAACTCTCCATATTCCATTTCACCATGTCATTTCATATTCTACAGTTTCCCATAAACAGGTTGAAAGGAGCCTTTGCTGTTCCCAACAGAACACATTTCCGGGCCCCCAGTATTCTGGAAAGTGTGCTTTCAGAGCAGCCATTACAAGTTGAAGGTCTTGTTCAGCCTGCAATCAATACATGCCATTCCTCTGTGCATTGATACACTTGTAGGGAAGATTGAAAGCCAGTGATCTCATTAAAGTAAAACAAAGTTATGCACTTACCCATCTTACTTAATGATTTTAAGTTGTCATGGAATGCACAAGACAGCACTGGTGCAGCAGTGGAGGTCGGGAAGGGAGCAGCAATCTCACAGCTTTTGGGAAAGAAGATGGGGTGAAGAAAGCCGCTCTGTCTCTGATTTATTAAATCTGCCTCCAACACGCGCCCCCCCAAGGAGATTAGTACAAGGGTGGGAAAGGGGATTTAATTTAAGATTTTGCCTTCTATTTATGATGGATGTAGTTCTGAAACCTCCAAATTGCATGACAAACACAGGATATGTACCATACAATAAAATGAAATTAAGATGCTCATTTAATCTTGCAATAATTCAAGGTTGCAGGAAGGCAAAGCCATTCAAAGAAAGCTGAGGCATTTTTGGAGCAGTGTTGAAAGACATCATGTTTAAATACTAACATAGAACAGAAAAATGTCTAGCACAATATTATGAAAAAAGTTTTTTTTTTTTCTGTATCAGAGTATACAGCGAATTTTACCTCTTCCCCCCCTTTGACTATATAATTTATTTCTGAATGGTAATGTAGGAAAAACAATAATTTAAATTGTACAGAAATACTTGAATGCTGTAGTGAAATTGTCCTTTCAACAGGACAAGGAAAAGTAATTTCCACTGCTGAAAGGCAATAATTTTGAAAGGATGCTATGTAGACAGACTGATATCATTCAAACCGTAGCACCTCCTAACATGGCACTGCCTAGTTTTAAATGAAGAAAATCCCATTTTAGTAGCTGTTATAAGCATGTGTTGCAAGTAATATATTGATCACTTGTACATTCTTATCAGTGTTGTTTTTTATAGGGTCAGCTGAGAAGGTGTGTATGTGTTTTTAAAGATGCATGTTCATTCTTTCATTCATTCATTCATTCATTCATTACAATACAACGAATGCTGGAAAATGTAGCCATATTCCACACTGGGTCATTAATCTGTGATTGGTTGATGACTGAATAGCCTTCCATCCCTGAGTCATTTTTATGTGAGTGTCACCGATTTTTTTTTTTTTTATTTTATAATCACGTTTGTTATCCACAGCTAAAAGCAACACAAGTTAATATGTCCTGTATAAAAATAGCCTTTCAATATACAATGTTTCAATCTCACTTCTCTCCCCCAATGACTTTGTGCTTCATCACAATTACCTCAGTTATTGGCAGGTGTTCCGAACTTTTTTGGTTTGATAACAAGACGTATAAATTCCAATTCTTACGCATTGCAGCCAATTTAAAGGGTCGTCTATTTCTCTGACAGCAAGATGTATTTGCTGCCTGGTATATCAGATTTTCTTTTTTTTTTCTTTTTTTGCATGTGGGAAGCTTGCTTGCCCCAAGTCCCAAATAGCAACTTTTTTACCAACAATGTCACCAGGAAATGTTTCGGAAATCAGTTAGCATGAATGGCCTTCAATGTCCCTATATTAATAAAATGCATGTGGTGTAAAATGATCTATGGCTTGTTGGCAGACTGTGGTGGAAGGGTCTAATACAAAATATGGGAGGCTTCAACGGATAATTTGTAATTTTTGAAGATATTAATGACTTCATTAATTTTCATCAGCTACACCATCTCTAAGAAAAAGGGATTCATCATTAGGAAAACAGTCAGCGCGAAATTCCATACATTTTTTTGTTATTTTGAAAAAGCATTTGCAATAGCATCACTAGGAACCTCAGGACTCACATCATACTGTCCTTTTAACAACAAAAATGCTTGAGTCTTTTGAAATATGTCATGGCATGGTCTGTCCACATACTGCAGAAAAAATTACTTTCATTGCACATTTAGAAAAAAAAAAAAAGAGAAAAGGGATCATAATGGATATAGCCACCCTGAAGAATTATAAATAATTTGTTTTATTCCACTTTGTCGTGTTTGACTAAAATACAGTTTATATATGTCTGAAATAAAATCTTGAGAATGTTGTATATAAAAGAGCAAGGGTTTTTCTGCCTGTGATGGACTGAATAACATGTGCAGTGATGTACTAGATTACACTTTTTTTTTTTTTACTTTCTGTTTAAGCACTCATTATGTTGTCTATCACCTGGGGATATTATTAATTAGCATGGCGATCACTAACACTACAGAAAAGATTATACAACTATACACGTCTGTCAGGCCTTGTACAAAACACAGCTCTCCATGACATAGACCTCCAGGAGCTAATTCTCAGTGAATCTGGGGGAAGTAAAGTTAAATGCCTTAAATTCTGGAAGACTGTTGTGCAACTGCTAATGCTGCAATAAAAGACCTTGAGGTCACAGTTGAACAGAAGAAAAAACCTCTCTCTCTAATGCAGTTTATTTATTTACTTATTAAACTCTCTAATAAAGCTAAAATCAGACAGATGCCTTCTTCCTTTGAAAGATGCAGAAGATGTAATCCATACATTCTATACTTCAGCACTGCATTATTGTAATGCTACGCTGTGTGGGTTTTTAGAATCTTAACTGGAAAACAGACACACACATATTGGCTGAAGTCGCTTGTCCCAGTCGGGGTTGCAGCAAGCTGGAGCCTAACCCGACAACACGGGGCGCAAGGCTGGAGGGGGAGGAGACACACCGAGGGTGGGACGCCAGTCCATCACAAGGCACCCTGAGCAGGACTCAAACCCCAGACCCACCAGACAGCAGGACCCAGCCAAATCAGCTGCGCCACCATTTGGCTAACTGGAAAGTATTACTTATCAAAAAAAAAAAAAGATATATACATAAACAGCACTGTCCTGTTGTTCTGCCTCAATATTTTTTTGGCTGTGTAGTTTCTATTCTTACACTCTATATTGATATTCTTACACTAACCTTTGAAGCCAGAAACTGGCTTTCCCCCATGTATCATAATAATCTTTTCAAATATTCGTTTCTCCAGTTAATGTTCACAAGATGTTGGCAAATAGTCTAACGAGGCAGAAAATTCTTCTTCCATATATTACAGCTTCATAATTCAAGATGTTTCAAGCACACTATGCTTCAATTAGAACCCCACATTTTAATGTGTTTTATAGATTAAAGCATATTGTTTTTATGCAGTTTGAATATCATAAAACTAGTGATATCTGTATGACAGTAAAACAGAGTTGCATGTTTTCAGTCTCTCTCTTCTGCCACCCATGTAGACCACAGATTGTATTGAGACATTGGTCTTGTAATCACATCCAAAGGGAAGCTCTAGAGGTGTAGTCTGAGCGGACCCTGGAAATGACTTACATTTTATGTACATTTTCTTTAGTCAATAAGCATAAATATTGATCTTTTTTCAGTATTAGAAATTTTGTATGACACTTTTGTGTAATTGTGATATTGTTCAAGACTGCTCATAGTTGGAATTAAAATAATTGGAAATTAAGTTAAACATATGATATTATACAATTAAGAAGCACAACTGCGGTATCATTTAGAATATCAGAAGTCCCCTGCTTTGTAGGCAAAGAGAATAACAGTTTTATGTTGTCCATGCTCATTTACCAGGCTGCTAATATTCACACAATATGGCATCGATCTTTTTTAAAGAACACTAATTTGGGTACAGTGACAGCTAGGCTGAATTACTTGACCCTTGATGTAATTCTTATTAAAGTTGCTAAAGATATTGAACGTATTCATTAACATGTTTTACAATAAACAAATTGTACACCTGTGTAATTGTAGAAGGCAGCTAAATTTCACTGCATACATTTCTTACTATTAAAAACATTTGATGTTTTTAATTTGTTAAGTTGACATTTTCATCTAAAGTAGCATGCATTGTTTATGGTTAAAATAGCTGAACATTTGCAGAATCTTTGTGGGATTAACTACCCTGCATAAGGGTATAACAATAAATGTGCAAACCTTCAAATTTTAAATTCAGCTTTTTAACCTTCACACTACCTGACATTTAGTACTTATCAGAAGATATCTGTAAGATGCATCATAAGTGTTTTAAAAGGTATTTACTTCTTGTCTGAAGAAGCTCAGGCTGCAGTTGACAAATTTTTATAGTGAGAAATCTTTTTGGCTGTGACTCTGTAAGAATGTTCAGCTTACTTGAAAATGTTGTAATATGAAAGGGGATTATCTATAACACAAAGTCACAATGTCCATTTTTCACTAAATCACTAAAAAAGGATTTAACAGGTGGAAAAGATTTTACTGTATTTATAACTCTTGTCTACCTACAGTAATAAAAGAAGACAATGAACACATTTAAAGTGACCATTTTTAAAACTAATTTTCAGATTTATATTTAGCACAGTCTGTGACTCTGTGTCTTGTGGCTACCCTGAGATGGATTGGTCTCCCTTTCAGGCTGTACCCTCTCAGTCTTGTGGCTAATGCTTCTGGGAAAGGCTTTGGTTAACTGGTACCGCGCTCAGGACAAGTAGTTATTGAAATTGGATGAAGAATGTATGGATGGATGGATATTTTGGACGTTTTTTTTTTTTATTTTTTTAATAAAGTTCATGGGTTTTGGCTTGCCGTAATATAAGATACAAATCAGAATGTTAATGTGTTGGTGTGAGATAGACCCACATCACATGTATGGCCACATGTAACTTATTATAATGTTTACTGGCACAACATTATGCTGGGAGAAAACTAAGGAAAAAAAAACACTCTTGGTTGTACATTCAGGAGTAATGGCACTTCTTGACATGTTTGAAAGCATGCTTTAAAGCTTTGTGCATGTTCAGGATTTTTGTTTTATTGTGCACCGGATAGCAAAGGTTACAAGACATAGCCTTCAGCTTTTAAGGGGTATTATGAAAGGTGACATTTCCTATCTGCCACTGTTGTATTTAACCATGTCACACTGTGGAGGTTTCAGATGGAACAGATTTTTTTTTTTCTTTTTATTTAAATAACAGGACTAAAAACAAACAAACAAGCAAACAGAGGGCAGCATGATGGCACAGAGGTAGCACTGGTGCCGTACAGTTTCAAAACTGGATTGAAAATGGATTCAAACCTGTGTGGAATTTATATGCTAACTGGATTTTTTTGTTGGTTAATTCCAGGTGTCATTGTTTTATTCCCTCAATGCAAAGACAAATGTTTCAGGTTAATTTTTAACTCTAAACTGACAGGGGGGGGGGGAGTATGTGAGTAATTGCAGCTGGTAAGGTATGTGAGACTGGTCTCCCATCAAAGACGTGCCCTGTTTTGCGACGCTTGCACAAAGGGTTATTAAAAATGGAAGGACTGATTGATTGATGGAAACTGAGACCGAATCCAATGTTTAGATATTATTATGATGTTGATTTGAAAGTGTACTGTACTGAAAGTATTCCACTTTTGTCTGAGGACAGATGTAAGTACTCCTATTTCCACCATTGCAATCTATGTCAATGGATTGTTATTATACTCAGAATTCATACTAACAGATGGTTAACACTTGTAATTCAGCAATTGGGAATCTGTGAAATTGTAAATTCTTGTACAATAATGTGATTAAAAGATATACGTTTCTGATTTAGAACTTATTAACAAAACTGACATGGAAATTAATTAAATCTCATCATAAATGCCACAGTGTTGTTAAAATTGCCCATGTGCAAAACACAATGGAGTCCAGTGGGACCTCTTGCAATTATTGGTACAGGCCGTGTTTACAGACATGTCCTACTTCATCATGAGACTCATTGTCTGCTTACAATTAACCTCTACTACTGTAGAGATTAAGTGTGTCTAGATCGTGAAGTGCACTGTCTCTCTACTTGCAGTAGGACTAATGGGTTCCCATTAGTCAATGCAAGTAATGGCTTCTTAAAACCCCGCAGCAGTCATAGCGCTGGAGCAGGTCCTTCATCACAGGGCTCAGCAAGGAACAGGCTCATCAGTGCAACCATCACCTGTTGCACCGCAATGCCCTTGGAGGAGGCAGGAAGTCAGGCTGCCAAGGAGTACCCAAGAGAAAGTGATTGAATGGGGGTACAAGTGCCTCTGAGAGGGATGGAGTGGAGAGGAAGGGGAGGGGCCACAATACAGCTGCTTCATTAGCAGTTTTCCAACTGCCCCCATCCACTACCCTTTTACACATTATTCACGTTGCTAAATGTTTGAAAGACCTTTTCCCTCATTAAATATCTACTGTAGATGTAAAAACTTGAAACAGCTCCTCCTGATTCCTAATTTGAGATTAAACACAATTTTTTTTTTTGCAATAAATGAACTCAGAATGACAAAAGTTCAGTCAAGTGGGGTGACACTACTTATTCTAAAAGCCTTTTCATGTCAGATGAAACCCAGCATGAGCAAACAAGTGGGTTTCGAGATTTTCTCCCTCCTTTCTAGTGATAATCAGTTTTTCAGAGCAACAAAATGGTAGAATAATTTAATTTTATCACTATGTTGTAGAAATGACATTTTCCATGACTGATAGATTGAAAGAAAACAATTAAAGCCCCTACAGAGGGGGGTGTGGTGGTGCGGTGGCACACTGGGTTTGATCAGGTCCTGCTCTCTGGTGGGTCTGGGATTCAAGTCTTGCTTGGGGTCCCTTGCGACAGGCTGGCATCCTGTCCTGGGTGTATCACCTCCCCCTTCCACCCCACGACCCTGCATGGGACAAGCGGTTTCAGATGATGTGTGTGTGAATAAAACCCCCTCCCTGCAACCCCATTTAAAAAAAAAAAAAAAAAAATGTTGCTATTTCAAGTAAATAAATCATAAACCACATTAACTGAGTGAGTTAAAGAAACCCATTATATGTGCAGGTGGCACAGTGAGTAGCACTGCTGTCTCACAGTGCCTGGGTGGTGCAAAAGAATGTGGGTTTGATCCCTGCTCGGTCTGTGTGGAGTTTGTATGTTCTCCCTGTGTCTGCATGGGTTTCCTCTCACAGTCCAAAGATCTGCTGTTCAGGTTCCCCCATAGTGTGTGAGTGTGTTTCATTGATGCATGGATGAGTAACCCCTTGTAAGTAGTGTATCTAGTAATGTAGTCACCTTGGTGAATAAGTTGTGTGGGCTAGTAACACTACATAGTATCTGTTGTAAGTTGCTTTGGACAAAAGCATCTGCAAAGTGAATAAATGTAAGTAAAGCCACAGAAAGGTTACAAAAAATGAACTTGTTTAAACATATGTAATTTTTGAACTAATATTACTTTCCCATTAGTGTTTGCACTGAATAAATAGCTGAAATAAGAACATCTACTCAGTGGAAGTTTAACTGTGTTCCAAGGGTCCTCTTCTCTTGTGCCTCCAAGCTGCAGGATACAGAAACCTTTTTTTCAAGCCAAAATCATAGAATCTGTTTCACTTAAAAAAGCAGAAAATTGGTTCACTAAGTTACAAATGAAATTCCAACCAGTTTATAAAAGTAAAACATATATATATAACAAGCATAAAGCATAAAGTATAACATATATATATATATATATATATATATATATATATATATATATATATAGGGGGGCGAAGTGGCGCAGTGGGTTGGGCCGCAGTCCTGCTCTCCGGTGGGTCTGGGGTTCGAGTCCCGCTTGGGGTGCCTTGCGACGGACTGGCGTCCCGTCCTGGGTGTGTCCCCTCCCCCTCCGGCCTTACGCCCTGTGTTACCGGGTAGGCTCCAGTTCCCCGTGACCCCGTATGGGACAAGCGGTTCTGAAAATGTGTGTGTGTGTGTGTATATATATATATATATATCTTCTTTTACAAAAGGAGATGTTCAGCTTATTTTTGCAATTGAAACTGATTCCTGTAGTAGTCTTCTTTTTTTTTTTACAAGGACATCAGTATGTTTGACTGAGCACCCTCTGTCTTATTGTCTTATTCTGTATTGATTGCATTACACGCATCTAGCAAAAACTGTGAGCTGTTACTGTGATCTTCTGCACTTCAGTTGCAATTAGTCAGTATGGAAGTATCTGTAGGTTGAAGCTGAAGCATTTCGCAACCCTAGTGTGGAAGTTCAACGGCTTATTGACCTCAATTTCTAATTCTTTGCACTTGGTGAGATTTTAGCCTGTTTCAACATCGTGTTTCATTGGGTGGAATGGCTATTTTGATCAATAGTCCAATATTTTCTTTCTTGTTTGACAGTGTGTCATAACTGTTGGCTGATGATTATGTTTGTGTGATCTGCGACTATAGGTAAATTCCAGGTAACGGTGATATAACTAATGCTAATCCTTGGACAATGTACAGATGAACTTTTTTTTGGTAAGGCCTTTGTCCAAGCTGATTTGTGCTTTAACATATGCCAAAAAAAAAAAAAAAAAAAAAAAAAAAGCACAAAGATCTTCACAATAAATGTTTCAAAGGTAACACTAAGAGGGTTATTGACCCACAATCCTGAGCAACTGGCATCCCAAGCAACTCTTCTATTGTGACCAAGAACTAAGGTTTACAACTTGATGGCAGCCACCATCTGGAGCCCATGAAGGGAGTGGAGGAGGCATGGTGCGCCTAATCACTGCAGCTGGATGGGAGCCGCAGAGTTGCATTCCTCTCGGGCCAGAGCAGTCTGGCTGCATATGTGTGGAGGTGGGCTGCAGGGAAGCCAACAGGAGCCTGAATGGGGAGCCATACTGAGAGCTGTGCTGGGTCTGGAGGAACTTTGCATCTGTACATTTCTCAATATCATTGATTACTGGTTGGTTGCTGTCTCAGAAATGTTACATTGTGTTCCAAACATCTATCTGTTTACTGGAAAACACTTCAAGAAAGTGATGCTAATGGGGTTGAGCTCTTAAGCGGATATAGCTCTTTATACCTGCCAAGCGTGCACTGTCCAAATCAGCTGGAAAAAAGATAAGCCAGCGACTCCCAAATGGTTCCCATTTGGGAGAAAAAAAAAATCAGTTCACTTTATGTGAGGAAAAAAGCATGTGGTAAAACTGATAAGCATATGGTTTTCATTTTACATACAGATCCCATGGGACGGATGTCGCCTCTGCAATGAAGGGGAAATGTTAAAACATGACACAGCGTTTAATTACACAAAACAAACAAATTAAGTCTCAGGTGCCATTACCCAAAGAAACAAACAGTACATAAAGAAAAGTTTTACTCAGACATATCTACACTGTGGAAGACTAAGGGGGACTATAAGTGTAATTGCTAAAATTATTTGAATAAATAAATAATTGAAAATAATGTATAGTCTCATTTATACTTCTTCATAGCACGCACCAAAGTTTGTCAAAGAGAAGAAATTTGGCTGATAGGTTGTCATTGTTGAAGGTAAAATGTATGGATGCATTGGGTAGCAGAGTGATTAGAGCCATCTAATGGTGGTGAGGAAGAAGTGAGACAGAAACTTAGAAATTTAGCAGCAGAAGATGAATTAATTCAGGTTGCCAGTCACACACACTTTCTGAACTGATTGTCCCATACAGGGTCGCGGGGAGCCGGAGCCTAACCTGGCAACTCAGGGCGCAAGGCTGGAGGGGGAGGTTGCCAGTTATTGATCACATTGTTAACTCAACAGCAATGCGTCAGACAGCAGGTCTCATGGTTCTGAGGGTTACTCTGGCTCTCCTCTGAGATTCATAATGTTATATACTTACTATGTATTACATGATTGGTTAGTGTTACTCATTGTTTTAAAGATTCCTGAACAGGCAATGAGGGGGGTGCAGTGGTCCAGCAGGTTTGGCTTCTGCCTGCTTTCTGGTGGGTCTGGGTTTCGAGTCCTGCTTGGGGTGCCTTGCAGTAGACTGGCGTCCCACACTGGGTGTGTCCCCTCCCCCTCCAGCCCTATGCACTGTGTTGCCGGGTTAGGCTCCGGTTTGCCGTGACCCTGCTCGGGACAAGTGGTTTCAGTGTGTGTGTGTGTGTGTGTGTGTGTGTGTGTGTGTGTGTGTGTGTGTGTCTGTATAGGCAATGTTTGTATGGATATTCTCACATTCCTGGTTATATGGTTTTACAGCCGTGGGAAGATTTTTGTTTCAAATGTGTGACATGCCTGGTTTCACAACTTCATACAACTGACAAATCACAGGCCTTTCTAAGAGTTGGTCTACAACATACTGTACGTTTGGAAGACACAAAGCAGGTTACACAGCATGTACTGCATACTTCCTGACGTACAGAAATTTTCCAGCCCTCTCAGCATTTACCCTGAACTGCTGTAGAAAGAATCACCCAGCTGTATAAATAATTAATTGTTAAATAGTTGTTAAATGAATGAATTATTAAATGTAGCTATTTAACACAGTGTCAGTTGGTACAGTTGCTCACAGTCTTTCCCTAAGGTTAGTGGAGGATGTGGCAGGTTTCACGTGGCATGGTGGATAGGTACATCTGCTAGGGTGGAAGGGCAGTATGGTGACACAACGAGTAGTGTTGTCTCACAGAAACTAGATGGTTTGAGAGGATATGGGTTTCATGCTCACTCAGTCTGTGCGGTTTTCTCCCACAGTCCGAAGACAAACTCTCAAGTGAATTTGTGACTAAAATTGCCCCTACTTTGTGTGGGAGAGTATGTTTCACTGGTGTATAGGTGAGTAACTCATTGTACATAGTGTATCTACCATTGTAAGTCACCTTAGGTTAAAATGGATAAATGTTAACCACATAATGTAAATTGAAATTCGCTTTAGAGAAAAGCTTCTACTAAGTGAATAAATGTAATGTAAATGGAGTTTGGACTCATTTATCTCCTTAAAATGGATCTCCATGCAGAATCCTCACAAACAGAGGAAAACAACAGTATGAGTGTGCTGGCCTCTTGGAGAGTGGCACCTCCTACAGCACCAGTAAATTGGGGTTATGTAGCCATGTGGTGGTACAAATGAGACAATGTGTCTGTAGAAGTCTCCATCCCAAGGGTATTGCTCCCCCACCCTTTGTGCACCTCTATCAGTGATAAAGTTCCACACCACGGATCTGGTGGCATTTTAAACAAAAAAAAAAAAAAAGATGTTGCAGGATATCTTGCCTTCTCCTCCTGTAATTGAATGTGAGTATACAGTAGGGAGAAAATAATAAAGGGAAAAAAAGCCTACAAATATACTCTCAAACAGTGAAAGATACCCATCTACCCCCCAGCGCCACAGCTGGGTCCTTACTCTTTAAAGATGGATTGATGACAGCAGAAGCCAGTTGTGCATAACTGAAACATCCGAGGCTATAGGATTTCAGGTAATGATTGCAGAAGACCGGGAAGTACTCAATACATAGAAATCCTCTTATTGTGAAAGACAACCTCCCTAAACACAAATAGCCTTGTCACACCTTGCATCTTAGTATGGGGTAAATGTATTTTCTGTTCCACCACCCAATTAGTGTTAAGGTGCAACAAACCCTGTTATTGCCAAAAGTGTTTACTGAAGTATCTAAGTGAGAATGTAGAGCTATATACATTTTTAAAAAGTCCACAACACTTCAAACTTGCCATCAACAGCATCTACACCTCTTGCAGGAAAAAAAATAAAAAGAGCCCTTTTAATAGCCTAATTTTTTTCTTTTTGGATGGACTAAGCCATTTTCACCAAAAAGGGGTGCCAGTGATACAGATATGAAATAGGAAAACAGTACACAGAGTCCTACAGATGCTCAGTTACAGTCAAGCATGAGTAACATCATTCTTTATGTTACCATGCAACATTGTCATGAAATACAATAATTAATGAAAACCAATTCAAGACAAACTTCCCCAGCAATGTTTTCTCTTTTCCATCCCACTGAGCATGGGCCGCAGAAGAACAGGCAATATTTAAGACTACCTGAAGCTTTTCTTGGGTCTTTTGTGAGCTAAAAACAAGGCTGTTGGGTAAGCAATGATTCAGTGAAACACAAACATAATACATTTATAACAGATGTACTAGAAAGTGTTGAACACATGATATAAAGAACCCAGTAAGTTATCCCAAATGTAAAATTGTAGTGATTTTCTGGGACAGATCTGCTCTGTCACAAGCCAATAAGTATTGGAGTACAAACAGATCTCTCAAATACATATATCACTCATTTCCTGTAGTTAAATGTATTGATATTACTATACTTTTTCATTGCTGAAGCTATTAATTGCTTCTCTAAAAGTGTGAATTATGACATTCTCACAACTGCATCAGATTAATAAGTCTGTCCCCATATCACTGATATTGGGTACCTATGGTTTGAGGGGTGTACATATACAATATCAAGGTAATGTTCCCACTGTTTAAAGTAGCAGATGTTTTTTTGGGTAACACACACACACACACACACACACACACTTATTGACTGAAACTGCTCAAACCTGGAGGGGGAGGGGATATACCCAGGATAGGACACCAGTCCAAAAATGAGGCACCTTAAGCAAGACTCAAACCCCCGATCCGCCAGAGAGCAGGGCCCGGCCAAGCCTGCTGCACCACTATGCCACCAGTGGGTAATAAGTAGATTTCAAAAGGAAAAAAATGTCAGGTTGAAATCGGTAATCTCAGCGACACCAAGTGTGTAACTCTGTTCCAGAATGTCTTTTGTAGACTGCAATAACACACAGGTTAAAAAGCAATTTTTATTAAAAAGTATAGGTTTTCATATGCTGTTGAAGCAGTCTTATACAAGATATGTTCTTTAATCAATGCATACATCATCTGTGACCTTGCTATTCTGCCATTGTGTCTCTTGGGCTGTGGTTCACATTAAATGCTCAGTGTATAACACATTTCTGTGCTTCATTATTTTTGCAGGGAAATTAGAGGGAACAAAAAAAAAAAAAAACTCTTTCCTGCAGGCTCTGGCAGATTAGGTCTATATGTCACCATAGTACACCTAAACCATAATTCAAACCTGCTGATTATTCCAAGGATGTTTGGCGGGGGGGATGGTTGTGTGAGAAGACAGGGAAAAAATAAAAAAAACACAGAAATGCTCAGAATTAATGAATTCACATTGCTATTGTTTACCTGAGCCATGAAGAAACTTCTTTCTCAGAAAATGAAGGGGTGACGTAAAGCCCTCTAACTAGTTGACAATCCAATTTAATTTGTGAATTCCATGCTCAGTTACACATTCTTCCTTTTTAAGTGATGAATGGTTTGCAAGGCTTGTTTACCTCGTTGTGGAGGATTTCCGACACTACGGCTGTAAACGAAGGCGTTGTCACACCTCTTTATTCCATTTAGTACATATAGCTGTCATATTTATTGCATTAGAAAGCATTAAAATGCATACATCTTTTGTCAGTATTCTCCTAAAACTTCTAGTTGAACAATAATGAGATTCTAGGGGTTTCTATATGAAATGTTAACGTGACTCACCCTATCATGAAACGCGGTTTAAAATTTTACAACCTGGAGCTTTGTATCTTTAAAGATTTAGGTGTCAGGTCAGAAAACAATAACAACCAACTAAGTGCCTGAGGTAGAGTAAAACACTAGGTCTACAAAATTAATTGGAGACAGAAATACACACTGTTTATTTTGCTTTTATCTCTTACAATTTATCACCTCGCTCAACAACTGACACTACAGCATATTGCAGACATTACAATTCTGACAACAGTATTGGTATGAAACACACCTTCATATCATTTAATGTATTACTGTCATATAATAAATCTATAATAAAGTTAAAGAAGGTCTTGGTGCTGAATATTTTTACCCTATATATTTTTTTCTCACTTTTTTTTTTACTTCTGCAGGCTAATACTGATGATTTCACACAAAAGGAACTTACAGGTGCATATTGTAAGTGCTTAATTTAATAGGGGAAGACACAACATTGCTTTCAGTATGAGGTAAATCATTTTTAATTCACTCATTTTCATACAGCGTAGTTAAGCTTTTCTCAGCAGTAATTAAACAGTGCTGACACTTCAAATCGTATAACACATCGAGGCCGAACGCACCAGGATGTGTGAGCCGCCTTCCTCAGACACAAGCTGTGCAAAACTCAGGCACAAATCTCCAATTAATTTACACCATCTCACCACACATGTCAACTTGCAAAGAAAACCAACAATACAAACAGTCTTCTACGTTCACCAACGGGGCCTTTTTGTCTTTATCAATTAGTGATATTGCACTGATTGGGAGTGAAAACATACACAAGAAGTGGGATAAGAATTTGTTAATTATTGAATTATTGGCTCAGGTTTGAAAAGCTGTCAGTGATTTGTACTAGATTTCAAGAGCCACAAAGGCAGCTGCATCACATGTGAGAGTTTTAATTGTAATTTCTAAAGGACCTGAAGGCTAACCTTGTTTTTATTGCAACCGACCTTAATTAGTATGGCTTAATCAAGCTGTTAACTGAATGCTCATCTGAATTTGATTCTGGATGTTACTTGTCATAGTCTGAGAAAGGTATATGGAATTTTAGACCAAAAACAGTCAATGAAGTTGAAGATGAACAGTCGAAGAACTCTACAGGATTGCTGTCAATGGGCAAACACAACAAGAGACACAAATGCCCTTTCTGGCAAATTTATAAACACACATACACATCATCTGAAACCACTTGTCCTATACAGGGTCACAGGGAGCCGGAGTCTAACCCGGCAACAGAGGGTGTAAGGCTGGAGAGGGAGGGGACACACCCAGGACAAGGCACCCCAAGCAGGACTCAAACCCCAGATACACCAGAGAGCAGGACCCATCCTAACCCACTGTGCCACCACACTCCTTTTATTTAATCCTAAAACTCCTGCAAGTGAAAGAATTTTGTCGATTCCCGCTGTACACTAATATTTGTGTCACCTGCTCTTTCAGAGAAATTATGAAACATGTTTCTAGAGACAAACAAAAATATAGGTTGGGGTTTGGGTCACTTTGCCAATGTAGCCGTGCCAGCTGTATATGTAATAGTTTTTTTTTTTCTTTTTTTCTCTTTTTTTTGCACACATATAAAAAGGTGTTTGATGGGTGGGTTGTAATTACCATCTCACAGCACAGTGACAATGTGTTTCATACTACATTCTGTTAGACTTAGCGAAATCAATGGTTTGTTTGTAATGGTGCAACATTTATAGCACATAAAAACAGTTGCATAACAATATGAAATACACAGCACTACCACAACTGTCGCCTTGAACAAATTATGTCACATACCCATTTAGTGGCTTTGTACAGATGAAGCATATTGAGCAGGGAGTAACACATTATTCTATTATATCATTAAACTTTTGTTTTTGGAATTAAACATTGTCCATAAACCGCATTTTTTGTATGGGTAATTTACCCATTAAAATAATTACGTGGCTTACCTTGGAACTTTTCCGGGGGAAATAAACTCATTTGGCTGAAAAGTAGGGAGAGCTGACTTGTGAATTTTAATTCTTCTGTGGTCCCTCTGAGTTCTGTGAAAGCAAAATTCAGACTGTTCACATTAATTAAGACCATGAGGAGAATTGCAAAGAGCTGTCATACTATAGTCTGACTCAAACTTCTTTTCTTTTTTACCTAAGAATCTTTATTGTTTTCCTTTTTGAGAAACATTTAAGATTAAAAAACCTCCCCTTATGCCTCTTTTTAATACTTTTTTAATGAAGTTTGAGCACTACTTTTGCATGAGACACAAATTCATTTTTCCTGTCCTCTCAATCATCAGAACATTCCCATTTTTGACAAGTTTTTAACCTTCTGTTCACTGAAGTAATACAGGAAGTTGCTACATTAAAATAATAAACATTTATCCCTGATGTATGTTATTTGTGCTAAACTTAACTTTATGCAGCATGACCTTGGAAAGTGCCAACAAGTAAACCTAAGCTGACACAGTCTGTCACTACTAACTACTAGCTATGTATTCTGTCATCTCCATCCTTCACAACATTAAATACTAAGAAAGGCCACATTTTTTTTCCCTAAACCGCCTGTTCATTTACAATAGTTATCCGACAAAATGAACAGGAACAATGGGGCATTTTGCAGTTCTTGATTAGCTCTGATTAAAGATGAAATTGCACACGTGGCTTTCTTCCTACATTAGCAAAGGGTGTGTTCTCTCACTAGAGGACATGCACAATCAAATTTGAAATCGCATTTTAATTAGCAAATATTACAGCATCACATTTCCACTTAATGACTACATTACATCTTTGCCATTTAAAGTTCACTCCTTTTTTTCTGTTCAGTGACTTGGTTAAAACAAACCAATGTCTTTATTAAAGGCTGGAGTTAAAATCATTGCATGGACATTCAGTTCCTTTTCATTATATTTACCGTTGTGCAAATGTGAGTCAAACATAGCAATGATTACACCCTATATATTCATAAAGCATGTAGGGGAGGACAATGGGCAGCACTGCTGCCTCAAGATGCCTGGGCGGTTTGGAAAAAGGTTTGAATTGGGCTCGGTCAGTGTGGAGTCTGCATGTTTGCACTGTGTTTGTGTGTGTTTCCACAAGGTGCTCTGGTTTCCTCCCACAGTCTAAAGGTATGTTTTTCAGGTGAATTGTGGAATCTAAATTGCCTGTAGCATGTGACTGTGTGTGTGAGTCTTTACCCTTCTTTGGCCTGGCATCCAATTTGAGTTGTACACTGAGTAGCCTTGAGCCCTCTGCCTCTGGAGTTGGCTCTGGACTGCTGTGACCCTGACTTGGATGAGTGGTTCATGTGAGTGAGTGGGAGGGTGGGAGCTGGAGGGGTGGAAATGATTCAGACTTTCTTTACCAATGGGCTTCTGACATTTTTAAAAGGCTGTGTTGCTTAATATTTCATTGTACTGCTAATCTTCGGACAGTGTATTCAAGACCTCTTTGCGTCGTTCCCACACTTGGCACAGAAATGCAGATATTACTGACCACTTACCAATAATTTAAAAACCATCCTGATTCATAACTTAGTGAACAGCCCCCTCAGGCCCTCTTGATTGTGTTAAGGAAATTGTGATATGCTAAATGACTTCAAGTTTGCGCCGCTGCAACCCATTACAAGGTTATGGATGCCTTGAAATGCTTTGGAGGAGAAGGGAAAATTGATTGAACAGCTCAAATGTCCCTGCTCATCTCATTAAACCGATTTCTCAGCCCCGGGTTAATCACCATACGTACACCTCACAGTGTTGTTCCAGTTACATCATAATTAGTGCAGCCCAGAGAGCAATTGAGGTCTTATGAAATACTGTCCCTCATTCCCCCCACCCCTGAAAAGAGCCATATCATTTTAGCATTGATTTAATCTATTTAATGACAGCTATGCCAATGACCTTCTTTGCAATACTGATAGGGTCAATGATACCTAGCACACTCAGAATTAATACACAACGAAGGAATTAAGAGTGCAGCTTTCCTGTCCTCAATGGGTTAAGCTTGTACTGATGGATACAGAGCTGGAAGTAATGCCTTTAAAGCCCTTTTCTGCTGTCCATGTGTAGTCAGATACAAGGGATACCAGATACAAAATAAGGAGGGATTAATCTACAAAAAAATGTCTGCTTTGAAATGTTTAATTCTAATTAACAACAGAAGAAAATATGGTCACAAAACACAAATACAAACCAAGTGCACTGAAAAAAATACAAATACTGCATGTACTTGTATTAGCAATCATACATATATTAATTATTACAGAACAAGGGCGAAAGTTCACAGCAGTTGCCAACAGTGGTCATGTGCTGGTTTTTTTTAAAAAATAAAAAAGTTGACATAAACAGCATTCTTTCCATAGTCAGAACAATGGCATTGTTTGAAGACAGTTCTGTGTATTATTTTGTAGCGAAGGCTCCTGAGAAACTCTTACAGAACGTATATGTTATTCAAAAAAAAAGAAAAATAATTGTCAATTGTACAGCATATGAACTATAAAATGATAACATTTTCACCCCATACTCAGAGAGATCAGCACTATATTTCCTTTTTGTCTTTGTTACAACTGTTTTAGCCCAAAAACTGCCAGTAGCAGAATGGCTTTCTTAAGATGGTGATATCTATACATGACATATTCCCATATATTATTTCTTAGGTGAGATCATGGTCAATATGACAAAACAATAACATGCAAGTTATCTGTTAAAGACATTTTTTTGTATTTATGCAGTTACACACATTTTTAATATGTGGAGAACTCTGATCATTAACTTTCTAAAGAATTGTGACTGAAGTTTTTCCTTTCAAACATACTGCAGATGAAGTCATATGTTTAATTCTTACATCCATTAGGAAGTGACCTTTTTTTAATAGTGTATGATATATATTATCAATATATAATAAATGCCATTCAGAATGTCACAGCAAAGGGATGCAAGGTAATTGGCATTATTTGGAATATTTAATTTATTCATTTGTAATGGAAGAAGAAGACCAATAAAATGTTTTTTTTTTTTTTTTTTTCTTGGTTATTTGTTTGTTCCATGGAATAAAAGATATCTGAAGTACCAAAAAGTAAGTTTTCACTGAGATGAACATTTATGAATACTGGTCAAGTAGAAATGAACCAATGCATATGGATGTTTTTGAATGAATGCCTACCAGCTTGTCAGAGGACACTTGAATTTGAATTAAACAAATTTGTTTAGACTCAGCAATTAATTTCAGTAACAGCCATTGAACATTATCACAGTCAATGAACCTAATTTAAAGCTATTTAACAAAATAATAAACATGATTAAAAATACATAATCAGCTCTGTAATAGTAAAGTAATGACTTTGGGGGGAAAAAAAAGAAGCAAAACAAACAAAAAAATAGCAGAATGTGTTTTTTTTGCTGAACACATTGTTGTCAGTTTAGTTTTGAATAATTACCTTTAGCTGCCTCCCTGTGTCACTGTGTGTTGGATCAGTATTACGGCTGTGGGCTTCCAAATAGCTGACACAAAGCTAATCAGATAAGACAAACTGGCAGTCATTGGCCGTACACAGATAAAATACATTTATTTGGGCCTGAATGATGTGGGGGGAGATTTTACGCCAAATTCATTTGGGAGGCACTGTCTTTGATCGTATAGCTTTGAAATAAACTGCTGACATTTTAACCATGGGGCCTTAATCAGATTCAATATCACAGCATTCAGGCTGTTTACTTATTAAAGCTTGTTTACATAATTAAGAGTATCAAAGGCTTCAATAAGACTGACATAACTGCATCCCGCTTAAGATGGAATTTCTCACATGAAAGCAACACAAATTATTAGTGCAATAGAAGAACATGAATAAACTGATATATAACTAAAAAAATAAAATAAACTGCTTTTATTTTAACAGCCAGGCAAGTCAAAAGGATAAAAATGTTTCTTTTTTTCTCCTCATGGCTGACTTTTTTTTTTCTTGTTTTCTTTTAAATTTCCATTAAAATTCTTTATATGACAAAGTTCTGGGGATTGAAAATGTGACATTAATTTTGAGAATATTATGTGATTAAAAAGAACACTTAATTTACAGAAGCAATGAATGCATATTTTGTCAGTTTTTAACATATTACAAATTTGTCAGTTTGTCTTTCAAAAAGATGTCTGTGGTTTTCAAGTTCAGTGGAGATTCATGTCATTAATACTAAACTTCTGTATGATTAATTTCAGTTGCAGTCCTTTGCAAGTGTTTTATATCTGAAGCTTGGGGCTAAAAATTTGCAACTTAGTCCATAATTTATAAATATTTCAGGACTTCAATAGAAATGTGCAACCAGGGTAAAAACTAAGAAGGGAAAGAACACTGCAATACTTTCTCTACTTATAGAAACACAACTTCATGGTTTAAATAAAAAGATGCATGGTTTAAATAAACAGTATGTCCAATATGCCTTCCATCTTTGATTTCTGCTCTAAATGTCCAGAAAATATTTCTTCAGTCTCTTAAATCAAAACCGCAGTCTAAACATTTATTCATTTAGCTGATGCTTTTCTCAAAAGCAGCTTACAATGTTAAGGTTACAATTATTTACCTATTTATACAGCTGGGTAGTTTTACTGGAGCAATTCAGGGTAAGTACCTTATTCAAGGGTACTACAGCCAAAGGTGAGGCTCAAACCTATGACCTTTGAGTCTAAAAGCACTTGTTCTAACCACTTTGCTACCAGTTGTCCCTGTAAGGGGTGTTGGAAGGAATGACTCATTTATCCATATAGCTGCCGCTTTTCTCCAAAGCAACTTACAATGTTTGCAATGTTATAAACCACATGAAATTGATCAGCTGACCTAATTACATTTTTTTTCTAATAAAGGTTTAATCTGTTGAAGAATAGAAGAATTACCTTTTTAAAGTTCTAAAAGTGAGAGTAACAGAGAGTGCATTATACTGGTCACTACTAGTTATACTGAAACGTTTGCCCATTCATTGGTTTAGTTTTAAGACTGAAACTTTGCAGTGGATGTTCTAGGCTTTGGATTTTTAATTCATTACAGATCACATCCAATTATTCTGTATTTACTACCCCGGGCACACTTTGTATAGCTTGTTGTTGCTGTTATAATCAATTTTTTTTTTTTTTTTGATTACATGCAATATATCTTGTAAATATTGCCAAATGTAACAAGCATTGTAGCATCTTCTTGTATGTATATGCATATGTAGCATCTTTTTTTTTTTTTTTTTTATAATTACTTTAGAACTCAGTGTTACAGTGCCTCATTCATCTTCTGAACTCTTGACACAAACGACCCAATGGAAATGCATGATTTGTGATTTCCTCTGGGACCAAAGACATTTCATTTCCAATTATCTTAGATGTGAAGAGCACAGGGAATTAATGGATGGAAGAACAATTCTGATATGTGTAATGTGACCCATTTCTAAAGTCCCAAAACCAACAATGTGGTGAAACTGCATGTTAGTAATATAAAATGCATTGATCATAACATAAATACTTCTCACTTGTTTGTGTTAACTCTGTGTCCTTTTCAAGGTCACAGCTATACAGAATCAGCCCCAGAATCACTGAGCGCTAGACCGAGAGTAGTACACCCTGGATGGAATGGCAGACCTACAGACACTCACAATGGACAGAGTAACAAATTGATCTGAAACACATGGTGGACTTTGGGAAGAAACCAGAGCACACAGAGGAAACCCAGACAGACATGAGAACATGCAAACTCACCATATACAGTCCTGGATTTCAACTCACCACCAAATAGCCCAGGAACTGTGAGGCACTACTGTTACCTTCCATGTCATGTGTGCTAACTGTAAATATTAATCTATCGTAAGGAAAGTGGGGCACTTGTAATGGGATGCTTGCAATGAATTTTCAAAAGTAACATTGATTTAAAGTAGATTAGGTGATAGGACAGTTATGATGTTGTCTCCAGAGGAAATTAATTCTACAGATTGATAAAATAAAATTGTGAACACTAGTTTAATAACCCATAAATCTGGGGATCGACTGTGTATAATTTTAAATACAAACAGATGTGTTTTATGTCTGCGTGCATGCAAATTCCATTACTTGAATTTTCTTTACATTTTAAACATGTTTAGGATTATTATAGATATTTTAAAAAAGGCAAAATGTCACCATACCGAAATATGTTGCATGTTGTCTAAGTTTCAAAATTTTTGAAGCACGTAATAGTGGAGCAGGTGCTGCAGTGGTTAATGTAGCTGGATATGTGCTGAAAGCCCCAGGAAGGAAGCAGCCGTTACACTGCTGAACAACTTGCTTCTGTAAATATCCACCTGTATGCATGGGTAGCATGTTAAGCTTCAGTATGTCCTCTGCATGAAAAGATTATAAGATGAAATAATTATTAATATATAATTTTGCTTTCAGGAACAGATTTTCTTTCGATCTCTTTAACCCTATTTTTCAAAAAAGGGAAAGCAGGAAAAACACACAATACTCACAGGATTATTTTGAGGGGCAGCAAAATACTGTAAAATAATTCTGTGCGTCCAGTGCTAAAAAAAAAAAAAAAAAAAAAAAAAAAAACTTTATTTTTTTTATTCTGAAAGTTTCTCAAGTCATTGCCCACCTGAATGGAAAAAAAAAAAAAAAAAACAGAAAATGGTTTTCATGTGTAGCGTTTTTTTTCACTTTCACTTAAACAAGGAACAAAGTTGAAGGTTTGCAGGAAATCCATGTTAATATATATTACCTTTAAAGTTTCTATCGTTTTAAAGGCCCAATCAAGAATGACAGTCTCATTAAATAGTAATTTTTCTCCTGTGAGCTGCTCGGCTTGCTCGAATCCGTCCTCTTAAAAGTCCTAATTGAAATGCCCAAGCACTCTGACCTTGGAATGTTAATCTAAACTCATACATTTATCTCTGCCTGGTCGCCGGTTTAGCTTCTGTCTCCTGATCAAACACTTTGGAAAGCCAGGCATCCATCACTCCATCACCATTATGCAAATCTGGTTTATGGAAGCGATCTCAGGGCAATGCTATTTTTAAACCTGTTAAAGCTTTGTAAAATTTGCTTCGAGGAGAAGGAAAACACCTGAATGTGAAAGAAAGCATATTTACAGCTAATTCTGAATGTTAAAATCTAATTCAGTTTAGCTTCTTTTCCTCCTTCTGTGAGCATTTATACAGCCTAGCAATCTGATTTCAGACGCGCTATAAACTTGAGATGTGCACACACCTTTACACAAGTCACAGTTATACATAATGTAATGTATAATTTTCAGATGTATGTGAGGTTTCGTTGACTTTTAATATGCAGTTGCTGAGCACCATAATATGACTGCAAAAAAAGTAATGCCAATTTGAAAACAAAGTGCCTCAAATGAAGAGTTACATTAACATCTGCAGTTTATGCATTTAGCTTAAAGACTCGTCCAGAAAAATGTGTAGGACCACCAGGGAAAAGTACAGTACAATTAGCACAGGTAATAATAGCCTGCACAGAAACCATGTCAGGTTTATTCTCATTAATTTCATAGGCATGTTACTTAATAGACAAGAAAGTATGTAGGTGCATATACTGTAAGTGCAAAGGGTTGGAGGATAAATTATTTAAAAAAAAAAAAAATCCTTCTGGGTGCAAAATAATTTTCTCCAGTGGGGAGCTGTTAACCTGCATAGGGCTGTACTTGTAATGTGACTCTTGTAGTCAGCAATTTACAGTGTTGGAGCATTCACAGTACGTTATGGTTGTGATGTTGAACCACTCACAGAACAAGGTTGAGAATTTGCTCTGTGAGTCATTGCTGGTCAGTGGTGTCACTGAGGGGTCTACAAATTGTCAGCCAACATATATATATGTACTATGATGCTATATAGTGGCTGGATAGTGTAGTGGTAAGATTGCTGCCTTTCACCTGAGAAACTGGGGTTTGAATCCCAGTCATAGCCTACATCCAGTACGGGGTTCTTAGACAAGATCTCCCTGTGCTTGGCTCTGCCTACCTTGGATATGAGAGTGAAACAAACAAAGAGAGTCATGCTGGATTAATGAGGTCTGCGCCAGATGTTGGGGAACCAGGACATACTGATGATAAGGGGGCTACTGGAACTAGAACTGCTGGAATGCTACTACACAAGTAACCTTACATGAAGAGAATGTGGGACCTATGGAAACTTTGAAACCAAACATCAAGACTAATGCCTAAACAACTAGTAGCTCAGTGTTACAACATCTGCAAGAAACAACTGCTATCACAACTAAAGATTGATGAGGTACAACACAAATGTTATGGCAAGGGGGAGCTGGGACAGGTTGGGGGGGAGATATCATCATCATCATCATCATCCCCACACTCTAAGACTGGGTACCAGCCCTTGTAAGCTGAATGCAAGAGCAGCTGACCTAAGAGATAAGATCATGGCTAAGAAGGACACCTGGAGCCCCTGTGGCTGATTACCAAGACCAAGTGAAGTACCTCCTGAAAGTCTACTAGAAGATGTGAATGCAGCACTGTGAACAATCCCTACTGTGACCAACTAGCTGATGTACAACACAGCAACAGTGATCCTTGAGATGCTTGGATACAAGATGAATACCAAGCATAAGAAGCAGTATCCTCCATGGAAAAGAAGGCTAGAGACCGAGATCAAGGCAGCACAAAGGGAAGTTAGCCAGCTATCGGAACTGCAGAAAGGTGTGATGAAGACCCTGCCTAATAAGTACAACAAGCTGTCTATACCTGAGGCCTTAGAAACTGCTAAGCAAAGACTCATAGCCTTAACTAACTGCTAGAAGAGGTACATGAGAGAGAGAGGGCAGAAGAATAAACCAGATGTTCTCCACAGAACCCTCTAAAGTGTACTCCCAGTGGCAGGGTAATAACATGAGAGTGGACCCACCAAGGTTGGAGACTGAGCAATACTGGAAAAACATATGGGAGAAGGAGGCATCACATAACAAGAAAGCCCAGTGGCTAGTGGATCTAAGAGCAGACCACAGCAACCTCCCTGAACAGGATCCAGTAACCATCACAGTGGCAGACATCCAAGAAAGAGTCTCAAGTATGAAGAACTGGACAGCACCAGGCCCTGACATGATCCATGCCTTCTGGCTAAAGAAGCTAACTGCACTCCATGAGTGCCTGGCAACACAAATGAACCAGCTGCTAATGGATGGGACCCACCCTGAATGGTTAACAGAAGGCAGGAGAATCCTGATCCTGAAGGACCCCCAGAAAGGAGCAGTCCCATCCAACTATCGCCCGATAACCTGCCTCTGCCCAACATGGAAGCTGCTCTTGGGTATCAGCGGCTAAGATGAACAGGCATATGGCTCAATACATGAGCGGGGCCCAGAAAGGAATTGGTAGAAACACCAGAGGAGCAAAACACCAGCTACTGGTAGACAGAACAGTCAGTCAAGACTTCAAGACCAGACAGACCAACCTGTGCATCGCCTGGATTGACTGCAAGAAAGCCTATGACTCGATGCCTCACTCATGGATCCTGGAATGCTTAGAACTAAACAAGATCAACAGGACACTAAGAGCCTTCATTAGGAACTCAGTGGGGCAGTGGAAAACAACCCTAGAGGCCAACTCCAAGCAAATTGCGCAAGTCACTGTCAAATGCGACATCTACCAAGGAGATGCGTTGTCCCCACTGCTGTTCTGCATAGGCCTGAACCCCCTCAGCGAGATCATCAGCAAGACTGGCTACGGATACCGACTACGGAATGGAGTAAACATCAGTCACCTCCTCTACATGGATGAAATCAAGCTGTATGCCAAGAGTGAACGAGACATCGATTCCCTGATCCACACCACCAGGATGTACAGCAATGACATCGGAATGTCATTCGGATTGGATAAGTGTAGTCGGATGGTAACAAAGACAGGGAAGGTAGTCAGAACTGAGGGGATTGTACTACCAGAAGGCAACATAGCAGATGTTGAGGACAGCTACAAGTACCTTGGAATCCCACAGGCGCATGGGAATAGTGAAGAGGCTGCAAGGAAAGCAGCAACCGCCAAATACCTGCAGAGAGTAAGGCAAGTCCTGAGAAGTCAGGTGAATGGGAAGAACAAGGTCCGGGCTATCAACACCTGCGCCCTGCCAGTCATCAGATACCCCGCTGGCATAATAAGGTGGCCAAAAGAGGAGATAGAAGCCACTGACATCAAGACAAGGAAGCTCCTGACAATGCATGCAGGGTTTCACCCCAAATTCAGCACCCTGAGGCTGTACGCTAAGCGGAAAGAAGGAGGCCGAGGACTAGTGAGCGTCAGGGCCACTATCCAGGATGAAACAACAAAGATCCTTGACTACATCAGGAAGATGACCCCAGCTGATGAGATGCTTAGTGAATACCTCAGGCAGCAGAAACCCGAGAAGGAGGACGAGGAAGAACAGGAACCATCATGGAAGGACAAACCCCTACACGGTATGTACCACCGGCAGATTGAAGACATGGCTGATATCGAAAAATCATACCAGTGGCTGGACAAAGCTGGACTGAAAGACAGCACAGAGGCACTAATCATAGCAGCACAGGAACAAGCTCTAAGTACAAGATCAATAGAGGCCGGGGTCTACCGCACTAGGCAGGACCCCAGGTGCAGGCTGTGCAAAGATGCCCCTGAGACAATCCAGCACATAACAGCAGGCTGTAAGATGCTAGCAGGCAAGGCATACATGGAACGCCATAACCAAGTGGCTGGCATAGTGTACAGGAACATCTGTGCCGAGTACGGGCTGGAAATCCCAGGATCAAAGTGGGATACACCCCCAAGGGTGGTCGAGAATGACCAAGCTAAGATCCTGTGGGACTTCCAGATCCAGACTGACAAACTGGTAATGGCTAACCAACTGGACATAGTAGTGGTGGACAATCAGAGGAAGAAAGCCGTAGTGATAGATGTCGCCATCCCAAGCGATGGCAACATCAGAAAGAAAGAACATGAGAAGCTTGAGAAATACCAAGGACTGAGAGAGGAGCTAGAAAAGATGTGGAAGGTGAAGGCAACAGTGGTCCCCGTGGTAATCGGAACACCTGGGGCTGTGACCCCTAAGCTGGGAGAGTGGCTCCAGCAGATCCCGGGAACAACATCTGAGATCTCTGTCCAGAAGAGCGCGGTCCTAGGAACAGCTAAAATACTGCGCAGAACCCTCAAGCTCCCAGGCCTCTGGTAGAGGACCCGAGCTTGAAGGAGTAAGACCGCCCGCAAAAAGGGGGGCGAGTGGGGAATTTTTTTTTTTTTTATATATACATATACACACACACACACATTTTCTGAACCGCTCGTCCCATACGGGGTCGCGGGGAACCGGAGCCTACCCGGCAACACAGGGCGTAATGCCGGAGGGGGAGGGGACACACCTAGGACAGGACGCCAGTCCGTCGCAAGGCACCCCAAGTGGGACTCGAACCCCAGACCCACTGGAGAGCAGGACCCGGTGCAACCCACTGAGTGTGGGACCACCGAGCGCGCAGATGTGGAGGAGCGTAGCAGTCTGGTTGGTGTGTAGCGAATGATCAATTCTTGTAGATAGTTTGAGGGGTCCTGTTGATGCATTTGTAGACCATAACCAAGGTCTTAAATTTGAGCCTGGCACCTATAGGAAACCAGTGCACAGATTTATTTGGTTGTACAGGCATATGTTGATTTACAAACTCTACCTGATATTTTGGTATAATGGCTCTTGGATTTTTTTAATTCAATTTTTGATGCATGAAACAACAATTAATGTAACACTGTAATCGTTTGTACTGGTGGACTCCAAAACTGCAGAAAACAGACTTGGACAAGTGGTTACCCGAAGTGAATGAGTCAGTTAGTATATCTGGGTGTTTGCTAATGCTTATTTATTTATTTATTTATTTATTTATCTTTCTTCTTGAAGGAAATGCTGCAGAAATTTGCATGTTCCGCCCATATGAATGTGACTTTCTTCCCACAGCTCAAAAATGACAACAGTAAATCACTTACTGTGAACACCAAACACCACCAGCATCAAGTGGCTTCCATCAACTGAACAACTGTTATCCTACCCTTAACTCCCATGATGTGTCTTCATTTCGAATAATAAATCTGAAACTGATCAGAATTTTGCTGAGTTACAAGGGTAACTTCTTTTTTGTTTCTGCTCTTGGTGTATTTGTCTAGTTACAAAACACCAAAGAAACTGAAAAGGAACCATTTCTGCATTATGAGAAAATCTACTTTCTGCTTTCAGTCTCCAATAACCTTTCTAGCTGCATATTGTCTTTTTGCTTCTCAACCCTTCTGCATGCTGACTTGTGTAGTGTCTGCAAAGGCTTGGCAACGTCACATTCAATCGAGCTTTTCTTTTGTTCGACATCCCGTTATATCCCAGTTTTCATTATTTTTTCTTTCCATCTCTTTCTTCCTAACACACTTCTGTGTGAAACTGCTGCCCCACATGGAACTGCAGCTAAAATCTCCTGGCAATCCTAGAGTTTTATTAGGGGCATGGGTCTTATATCCTACTATTGTTTCCAGATGAAATTATCTGTAATTATGCATATATAACAAGTATAACATTACTTAAAAGTGAAGCGCAGTAAAGGGGAATTGTTGTGCTTATAGGAAACCCAAAAATATTCTGTTCAAAACTAATTTCCAGTCATATCCATGACAGGTCCCAATCCTGCACTGATGATCTGAAGGAGGAGGTGTACTTCTTTGAGCCTAATTCTTTGTGTTACACACTACAGGTCACAGTGCAATGCCCTCTTTGTCTTCTGTGCCTTGTTGTTTCCCATGTTGCCAGCTGAGATCATCTTACTGCTATCTAGGCTAGGGTTACAAAGTTACACACTGTTATAGTACTCCAGGCGGCTGACTTTGATTACATAAGTCAAAATATTCTTTACTCATTCAATATGTTAGTCTGGTTAATGCTACAAACTAGTCGTCAAAGGTCCTGCTATGCCAGCACAGTTTAAATAATTACTGAACACAACAATATGAATACAACGTAATACAAATATATTTTAATATAATTAAAATAATCACAGCAGCGCAACTGTGCAGCCATCATACTTTCTATGGTCCGGTTTTAATTTCCTCAGCGATTCACCGGCATCACCAAAGCACTTTACAATTATGCCAATCTGGTGGTTTATTCATGTTTTGTGTGGGCTCAGAAGGCCTCCTCATTTCTAATAAATGTTATCACAGTTCTCATTACCATCAATTTAGTCAAACAGCTTGTTCTTTCACTCGTTGAATTGTTTTATCTAAGTGGTTTATACTGGAAAATGATATGCGGATTTTACTGAAAGAAATAGCAAAAAAGTCAAATGTAATACACAATATCAGATTGGCTTTTGGAAATGCCTATGAATTCTTTCCAGAGAATAAATGAACTGGACATGCTTACCATATAAATGCTTTGCTATGAAGTCACACTAAAACTGTTGGCTCCAGTTCTGTGACTTCCTGAGCATAAAGACTGTGCACAAATGTACAGAGAACACATTAAATTTCATTGTTAACTATTAATATTACTGTTACAGAGTTCTCAAATTATCATGATTCATAGAAATAATCTGCAGATAAATAAATCAGTAATCAAACAACTATACAATATTAACGAGATTTCAAAATCTCCAGAGTAATCATTTATTCATTTAAGGCCCTTTTAAAACACACACACACACACACACACACACACAGTAAAATGTCTAACATGCACTGTAAAATAATATATTGGAATACAGTACAAAAAATGAACATTTTTGCATTTCTGCATATTAAGCCTTGCACACTGGCTTTTTAGAACCAGACGAATTGTCCCATGGGATTTTTTTTTTCATGAGCCAGACCATTCAAGAATCTAAATACATCAGATTGTAATGTGAGGTACAACCTGTCCAGTCAATAAGTGAATGCTGAGAGTGCCAGACAGCCATACCACTCATAGAGCCATTGTGACACCTAGCTTTAAATTCTTTTTAATGGACAGCATTCATACCATTGTGAAGAAAGCATTTGTCCATTCTGCGAATGTAATGCATATAGTGCCGTTAGAGTTTTCAAGGTATTCATCTTCATCAGTTTTCATCTTTATTCAGCATCTCTCAGGACACATTTAAAAATTATTCTTCCTTGAAGTTCCAGTAAGACTATTGAGGAAGTACTGTAAGCAATGGTAACATATTTACTAGCAGTCTAATTTCCAGCACAGAATGGGGAAACAAACTTTGGAATACATTTTGTGCCTTTCCTTTGATGAAGAGTACTGTGGGCAATGCATTCATTGACTAAAAATGGATGCATATCTGAATTGTGAGTGTCCTTGCTAAAAGCAACAACAGGACATTTGCGGTGCCATTAATTACAAAGGCTTCCATAATAATGAGAACCTCATATTATTTACCTTATACCCTCTCCTCCTCATGACCCACCAATGAGCAGTTCATTATCATATGAAGTATTCTAAAAACTGATGATATTAGGCCTAGAGCAATCAAATTAGCCATTTGTGGAAGTGTGCTGAAAACACTGTCAGTACAGGAAACAAGGACACAGATGCTAGAATGGAACCTAACAGACCTTGATATGTTTGCAAAGAAATAATTACACAGCATACAATGGTAACCGTAAACCTGGGTTTGGTGTTGTTATTCTTTAAGCAATAGTGTCCTAGTAGAGGAACAAATGTGGGAAGGCTGAATTAAAATGTAATAAGTAAATTAAATTATAACAAAACTTGAGGGTTAAACATTGTTTATATTTTTTAAATCCTTCAGGGAAAATCTTTCAGAAACACTTTGTGACGTGTTAATTTGTTTAATTCAATAGTCCAAATGTTTCTGGGTGGTTAATTAGGCATATAAATTGCCAAGAACTGCATACCGTTTTATATCCCTCTGCTGTATTTCCGTTGTGTTCATCACTGAGCCTATGTAGTCCAGCTTTTTTTGTTGCGAATGTTATCGGAACCCCCCCAAGGCACCATCCACTTGTTCTCATCTTGTCAAAAATCCCAAATGAACTGCTGACTTTCTGGCATGTAAAGCAATTTTATTAACCGCAGATGCAGTTTTTAATGTAAACCTAAAGATCTGAAATGTCAGATAAACTTCTAATTAAATTTGAAGTACAATAAACTTATTGAGTACAATTAGTCATTAATTTTACATTTGTAACATCCTGTTATTCTGGTCATTTAACTTTTTAATTCATTACTTTGTTCATTTCATGTTTACTGCAAAATATGTGTATCACAAAGTACAGTTACACTGTAAATAAACAAGGCTGGTGACAAATCTTGTTCGCCAAAGGAAAAGATACATCTGAGAAATTCAGATATTGATCTATGGTATACCTAAAGTAGCTTTTTTTATCCCCTGTATAGAATTTGTCTGCCAATACTTGACAAGTATGAAATATATCAGAAAATCAGTTCTGGTGGTTTCCGAAAAACACAGTCTGGTGTTGGATATTATCTCCTATTAAGTGATTCCACAAGCTGATATGATATATATATATATATATATATATATATATTTGCAGAGCCCTTTGCTGACAAGAATATTTTGTGACAATACAGTAATTTCATTGCAAGATGAGTACTGTCTGTGGAGTGTGTTGTATCATTCAATACCAGAGACTACTGAGTGAAATCAATTTCCTCAAGGCACACAGATAAAATACTTTCTTATGACTTGGTGTCAAATGCTGTTAAGAAGCTTCATTATCTTTTTTATGGCAAGTATTAGACAGTCAGGGGGCTCCGGTGGCGCAGTGGGTTGGCCCACGGTCCTGCTCTCCGGTGGGTCTGAGGTTCGAGTCCTGCTTGGGGTGCCTTGCGATAGACTGGCGTCCCGTCCTGGGTGTATCCCCTCCCCCTCTGGCCTTACGCCCTGTGTTGCCGGGTAGGCTCTGGTTCCCCGCGACCCTGTATGGGACAAGCGGTTCTGAAAATGTGTGTGTGTGTGTGTGTGTGTGGTTGTGTGTATTAGATGGTATACAGAGAACTAAAACAAAGTATTTGCAATATATTATTATTTACATAAGGGGGATGCGGTGGTGCAGTGGGTTGGACCGGGTCCTGCTCTCCGGTGGGTCTGGGGTTCGAGTCCTGCTTGGGGTGCCTTGCGGCGGACTGGCGTCCCGTCCTGGGTGTGTCCCCTCCCCCTCTGGCCCTACACCCTGTGTTGCTGGGTAGTTTCTGGTTCCCTGTGACCCTGTATGGGACGAGCGGTTCAGAAAGTGTGTGTATGTATGTATTATTTATACAATTTAATTGCTTAATGCACACTTTTGTTTATAGCAGCACATACTTTAATTTTTTTAAGCAGTATATTAAAGCTTCAGGTACAAATACCAGACCACATAGGTCCTTGAACTTGTACATTTAAAATACAGATCTGTGTTCTACATTATTATGCTATTGTCTTCATTTGCCTGCTTTGCCTGCTAGAGATTCAGTAAAATTTTGTTAAGAATTCAGGCTTGTAATGGGAACCTTAAAGGCCGTTTTAAAGAATACTAGTGTTGTAACTAAACTCCTTTTTTCTCTTATTTCATTTAATTTTTGTTAAGAGATGTGGTATGGACGAGCTGACCAGTAAAGAAACTACATATATATTTTGTGATTTCTTGTTGAGATTTGCAAACATGGATGCAAATATAACCAAACTATTTAATGAGCATCAAGATAAAAACAAATCTATATAATCGATTATTCCACCATATTAGAGAAATGACAGCTGCTTGCTTTACAAGTAGAAAATTAAAGTTGTAATGGATAACCTAACTGTGTTGTTAGTGCTCGAGGTCACAAACATATCTCTAATACTGGAACATTAGACTGAATGGGAGAGGAACTAATAGTGTACCACTGCAGAAAAAAAGTTCTGCAGATAAAAATAAATGATGTACAAATACCTGAGGGTACCATAACACAGGACAATTTCTATGTCCCTCAGATTGACAAAACACAATGAGTGAGCTCTGTAATTTGGACAGAATGAGATGGCAGCTGAATAACAGGAGGATCAAACTCCTTGGACAATCTCTGTTTGCTGATGTCTTAGTCTGACAGTGTGAAACTGGGGATGCCTTCAGGCGCAAAACTGCTTGCCTCACTGCTGCTCTGAAAGCAAGTCATATTTTTTATTGCTTAACACAAAGGATAAATAAATAAATAAATAAATAAATAAATAAATAAAAAACACCTGATTTGTACAGCAGTTTCTGTTGTTAACTGTCTCCTTTAAATCAAAAGTGAAATTGGTCAAAAAAAGTGTATGATGATTTATTTTAGCTTCTGCAGCCAAGAAATAAGGTCATCCTTTGAACACCATCTGATCACTATCATAGATACTTGTGATGCACTGCTTCCCACAGGTACAGCAGTCCAACAAGACCAGACTATTTGTTCTTCAGAGTGCTCTGGGATTGGGACACAGAGCCACATTTGGCAACAGCTCCATAAAGCGACGCAATGCACAGATCTATATCCTCTGCAGGTTCTAGGCAATGGAATATCCCTGCTGTTTTCCTACACCAGGCATGCTGTGTATTCCCCACATGCTCCTGCACAAACTTTTCCCTGTTTGCTCTGTCAGAGTCCTAATTTTAAATCTCGGAAATCAGACAGATACCACAGTAGTCGCATGTTAAGCACTGGTATGAAACATTGTATACCCAAAACATATCACTTTAAATTAAATTGCTCATTCCCAGGTATTCCCCTGCATTGTAGTGAATGGGGGGGCGCGGTGGGTTGGTGGGTTGGGCCGGGTCCTGCTCTTCAGTGGGTCTGCGGTTCGAGTCCCGCTTGGGGTGCCTTGCGACGGACTGGCGTCCCGTCCTGGGTGTGTCCCCTCCTTCTCCGGCCTTACGCCCTGTGTTACCGGGTAGGCTTCGGTTCCCCATGACCCCGTATGGGACAAGCGGTTCTGAAAATGTGTGTGTGTGTGTGTGTGGTGAATGGTATATAAGTAGTAATAACTACATAGGGTGTAATCAATTTCAGTCAAAGAAGAGCCTTCTGCTGGCATGGAAAGCCAACATGGAACATCCAGGATTGAACTGGATATTCCATGTTGGCTTGGACCTGGACTGAACTGGAACAATAGTACATGGAATTGGATTTATTAAGAAAGTACAGTCATTTTCAACAAGTTATTATTTTTTTTTTCTTGCAGGTTTCTATTAATCTCACAGGCACTTTATCTACTTGTCATAATTGTATGTATGTAACAGTTGAACCACTTTCATTTCCACTGTGAATGTGGAAATACATAAAGTAAGGTAAAAGGTTAACTACCACAATTACTATCATGGAGCAGAAGAATCCTAAACCTTTCTTTAGAGTTTAATAACAATGTTATTTATTGGTAAATAACATGAAACTGGACTGGCTTTGTTAAAAACTATGAAGCAGTCTAAAGGCAATTAATTTTTATTATAAAGGTATTTACAATTCAGGGAATGAGTGCAGTTTAGTGTGAAATGCTACCCATCCTTCCACAGTATGTCCTAAGAATCAAAAAACACGCCTTTTGCCGCTTTGGCATGTTGGAATCACATTGTAGCCCACCATCTGGGATGTTCATAGCCAGCCACTTTTTATTTTTATTTTTTTTTAAATCTGGCAACACATCACAGCCAAACACAAGCTGTCAAGGTAGGCCAAGATTTGGGAGACCACCAGTCACAAAACCTTCCTGGGACTGACACACAGCATCATGCCTCATATTTGTAATCGTATTTGTAATGCCAGCTCCCCTTCCTCGGAAATGGAGGCACATCACACAACCTGCACTACACCGCTTCAAACCAAATGGTGGCTACAGTGTCAAGGCTGCAGGCCAGAGGAAGACATGGAAACCTGGCTGTCATCAAATTTCACTGACAGGTCAGACTGAGATGTGTTTCTGAACATGTCAAGAAGATTCACGGCCAAAGGACAGAAGTTGGATCCTGTTTAGTATTTTATTTAGACTGCGTCAAAAAAAATCTCAAGTGAAGACAATGGTGGTAAAGCACAGAATTACAGAATGGTTTTAGTGCACAGCAGACCAATTTATGTGAAATCCCAGTATGATGGTCCGAGCAGGAATGTCCAGTCTGTGCACAGCTCAGTTTGTAGAGACTGATGGTAGGCTGACTGTACCGCACTAACAATGAAACCCCGGAACCTTGCTTTCATGCCTTCACTTGTGGACTGGTTCAGATTTACAAAATTTCAAGCGGGGAAGACACACATCACCATGCTGCTTATTTAAGAGCTCTTTCTCTGTGAGATGACAAGCAGTCATGCTGCGAATGTCCCACTTGCACTCGAGCCACGTTGGGATGAGCCGAGATGATCAGCATCCTGGGCTCAGACATCAGACAGGAGACATGTCCTTATGAAGGCCCTACAAGTAGAAAGACAGATTCCCATAAGGCAGCCTCTGCAACACATGTCACAGAGCTGCAAAAGCATGTCACAGATGGACAGCTTTATTAGCAGTATCCTTTATTAGCACAGGTTTCTATAATTAATAAAGTTAGCTCTGTTAACATCTTACTTATTATATCAAATAAAATGTAAATGAGAATTCAACCTTTTTGAAATTTCAGAGCTTGCACATGTGAATGTAGTTCATGCTTTGCTGATTAGTGAGGTCCTCAGTACCTCACAGAGTATTGAGTGCAAACTGTAGTTGTTGAATTTTAGCTATTTTTTTATTATTTTAATGGGGTACTTTGAGTTTGGCTATATTCTAATTGTATGTAAAATTGACTCATTTGGTCATACTGTTCATTCAGTTGTTCAGACTAGTTTATAAAAACCACTTCACAAAGGGAGCACTCAGGATCTAGCAAGAGCCTGTAAGAGCCTGTCATCAGTGGAGCATATTATCTTTCACATCAACACTACTGTTTTAGTGTGATGACATTTAACGGTAGAGTTAAAATTCATTTGAAACATTGGTCAATTTGATAGTTTGTACCGATTATGTAACTTACTGTAGCACATTACTATTTGTTTATTTTGCCAATGTCATTGTCAATCATGAACACATGGTTTGAGCATCCAAACCGTCGCCTTTACATGTGGACAGCTCCAAATGGACAGCATCGAAATCAGATTGACTACTTCCTCTGCTAACAATGTTAGAGGAGCTCAGTACAAGCAGTGAAAGCACTCCCTGGTGCCGACTGCGGTTCTGACCATCAGCTACTTGTTGCAAAAGTCAAACTACGGTACAAAATCATCAAAAGATCACCTGCAATGAGACGTTTCGATACCAGCAACATCCCAACATGATATGGAGTCGAGGTAAAAAATAGATTTGAATCACTCAATACAGCTGAAAAAGCTCCAAAGGAATTATGGGAGGAAATGAAATCAATCATAACACACACAGCGGAACAATTCATCCCTTACAAAAAACCAGGAAAAAGACCACAATGGTTTTTAGATGCGACGAATGAAATCGCCAACAGGAGACGAGCAGCTAAAGTCACTGGCAAGCACCGATTTCAAAGTGCTAAATGCAGAATTTTAAAGAGAAGCAAGGCGTGATAAGGAACGTTACTGGAATGAGCAGTGTGCAAAATTGGAAGATGCGTTTATACAAGGTCACACCTGCGAGCTTTTCACCCGTGTAAAGCAGGTAAGAGCACTACTCATGCCCCGCAATGTAGCGACCATCAAAGACAAGAATGGCAAATTTCTAGAGAGTGAAAATCAAATTAAACGTAGGTAGCAAGAGTACACAGCAGAATTGTACGCGGGCAACCAACCAAGTCAAGCAGCTGGTCACAAAGACCCAACCAAGCAAGAACCAGATATTCTGGAGGAGGAGGTAGTCTGGGCTTTGGAACAACTACCAGCTAGAAAAGCCCCGGGCATTGATGACATTACGTCCAAATTACTCAAGCCAGCACTGATCCCAACATTAACAGAGCTCTGCCAGCATATCTGGAAGACCAAATTGTGGCCCAGAGTTTGGACAAAATCGGTCTTAATCCCACTTCCAAAAAAAGGTGATATGCAAGAATGCTGCAATTATCGAACCATCACTCTCATATCGCATGCAAGCAAAATCCTGCTGAAAATCATTCAAAAACTCATGGCATCAGATGTTGAGAAGGAGCTCCCTGATGTCCAAAAATGATTTCATGGAGGACACAGAACCAGAAATCAAATTGCCAAAGAGCCAAAAAAGAAAGCGAATGAATGGGGCTGTACCATAACATCAAGAAAACAAAGGTAATGACAACAGCAGACAACAACACAGTTCACATATCAATCGACAATGAAGAAATCGAATCAGTACAAGACTTCCTTTTTCTTGGATCCAAAATTAACCGCAGCAGCGAATTGGGACCAGAAATCAACATAAGAATTGCACTTGGTTGTAACGCGATGCAAGGAATGGCAAAAATTTGGAAGAGCAAAGCTATTAGCATCGCAACAAAGATCCGAATAACCAACGCAATCGTTTTCCCGATCTCCGTGTACGCATGTGAAAGTTGGACACAAGAAGGTGGTCAGAAGGAAAACTGACGCTTTAGAACTATGGTGCTGGAGGCAAATGCTGTGCATGCCATGGACATCCAAGGTCACAAACAATACAATCGTAGAGCAAGTCAAAACAAAGAAATTGCTGGAGGGCAAAATCACCAGCAGCGGCACCTATACTTTGGTCATTTCATGCAAGCTAATTCCTTGGAAACAACATTAATGCTCAGCATAGTCAGTGGGATGAGAAGAAGAGGACATCCAAGAACATGCTGGCTGGACATCATTAAGGCTGACACAAACATGCCCTTGAAAGAATTAAAAGGTATGGTCAAAAATCGTAAAGCATGGAGAATCATGATCCATAAAGTGACCGAAAGTTGACTTCGACTGAATGGTTAAATCATCATCAACATTGTCAATGGAAACTTACAGGTTAGGTTTGTATGCTCAGCTACATCCTAGTTGGGTAGTTTTTATGGGAACCAATCAATGCTTGCTCATCTAGATCAAATTTAATATAGCAAGGTGGGATTTGAACCCAGTATGCTCCATTTGCTAGGTAAAGATATTAACCACTATACGTGATTCTAACAACTTTGGACTTTTAAAAAATTACGAAAAAAATATTAAAATACAAGCTACTTTCCACTAATGGGACAGTTCAGTTCTCTAACCCTATCTGTAAAGCACTTTCCTTTAATTAGAATTTATTTGCCGATAACAAATAGTTTGAAATCTTCCTTTTGTTCAGAGATCTAAAGTAATAATAGCATTTCATTTTTGCAACAACCTCAAGTGTGCATGGATTAGTTTACCTGCATGAAACAACAGTATTGTAACATGAATAACACTGATGAATTAGCAGATGGAGCACATAGTTTCTGTGGTTCTTTGAGCATTTTTCAAATCAAGGTCCTTGTGTTGCCTAAATAGGCCAGGCCAATAAATGTTCAATGAAATGACATTGATTGACAGCTTTGAAATTGCAGGATGTCAGGCCAGAGAAGCATCAAGAAGGCTACGGGTGCAGGCCCGGAAAGCAGAGGTCATTTGGAACGTTTAGCGCTGTTAAAATGATGTTTGTGGCCTTTCAGTGCCTTTTGCTGTTTACAGCTCTAATTAAAGTGTTGACTTTGTCCACCCACCTGAGGGTTATTAAATTATGTATCAAAACAAATCCTTCCCATGCCCATCATCCCGCTCCGTGTCCATCATCCCTCCCCATGCCCTTAGTGTCTTTTTTTATTAATGAAGCTGGGACAGCGCTAGATGAATTACCTTATTTTGTACAACGTTTGCACTGAGCTCTAATCAGAGCGAAAGAAACAAACAAAATAAAGTGGATGTCCGTTTCTCACACACAAGCACAGACACACACACACATTTGTTAATGGGCGGAAGCAGGTAGGGCAGTGTTGAGACATATATATATATATATATATATATATATATATATATAGAGAGAGAGGGGGGGTGCGGTGGCGCAGTGGGTTGGGCCGCACTCCTGCTCTCTGGTGGGTCTGGGGTTCGAGTCCTGCTTGGGGTGCCTTGCGACGGACTGGCGTCCCGTCCTGGGTGTGTCCCCTCCCCCTCCGGCCTTACGCCCTGTGTTACCGGGTAGGCTCCGGTTCCCTGCGACCCTGTGTGGGACAAGCGGTTCAGATAATGTGTGTGTATATGTATATACACAGTATATGTATGTATATATTTATTATCATTGTGAGTAACTGATAAATGTAACAGCTCTCAAGATAAACTGAAGAAAATGATCAGCTTGACACTGAAATGCCGCACAACCATTTTTTTTTTAAAATTGCACAATTAAACATTCTGCCCTGTACATTGCTTATCAGTCTGTGCACAATATTCCACTGGCGGGACCCCAGGACGGTGAGTAGTGAACTTAGATATTAAAGCAAAGCCCCAGGTTTAGAATAACCTATGAAAATGCCCCATTTGAAAAATTAATGCCACTCCAGATCAAATCAATATAGAACTTTATAGCACTGACATTTTTACCTGCCTTCTGCTTTTCACATTATTGTGAACACCCAGACTCATTTTTATCTTTATACTAATACAAGTACACACACACGCACACATTACTACGTATATGTAGAGATCTTTTGTAAGGGTAACCTATTTCAGAAGTAGATTACATTAGTCTACTTTAAAACACTCTTCCTCCTATTTTATCTTTGATTCACTGCCACATTCACTGTCCCTAATGGAAACAACACACTTGGGGGTACACCATGGATGGGATGCCAGTCCATTGAAGGATTTGTGCATATTTTATATGTTAATAAAGATGTTTCTTAACGTTATTAGGGAGGCCCTGTGACATGGCGGGTTTGGCCTGTGCCTGCTTTATGGCAGCTCTGGGGTTCAATCCTACTTGGGGTGCCGTGCAACGGACTGGCGTCTCGTCCTGCGTGTGTCCCCTCCCTTCCAGCCCTGTACCCTATGTTACCAGGTTAGGCTCCAGTTTGCCGCAATCCTGCTTGGGACAAGCGTTTTCAGACATTGTGTGTATTAACATTATTAGATATTTAATGACATTATTAGTTTCCTTTTATTTTTCTAGTATGACTAGCAAAGCGAAATGAGGGGATCGCCAGCTACATAGAGAGTAACATCATAAACAATGACCTTTACTTCAAAAACTGAAAAAACAATGACAGGAGATGTTATACCTGAAACATACTTGTATATAAGTAACATGTTCTATGTCCAAGGAACAACCTCAACAGGCTAGATAAATATGACTTAAATTCTCAAGGATAAACAAACAATCAAATAAAAAGCTGCTGCCGTTGTGTCATACTTTTGCCCACTGGTGCCATTTCGAGTCATCTGCTGTCATCAACAGACAGTGGAAGCTGTCCCAACCACTTAGAGCGTTGGCTTGACAAGCTGGCAACCTACAGCTAGACCTCATATTATCGCCCCACTGGTCCCAGCTGGCCCCCGCTGGCCATAACGGCACTAATGCTGTCTCATAAAGACAGACAGTGCTAAAACCAAGAGCACTTCTACATTTTTTTAAACTTGCTCGTAATTAAAATGTGAATTCCTTGCATCTTGACAGTGGTCCATTTCTGCCTTTGCGATGATACATGACAAAATAATTCCATATTTGGCACAGTGGAAAGGCAATTACATTACATATATTACATTACCCATTACTGTCTCATGCAAGTTTAATAGGTAACCTACCAAAAGTTAATGGACTGCATGCTGTGTCAAAGCAATTACTTTGTACTCCAAGACATAGGTTTGTATGATACAAAAGCTCTGGCAGGGAACTGCTTTCACCAAAGTGGAGTATCTATTCTGGGACATGTATATTTCAGCCTATGTGCGTTATTAAATTAAGATACATCAATTTTTGGTCACTTAATTTCTTTCTCAAACTTTTCACTTATTACTTATTCATTTCTCTGACACTCTTTTCTCAAATGATTTACACTATGAGATTTGTGTACTAAATGGGTGACACAGGAGCTTGAACAGGTGGCTCAAAGCCCCTGAGCTACTCCGTGGACGTGGGGATCTGCTCAGGATGTGTGGCGTTTGCATGTTTATGTTCGTGTTTGCACTCCATAGTTGTGGATGGAAAAAGACACTGGCAAACTACTTCCACTCGATGACACTTGCAACCATATTAAACTGCAAACATTTAAAAAAATTTTTTAAATATTTGCACAGCTGGGTAATTTTTAACCGAGAAATGCCTTGCTCAAGGATACAAAAGCATAATCCAAGATTTAAATGTGGGTGTTTTGATTGCAAAGCAACTGCTGTAACCATTACATTACTTTGTTTTTTAATCTTTTATAGTTGCCAAGAATAAGTACACTTCTACTCACACACTATGGGTGAACCTGAACAGCATGTCTTTAGAGGAAACCAGAGCACCCAGCGGAAACCCACACAGACACGAGGAGATCATGCAGACTCCACACAGACTGAGTGGGGATTAAACACACTTCCTCTCACACTACCCAGGCACTGTGAAATAGCAGTGCTACTTGCTGTGCCACCCATGCAGTAAAGAAATACAAAAATAAATAAATACATAAAAAGTCTCCATGTTCATTCACCTCTTGTCCCAATCAGGATCTTGGAGGTCAAAGACGCATCCCAGGGTCATTGGGCACAACACTGAGGGGGGTTCACCCTATACAGGATGAACTGCCACTCCGTCGCAGGATGCAACACACACACACACACACACACACACACACACACACACACACACACACACACACACACACACACTACCAGAGGTTTAGTATAACCAATACACCTGAAGTTCATGTCTTTGGTTAAAGGAAAATTGAGTATCTGGAGGAAACCCACACAGACTCAGGCATTGTGAGGCAGCAGCACTACTCACTGCATCGCCGTGCCACCCATACATGAAAATTTGCTTTCAATTAACTTAATCAATACCATTTTAATACATAAAAATTATACAAAAAATATAAGCAATACAAAGAAAATACCTATATGATTTATACATATATATATTTCTGTTTTCATTGCTGGAAACTGTATATGCATTTCTTTTCTCTCATGTTGAATATTAGCTATACCCACTGGGACATCAGTAAGAAAAAAAATACTCAGTAACACTTATTTGTATACAGAACGAAAAGAATTTTTCAGTAAACTTTGCAATTTTTGACAAAAAAATGAAATGTTTTTGTAACTTGAAACTGAGGTGTACCGAAAAACTGCTGTAAATTACTAGTATGGAGCTTCTCCCTTTCTGCCTCTCTACCTCCTGTCTGACTCCCTCTCTCGCTGTGTCCTGGAGGCACCGAAAAGCTGGCCTGTTGTGGTCGTTAACGAGATGAAAGCGCTATGAAATTCACACACGGCACAGGAGAAGACTGGTTCAAGCCTTGTGCAGGCGATGCCCTGGAAATTCCCAGTGTCCTCTTCCACCATGTTGTCCAAAAAGAAAAAAAAAAAAAAGCTTCTTTCCGGACTCATCAAATGAGGCAAAAAGGCTAACCGGTAAAAAAAGTGGATTTCCATCTTCCTGGGCCTTATTTCATCATGCACATAGTGTCTAGACAGATCTAATTTGGTAAGTTGATTTCAACAACTGAGTGTTAATTTAGCTTCACACAATACCTGCCATTCATACCGTTCCTTGTACACCATTTTCAGTTTCAATTAAAACAACCTACGAGTAAATAAAGTGGCGTAATGACCTAAAAGAGAAGCATAGAAAACCTGCTCCTACAGCCATGCCGCCCATACATAACAAATTACTTTCAATTAACTTCATCAATACCATTTTAATACACAAAAATTATGTAGAAAAATAAAAACAATACAAATAAAATAAATACAGATGTGATATGTAATAATTTGATACATATATTTTTTTCTGTTTTTATTGCTGGATGCTGAATCCAGCTTGAATCCAGCTGAGATGAAGAGACAAATAAGCAACAGTTTTACAACATTTTTGCATGCATAAGCAGTATAGGGGTGGCATAAAAGGACAGTGAGGCACACTGACAACTTTTAGTCTGAAAGAGTCACTGTCACTGCTGGCTGGAAATATGTGACAAGTACAGCATGAGTGTGATATAGAAGATAAAGAAGAATAGCAATTTGAAAATAGTTAGTGATTGCATCAACTGACAGGCACATTACAATGGAGTGCAAGAAAGTGCTGAAACAAAGCAGCCTTTCTATTCCAACACAACCACACAGCAATATTATGAGGTGTATGCAACATCGACTACTTCCCATAGAGCGCTCAATATCATTTGCATGTACTTATTGAATCAAAATGCACTCAACAGAAGAAATGTGCTAAAAAATCTTGGGACAATAGAATTTGCACAGAGGACCTTTTCTGTGAACCCTTTAAGACTCTGACAATAGTTACGCCTCCCCCCCGCCCTGACCCCCTGCCCCCCCAATGACACAAGCATCCATAATAAACAAATTTGATGAAAATATTATTTCACTAAATCCTGACTGACTTCATATGGAATGATGTCAAAGACAATACATTTATATTTGCATGTATTTATTTTGCAGACACTTTTCTCCAAAGCGACTTCCAATGAACTCTATATAATGTTATGAGCCCACACACCTTATTCAGAATCAGAATCAGAACCAGCGTGACTTACACTGCTACATACACTGCTTACACTAGGTCACTCATCCATACACCAGTGGAATACACTCTCTCTCTCTGTTACTCAGTAACAACATACTAAGGGATTTATCTTAGTTTTAACATTTAGTTAAAAATGAGGCTGTACTATTTTCAATTTACAGACCCTCTAAAATGCTTTCAAAGACCCCCCCGCCCCCCAAGTGATGCATGGACCCCAGGTTAAGAAACTCAGCATTAAGAGAGTACCTGTTTACTTTATATGGTTTCTTAAGGTTGGACACTAATGTACATAATAATTCCTCTTTCATTCTATGATCTATTAATAATAAATGTTGATTTCTTAAAGCAGCAGCAACTCAACAAAATGTTCTTTCCTAGTGATCCATTTGAACAATTTCTTAAGAATATCTAGAAAAGTATCTTGTTTTTTGGGCATTTGGAAAATTAAAACACCCTTTGAACTCACAGTTTAATTCTTGGTAAACTTTTGGAGCATCTGTTTCCTATCTTCCAAAACTTGAATGACCGTTGAGCTTTCTTGCAGCTTTCAGCAGATCATGTGAATGCCTGTTCCTCTCCCTGTCTATTATGTCAAGGTACACAATCGGGTATAGCTTGCAGTGCCTCCAGATGATCTTGAAATAGATATAACCATATTTTCTGAAGATCAAAGATTAGCCCACATGTATATTATTGTCATGAACTGGGAGGTTTTCTTTGGTAAACAAGACTTTATATTTTAAATGACAATGCATTGGAATTGCTATCCCAGCTATCAGAGTAGCTGAGAACAGCAGGGTGGGATATGATGCCCCATTTCATGAAAACGTTACAATAATTTTTGTGTTTAGTAAGCACTTTTATCCAAAATTATGTATAATTTAAGGCATTTATACAGCTGGGTACTGGCAGAACTCATACTAAGCGCCTTTTACAAGAGTTTAACAGCAGGGTCTATTCTTGAACCAACCTTCAAAATATAACTTTTGTCTATAACTATAGTTGAGCATGTTGCCCTGCAACTTCTGCAATGTTCATAAGCTGTATTACCGATTAATAAAAAGTTTCTGATTCCATTAAATATATTGTAAATGGCAGAGAAGTGACAAAACACAAAAAAGGTACACAAGATAAATATAAAAATATCAGTTGTGCAGGAAAAAAAAAGTTATGTTTGGAGTTTTCAGCATTGAGAGCGCATATATACTCCAATGCTCTTGATTTTTTTTTTTGCTTATGATGTTTTAGTTGTTTCAAGCATTATCTATGTGAATTCACTGTATGTGTTCTGGGTATGAAATCTTCTCTTCTAAAGAAGTGAATGGAGAAGGCAGAACAGACTGAGTTATTTAAAAAGTATAAATGGGAAAAAAACATTACTTTTCAAATACACACACATTTTCAGAACCGCTTGTCCCATATGGGGTCACAGGGAACCGGAGCCTACCCGGTAACACAGAGTGTAAGGCCGGAGGGGGAGGGGACACACCCAGGACTGGACGCTAGTTCATCGCAAGGCACCCCAAGCAGGACTTGAACCCCAGACCCCCCAGAGAACAGGACTGCAGTTCAACCCACTGTGCCACTGCACCACCGCACCTTCTGCTCTGTGTGAACACTGACACTTGAAATACACAACCTTTAACACCGGTTTGGAGATGTTTTTGGTATTTCCACTTGACTCTCTCCACCATTACATAAAAAAGTAATTTTCACAGAAACTTAGATTTTGTGTGATGCTCAAGGCAAGGCAAGCATGGATGGTCCATGTAATACATACTTTTGATGTAAAAGTGCTCTTCTTTAATGGAAAACCCCTGTATTAGAATAATTGAGTTTAAATGCCGGTGGCTTTCTGGTCATGCTCTTCATTTATTTACAACCACAGTACCTGTTATCACCTCCCAATATGCGCAACTCTGAACTTTATGTAATGATCATAGTACCGTAGTGAGCTTTTTGGAAAAGCTTCTGCAGTACAAGTTGATGGAGTGTCAATCCGTATTTATTTATATAAGTCTTTATATCATGTCTACTGGTTATTTCATTTAACTGTTTTAAAGGGACACCTACTTCTGCCTACATAGAACTTCATCATCATCGTCATCGTCATCATCATCATCATCATCATCATTATTATTATAAGCAATGATTTTAACAGCTCACACTGATAAAGTACATAGTTATTTATTCATCTCGGGTTATTTTTACTGGAGCAATTCAGGATAAGTGCCTTGCTCAAGTGTAATACAGCAGGAGCAGGGATTTGACCTGGCTCTGAACACAGTGCTACTTGCTGCCCTTGGAAGCCTTAACTTTCATTGTGCTTGAGGCATGAGTGAAGCTTTTCCAGAAAGAAGAAAAAAAAAGGATCACTTTGGTGTTTCTCATTGTCCCCTGAATGAGTTTAGCTTCAATGGTCACCATAACATTCTCTATGGCAAGCAGCTCACTTTCACTATTTACACACCTGAACACACTTGGCTAGTCAAGGTTAAGGAGGAAAGCTCTGGCACTTGGACCGAAATTGGACGAGTTAATCTAAAAGTCATTTTGTCAGAAAATAGTAGCATAGCAAGGGGGGTGTGGTGGCGCAGTGGGTTGGCCCACAGTCCTGCTCTCCGGTGGGTCTGGGGTTCAAGTTCCGCTTGGGGTGCCTTGCGATGGACTGGCATCCCGTCCTGGGTGTGTCCCCTCCCCCTCCGGCCTTACGCCCTGTGTTACCGGGTTGGCTCCGGTTCCCTGCAACCCCGTATGGGACAGGTGGTTCTGAAAATGTGTGTGTATAGTAGCATAGCAGTAGGCCTTGTGCTGTGTTACATTATGAATTTCCAAGCACTGATCCGTTGATTGTGTGTGTGAAATTTGTTCAACCCTGTGGGTTTTATTCATAAATAATGAGCATGGAGATATATTTTAGACATAGGTATTGAAATGTATGTATCTTTGCTAGATGGAGAAAGTAGCCAGAGTATTAATCTGATTCAGACCCAGTTTACCCAAAAAAAAAAAAATGGAATTCATTAAAATATTCAATATTTCATAACATGGAATGAATGGCTGTGTCAGAAAGAGAATGAGTTGGTCAAGAGATATAACTTACAACACTGGGTACATCATAATATTTGTTAATATTAGGAGTCAAAGCTGTTTTACTGCTGGTTAAACTTAACATTCACATTTGCTTAATAGTTTAAAACTAATTGTAAAACATGGATTTTGCCACCTTTTTATAGTCCATGCATGACTGTTCAACGAGCATTGATCAGTCAGGTACATGCTGGAAACACAAAATCTTATTCAGATACAAAATACAGTTGTAAGATTCTCACTAAAACACCTCCTGATTGAAATCATGGCTGAGTAATTATTACTGTTTTGAATCAAAAGTTATTAACAGAGTAATACACACACAAACGAATTTTTGAAAATATCCTTAGATGAAAATGGTTAGAGGTTTTTTTTTTTTTTTTTTTTTTTAAGCATGCCCTCTGAATTCTGTTTCATCTTGTTATAAATGGATAGAGAGGATGTAACTCAGTCTGTCTTCAAAACCCACAGATGTGCTTTCACAGAGTTGGTCTCTGAAGTGTTATGTTGCAGGATGCCTTCGATGCAAGGTTATATTCCTTGCATGTTAAACGTGCCTAATAAACTCCTGGGGGAATCCGGAATATCTCTAACACTATTAACTCCCTATTTTTATGCAAATAAGGAGATTTGTGATCCCCTGTGGAAGCTTATTTTTTGGCTGTATCCTGTCAATGTAAGCTATTAAATGGCGTGAATTGCCTAGAGCTGGAAATGACTGTAGATTATTTCAATTTGGGATGTGACATGTGTAAAGTTACTTCAGAGGGATGCGAAACAAAGTTCGAAAGAATCAGATTAAATAGGGATTATCACGCACAGCAAAACTTATCATTTGCAGTGTGCCCACCTACACTGCTGTTTGGTACCAAAACAAGGTGCTGCTGTATTATTCACTCCATCACCCCAATACAGTTTACAGATTATACAGATAAGATTTTAAAGTTATGAATGCTGAAACAAACTGTAATAACCATGATTGTAAAACATATATGTTAGAAAAAAATATTCCTCCTATCTCTAAATGCGTTGTGTACAGGAGTGTGCAGAATTTTTATGAAACAATATATTCATCAACACCTGCAGAATGTTTTGAAAAAGCACGATTAGTCAAGCACATCTAACAGTTTTCTTTCATGAAGAAAGCTGTAAATCTTGACTGAGTTCAAATCAAATATCTAATCAGCTTCTTGTAGACAAAAGTAACAACTGTAATGGAAAATGCATATACATATACATATACATACATACAAAGTTCTTCATCTGGCCAGCCTGTGTTTATTTGCTCATGAAAACATTATATAACACTGGAATGATGTAGAATAAACCTTAATATATATTAAAAAAAAAAAAAAAACACCAACACCTGAAATATGTCTTGGCACTGCGAAAGGGCCCATGAGAAAGTGGGAAGACCGTATAAAACTCCACACAGGCTGAGTAGGATTCAAACCCACCTCTGAATCCACAGCCATAGATGTTTGAGACACCCATGTCACCTGCTATACTATTGTAACACCCTTAATTAAAATGTAAAATTTTCTTTATTCATTTCCTTAAACTTGTCACTACCAGTAGATCTGTTGCCCGATGTAGGTTTCAATCCATCTTAATTTGTGTGGTGTTTGCATATTCCCCCTGTGTCTCCAGGTGTTTCCAATGAACAGGGTGACTGTTGTCCACAGTATGTAACTACTGTATGTGTGTGAATGTGTATGTAGTTACCCTACAACAGACTGCCATCCCATCCTGGGTGTTGCCCTTCAGCCTTGTCCCCAGAAACTCCAGTTGCACCTCCCGGATCTTGACCAACACAAGCAGTTAATGAAATGAGTGAGTGAGATTTTCTCAAACCTGTTGTCACGTCTCTAATTCTCAAAGCAGTTACATTTATTCATTGCTTCCAGAAATGATTGCAAATGTCAAATTGAATTTTCAACTCCTCATTTTTTAAAATCTGAACCAAATTGAATTACCTAACGAATTCTAACATGACTAATCTTTTCCCCATACTTAGCTGTATGTAAACTGCAACCACTACGTAATATACATTCTTCAGGTTGGCAGCAAATAACAATGCTGACAATTTGCACGCTTCAGGTATAATTATACACAGCTATACTATCATCTCTGTCTGTATGTAGTTTCCAGGTTTCTAACCTCTTTGCATGGATTTCCTCCAGGTGTGCTAGTTCATCTAGTCCAGAGATGTGTTTTTCAGGTGAATTTGTGACACGAAATTAATTGTAGTGTTTGAATGTGCGATTAAATGTCTGTATGTCTGCCCTGACATACCCTGCCTCATGCTCTATTTTTCGGGGATAGGGTCTGGACCACAGTGACCCTGCATTAGATAAATATTTATTGGTAGTGGATGATTGTGGATCCACTGACAGTGGATGTTAAGATGTGCATCTACCTAGTTGTTAACGATTGCTGATGGGCACAAAAGAAACAGATTAAAGAAATGATTGTGGGCATGGCATGGATAGGTTCTCCTATAAAAATGTCCTACAATAAATGATGATGATGGTGGTGATTATGATGATGATGAATGGCGGAAAAATTTAATTAAATTATCATATTTTATCAATTGCAACAAACAAATACCTAAAATACCTACATATATATATATATATATGAATTAATGAATGAATTAATATGGGTGCCACAGCTCGCCGTGATCCTGCCAGACAAATAGTTGTTGACGATGGTTAGTTGGTTTTTCTTAATCTTTTTTTTTTTTTTTTTTTTTTTAAATTTTTCAGGGAATGAATATAAAATAATACTAGTGTAAGCTAAGCAACAATCAATATAGAATATTTACATTAATTTTTTCTACATTAAATTTAAAATCTAAGGCTCAGTTTCACCAGTCAACTTGGTGTAGGAGTAACGATATCTATTTGACCTTTTTGGTAAACTCTGAAAAGGCACTCCACATCAACTTGTTCCCCATAGCACACTGTGTAAGTTTTGTAGAAGAGAGATGCGTCCTTTTCAAATGTCAAGCAGACCTGTTGCATGGCACTCCGATTAGGACCTCGGTCTCTAATGACCTTACCGATCTAAACACCTGCTCCTTTTTTGGGCCACTGGACACTTTATACTGAAGGTCCCCTGGATGGCGATTTATTATTCCTCACCTTCAACACAGATGACATTGCCATCATTCTTGTGAAGCTGCCAATGATCTTTTGTGTGCGGCTAAAAATAAAAGCGAGTTACGGGAGAAGCCAAGGCACCTTCCTGCCAGCAACATGAGCCGTTCTTGGGCTCAAGGGCCACCAAATACACAAAAAGTCAAAATTTGTCTTGGAGGCACAGTGAAGTCCACAAGGTCTCTGGAATAATCTTCTCAGTGTTACCTCAAACATATCATGCTTAGACAGGAGTTTTTGCCCTACACATATGTACATCTAATGGTACACCTATATGGCACCTTGCCAAGCAGACATTAAATCAAAATATTTATTAAGTCAACATAAATTCAAAACCAAATCATGAGACCATTACATTTACATACACATTTACTTAGCAGACGCTTCTCCCCAAAGCTACTTATAATGAACCCACACACCATATTCACCAAGGTAACTCACATTGCTCGATATACTACTTTTAAATGGTCACTCATCCATACATCATACCATCCATTCCATAAAATATGAATATGATAAATATTATTTGGCAGGTATATAGTGAAAGTTTCTGCTTTAAATGTAGATTATGCTATAGAAATCACAATGTGATTTACATGTCAACTTAGAGTATTTTTTGTATTCTTAGCCCTATCAATAGTGGGTCAACAGTTTGGCCTTCCTTCAGCTGCAGGATTAATGCTTAACAGGTCCTGTCAACATCTTCCCCTGAAAGAACATGACCAAAAGTGATAAATTGCCCAGTTGTCTGAAGGTTAGAGTTGATTTGCAAAAAGGGCAAGTCAGATTCCTGCTCTTGTTATTATCATGATTCTACTCATTGATATACAGCACACTTTAAACAAAGGGGCATGTCTTCTTTGTAAGAATGTAAATATGTGTCAGAAGCATACAGTCTGTGTTACAAGACTGGCCTTTTCATTTAGGCAATTATTTCCTTGTGATTCTGGAGTGTTAAGAGTAACAGTTTAACTATATTAATAAAGTTATATTCACTCACTGTTGCTTGTAAAAATTGTACCTGCAGCTTTTTTCCCCTCTGCCTGGCAAAGGGAAACTTGTTTACATAAGGTATTCTGCAAATGGAAGAAATAACCACAGTAGTGTTGTAATTATTTTTCATTTTTTATTCTGCAGTCAGTGAAAATGATTTCTTTATGTCTCTCATAATAAACACTGCATGCTTGATGTGCTAAATGACAAGGTCAAAATTTCAGTAAGAAAATAAACATTCTTCTTCTTCCTGTTCCACCCAGTTCGGGAAACGTTATTGAATCAGAACTGAGAGTCTTCTAGGAGGACTGGACCGTTGTTATCGCGGCAGAGTCGAAACATATCTCATCGCAACAAGGCAATCCCGAAAGGAGCAAGCAGAGATATAATGGGCATGAAGATTAAATTCCCCTCCAGCTGCTGAGTGGGTGCCCACACCTGCGGTGTGTTGAAACAAATCAGCCGGGCGCAGTGGGGGTGACTGGATCCGATGTTGACTGTGCGACAGTCCACGGGGAGACAGAAGACCGCGGGCTCCTGAGTTCTCATTTCAACACCTAGCATAAATTTTCTGGGCGGCTGAAGCGGATGCTGAAAGTGACCCCCCTTGAATGCCATGAGTGCCGCATTAATAGGATGGAAGAATAACTTCTGCATTATTATTTCCTCTCCTTGGGGGTGAAAGCTCGAGGGGGCGACTTTCAGTGCCACGAGCACAAAGGGCGTTACATTATCATTACGTTTAATGGAATATGCCCGCCATTAAATAATAACGGTTGGGCAGCCATGGCAAAGCGATGCATTGTCACTAGGTGAGTTCACCCTTCTCCTCCTGTCCTCTGTGTACCACTCTCATGGTGGGAAAACATCATTTTTAGCTGACTGATTTCATAAGGAAAAAAGGTATCATTTAAAACTTTGACTAATATCTTTATCTCAATTTTTCATCACCAAGGAAATGTCCCAGTGTTTTCCTTTTCTCAAACTAATTTTCAGGGTTTGAACTAAACCTATACTTGGTTCACTGGATTGTCTACACTTTGATTCTCTGACAGTGAGGGGATACTGATAATGTTTATTTTTGTCTCTCGGACTAACAGCAGTTGGGATTTCTTTGTTTTCCGCTGTCCCTGTGATCCGAATGGGCTTTTGGGTATGTTTCACAATTTGGTTGGCTTTGCTTTAAAAATAGACCTAATCTGAGCATAGCACACTTCTCGAATGCACTTTTCTGAGTTATTTGGTCTGTAAGCTCCAAGATCAGTGGACTTAGGGGAGCATTTTTCAACTCCTGAGCTCATCTCCTGAGTGTTTAGCACTTGTAATGATAATGGTTTTAAGGTTTATTACCAATCCTATACGTGGGCTTTGATTTCTGGTGCTTATATATAGTCTGAGTTAAGAGGAATCTAATACATAGGGGAGAGCAGAGCCAGTGGGAATGACCACAACTCGTTAGAGACAGTAGCAAATTTACTACAATGAAGGAATCAATAAGATGCCAGGATCAACTTCAATCAAAACATCCACATAGAGCGTAAAATAGCTGGCGCTAAGAACAGAGATGAAATAGTGGAAAATGTCAATAGTGATAAGCAGGTATTTATCAACAGAACCTGGAGTAGCTTCTGTCAAACCCTTTAAAACCATCAGAATTGATGGATTCCAGAACAGCCAAGGAAAACAGGGATAGCACACCAAGCATAAAATTGAATCCCAGCCAATGGCCCTTTGAAAGTGGACCACTGTTGTTCTGATTGGTAGACAAATGTCAATAAAAGGAAAAACCCTTATGCCAATGTATGAAAAAAGTAACCCTGATTCAAATGCAGAAACTTGCAAGATTTAATCCAGCAGAATGTGACAGGTCTACAATGGTTGTATTGAGCTCAATTGAAAAGTAGCTATTCAATAAAATGTTACATCCTATTAGAGTAGCTGTAGGCCACAAATGGTGATACACCTGGACATTACACCAGTCACAGGCTATATTTAGTCATAAAGAACTAAGTTATGGAAATATCAAGTTTTTTTTTTTTTTTTTTTTTAAATTATTGCATTAACATGCATATTATCTTTTAATGAGTTATTGTATGAGTTTTGTGAGAGTTACTGGCTCTGTCTGTGTGGTTTTTGGATGTACTCCCTGAGTTTGTATGCTTTTTTCCTGATGCTTTGATTTCCTCTCTCAATCCACACAGACCAAAGATGTTTTTGCGTGAACTGGTGACCACAAATTTACCACAGTTGTGTGAATGTGCGATTGAGCGATTGACTGTCCAGCAATGGGCTGGAGACCCATCCAAATTATACTCTGCCTCATACCCTATGCTTCTAGTATTGGCTTCAGACCACCCTGACCCTCTATTAGGACAAACAGCAATAATTCAAAAATAAAAATGTAACAAAATTCTTAATGAGTAGATTGGAAACAAAGAGGGGCGCGGTGGCGCAGTGGGTTGGACCGCAGTCCTGCTCTCCGGTGGGTCTGGGGTTCAAGTCCCGCTTGGGGTGCCTTGCGACGGACTGGCGTCCCGTCCTGGGTGTGTCCCCTCCCTCTCTCCAGCCTTACGCCCTGTGTTGCCGGGTAGGCTCCGGTTCCCCGTGACCCCGTATGGGACAAGCGGTTCTGAAAATGTGTGTGTGTGTGTGTATATTGGAAACATTTAAAATTTAGGTAAGCCGCTGTGGGGGTGCGGTGGTGCAGTGGGTTGGACCACAGTCTTGCTCTCCAGTGGGTCTGGGGTTCAAGTCCCCCTTGGGGTGCCTTGCGACGGACTGGCGTCCCGTCCTGGGTGTGTCCCCTCCCCCTCCAGCCTTATGCCCTGTGTTGCCGGGTAGGCTCCGGTTCCCTGTGACCCCGTATGGGACAAGCGGTTCTGAAAATGTATGTGTGTGTGTGTAAACCGCTGTCCCTTACACTCATGCTTATACTTACTCACATTCCGAAACCTCTTGTGGCATTCTAAAACATACCTCGGAAGCAGGGAGTGCCAGGTCAAGGAGGATACACCCTAGACAGGATGCTAGTTGACCACAGGGTAGTCACATGCACACATTTACATGCTACAGGCAGTTTGGAATCACATAACTTTAGTCTGTGTGAGGAAACCAGAGCATTTGTAGGCAACCTCTGCAAGTATGAGGGAAACATGCAAATTGCACACAGAGTGAGCTGTATACTGAGCGTTCAGTGAGCATGACAAGACCTGCATTATCCAGCAGAAAATTACATAGTAGTGTAAACAAGTCAGGAGAGACTGAATAATATGTCAGCATGGGAAATATAGTGGTTATATATGGGGAAATACTACAAATTTACTTTCTAAAATCCACAATCTAAAAATCGGAATAGGCCATTCATAAATTAATAATACTGAAATAATACTAACACTGACATCTTAAGAAAATTATCCAACTCTGCCTCATTCAAAGCATGTTTAAAAAAAGGGATCATTGCTATGCCTGCTATGTCAGCTATCCGTAATGCCGAATAATAATGTTACTTTATATTTACTGAATTCACCTACAAACAAAATAAAAGCATAGTGCTATTTTTTTTTTTTTAAATCACCACTACCAAGCCTTTTATGCTACAGTAGTGGCTCAGAATTTTCTATAAAACTGAACTGAAAATATTCAAACACTTTGTCACAGATGGGGATTTTTAGGAAGCCTACTGACCATAATGAACTGTAAATACAATGTAAAGAGGCTGTAGAATGGTCTCAAGTAAGTGAGTAAGACTGGGATGCACAGAATTAAAAAAAAAAAAAAAAAAAAAGGTACAAAAAGGCCATGAAAGAGAAGCAAAATAAGTTCCATGCCAATGATCGACTAATCTTACAGGAAGCCGTGCTGCTAAATATACTGGACCAAAGCATTCTCCAAGGCCTGCAGGCGAGCAGCAAATTCCTCAGAAGAGCCAAGCAGCTACAATGACGAGAACAGCAAGAGCTTTGTTTCCCAACATTTCTTGAAGTCACTTCCGAAACAAATCACTCACCTCTGCAATGTCAAGTACAAGGACATGTATCACTCTATTAGTCAACAAAGCAGTCTGTATTATAATGAATAATGAAAAGCAGATCAAATATAATAATAATAATAATAATAATAATAATAATAATAATAATAAAAAATTATTATCATAGTATTAAATGATCATAGAATTAAAATGATTTTAGAAGAAATAGCAAAAACGCATTTCATTAAACTTTTTTGATATGTTTGTTAAATAAGCAGGTCACAGCAAATCTAAATATAACAAACTCTGTGGTCGAAAGTCAATTTATAAATTAAAGACACTTTATTTATAGAAGGGGATTTGAAGTGCTACTTTTTCAAGCACACTGTTTAATCAGCCTTGTTATTTTTATTTCCAGTATTGCAGGATCAATGTTTCCTTTGTCTGAGACCCTGCCAGCAAATGTCATTTCTTTTCATTTCCCATTTCACTTATCTTTAGAAAACTCCTATTCATTTATTGCTGCTTAATTAATATATTATCAGCCCATTAACTGCTTACTTCTGAAGTGGAGAAATTATTCCTTTAATGGTAGTTAAAGTTCCCTATGAAGGCTGAATCATATGTTACATCCAAGAAAAAAAGATATTTTTAAGTCTGAACTCGATGAAAATGACTAAAGGCATCATTTTTATGTGCTTCCAAGGGAAGGGATATTTCTTGGAAACATCTCATTAAATTTGCATCTTCCATTTCAGATGACATTATTGATTTGGATATTTAAAACATTTTCAAGAAAAAAGTAATAAAAAAGTCACTATAATTATTAATAACATCTTCCTTTTAATTAAGAGGAGTTTAACAGTTCAGAATCAGTTCTAGGGATTCATAAATATATATTTAATAATTTCTATTAAGCCTTCTAGTCTATTATTACATTAGGCTGAGGCTGTGTCATAAAATGTTCTCACAATGTAATTCCAGGATGCCCTCAGAATATTATTTCACTGGCTTGCTTTTTAATAACAGATTCATCAGTTGAATGGATACTTCATAGCAAGTGTTAGGAAGTAGGTGTTCTAGACAATGGTTATCACATCGTTTTACCATGATTGGGGGTAAAAAATAGAAATCCTGATATTCTGAATCAACCTAACACCTTTTAAGTTGCAGGCAGACATGAGCCGTCACTAGGTTTGCAAGGTCAAATTTTCTTTGATTTCCCCAGGCTGTCTTCCCTGCTAGGCTCATCTTTGCCATCCAGCACTGACGAACACAGTCTTTGAGCAGTCTGTTAAAGAAAACACGGGAACAGGTGAAACACACCTATTGGGCCGTCAGGAGCCATTGCCTGAGCCCGTGTGATGTTCTTTCACCTTAGCCTCCTCTGTGACTGCCACTGGGTGTCCTGAGCTGATCGGACACCTACAGCATTGGCTCCTTCTGCAGTGCTTTGGATAGTGTCAAACCCCAGACTGATGCCGTCATTGTGCCTAGGTGAATAGAAGGGCAGTACACACCACGGTGGTTAAGGACACAAACGTTGCAGGTTTGAGTTTCGGAGGAGCCCTGCTGGTGTGCCCTTTGGAGCTGCTTTAGTTCAATCGCTCCTCTATAATTTCTCTCTGTATAAGAGGGAAAAATGATTTTTTGGATGGAAATCAAATATCTATAAAATAATTGATCACAATTAATTATATTAATTAAGCACAGCAGCACATACATAGTATGACCATTGATTTCAAAGAGCATATCATTCTGCTTCATAGCTTTAACATTTTTGGTTCATTTTCATTGAGAGCAAAATGAAAGTATACCTGCAGAATTGCGCCGATTGCTTATGTTTTTTTTTTTTCTTTTTGTCCACTTTCTAAACCTGGTTGGGCTGTTTTCTTTTAAATGTAACACTAGTCTTTAGGATTTATTCTGCTTGTCCGATGAGAGTCGTGGTGGTCTGAGACCTATCTCTGATGCAAAGCTAGAATAAACCCTAGAATGGACACCATCTTAGGGCAATCTCACTCACACACACACACACACACACACACACACACACACACACAGACATTCAGTCGTGTGTTCACACAGTATGGGCAAATTACAGTCACAAATTAACCAGAAACATGTCTTTGGACTGTGGGAGGAATGAACACATAGTTTTTAACAAATATTTTCATAAAGTTCATCATAAAAACAAACATACGCTCCACATTAGCTTGAATAAAAAATGAAATGTGAAATGTCAATAGACGGGTGCCAAATACCTGAAAAAGAACAGTGTTTCATTTCAGTCTTTTAAAATAATTAATAACAATAATAAGCAATCAATTCAGTAATAGGGGGTGTGGTGGCGCAGTGGGTTGGACCACAGTCCTGCTCTTCGGTGGGTCTGGGGTTCGAGTCCCGCTTGGGGTGCCTTGTGATGGACTGGTGTCCTGTCCTGGGTGTGTCCCCTCCAGCCTTGTGCCCTGAGTTGCCGGGTTAGGCTCTGGTTCCCTGTGACCCTGTATGGGACAAGCGGTTCTGAAAATGTGTGTGTGTAATTCAGTAATAAATTACTTTCTAATTTACATTTCTGGCACATAATAGAAACATATTTCTGTATCTGATGCCTTACACCTTCAATCTATTGTGTTCAGATCTTGGATTTTCTGGTCTTTGTTCATTTCTTTTACATCTGCATCAGTTCCCATACACAGCACAAGACACACACACATTTTCGGAACTGCATGTCCCATAGGGGGTCGCGGGGAACCGGAGCCTACCCGGTAACACAGGGCGTAAGGCCAGAAGGGGAGGGGACACACCCAGGACGGGACGCCAGTCTGACGCAAGGCACCCCAAGCGGGACTCAAACCCCAGACCCACCAGAGAGCAGAACCCGGTCCAACCCACTGCGCCACCGCACCCCCCAGCAGAAGATATCTGCATTTATTTCTTACTTTCTATTCAAGATTCTCCATTGTTTTCCATTTTTAGATGCTGGCATGCTATTTTGTCAAAACAGTTGTACATAAATCACACACACAGACACACACACACAGACACACACACACACACACACACACACACACACACACACACACAGTATTAAAAAAAAAAAAAGAAAAAAGACAAAAACACAAAACATGAGCTTAAGGGAGACATTGGTTTATTCACTGTGGTGAGCAGAAACAGATTCAATAAGGAGGGAAATAAGCAATTGCTGTCCTCTCAATGCCGGGTATGACAGAGGTGCAGCAACAAAGCTGGAACCTGGTGTCACAATCTGGCACCTCTGAAGCAGTAATGGAAACAAATAACCTGGAGCCTTCTTCTTCTGACAGCTAAGAGTGACAGGATTAGGCAGATAGTGCAAGCTTTGAAGCAGCTGGAGAGCTGAGCAGTGACTGGATGTCCTGCTCATTAAAAACGGAGGTCTTCTGCACTGGATGAAGGGTGCTATCACTACTCTTCGAACTGTGAGAGAACTCACGGCCCAGCTCGGTCACCAGCTCCTCATTGCCCTGCCAACATACACCGCACACACACCCCAACACCCGCTGCTCGCTTTCTGGTTTGCGGTGTCTTGGGACGTCCTTCCTGTTCTGCCAAGCACAGTGGTCGCTGTGATTGAAGTGCAATGCAGTTCCCCCAAGGACAGGGATGTTAGACTGATTGATCTAAGTATAACCTAAGCCCGTCGTAATAAAACTTGTGATAATATTTTCCTTTCATGTTGTTCTTCTGAGTGATATAGTGGTATGTTCAATTAATTTCTACTATGCTGTTTAGGTTCTTAATACTGCATTTCTGAATTTCAGATCATTTTGTCACCCTCAGTTATACTCTAAACTTCTTTCATGAACAAGGAGGCTCTGCATGTCAATCACACATTACTTTTGATTAATTTAAAATGTCTTTTTTTTCTCTGATGCTCACAACCTTCCATACTTTTGAACCCCATCTAAGAAATTGATCTAAATATTCATGATATTTAGTAATGTTTTGAGATGTGACAAGATGGGGGACTTCAAACTTAAGCCAGTATATGTTGGAAACTGTGTTCAGTATTCAGTACAATCAGTCAATAACTAAATGAGAAGTAAAACTTTCATGTGAGATGAGAATACTTTTCAGCTTCCAAAAGTACAGAAGGAGAATGATAGCAGTATAAATACAGCATCCAAGAGAAAATGTACACATGGTCACCTGTAATCTCTTTATAATAGCAGGGAGAATGATTAGTCTTTTTTACATTCTTCAGCACACTGTACTTTGACTCTTGTGCTGCATGCAGAAGTGATTACATGCACATTTATTCATTTAGCAGACACTTTTCTCCAAAGCAACTTCCAATGAACTCCATATAGTGTTATCAGCCTACACACCTTTTTCACCAAGGTGACTTACACTGCTAGATACACTACTTACAGTGGGTCACTCATCCATACTGTGGGAGGGAACCGGAGCACCGGGAGGAAACCCACCCAGACACACGGAGAACATGCATGCCACCATGCCGCCCGTAAATTAACTGTTGTGTAGCTGAGGTATATATCCAAGCAATTTAACAAATTAAGTGAGTGACAATAGCTACATACAGATGTGTACCCACTCATAAAGCAGGACATTCCTACTTGTATTTTTAGGTTGTATTTTACCTTGTTCTTGAGTATTGTTGCAGGAGAATCATTCGAACTGGGGGCCTTGAATTTGCAAGGCAGTGGCCCCAGCCACCACTCTGCCTGCTGATGACACAAGTGTAGGGTTTTCTGCTTCAAAGACAATGTTATACAAACTGATTTCCCACAGTGCACTGCTGTTTACTGTAAAACTATTTTTAACATTTTTTGCAAAAAAAAAAAAAAAAAAAGCAACTGGTGCATCCTCTGGGGGGTATCCATTTAGTTTTTACCGCCTTCAGCTTCCTGGCTAGAACACCCAGTCTCTCTTTTTGAGCTCCTTCTGATATACCTTGCCTGGTTGACCTTCGTTGTAGTTTGCACTGTAATACTTCTGTTTGCTAGTTTTGGTGTCACTTGTAAATTTTCTGGTCGTTTTGTTTTATTTTATTCAGATGGTGCAGTAGTTAGTTAGGACGTTAATGGAAGACTTTATTGTGGTGTTGATACTGGTTTTGTTTCTGAGCTTCATAGAGTTGACCAACTGAAAGATTATACTAGTTAGGTTTCTTTTTGTTATGTTGATGCACCTAGGTTTCTCTTTGTTACTTATGTATGGCTTTCTTATATAGCATCTTTTTACACAAATTCACAATTTTTGCAAGAAACATTAAACACACTTTCTGCTTGTGGCACAAACCGGTGGTTCTGTTTTTTTCATTACAAATAACCAGATGCAAACTTTATGTTAGTCTACCACAATACTGAACAGCTTTGGGGGTGTAACACAATACATTATACACAATAAGTACATGTAGTACACATGGAGATTGCTTGGTTGTTTACAACAGAAAAAACTATACATCCCACTTACTTTTTTTTTGTACTGGAATTAGAAAAATGCATACTGTACAAATATGTGTATGTGTGTGTGTGTGTGTCAGGCAGAGTAAAACCAATTAAACTGGTTTTAGGAGATGTACACGTGTTACACAGGTAGTTCAAAGCAGTGACAACACATTAATTAAATTTAATCGTGTTAGGTCTGTTAAAAAAATGATGGGCTTTATCAACAATGATGAGAAGACTACTGCAATCCTGCAAAATTGGTGATTAAATCTCCCGGGGTTAGTGACAGCCATTTCCAAATATAAATCCTCATGTTCCCCACACAACGCGTTGTTAAACAAAAGTTCAACACAAGAAACACACCCATGAAATTATCCCCAAGATTCTTGAAGACTTAGAACTTATTGTCGAATTTCTGATTTTCACAATATTTTTGTATCCTGTAGTTGGATGAATGGGATCTGTTAATGAGGCATTTTGAAAAGCAGTTTAGCAAAGCCAACAAATTTCTTTCTCTGCTCTTTATAATTTGTCATTCATGACAATCACTGTTGATGATGGTAAGTTCAAATATGTCTTAGGCTATCGCTATTTCTCTGAGGCGATGAGCCACAATGTATGCTTTGAAAAACTGAATTCATATTATAGGCTACAGCTGTAAGTAATCATTTATTAAACTGATGTCATGCACACAACATCAAGTAATGGTTACAAAGCAGCTATCACCTAATAAGATGCTCTTCAAAACTAACACAGCATGTCCAATGGAATAGCTTTGATATGGTTGAAACTGTGAAGGAACTATTATTCAACCCTGGTGCATCCTCACAAAATCTGTAGAGTTAAGTCTAAACAATCACTGCTGCAGGGGAAAGAAAGAAAGAAAGAAAAAAAAAAGCATTTACTGATGCATGATATTTTTAAGCCACACCCAATTAATTCACAATTTGACTAAATGAGTTCATTTCACAGTCTGCTGAACAGTCACATCTCCTAAGTGGAAACAAAATGTAAATTGTACAGCATCTGGAGAAAGATGTAAACCATTATTCTTACAGATTTTCAGATTTTTTATTGTTATTCTGATGGTCTCGTGAGAATCAAAAATTTCTAAACAGATAATCCTTATAGGAATTATCACTACTGAGGTATGCAATATAGATACTCACACACATACTTTTTTGGAAATGTAAGTGTGATCCTGCCATGTGCTTTGGAAAGATGTATTTCTAAGCAGTCAAATATTTGTTAGCACCAGATGACTCTATGGATCTTTAAGTTCTACACAGTCTTGGATGATTTATAAAAATAAGTAAAAGAAAGATTCCAAGTTGACAACCTCATGATGTGTTTACTTTTGTGCATGTTACTCAATGACATAACTACAGACTATGTCACATAAATATTGCACACACACACAGTCTAAACTGCTTGTCCCCTATGGGGTCGCGAGGAGCCAGAGCGTAACCTGGCAACACAGGGCATAAGGCTAGAGAGGGAGGGGACACACCCAGGACAGGACGCTAGTCCGCCGCAAGGCACCCCAAGCGGAACTTGAACCCCAGACCCACCGGAGAGCAGGACTGTGGTCCAACCCACTGAGCCACCACGCCCCCTTATTTACCTTTACATTTACATTTATTCATGAGAGGGAGGTGCCATTCCATTACATCAGAGCCAGAACCAAAAACGTTTGTGCTTTTGATCTTGTGCGTGGGGGCACCAAACAGGCAGAGGTGGAGGAGCATAGCAGTCTGGTTAAGGTGTAGCGAGTGATCAGGTCGACTAGGCAGCATGTCTGTTGAGGGTTTTTGTAGGCCGTTTCCTGAGACCTGAATTTGACGCAGACAGCTATGGGAAGCCACTGCAGAGAGACAAGGAGGGGGGATACATGGGAAGGCTTTGGAAGGTCAAACATGACTCATGGAGCACCATTCTGTATCAAGTGCAGAGGTTTGATGGCAGAGGCCAGAAAGCCAGACAGGGTACAGTTACAGTAGTCAAGATGGGATATCATCATAGCCTGGACCGAGTTGCATAGGATTTGTTCTGAGATAAGGGTGGATCTTCTAGATGTTATGGAGGATGCAGCTGGAGGAACAGGCTGTGTCTTCAAAATGTTGAAAGAAGAACAGACTTGAACTGATCATTACTCCCACGTTCTTAGCCAATAAAGTAGGCAAAACGAGTGAGTTGTCCAGTTTGCTAGAAAGGAGGTGGGACCAGCTGAGAGGTGAAGGATCTCTGTTTTGCAGGGGTTGAATTGTAGGTTGTGATCAGACATTCAGGCAGAGATGTCAAAGAGAGGAATTGTCTGTAGCTTCTGGGAGAAAGGACAGGAAGAGCTGAGTATGGTCGGCACTGCAGTGGGAAAGAATTCATGAGAGGCGATGAGTGGGCCGAGGGAAGAGGTGTATATTGAGAAAAGTAGGGAGCCCAGTACTGAACCCTGTGGAACACCAGTTAGGAGAAGGAGGGGATGATTGCAGAGCCGTACTAGAACACTTGATAGGATCTACCTGATAAGCAGGACTGAAACCATTTTGGTGCAGTTCCATTTATGTCAAGCTGTGAAAGAGAGGGTAGTGGAATCTAATGGCTGACAAAATCTGTGCAAAATCTGCAGACAGGTTAAGGAGGATGAGGACTGAGTAGAGGGAGGCCGCTCTAGCCAACTGGAGACCATCTGATACTGCAAGAAGAGCTGTCTTGGTAGAGGGTTTATCTTTGAATCCAGACTGATCTATCAAGGAGATGATTCTAGGCGAGCAATGCAGGCAGTTGATCACACGTTACCCATTCTAACACAAAATATAGCTCTATAAATATTTACGTGTATATGTTTCCATTAACAAGATGCTGTTGCATGTTTTATAAATATTCCCTGACATATACACATACATATTCTTATAAGCAATATGCGCAATTATACATATGTGGATTCACTGATCCATCAAACCAACACAGCTCATTATACCACATTCAGTGGTTTTCATCTGAACATTTGTGTTACAGGAAAGATGTTTTGTTTTTGGGGGTCATCCTGAACACACACACACACACACACACACATTTTCAGAACCGCTTGTCCCACACAGGGTCACGGGGAACCGGAACCAACCCGGTAACACAGGGCGTAAGGCCGGAGGGGGAGGGGACACACCCAGGACGGGACGCCAGTCCGTCGCAAGGCACCCCAAGCGGGACTCGAACCCCAGACCCACAGGAGAGCAGGACTGCGGTCCAACCCACTGCGCCACCGCACCCCCATCCTGAACACATCCCTGTCATTTCCAGCCAATATTAAGAATGTAGTAAAGGTGACATTCTGTCCTTTGTGCGCCACTGCAAGACACAAATGCATGCCTTTCTAAGGCCAATAATTTTACTCATGTGTGCAATACTTGGACAAGTTATTGTAATACTTTGCACTTCAGACTCTACAATCTCCTGGTGCTGTTACCACAGCTTGGCTGCTTCCGCACACCAGGGCTTGGCAGTCTGCAGTCTGCGTATCCGGTTCTGCGGGTGTTTCGCCAACTTCCCTTTCAGTTTCATAAACGGTACAAAACTGTTCCTCACTCACATATCATTCAATTTCAATAACTGCTTGTTCTGAGCAGGGTTGTGGTGAACTGGAGCTTTTCCCAGAAGCAATGGGCATAGGGCACAGGACACCAGTCCATTGCACAGTAGCCACACACACACAGACACGTACACAGTTACTTACCCATCCAGATACTATGGGCAATTTAAAGTTAACAATTCATCTGAACGGCATGTCTTTGGACTGTGGAAGGAAAACAGAGCACCAAGAGGAAACCCACGAAGACACAGGTAGAACAAGTAAACGTCACACAGACTGAGTACTGACTGAACCCATGTTCTCTTGCAAGACCCAGGCAGTAGCACTAGTAGCTGTGCCACTGTGCCACTGCACTGTAGTACCACTAAACAGTTATTGGTTGTTGTTATGGCAGTTTTTAATGTTGTTTTTGTTATTCATTTAGTTTTTTTTCCCCCCATGTTATTTTACTCCACTACTTATACGTTACTATCAGCTTTTATGTGGTTTTCTCAGAAGCTTTATGTAATCCAAAGTTGCAATCAGAAAACAAACCAACAAAGGATAAATAAATGGAGCTATTGTTTGTTGTTTTACCATATTATACTAGTACTACAGCTAATCAAAGTGACTTATGATTAAAAACAAAGTGGTATGCACCTTAGTCTACTAACCACTTTAACAAGATTTCCGGATGTTACTGTGTACAAAATCAAGTAATTTTTCCATCAGTGTGGTGCAGCAGATTTTAATCTAAGGCTTATTCGTTGCATGTTGATACGGAGATGTCACTTTCTGACTTGGCTTTATGTATCTGCAAAAATCCACAATCTGCCAGCACAGTGATTAGCATGGGTTTGTAGGTCCTGTTTTCCTCGTATATCTACTGGTTTTGTAACTTCTCCCTGTTCATGCGGCACAAAGCACAAAAAAAAAAAAAAAAAAATCCAATCTTCTTTCATGTAGGTGTCGAATAAAAGGAAAACTTCTGTGTTTTGTTTTGCTGATTGTTTGCTTGTTCTCAAGGTAGACCTCTTGATAGGCTATGTTTGCTCTCTGGCTAAGCGTGCTGTTTGCCAATAGATTTGTGATAGATTCCCATTCTGCCAGCTGTGCACAGAGGTAGCCAAGCCATGTTTTTTCTACCTGTTATATTCCTGTTCCTTTCTGGAACACACACACGCACATTTTCGGAACCGCTCGTCCCATACGGGGTCACAGGGAACCGGAGCCTACCCAGCAACACAGGGCATAAGGCCGGAGGGGGAGGAAACACACCCAGGACGGGACGCCAGTCCGTCACAAGGCACCCCAAGCGGGACTCGAACCCCAGACCCACTGCGCCACTGCGCCACCGCACCCCCCTTTCCTTTCTGGAACATTGTTAGTATAAAATGTTTTCTTGATGTGCTTGGAAACAAGATTAAGCATTTTTATTTTAAAGCCATTACTAAACAATCATTTTAGAGACTACAATAATCATTCTTCTGCTGTTTTCATTTGTATTGCTAAAATATTGAAACTATCAGAACGAGCTTTATTGCCAAGTATGTTCACACATACAAGGAATTTGTCTTGGTGACAGAAACTTCCACAGCACAGACAGAATGACAGTGACAAGACACAGATGAGAAGATAAAAAGAATTTGGCAGCGGTGCACTACGGTCTCTATATAATAATAATAATAATAATAATAATAATAATAATAATAATAATAATAATAATAGTAATAATAATAATAAGAATAATTTTTAAATCAATTGTGACCAATGAGTAAGCACAGTTATTGTATATAAAAACCAAACACATAAAATATAAAGTGTTCTGTATCAAGGTTAATATATATAATAATAATACACACACACACACACACACACACACACACACACACACACACACACACACGTGCACATGCTGAAACCGCTTGTCGGAAGCGGGGGTCATGATGAGCCAGAGCCTAACCCAGCAACGCAGGATGTAGGGCTGGAGGGGGAGTGGACACAATCAGGATAGGACACCAGTCCATCGCAAGGAAGCCCAAGCAGGACTCAAACCCCAGACCCACCAGAGAGCAGGACTTGGCCAAACTTGCTGTGCCACCTTGCCCCTCCCACTTTGATAATACTATTTACTGAATTATATTTCAGAGCTTGGGGGGTGCGGTGGCGCAGTGGGTTGGACCACAGTCCTCCTCTCCGGTGGGTCTGGGGTTCGAGTCCCGCTTGGGGTGCCTTGCGACGGACTGGCGTCCCGTCCTGGGTGTGTCCCCTCCCCCTCCGGCCTTACGCCCTGTGTTGCCGGGTAGGCTCTGGTTCCCCGTGACCCCGTATGGGACAAGCGGTTCTGAAAATGTGTGTGTGTGTGTGTATTTCAGAGCTTGTCACAGTATTTGCATAAGTAATACTTACCTGTAAACCTTAATTTGATTTGAGACAGAACTTAATGATTTAAGTTCAGTTGGTCATCTATGACATTGTTACAACTTGATAGGAATTATTAAATAAACAGAGATAATAATATAAAAAGTTACCTGGTCTTCAGCATTTAACTGAATAATACGTGTTATAGCATGTGTTATTTGTGTTTAAAGGTCAATAAGAACATTGATCTTAAAGTGAACATTTTCTATGGATTTTTTTGTGATTATCTATTGGCTAAAACATCAACTCAACCTCCACAGTGTTTTACTAGTATTCATCAGTGTTTTCCTGACATTTATCATATGAAAGGTCAAATGTATTGCGTCTAGGCATTACACAGATTACTGACTGATGTAAGAAATGTCACAGATTTTGAGATGCATTTTGTAATGCTGCTCTTGTACACTCACTCACTCACTCACTCACTCACTCACTCACTCACTCACTACCCTTAACCACTTGTCCATTTCAAGATCATGGTAGTCTGGAGCCTATACTGGCAGTACAAGGGTAAATACAGTTCACTCTGTTAATCGATGAGCCTAATTAGTGTGGGTCACCAATAAACCAATAACTGTTAAAATCGCTCCTCATCTATGGTAGTACTGGTACTTGTTTGCATGTTATTTGCTTTAATGTTGACATGGAAAAAAAAAGAAAATAGAATCTGAACACCAAAAAATGATTAACCAGACATTTTTTTTTTCTCTAATATTATGATATGATTTCTGTATCTCCATTTTTTTCTTTCGTTATATATAAATTTGTCTTTATATGGAAGGTGTACATATCTGACATTTTTTGCTGTACCATTGCTCCATTTCAAAGAAGATCCTTGTATCTATGGACCTGCCTTAACATTAATTGATGACAGTGACCTTTTCAACATTTGGCATGCACATTGATTTTATGCGTTTGCGAATCAGATTGCTTGGGTGTAAATAAAAATAAATAACAGCAAAATAAACAAATGTAGAAAAATCTTGTAAAGTCCATCCAGTGCTGGGGTGAAATAGGAAAAAAAAACGATGTACTTAGTGAAAAGGCTTATATCTGAAAACAATCAAAAAAAAAAAAAAAACATTGCCAACCACCAATAGCCCCTGTCAAATTATGAAAATGTGTATATGGCTTCTTTTCCCATCTGATGAATTGCGTATCGGGTGGTGTGATATACAGATATTATATATATTTGCAAATAATATATATTGCAAATTTAGAACACCTTAATTTTTGCAATGACTGCATAACATACAAAGTTTGGTGCATTAAGATAAGCCATAGAAACAAGAGAAGGCAAACTATAATTGTTCTCTTCTTACAAGCATTTTTTTCTAGACTTGTGATTTGAAACCCCTCCCAAGCTCCCCCCCCCCCCCCCCCCAAAAAAAAAAAGGCTTAGTTGGATTGTTTCCACAAGAATTTTCTGTGACCTGAGCATGCTTCAGAGTGTGGTTGAGAGCAGGGTTAAGCTGGATATACCACCCACACGTGCACTGTCAGCCATGATATAAAACCTCTGTAGGGCCACTTGCCTTTGCATCTTGGCGAACTGTGAAGGTTGAGGAACCAAAATCTTATCGTTTTGTCCAGGAGAAGGCTGTTCCTACTACAATCCTAGCAGGACCTAGCACAATCCTAGCACGTGGGTGACAGCACAGATGGTACTCGCAGCCTTCGGCATGGTTCATCCTACCCAGAATGCCAGCAAGGAAAGAGGGGGTGGTGTGGCAACCGCTGCATGTGAGTAGCTGGCTGGAAACAGGGATTGGAGATGGAACGCAAATGTGCAGATACCTGGCCTGTTTCAAACAAGTGTAACTGAGAACGTTCAGACAGCCCAAGCACCATGTTTGGAAAGGGAAGAGATATAACTGGGGTTGGAGGGTTCAGCACTGCGGTGGGCTGCCTGTTACCCCCAGTAGAGAGGAACTGCTTACTCTACTAAGTAGATCTCACAGGTGCCAACTGCACTATTGAGAGAATATCCTGGGTGGTATTTGTATATAATTTTTTAAATGAATTGTATGGATGAATTCACAAGTACTCTAAAGATTTTTTACATTAATTCATTTAACTGAGCTGTTCATCAAAAGCAGTTTAAAATGTCAAAATTCTTACAAATGTTTACCCAGTTACACAGCAAGGTCACGTACTGCTACCCTTCGAGTACAAAGGTTCTGCAGCTGACCACTATGCTACTGCTATATGTCACTAAAAAACTAACTATTGTAGAAATTATAGTTAAAATGTTATAAGGCCAGCACTCACAGAAGTAACTGTAGTTTTTATATAACGTGAACTCAAAAGTAATAATCAAACACAAACTCGTTTTGGCCAAGGACCTTCCAAAGTCTGTGGAACCATTAGTGAAAAATAATTTAAAGAAAAACGCTGTCATGTGATGCATAATGCAGAAATTACAGCTAAAAATTATATTATGAAATTATAATATTGCTTTGTTTATGCTGCACTGTAACAATTTTAAATAAAAGTGAAGCAAAGAGCATATTACAGTAGTTCCCTCTACAAGCAGAGATTTTAACTTCCTTCCATGTTGTTTTCATTAGAGACACGCTGAGAAGAAATGCACTTTGTTGTTGCTGCTTCTGGCTCTATCGTCAGATGAGATCCTCTCTTCAGCGGGTGATTCTGCACTGCGCAGAACACCTTCTGAAAGGTGTGCCAACTGGCTTCCCCAGGCTTAGTTCAAAAAAGCAGCTTGTCCATGGGCTCTGCCAGCTGCCTAACCACACTGCAAGGATTTTTTTTTTTTTTTCTTATTTTTGTCCCCCTCACATCCACAAGCCATGGGTCCGAACACCGAAACAGGTCTACAAAGCCTCTTGCTGCAAAATTTGTGTGTTGAAACAAAAACTCTCTGCAGGCTCTTGCCCATGAAGAGTTTACACTTGAGGAGTCCTTTTACAGATTCTGCATCCATCCTCACTTTCAATGAGGCCTTCAGCTTCAGCTCTGGGATATTTCTCCTCATATTTCTTTAGATGTCAAGATTAGTCCTCCTTGTTCATTGGTGACTGGGGGGGGGAAGGTACATATTTTGTTTGATATGTGCTCTGATTTCCTAATTTGTCATCCCAAAACAAACTGAATACATTCTGAATACAATCTTAAGCTTCCATCAGAACTTTCAATGACCGTTTGTAAAATGCAGGTTATTAAAATTACAATACTTTCAAATTTTTGAAGTAGCTATCTACAGTATACTTATAACTTTCAATCTCACATCTTCACCAGCAATGTACTTTAGAAAACTAAAAGTATTTTGGTTTGTTCATTACAACCAATATTTTGCTTATCATAGAAAAAATTTAAACTGTTTTGTTAAAACCCAAGCTGCAGAAATACTGCAGAAAATAGATTATTTCAATGTTTAATGCAAGAATTATATTTTAAAATGTTTATTTTACTGTTGGTGTATTATTGTGGATACACAATTGTTAAACGCTCCAAAATAAATTGCCTAATGATTACACAGATCATAAAATGAACTGAAATCAGCATTATTGACCACCAGTGCTGTGAAAAAAGAAAATTGGAATACCCTCTAAGCACTGCCTAAAAACACTACCTGGCATAAACAGCACACTGAACTATTGGCTCATTCAGTTCTCGGCAGAGTTAAAATAATGGTAGCTAGATCACTGCCAGCAGTTGTCCCAGTGCAGTTTGGTCTGGTCACAGACACAATAGAACAAATGCACATTCCCATGGTCAATTATCAATGTGCAACTCAGGCATGTATTTTCTAATATAATTTTACTTAAATGGCTCAGTTATGCTTGATACATCCTGATTCCTAAAGTGGTGGTCGAAAAATGAAATATAGTGAGGTCAGTGCTAGAAAGTGTTTCTATTCAGTACAGACTTCCTTAATAAGGCCTGAAAATCATGAATATGACTTTTGCTAAAGTATATCTCTTACCAAGTAAATAATTCTGCAAAAGGCAATAGATATTCAGTTATGCAAGTTTTGGTGAAGGAAATTCAAGCGATATAGGCTATTGAGGTGAATTGTATTTTCACCTTGATGTCTTTGCAAGTACAACTAAGTTCAAACACAAGCAGTGAAGGTGGTAAGGTCATCACTCAAGATTAAATCATTCTCAAGAAAATGATTGATTAACTTGATGATGATGAATTTCTGAAACCATGCCATATTTCACATGCACTTTCTATATATTGCAGGCTTGCCTCCTTAAGAATGTCTGCATGAGGTATAACCTTCTTTTTCTGTAGTTCACTTCCAATAAATAATTTTTTTTTGGGAAATGTGAGAACAGCTATGTATAAATTGTTTAAATAGGATGCACTGAATGAAAAAAAAAAATCAACAAACAATGTTGACAATAGCGAAACTTTGTTGCTTCATTTTCAGAAGGGGGAATGACACTAGTCTGATAATGTTACACATAGGGGCCAAACACTAGTAGGACACTAGTTCGGGATCTGTATGTTGTAGCTTGAGGGGCAAAGCAATACTCGTGGTCAGGGACAGGTGGGGATCCAGAATCAAGGCGCAAACTTTGTTCTGAACAATGATCTTAGGTCATGGTTGATGAGGCGAGGCAAAAGTCAAAACCACGGGAAGCAGGGTTTGGGACAAGGAGGTGGAGGAAGGAGCAAGAAAGGGTGCTAGGCGAAGGTCAGGCAAGCTGAAGATGAAGGTCGAGAACTCAATTGTGGAGGTTCTGTCTACCAGATTTCACAACCTGGGAGTGGTGGAATGGCACTCCGTAAATCCTGCCCTGCTGATTACAGCCAGGTGCTTGTGTTTGGGGTGTGACAGATAACTTGTCAGCCATCAATGGCTAGAAGACTTGGGTATTCTGGGTAACATAGTTGGATATATGTATTACAGGCTACACAAAATGTATTTAAATTCTGGCAATAAACAGAAATACCCCAAAAGTTGTGTCTGATTTTATTTGAAATGTCTTGAAAGTGCTACGTAAATATTAAATTAGTATATACTTAAAGTAAACCAAAGGATATTACTCTAAATGCAGTTTTTTACCAAAAAAAGATCTTGGATTTTTTTTTTTTTTTTTTGTTTTTGTAAACATGTCAGTTCTGTACATTTTAGCTTTTAGGGGAGAAAAGCAACTAAACTCATTGTTTTCAGAGCATGGATGGTATATTTCTTTCCACTGTGCAAGGTTACTTGAATTTTGTCATGAATATTTAATGCTTGATAGGGTGGTGGGCTTAGGGTGGCCAGGCACAGTTTAATATTGGCAGTGGCTTTTATTGCCTTGGGGAATTCCCATGGAAGCATTTAAGCACTTTAGTTTATTTAGACTGCAACATTCCTTTCCTGTGTTATAACCTTATTTATTATTATAACTGAAAATATAAAATGTCTTCTATGTTTTTTCCCCTTAGAACTGAAGTCCCAAGCTATGTTCCTTGAGGTGTGCATTACCAAAAATATGTGATGTGCAAAAATTTCACACTATAAAATGTGTAAAAACCTTATAAACTATGTATAGTATTCTCACAACAGAGCACAAAACAAACAAATAAATAAATGCAATTACTGAACTGTTTTTACTTTGTTTTTTATCCATTACTGTAGCATAAAATGTTAAGTCTCAGTGCTTTCAAAACTGTTTCATTTCCGTGTGATTAATCAGAAATCACCACATAAATAATTAATTTTGCGGCCAGTCAAAAAACGGCTCCCTCAGTGCAACATCTGGTGTTTTCTTTATGAGCTTTAGAAGGACTTGGTCATTGGTGCCAGACTGTGTAAAACATGCTTTCTAGACGTCAGTGAAACAAAAGGAGCATTACTTAAGTATATTGTGGGATTCTGTGTAATTAGTTTTTTTTTTTTTTTCCATCACAGAACAGCACACTGTATTGTTGTGGAACTGGGTACATGCACACACTACTGGGGAGATGCTGATTGCCTTAACACCAGCCAGAGAGTCAATTAAACAGGGTCTGACTCATATGCCTGATTTCAGTCAATGTGTTGTTTGGATGATGGGGCCAATGAATGAGATGGCAGGTGTGAGGAGAAAAAGAAGTCAGCTTGGGTAGTACTAACAGGAAAGTTGTGTTTGGTCAAAGAATTTTTCAACAGAGTTGGGAAGCAAGTGAATAAATTTTAGGAGATACATACTCTGACTTATTATCAGAAGTGCATCTTTGACTGACTGCATCACTGATTTATTTGGTCACATGGGAATTAACTCTTTGCTCATATCTGAGCAAACCTCCGCTTGCTGGATTTCATTAAGTAGTAAACAGAAGGAAGAGATGTGAAACAGAGCTCAGGAAACGTAATTATAAATCGTGAAAATAATTTAAATAGGATGAATAGGAAAAAAATGGAGCTAATACAGCAGAGCAATTTTTCTGAAGGCTGCGCTAGTGTATATTCAGTTAAACATTTATGAAATAAACATTCTCTCTTTCCCTGTAGCACTGTTCCTTAGGCTCTAAATGAGCTTGTTCCTATGGTGACATTGCCCTTGGAGCTTGTCCTTAGAGCATGGTGGATTTATGAGGATTAAGAAAATGTAGTACAGAAGTATGTGTCAAACCTCCTCCATGGCGTTTCCTCCTCTTAGGCATATTTGAACACATTTAATTTGTCAAAACATACTTTGATTCCAGGCTTTAGAAAAAGAAAAAAAGACACAAATATAATAATTTTAAAATGCTTAAGCACTAGTACAAAGGATTATGTAGTTTAGGTGATTCTAATTGTGAGGACAAAGCCATCTTTTTTGTGATTGCTTGTGTATCAGACTTTTAAATATAGCCATCAGATCTAAGTACACAAGTATTTAACGACAGTACTTTGGTCACTCCCAGCTAACTGTCTTTTTCAAAGATTTACTCTCTGTATGGCAATTTGCGGTTGAAAATTAATATTATTTAATGCAACTTGAGAATGTGTTGGTGTTTGCTACTGAATATAACATTATAGTGCAAATAAATACTGAAAACGCTAAAGAAGGAGGAAAAGAGTCACATTCATTATTACAGATTATATACTTGCTTTTCACATGTGGATTGTGTTGCCTGTTTACTGTAAAGTAAAATTTCTTCAAGTTACATACTGACATATGCAGTTACAATGAAAATTATATCACTGAAAAAGTGTAGATGGTAAAACTGGATTAAAGTGTTATTATAACACTGAATGTTGTTTCCTGTTTCTCCATAGCTGTTTTGTCACACCATTTCTCAGCATTCTTGCATCCATTAGTGGCATTTTGACAGTTTTAGTAAAACTTTCTGACAAAATGCTAAGATCAATAATCTTATTAATGGGGCAATTTTGAGAAATGCCGCTTCGTCTACATTCCTCACGAATTGTTATCTGTTACTATGTATGTGATTCAGGGCAATATTTTCTTGACAGGTTTAAAAGGTATAAAAAACATTGAAACTGAAACCATTTCCAGTAATGAAAGAGAAGAAAGTGTATCTCTCTAAGGGCAGTGAAGAAGCATTTCCTGCACTTAGGAAGATTAATGTTAAGTTCATGAATGACCTTGTCATATTGCAAGGAAATGGGTTTTGTGAGCAAGGTCTTATCTGACAGATGGCCATGCAATGCTTTTGTGTCCCATCTTCCTTCATTTACTCAGCAAATCAATAAAATTTCCTCTAATATAGCGCCTTTTCAATGGCTTACCACAGGTGCCCGGGGAATCGTGATTGAACAAACGCTTTGGTTAAACTAAATGTATACTAGGCTATTAGACTAATAAATGCAGAATATCAAATGATTCAGCAAGTCTAATTTGATTCAATTTGATATAGCTTGATCATGGAGGGAATTTCACATCCAGGTTATTCTAATGAAAGAATACTTTTTTTTTTTTTTTTTAAATCCTATGAGGCAAAGCAAAAAAAAAAAAAAAAAGTGTTTCTGGAATAATACTATTGCTATTTCTTCAAGGTTTTGTTCTTACTGTGACCAAACTATGATACACAGACAAAATCAAAATCAATAATTTGCAATATTCTGTTTAATACATGTGAAAATGACCTGTTTCAAAAATATGAGTAGTTTCTTTCTCCCACATCTATAGCTAACACATAACAGCAAATATTGTTTTATTACTTTAGTAGTGGTTTATTAAAAAGCAGCTTTTACTACTGAAGAGCAAAATGTAAAATAAACAATAATAGAATAAAATGAAAGAGTTACACCAGTGTTTCTAGTATCTGCTGAAGTTGAGGATCAATGACAAAGGTATTTTAAAAATAGACTGACCTCCAAAATTCGAAAGGACAAGCTAAATTTTATGTCACAGCTGAGAGCTTCTGTTTGGAGTCCTGACAGACAGATAATCCGTTGGTTTAAACTTGGCAAATATTGATTTGTGTGGCCCACTGTGGCTTGTCTCAAGACCTGGAGTTGTGGGGAATGGATTACTAGAGAGGTCTGGGAAGGAGGAGAAATCTTGAACACCAAAAGTGATAATACCACATTAGCACCATTCTGCATGCTTTTATTTTTCTTTATTTTTTTTTTTTTTTTTTTTTTTTTGGGGGGGGTGGTGTTGTTTGTTGCTGAAACTTTTCGCCCTAGTAAAAATATACCAACTTTTGTAACAGCTTCATGTCGTGAAAATCAGTATGATTGATCAAGTTGGAACTATGTACATTGCTAATTCATGAAATAGGCATTAAAATTTGCATCAAGAAGTAAGAACGACATGGTAAAGCATTAAAAAGTGAAGAGGACTGTTACTATGAAAATGACATTGGGAGCATTGTGCTGAAATTAAGATACAGTACCTTTCAAAGTTTTAAAGTTCGTAAGTCTTGACATTTTTTAAACGTAATAATGTGTTTTCTAATAATTAAGTTTTCCTTTGTTTAAGTTGCTAAATTAAATTGGTTAACTTGTTATCCTCATTTTATTCATCAGCACAGTAAAAACTGAGCACCAGTGTATTGTATATAAAGCTTTGTATTTCTTTCCTATTGTCAGCTGTCAGAATGTACAGTACAAAATGTACAAATTCCTTTGCTGTCTAACTATGATGCACCTTTACATTTAAAAGTGAAACTTCAGGGCTGTGTCCCAGTGGAAAATATTGAATCAGAAGAAGAAAAAACTTTCATTTATACTTTCCGTTGCTTCTGAAGCAGAAATCTCCCATGCAAGGAAAACATAAATGCTCGATTTTATCCAAGAGACTGAAAAGATGCAACGTGAATAAAATCAAAGACACATGACAGAAGAAGGCTATAGAGTGAAACATACATCTGAAAAGGACAGAAATGAATTTTCCTCTGAGTATCTAATGCAAATCTAAAAGTGTGCTGAACACGCACACACATATAATAGATAATACTTATTCTAGATAATACATTTTAAAAACGTCTGTAAAGATTTTGTTAAATGTTCCTCAACATGAATTTAGCAAAATTTCAGAATATTGTCATTGCCATCAGTCTGCTGTTTTTTGCAAACAAAATCATTTGTTTACAGCCCAAAAGCATTTGTTTACAGCACAGTGACTTAAGATTTGCTGTGGTATAAAACCAAAGCAATGCTTGATTTTCCCCAACTGGGCATCATCAATTTTGTTCCTTCCATTCTCTTCTGATGTTAAAGACTCTGTCATTCCACTTTTGTTTTTTTTTTTTTTTTTTTTTTTTGTTTTAAACAAAAAAATCTTCTTTTTGGACCTCAAGAAGTTTTTTTTTTTATTATTATTATTATTTTTTTTGCAAGCCATTCCGGTGGCTGTTTGATTATATTTTCTACAGCCTGTCCATTGTTCTGTGGCATAAAGAGGGGAATATACATATATATATATATATATATATATATATATATATATATATACACACACACACACACACACATTTTCTGAACTGCTTGTCCCATACAGGGTCACGGGGAGCCGGAGCCTACCCAGCAACACAGGGCATAAGGCCAGAGGGGGAGGGGACACACCCAGGATGGGACGCCAGTCCGCCGCAAGGCACTCCAAGCAGGACTCGAACCCCAGACCCACCACAGAGCAGGACCTGGTCCAACCCACTGTGCCACCGCCCCCCCTTTTATATATATATATATATATATATATATATATATATATATATATATATATATATATATATATATATCTTTCGTACAGCACTGTCATCTATCCATGGATGCAAGAGCTCTAAAGTCCATACACTTATAAAGTGACTTCTAAATAGTTTCTAAATTTTGCCACACTGATCTTCCTGCACATCCCCTCAGTGTTAGGAGGGATTTACCCAGTTCAACAATACACTTTACTATTCTTAGAACAAAAAGAGCCATTTGGTTTTGTTCCACTGCAGCACAAAACTGTCAGAAATGTAGAAATTCCCAGGACCATACATATGATCTTGTTGCTGCCGGTTGTCTACTTGGGTGAAAAAAAAGGAGGATACAAAATGATACATGATCATATTAAAGAGAGTTTGCACTTCTTATAAATAATGTCACAGAGAAGAGTTCACTCACAATTTGCTCAATTAGTAAGCTGCGGCAGCTAAATGCAATAGAGGTTGACATGATTAAAATGGCCACATCAACACCGCCTCATGCATTATTTTCCACTGCGCAGCCTGTCATAATTTATTCCGTGTATGTGTACGCATGCAAGGAATATTACGTCCTCAGACCAAGCGTTCATTTACATAAAAACAACCTGCAACAAAACCCTTGTATAATTGGACTGCTCTTTGTGTGGTGAAAATTATGTAGGAATGAGAATGCATGTCCTACAGAAGATGCTCACAAAGGAGCAGATACTAGGCTCAGAGCTGGATGTCTTTTAATTGTGAACTGTGGTGAGGGGGACTGCAAGCTGAATCCTCTTCCACTTTCCCAAAGTACTGGGGTTAGAGCTACACAGTCAGTCAGTTTCTGGCTGGCATTTTTCAAAGACCCTTTGATGAATGGGGCTGAGTGATTTTCAAGGACCCCAGTTTGCTTCTCTAGAGTAAAAGGAAAATGGAGCACAACCTTGCAATCTATTTTACTCTGACCGTATTCTAGTGTGACTGCAGAGCTGCAAGTGTAGCTGCTCGTTTTCCGAGGTGTTTCACACAGTGCTGTTGGCTTTCTGTACAACTCGCATTACACTCAAACAGAAAGATATGCTGAAAAGTAAACAAGCACCAGTAGTCCATTTCTATGGTATATTTTGGCATGCTGGAAAAGGGTTTACATTGCTAGTTAAAGGAAATCTGTAGAATTACAGGTCTCATTGTGCCATTACTTCCATTTAGGACATCTGGTAGTGTAGTTGTTAGTGCTACTGCTTCCTGATCCAAAGGTTGTAGGTTTGATCCCCACCTCTTGCTGTAGTACCCTTGAGCAAGGTACTTACCCTAAATTTGCTCCAATGAAATTACCCAGCTGTATAAATAGATAAATAATTGGAAATACCTTAACATTGTTAGTTGCTTTTGAGAAAAACGTCAGCTAAATAAACAAATATGAATTTGTATTTATTCAGTGCCTCAGGAAGTCACTGAATGGATCCATAAATATTGCAAGTAAAGAAAAATGCACGCATTACATCAAGAAAAATAATTCCTGGTTTGTCTTGGTTCTTCTGTTGTAGAGTTCGTGTACGGCTATTTTTATAGTGAAAAATCATAGTCTGGGCATCGCATTGCGGTCAGAAGTCTAAGAGTTGTTTTACAAATCAATATGTTTTGCCACCCATGTCAAGTGATCCGAGACCTAGAGCTGCCCTCATGCTTACTCCGCTCCTGATCTTTTGACCCCCTGCCACCCCCAGGAATAGAGCTCAAATTTTATTCATTAATTTGGGTCACCTTCTCAATATCAACAACCAACAACCAACTCTGGATGAGGTTTATGAAAGACTCAAACCAAAACAAAAACAACACTAACAGTGAAAATACATTAAAAAATAAATAAAATAAATAAAAACTTGAATCAAAACAAATGTTATTATTGCACCTGATACTTTTCACGATGTTGTGTGTGTTTTCTTCAAGCTTGGGTCCTCTACCAGAGACATTGGAGTTTGAGGGTGCTGGGCAGTATCTTAGCTGGATCCTGGGATTCCTGCCTTCTGTGCACATGTATCAATTATTTTATTTGCTAATAAATATCCAGACAACCTCGATCTTCTCATTCTCCTTCTTTCTGATATTGTTATCATTTGGGATTGTTACATCTATCAGAATTGCCCTCTTCTGCTCCTTGTCGACCACGACCATGTCTGGGTTGGTTGGCCAGCAACTGTTTGTCAGTCTGGAACTTGAAGTCAAATAGGAAGTGTAGCTCTGCTGTTTTCAACAACCTTTGATGATGTCTCCCTTTGGACTTGGGGACTTCCAGTCCATATTCTGCAGAGATGTTCCTGTACACTATCCCAGCCACTTGTTATGTCTCTCAGTATACGTTGTCCCAGCTTGCATCTTACACCCTTCTACTGTGTGTGTGACTGTTCCAGGTACATCTTTGCACAGCCTGCACCTTGGGTCCTGTCTGCTATGGTAGACCCTGAGCTCTATGGATCTGGTGCTTACAGCCTACTCTTGTGCTGTCATGGTCAGAGCCTCTGTGTTGTCCTTCAAACCAGCCTTTTCCAACTACTGGTAGGATTTCTTGATGGCAGAGCCAATGGAGGGGTTTGGTCTTCCATGATATTTCCTTATCTTCCTTATCACCCTCTGTTTTCTGTTGCCTGGGACACTCACTTAGCAGTTTTTCCTGGTGCACCAGCTTCCTGATATACTCTTGGATGCTGCTTGCTTCATCCTTTATAGTGACTCTGACACTCACTGACCCCCCCCCCCCCCCCCCAAAGTGCTGGACTTCAGGTGGAACCCTCCATGCATTGTGAAGTGCTTTCATGTCTTTACATCTGTGGCATCTATCTCCTCTTGTGGCCAGCTTATTATTCCAGTGGGGTATCTGATGACTGGTAGGGTATACATGTTGATGGCTTGGATCTTATTTCTACCATCTAACTGGCTTCTCTGGACCTGCCTTACTCTCTGGAGGTATTTGGTTGTGGCTGACCTCTTTGCTGCCTTCTCATGGTTCCCATTGACCTGTGGGATGCCAATGTACTTGTAGCTGTCCTGTATGTCTGCAGTTCTGCCTTCTGGTAACCCCACTCCTTCAGTTCTGATCACATTCTCTCTGTATATTATACACCATATACAGTAGTCTGTATATCTACAGACACACATACACACACACACACACACGCATGTATATACAGACACACTTATCTTTACTGTGGTTGATGAAGCAATAGATTTACCCAAATGTAATGTAGGTAAATACACACACACACACACTTTCAGAACCGCTCGTCCCATACAGGGTCACGGGGAACCGGAGCCTATCCAGTAACACAGGGCGTAAGGCCGAAGGGGGAGAGGACACACCCAGGACGGGACGCCAGTCCGTCGCAAGGCACCCCAAGCGGGACTCGAACCCCAGACCCACCGGAGAGCAAGACTGTGGTCCAACCCACTGCGCCACCACGCCCCTGTAGGTAAATAATCTAGAAAAAAAAAATCTTTGTAGATTAAATCTAGCTTTTTTAAAGTATATACATATATCTTCCATCATTTATTAATACACACACACACACACACACACACACACACACATTTTCAGAACTGCTTGTCCCAAACGGGGGTAACGGGGAACCGGAGCCTGACCCGGTAACACAGGGCATAAGGCCGGAGGGGGAGGGGACACACCCAGGACGGGACGCCAGTCCGTCGCAAGGCACCCCAAGCGGGACTCGAACCCCAGACCCACCGGAGAGCAAGACTGTGGTCCAACCCACTGCGCCACCACGCCCCTGTAGGTAAATAATCTAGAAAAAAAAAATCTTTGTAGATTAAATCTAGCTTTTTTAAAGTATATACATATATCTTCCATCATTTATTAATACACACACACACACACACACACACACACACACACATTTTCAGAACTGCTTGTCCCAAACGGGGGTAACGGGGAACCGGAGCCTAACCCGGTAACACAGGGCGTAAGGCCGGAGGGGGAGGGGACACACCCAGGACAGGACGCCAGTCCGTCGCAAGGCACCCCAAGCGGGACTCAAACCCCAGACCCACCGGAGAGCAGGACTGTGGTCCAACCCACTGCGCCACCGCACCCCCTCATTTATTAATATAAGTTAAAAAAAATATTGAAATATTAATAGAAGCTACTGCACATGGGTTTTTCAAGTAACTTGTGTCCCAGCCACTGCATGCTCGGTGGTAGAGGGCTAACTTTACTCAGTGCAAAGCATACAGTTATAGGAGTTCTTGCTTTTATGACTGAAAAGACTGTTATACCGAACCTAGCTTGTGCATGGACTCTCACTTCAGTGATACTGAAATAGTGCTCAGCTGGCATTTCCTAAAAGAATTACTTGAGAGATAGTAAATAAATGCCCCTCCCCATACAAATCCGTATTAAGGAGTTAGCCATGATAGCTGCCGTAGTGCTCCAAAATAATCTGTGGAAAAGCTACTTGACCAATTTTTGCTTGGTCAAGCACACAGAAGATTGTAGGACTGGAAGTTTGGGGGGCATTATCCTCCATTGAGGCTGCCCTGCAGGTCTTGAATTATTTGTGCTGGTGTAAGTAATTATTGAGAGTCAGTCACCATTATAGCTCATGTGGCCAGTGGACATAAAGAAAAACTAAAATTTGCTTAGTCTGTTATTTCTTGTTTTTATTGTTCTTATTCTTGACAACTATAATAATAAGGTTGCTTATCTTAGACTTTTATTCATACTGGCATCCAGATTTTTTTTTTTTTTTTTTCCACTGAAGTTAACCTCAAGGGTACTATAGTAAAGCTCCACTTTCCCTGATGTGTCTTAGCCCAGAAACTCAGTCTGTATCCCTCATCACTGTCGTAAATCACAATGGTTGGAACAGCCAACTGGCACAGCTCTTGTCCTGGTCAGGGTCATGGTGGTCTAGAGCCTATCCCAAACATGCAAACTCCACACAGACTGAGCCAGACTTGAACCTACACCAAAGCAGGTTTGGCCACTGTGCCCGTAACTAGAAGACCATATTTTAATTTATCTAATTAAGTGTAAGTGACAATCCCGTTACAACAGTATTCATTTTCAACAAATAAACATTTTTCTTGACAAGTTCATTCTTATTACTTGATACACTTCCTATAGCTCTGAAAGAGATAGGTATATGACAAGCCTAATTGTCTATCTATGCCCCTCAAGGGATTAAGAAGAATACTTGTAAAGTTATTCCTTGCAACACAAAAAAAAAAAAAAAAAACATAATATAAATCCACTTTAAATGCTGGCATAATATTTCTAAGGTAAAGGATACTAAAATAGATTTTAAGACTCAAATAATACTTTTAATAACCTAATGTACATTAAAAATTACAACTCTTGTGCCTGCTTTAGGATTATGGGGGGTGCAGTGGGGCAGTGGGTTGGACTGGGTCCTGCTCTCCACTGGGTCTGGGGTTCAAGTCCTGCTTGGGGTGCCTTGCGACGGACTGGCGTCCCATCCTGGACGTGTCCCCTCCCCCTCCGGCCTTACGCCCTGTGTTGCCGGATAGGCTCCGGTTCCCCGCGACCCCACATGGGACAGGCGGTTCTGAAAAAGTGCATGTGTGCCTGCTTTAGCAGGTTTGATTTTCCAAGTGGCTGCATCACCCAGTGGATGCTCAGACCTTGCATAACCCCAACGCACCTGTTACCTGTGGAGTGGAAACCTGCCCCAATTACATACAGCTTGCTGCTATTTGCCTGATGATGGATTGATGACTGTAAGAGCCAGCTGTGGAGCTGGAAAGAGATGCCTTTGATCGTACGTTGAGAGTGTGGCTCTAATATGTTTTAGTTTTCTTTCTTTAACACAGTTATTTTGTTCTGATATTAGACTGTTCGTTGCTTGTGAATGTACTTATTTACAAACCAAGTTAAAATACTCATCCTCCTACCACAACTGAGAGTATTGGTGCATCACCGTTCCTGGCCTCTGAGTTTGGATGTGTGTTCAAATCTGACTCATTCTGTGTGGAGTTTACATTATCTCCCTGTGTTCAGGTGAGCTTCTTTAAGGTGCTCTGGTTTCCTACCACAGTTCATGCACATATCTTTAAATGACTCTGAGCTGAATGTGTAGAGTGAATATGTATATGAGTGCATGATTGCCCTATAATGGGTTAGTACCTCATCTAGGGTGCCTAGCAACATACTCCTTCTTCTTCTTCTTCTTCTTCTTCTTCTTTTTATTATTATTATTATTATTATTATTATTATTATTATTATAGTTGTCATCGTTGTTGTTCGGATAAGCAATGTGTTCCAGAAACTGCTTAAAATAATGACCTTTTCTTCTGAGCTAGACATCTCATAATGACACAGTTTGTGTTCTGCAGGCGTAATACAATAGGGTTGCTTCTGTAGCCTTCAGGTTTCAAAGCCATGTCCTCAGCTAAGATGCTGCTTGCTTCTGTCTGTCAGAAATTATAAGATTCCAAATTTCAGTTTTTTCACATTCCACTTTTATTTTTTTTGGATGAAATGACAACAACAAGCAGGCAAACAGATACAGATTCCATACTTATATCAAAGGTACTTGTGTGACAGTACAAAATGTATCATTGTTGAATTACTTGAATCCTATTCAACCCAACACAAAAACGTTTCACTGCATTGTGTGCTGTGTATTTTAAGCACGGTCTAAGTATAAAGCTTCTGTCAATTGTTTTAATTCCTGTCGTTAATTATCTCTGCAGGCTTAAGATAATTACAAGCCATTAGTGTCATGCATAATATATGAACGTTTCCACCACCCACATATTAGGTGAAATAGAATTACTCCATTTTTTGTTTAAATTTTGTTTATTTTTGTTTAAACATTTATCAGCAATGACCCAGAGGATGTGGAAAAAACAAGCAGTAAGCAAGTTCCTTTAAATATAAATTAAAAGGCCATTGCGTCAAATGAAAATTAAGGTGTTGCATTAAAACTAAGCATTAAAAAAAAACTTGCACACTGAGGTTCCTTTCCTCCTCAACACTTTTAAACTCAAGGATTACAGAATTGCCCAGCTAGATTTAACCCAGCTTTATTTCATCATTTCATAAATCAGGTTACATTAATACTACATGCTTTAATGTATATAGTAAAAATAGCATTAAAATGAAAAAGACCAGAATTGTTTTTAGGAACCTAATCATCTTGACTTTTTTCTTTTTCTTTCACTGCCTTTTGACCTTCGGAACACATAATGCCTTGATGTCGCTGACATTTAATGTGTATATGAGGGGTACCCAGTCACCTGAAGCCCAGTAAGCTTAGAGCAGCAGAGAGAAAAGCCTGTGAAATTCATTAGAGTGTCCGAAGCAGACAAAATCATGCTTTCAAATCATGCAAACATCAAAACATGATTGAGCTTCTCTCTTGACAGCTATTCGTTGAATATTGAAATAATTCTTAAAGTAATAGTTTTCTGTTAGTTTTCTGCTATGGCTTTAGAAAAATCCTCACAGTTGTTTTGCACAATTTTATTATTTTCCCCACTTTTCTAAACCAACCAATTTATTTTGCATATAATTGTGTGACCAAAGAACACCAGAATTTCTTCTCTTAATCTGTGTACTGTCAGTAACCATATCTCCACTCTAAAGACAACTTCTGGAGCTTATTAGATTACCAAAGTATGGGACAGGGTAAAGCCTGGACAAGATGCCAGCCCATCACAAGGCAATCATGCACATGGGTTAACTCAAACATACACACACACACACACACACACACACACATTTTCAGATCCACCTGTCCCATACAGGGTCACAGGGAACCGGAGCCTACCCGGTTACACAGTGCGTAAGGCCAGAGGGGGAAGGGGACGCACCCAGGACGGGACGCCAGTCCACCACAAGGCACCCCAAGCAGGACTTGAACCCCAGACCCACCAGAGAGCAGGATTCTGGCCCAACCCACTGCGCCACCACACCCCGACTCATACATACATACTATAGTCAATTTAGAGTCACCGGTCCACCTGAAACACATGTCTCTGAACTTCAGGAAGGAAAAGAGAGCACACAGAGGAAAGTGCAAAACATGTATAGAACATATATAGTGTGTGACTGAGAGAGTGTGTTTCACTGATGTATGGATGAATGACTCATTGCAAGTGAAGTGCAGTACAGAATAAAACACCTTAGTGAATGAGGTGTGTGGGCTGATAACACTATATAGATTTCACTGGAATTTGCTTTGGACAAAATGATAGGCTATATAAATAAATGTAAATGTAAACATGCAAACTTCTCACAGAATAAGGCAGACATTCTCCTGTAGAACTTCCTGATAAAACTTGGAATTCATCAGTCCCTGGTTGATTGCAAGCTGTCCAGGCCCTGAGTCAGAAAAGCGGCCCCACATAATGATGTGAATAATGATTCACCCCGACCATCTACAAAGTTAGTATGTTCTACATTTACATTTACATTTACATTTATTAATTTAGCAGACACTTTTGTCCAAAGCGACGTACATCTCAGCAAAAGTACAATTTATGCACTACATTAAGAGAAAGAGACACAGCTGCAGACACGTGACTCAAGTAAACCTAGTTTGTTGCCTACAACTTGCAGGTTCTGGTGTTGGTCTGCAATGTTTTACCTTCACTTAATATAATCCTGTATAAGAAGTCTCAAAAAGTTCTACTTTTGTCTCATCTGTTCGAAAGAGCATTGTTTCAGTAATGCTGTAGAACAGCCATTTGTATACCATCGCCTTGACTATTTTGGGAGACCGTGCCTGGGAAGAGAACTGCAGCGGCAGTTGTGGAAGAAGTGAGACGTAGACCTGAAGCTTTCGTTTCAGCATATGTAGAATTTATTCAGGAAGCCAGCCATTGCTCATGTGGGTACTTCATTAACGATGCATCAGAAAGCAGTTCTCAAAACTGAGGGCTTCTCTAGCTACCTGCTGATGTAGAAAGAGTTAGAAACTATTGGGCATTACATGATTTGTTAAAGTTTAAAATAAACCAACTACTGAACAAAATAGACAGTCTTACTATGCATGATTTTACTGTTAATAGTGCAACTGGGTTTTGCAGTTGCACTGTGACACCTAAAATAGCTGACAGGTTACAGGTCAATTACATATAAAGAAGTCTGTAACGGAGCAAGTAAATTTGGAATGTACTGGATTTATAACGTGTCACAAATGGTCAAACACACAATAGGTTACAAAGAAAATCTTTTCTGCTTCATATGACTCTTTTCAACCCTTTCACTGTGGACTGATGGAGTCCCAAGTCTTTACAACAACTCTTCTTGTGAGACTCCGTTGCCTTTTTTTCATCAGACCATATTGAATTCTAGTCTGAATCACAGGTAACCAAAACCGTATGGCCGTTTACATTGCAGTTTAGATCATACACATAATCTGTACAGATTGGGACAGAAAACTCAATAAGAGTACCTGACTTTAATAATCCTTTTTTTTATAAATGTCATTGTCCTAGATGACCACATTTTTTTCTATCAATGACTATTTGACCAATAAACATAAGCAAAAAAAAAAAATTGTTGTGTGTTGTTAAATAAGACTCATTCATTGTTGTTATTTACATGACAATCGGATCACATTTTAGGAGCCATTCATGCAGAAATACAAATAATTTGAAAGGTTTTACAAATTTTTCTCACAATTGTATACAACCCAATCACTACAAGTTACACTGGACGAAGGTATCAGATATGCTAATACAAATAAATAGCAACATGTACACCAGCTCCAGTTTCTTTGTCATTCTGCTATCAAACTGAAAAATGTTGTAAGTCAAGTTTTCTTAATTGAAATCTGCCATGTCTTCAAAATGCAAAAGCCCATTATGTTAGTCTGCCGTATTTAGCAGTGTTACAGGCTATATTTATCAAATGTGACTTACATGATTATTAAATTGACTTCTTTGCAAAAGCTATTCATTGCAGGTTCTCCTAACAGTACACTAATATGATAGTTCATTATAAACGAAATATTTCTCAGGCTATTACGCCATGTGTTGCCGGGTAGGCTCCGGTTCCCCGCGACCCCGTATGAGGCAAGCGGTTCAGAAAATGTCTGTGTGTGTATTTCTCAGGCCATAGAGGTGTATTACCTTATACTGCAGCTTTAAGCCTAAGATAATATTTTTAAGTCACTGTAGGTAGAATCTGAAAAATATGTAGATATTTATTAAAATGTATATTTTGCTGCATTGCAAATTGTGACTTGGGAATAAACTAGAATAGGATATTTTCTGTATATTTATTTTTCCTGTGTCACACCAGAAGTCCAAGCATTATGAAATACTATCAATATGTGTGATGCTGCAGTAGGCGTGACATTGACTTTGCTTTTCAATCTCACAGCTACTCCGAAGGCTAACCGTGGTATCTGTGTCAAATCATCTCTCAGCTGGATCACTACATTTCAGGAGTTAAACGCATGCACCTCTCATATCAAAGTGCACTGTCTGAGCATCTGTTACCTGTTGCAAAGATGTCTTTCAAGGATAAGAACATAGCTGTGAACACTAACTCACTGAGACCAAACCACAGTAGTGGAACAGTGCCTGATCATTTATGTGTGAGTTTAAGAACATTATGCTTTCATCAGGCATTCAAATTCTGATTATGTGAGATTTCAAGTGTGCTGCTTTCCTTCACATTCTGATTTCTTCTGTAGTCACTCATTCTCAAGAGCTTTAGTTCATGCCTCTAATCACTGCAGCTGTTACAGAGCTTAAATGCAGGTTAAATATACATAATGCCAAGATTTTCTTTAACATGAGATTTAAAACAAGGATTAAAAAGGGGCCTGTCAAATCTGATACACAGTTATAAATGTTTTGAAAGTGTGGTTCCATCCATCCATCCATCCATCCATCCATCCATCAATAATTGCTTGGCCAGTGCAGGGCTGTTGTGAATTGTCATGGTCTCTTATACATTTTCAATCAATACATACGGCAATGAGTTGTTTTCTCTTTTGCTTATTTAATTAGATTTTAGTACTGTTAATCACAGTACTTACTTTGTGACACTTTATGTATTTATTTTGTCTGCTGAAATGGTGCTCTGTTCTTTGGCTGTAGCCTATTTGGCCTTGTGACCTGAGTGTCCATGATAGGTCTGGACCTCCTGAGACAGACTTGGAAGTGGTTAGGGAAAGTAAGTAGGTTATTTTCCTAAAATTCATCTTACTTTAGTGGATATCCAATATGTCACCTTAGCTTGTTAGATCCCCAGGCATCTAGTGGTCACTAGAGTGTAACATCAAGTGAATAGTGAGCAGTGGTAGCAAGGGGCTAACAAAATCACAGAAACAATAATGAAGTGCTAAGTGCAGTTTCCTTCACTGTGCCAAATGGTGCAGATGACAACTGGAGAGTGGTACCATCTTCTTCCCTAGTGAGTCTAGGGCATAACCTACGTCTTTGATACAAAGGTCACATGACATGCTTAGCTGCCTTCTTTTCCATCAAGAGATACCACAAAACCAATAAACTACTCTCAGTAAATCAAACAAATGACTGAACAAGCGCATGAGTGAATGTAACAGTGTCAATGACCAAACACAAGCATTGTGAGACAAAAGTCTGGGGTTTGCTGAGCAAATTGTGGTTTTTTTAAAGTGGTGGAGGCTGGAGGTGGTTGGTCCAGACAGAGGAAGTGATAACAGGACTGATTATGGAGAGGGGTGGGAACCAATGTAGGTAACACACCTGTACAGGATGCAAAAAAAAAAAAAAAAAAAAAAAAAAACACACACAAACACTGAATGAATAAAAAAATAAATAAATAATTCAACAAACTACACCCAAAGCCTGTACTGGAATGTAAAAAGTCACTTAAACTGTTTTTTATACAGTGTACCCCTTTTACAACACTATGCATGTGGTATTGTTTTCTCATTTATTGGTAAAGTAAAATCACAGTACCTTTATTCTATTATTTCTGTCCAGTCTCTCAGATCCAAGAGTTTCACTGCCACTGGTCATGACATTCACTGCGATTGTATGTCTGACTGCTTGTCAGCTTTTCCAAATTATAGTAATAATGATAAAGAGCAAACTTTAAAACATGTTGACATTTTTGATTAAAAGCAAACACCGTCAGAATTTCAAAGAAAAGTCATTTAACTGGTTCCCAGAATTACTACAAGGAAAATCCTTGACATTTCTGGTATTCTGTTTTGTGATGCAGGCGATGTTTTATAAATTGCAAACACTGCAGCTCCAGTTACAAACAAAAATGCATCAGCAGTTTTTCATTTCTAAAAATGTCTTTGTGCAATTAACTGAAATTATTTTCCTCACTCCACTGCACTCCTAATTGTCTTATTATCTTTATGGCTTTCATGTAAAGATTTGTTTTTATCTAAGACTCAGGGTTCGAATATAGAAACGTACAACAGACAAAAGAAAAACAAGCCTTACAACATACTGCATGAACAGAGCTTTTCTACTGAAATGGAAAAGACTATTTTAAAGTTACTGCAGCGGTTTCTTTTTTTTTTTTTTTTTTTACAACAGCAGTAAGTTATGGTTTAAATCTGGCAGCAACTTTTAACATAGAACTTAAGGAAGCTACGTATGAAAGGGGAAAAAACAGCTGCAGTAACTATTTAGATGGTTACACTTCAAGGTGGTATCCAAGCTGTTACGATGATTGAAAAGCAGCATGATTTTTTTTTTCTTACTACCTATCTATTAATCTTACAACTTTTAATATTACTGGCATCTGACACCATGACTTCACAAGGTTGAAAAGTTGGATTGACAAGCTTAGTGCAAATTCTCTATAGAAACACAAATGTACCTTCTCAATCCAATTGTTACATGTTCATTGTGGTAAAATGCCACACTGCTTCCTTGGTTCCAAATGGTGGAGTAATTGAACATCAACTGAACCTCCACTTTGTGTTTTGACTGATGTTTTCAAGATTAAAACCACTGGGTTAGTTGTATGGGCTGCTAGTGTGAGAGTGAATATTTCCATCTGGCCCTGTTCTCTCCTTTAAAGTCGGAGCTCTGATTACTGTGATTATGACCAGCTGCGTCTAATGAGGACAGTCGGTGAAACCAGCGTCTTTGGCGCCGTACCCAGCTGCTAACAATTCGTTTGAGAAAATCCACCCTGCCTCATGGAATCATGTCTGAAAGCTTTGTCTTTGAAATAACTTGAGTTTCCATATTTGTGGCTTAAAACATTTTTTTCATTATTATTAATTAATCAGTAAGTGTTCTGTCCATTAATTGTTTCTAAAATTTCCATATTAAAAAGTTATTATAAAAAGGCTTTTCAAATTATGAGTTGGGTGTTTAATTTCATTTATTTGGGCTAAAAAAAGGGCAGCACAATGGTGCTGCAGGGGCAGTGTGCTTGGATGTTGATTTGAATCTGGCTTAGTATGTGTGCAGTTTGATTGTTTTCTTCAGATCCTTCAGCTGCATTGCATCCAAAAAATATGTTTCTGCTGAACTGGTGACTCTGAAATGCTCTTTGTGTGTATATGTGATAAACTTAATGTATGATTGCTCCTTAACAGAGTACTGTCCTGCCTAGAGTGTACCTGCCTTGCACCACATGTTTCCAATACAGGCTTTGGACCATTACAACCTGGCACTGAAAATATGTTACTGTCATGTCCACGCCCACAACTCAACCGACAATACCTGACTCTGCTCCAGCACCTGATTAACCACTCACCCTTTAAAAGACCCTCCTCAGCTCCCATACCTTTGCGGAATCTCGTCAGGGGCAACCATCCTTCCTTGTGACTCCTTGCTCATACGCATTTCCAGTTCTCAGTTCACGTTCTCCAGTTTTGACCCCTAGCTTTGTTTCTCGACCACATCCACGGATCTTCGTTTCAACTCCGATTGCCATTCGACCGACTCTTCGCTTCATCTCCTGACCTTGCCCATGGATTCCCGCTCTGACCCCGACCGCCGATCGACCGACCCTCTGCCTGTCCCCAATACCGAGAACTTGCCTGATCCTCTGACTCCGCTCTTGGGTCTTTCCATCCCGGTTCTCTTGGCCTGACATGACAGTTACTGATTATGGATGGATAAACAGACTTTTCCATTATTATCATTTCAACAAATCTAAATGGTGTCACCATCCTCAATTTGGTGTTTCTCCTGCAAACATACACTGCATTGTTTTTGTGCTATGAACAATATGGACTCATGAGAATAATTATGCATGTCCGTGTCAGTTCTTTGACTGGACTTTCAGCTTCAGCACTGAGTTGTGTGAAGTCTGGTGGAAAAGAAAAGCTGTAACTCTGCTGCATATTTATCATGCTGCTGCACCTCTGAGAAGGCTTACTCCACTTCTGACATTTACAAAGATAATTATCTTATGTAATATATCATATTTCAGAAAAAATGCTGGTTCTAAAAAGGGATATTTGTAGATGCTGAAATGCCTACACTGTTTTACATACACGTACTGATTTAAGTATAAAACATGTCACTATCATGTAAGCAATGACCACACTGCTCTACTACTACATTTATTTATTCAGAAGACACTTTTCTCCAAAGCAATTTCCAATGAACTCTATGTAGTGTTGTCAGCCCACACCTCTTATTCACCAAGATGACTTACACTGGGTCACTCATCCATACATCAATGGAACACACTCTCTGTCACTCACACACTGTGGGTGAACCTGAACAGCATATCTTTGGATGGTGGGAGAAAACCCACACAGAGACAACATGCAAACTCCACACAGACTAAGTGGGAATCAAACCAATGTCCTCTCACACCACCCAGCCACTGTAAGACAGCTGCATTACTTGTTGTGCCACTGTGCCACCACCACTATTACTATTCTAATGTAGACTCATGTTCAATAATAAAGTGTAATGAAAGGATCAGTTTTTTCAGTGGTTCAATCAACCTGTTCCTCTGTAAGTTGTAAATATTTATGATAACAGAGTACTGCAAATGCATTTACACTCTGTTGCTGGATAAAATACTGTTTGCAGGTCTTTGGTAATATATAAGTAGATCATAGTTTAAAAAAAAAAACATTTTAGTCTGTCACAATGGAAATAGTATATCTAACACTTGGGACTGTGGGTGAAATACATTCCTCAGGTTTTTTGCCATTTTTGCTTTATTATACAATTTTGTTGTTTTATTACTTATAATGCTCTAAATTCTCTCCACATGAGAATAAAAATGTGCATAAACAGGAGTGTAAAAAAGTTTCTTTCACTAAAATGATACCAAACTGAAAACTGTGAAGAAGGAAAAATTGCCTCTTTTGTAAGGACTCTTCAGTTAATTAATTCTTAAATTAAAAGCAATCACTACAACCTTGATGTTCAGTACAACCTTGCCTTTTTGAGAGTTAACCAAAAAGTGCTGGGTAATAAGAAAATGGAAAACTGTTTCAATATGACACACAAATTTTGCACACAAAAACCTGCTATTACTTTGCTTTGATTTATAAATACGTTACTATTAATATAAATATAACTACACTGTATTTAAGTTAGTCAGAAATTTAAAACAGTTTTTTCATGTATTTGTAAGTGTGAAATGACCAGCGGATATGATTTTCTGCATGGCATCACTTTATCACAGACAGCTTGGGTCCATGGGCTAAAAGAAAACCACACCTGAGGTGCTCTCTGTGTCCCAGAGCAATCTCCAGCTGTGATGCTGAATACAGCCCTATCCATGTCGCCTGAACTCTACATCACTGCTCTTCCTGTTAAATAAAAGCACACACCAGGTGAAGAAGAATCTGTGACATCCTCCAGGTAACTAGATCATAAATTTTTTAGCTATATGAACACAGAAAAAGTGACCAGTGTTGCAAAGACTCTGCATTTTGAGGTATTGGTCTTTTGCAGTGTGATGCTGGTGAAGATGCATATCTCAATTATCTCTAATTAAAAATAAAAAAGCTTTTTGGTTGCTGTTATCATTGAAAAAAAATATAGCTGTCCTATATCCATCCATCCATTTTCGAAAACTAGTTTTCCAGATCGGGGTAATGGTGTCCATAGCCTAATCTCTGAACGCAAGCCTGGGGGGGTACACCCTGAAGAAGATGTCAGTCCATCACAGGGTAGCCACACGTGGACACGCACACGGAGTCATTCACAACTATGGGCAATTAAATGTCAGTAATACTCCAGAACTGCACTTCTTTGGAGTGTGGGAGGAAACTGGAGCACCAGGAAGAAACCCACACAGATACAAAGAGAACAAACTGAGCCAGATTGGAACCTATACCCAAACAGGTGCTGTGCTACTTGCTGCGCCACTGTGCCACTCAAAGCTGCCATATGTTATTGGTAATAAATCTAAACCATCACTGCTACTTTCTGACTTTTGTTTTGAGGAAAAAGGAAAAGATTCACTAAAAAGTTGGCGTTGAAGACCAGCCAGGTTTAGCTGCCATAATGATTTCACTGTGCTGTATATTCACAGCAGGACTTATAATAGTAGCACACTGCAAGATTTGATCTGGGGCTTAGGGATTAAGGGAGGAGCTGCAAAGGTTTATTGAAAGTATGCTATTTTTTGTGTATGGCTCTTTTGTTAATGTCGCTTTCATGACAGTCAGGTTTCGATTTGTGCAAAAGGTTAATATAAAAATTTTTGAAGTAGTTGTCCGGCTATATTTAGTCCTAAGTGTCCTGCATAGTTAAATAAGTTTGACAAAATGTTAGGAAAGATGCTCTGAATATGTTACTGTTTCTATTTATTAATTTACACACATCATCCTGATACCATTAAAATGGCTATTTTGCTGAGTTTCTAGCAAGCAAAGTTTTGTTTACCACCCCCACGTTCCATTACTTATTATGCTAGTAATTTTCAAAGCACACATTAACTGTCCAGAGTGTTCAAGACATTTCTTCAAGCCATTTTACAATGATACAAACCTTATCATATTGAGACAGTGGTTAATAACTTCCTTTAAATCACTTGCTAAAGACATATGCATTCATTTATTTAACTGGCACCTTTTTCTAAAGAACCTTACTTTTACTTGCAAGCTATATAAAATGATCAAACTATTTGCATGACTGAACAATTTATGATAACTACTATGTTTAAGGGCACTGCCATAGGAGGGATTTGAACCTATACTTTCTAATTGAAAGGCAATAGCTCTATGCACTACCACAACCAACTGGGCCGGACAACAGTTTGCCTTTCATGTGGTGTTATAAATGAGAGCCGTTTCTGCCACGTGAACTGAAGATGGCTTTACATGGCATCCGGTACCCATTATTATTGTTAACACTTCTAACATGCATTAGTAGCACAATTAATTGTCTTGAACTAAAAGGTAGGGCAAACAACTCATTCCTAACCTTATTTTGCTCACCTAAAAATAAAGCAGTGCTAGTTCTTGGATATTGAAGGACTAGGATATAGATGCTTGTATGTTTGGAAAAAATTCGATCACATGCAAATATGACCTTTAGAGAACTTTCCACCGATGAGGCACAATGCCCACAGTATATTGACCTTTGCTGGCTAGGGTGATATGATGATAGGAGTGTGGGGTCTCTCTTAATATTGTTGAGCCGAGCACCTTTATTAAAGTCAGAGAGAAAGTGTTATCTTTCACAAATGCAGGAGGAAATCAAAGACACAAAAAAGATAAAATTTTATAGATGCAGATATAAAGTTGCCCACAGGCCTTTGGACTGACCTCCTGTGAGGAAAATGGACCATGATTTAAGTGACTCACTTAGCATATCTGCACAAAAGACAGTAAAATATTCTAGAGCTTTCTGATGTGAAATATTGCTTATAATAATTGCAGAGATCCTTTAACATAAAATATTATTGTGCATGCAGACAGCTGACAACAAATTGTTGTCCACAAATCATGGGTGAAATGTATTACAGTATGTATGTGTTTTAGCATTTAGTAACCATTCAGATTGCTAGGAACCAAAATAAACAAACATACGAATGTAATAATCTACAGTACTTGATTTGCTTTTTCGTTAATAAGAGCAAAACACTGAATATATATAAGCAAATTTTATTTTCATCTATTACATTTTCACAAAAAATTTCAACTGTTTGCAACATTAAATTACTATAAGAAAATCACAGATAAATAAAATGAAACTGCATGAAGCCTTTTTTTTCTGACAACCCTGTACAGCATTGTTTCCTTTTTTCTATAAGTTTGATGAATGAGTCTCAGATCAATCTGACCGGACAGCCAGCTCTGGAAGATTCTGCGAAAAGAAATCCGTCTGAGTTGTGAAAATCCAGAAATGTATGATTCACTGCTCATGGTGAGTTTTTGTAACACGGTTTAAAATGGCAGTGATGGAATGAGATGGACTGTGGTACGTTATCCTCCATGACGTCTGATGTGAAATTCAAGACACTGTGTGATTCTGGTAATGCTGACCCTTAGAAGTCACATAACACATTAAATATTCTAGATGAGAAGAACATGATTTAAATATATTTCTGCTGATGATGTTAAAATGAATTGGTACCTTCATATCAGCTAATGAGGAGACATATTAGAGTTACATAAAAGTACGCAGTAGCATGCAAATTTATCATGCTATATATATATTATAATTAATATATTTTATATAGCTGTACTGAATTTACTGCTGCCATGTCAGCACACAAGCAAACACCCCTCAGAATCAAAATTGCTAATTATTGTTTTGCATTTATGACATCTAATTTATTGATTTGAAATAAAATCATGACCAATCAAGTAAACCCTGCTAAGATGAAAAGGGTCAAACTTGTTAGGACTGTATTTTGAAATCAGTTTTCAGCTTAATTGATTTATTGCCTAATTAATCTCATTTCACCAGAATTTGGATTGTGGCCTACATTACAACAGTTCTTTATTTTAGAATTCTTACAACAGGGTACTGTGCACAGGTGTGCAGGAAATAAAGATTTGTTCTCAGGATTTCTGGGTTGCTGGACTCCTAAAAATGGCAACACGTCCTGTGGATGGGGGGCCTGGGGGTTTGTACAATTGACCTGTGTTGGGAACTCATCACCTTGCACCATTTCTTTAAAATGTATTCAAATTTAGACAATAGAGCTCCTTTATCTACTTTAATTAGTCCAGCTAATGAAAGTACACACATTTTTAGAGTAAAAAATCTCATTCATTAAGCATCATTAAGGCCAAGCCAGAGGACCGAGTTTTAATTAACCAGTGGATAGATTGCCAAGATCCACTCTTCATGCAAAGGATGAGAGACTGAATGTGGGTTCTAACTGGACAGAAAGAGTAATAATTGCCGTTTCTTTTCTTGGCCTTGGCCCCTTTTTGGCTTAAGCAGCTGAAGAAGCTCTTGTTAAAACTTTACACTAACATATGAGTGGGGAGAGTAACAACTTAATAGCAAGTGTTCTTTATTTGTATTTTTTGTTTTATAAATAATTTTATGTTATAAATAAATTGAATTATTTTAATTCATTTAATTAAAAAAAAAAATTAAAAAGAAAAATGCATTTCCTTTACCAAAAAAAGAAAAAAGAAAAAAATAATTAATTAAAAAAGAAAGAAATAAATAAAAAACTTGGTGCAGCATATTGATTTAATCACTAGGTTATGATTTGCCAGCAACTATTACTAAGATATTAATTAATATGCTCATAATATAGTATAATTTATAGTAAAAGTAGTAAAGAAAAATAGATTAAATTGAATTAATTAAGTAAAGTAAAAACAATAAATTTTAAAGTAATGCAAGAAGTTTTCGAAAAAGTAATTAATTTCAATAACGTACTTAAAAATGTTAAACC